>NC_081376.1:16661049-17261049 GCF_030684315.1 Stegostoma tigrinum
CTGCACCTTCTGCATTATATCCAGAAATACCTGCCATTGTTGTTCCACTGTCATCCTTGCTAGGGTATTGTATCACTGAACTTTGGCCAGCTCCTCCCTCATAGCTCCATAGTTCCCTCTATTCAACTGCAATACTGACACTTCCAATTCTCCCTTCTCCCTCTCAAACTGCAGATTAAAACTTGTCATATTATGGTCACTACCTCCTAATGGCTCTTTTACTTTGAGGTCCCTGATCAAATCCGGTTCATTGCACAACACCAGAAACAGAATTGCCTTCTCCCTGGTAGGCTCCAGTACAAGCTGGGCACTCTACAAACTCCCTTTCTTGGGGTCCAGTACCATCCTGATTCTCCCAGTCTACCTGCATGTTGAAATCTCCCATAACAACTGTAGTGATACTTTGCGACAGGCCAATTTCAACTCCTGATTCAACTTACACCCTACATCCTGACTACTGGTTGGGGGATGAGTCATGTTCAGGTCACAGAGCAGTGTCATGGACCGATATCATGGAAAGGTTGAGGATTCTGGGTCTGTACTCAAAGGAGTTTAAAAGCATGAGGGGGGACCTCATTGTTACTTACAGAATACTGAGAGGCCTGGATACAGTAGAAGGCTATGGAGACTGAGTCATTGAGTGCACTTAAGACACAGATAGATAGGTTCTTGATTAGTAAGAGTGTCAAGGGTTTCAGGAAGAAGGCAGGAGAATGAGATTGAGAAACAAATCAGCCATGATCTCATGGCAGAGCAGACTTGATGAGCTGAATGGCCTAATTCTTCTCCTATTTCACATAGTCATATGATCTTTTTCTGCTGGACCTGCAGGACACAAGAGAAATAAGATGTCTTGACCAATAATTGCTCTCATAACGCTGACAGTAGGGTTACTGTGGAATGAAGAGTGGTATTTACTCAGTTGTATGGCACATGGATGTCTTGGCAATCCCAGTCTTCTTGTGCAAGGACCAAGATTCTCTCCTCATGCTAGGAGTCAATGTTGAGCACCTCTCCACCTGCCTGAGCCCTTTCTACCCTACTGTGGGCGGTCTACTCCTGGAGTGAGAGAAAAGCAAAGAAAGTGGGTGGCACATCTCTAAGTGCTGGTAGTCAAGAGGTGGTGAAGTGCTCTGGGCAAATGCATATGGAGCATACAGAGGCCATGTAGGGGGAGTGGGGTGACAGTTTGTTGGGGAGTGAGAGTGCTGGAGAGAAAACGTTGCAGGCATTAATGAGAGGGTGTAGCGTATGAGCCTGGGTGGGAGGTGGGTACAGGAGCAGTGAGAGAGTGGGTGTGAGGTAGCAGAAGGAAGCGTGTGGCATTCACCCTGACAGAGCAGGGGCATTCTTCTGGCACTGCTGGCCATTACATCAAAACATGCACTAACCTGGTGGCAAAATTGGGCCTGGTTTCCAGGGTCTGATGTCATGACCTCTTCTGCCAGTTTGCAGGGAACAGGGCACCTTTTTTCTGCACCACACTGTGCACCAAGACCACTAGGCCCCTGCTGGGGCACAGCAATTTTCCATTCTTCAGAATGTTCTGATTGAATGACCATCGCTAAGCAGGCAGCTCAGATCTTCCCCTCACTCCCCCTCCCTGCATTTCACAGAGGTCATTCCTTCTGGGGCACCCTGGTCCATTCCATGATTGCAAACACTCACCCCCACTTCCATGGCACCTTCCCATGTAACTGCAGAAGGCACGACAATTGCATCTTCACCTCCTCCCTGCTCACCGTCCAAGGGCCTAAACAGTCTTTCCAGGTGAAGCAGCATTCACCCGTACCTCATCCAATCTTGTGTATTGTACTCGCTGCACTCAGTGTGGCCTAGTTTACAGTGGAGAAACCAAATGCGGACTGGGGGGTGGCCACTTTGCAGAATACCTCCAGCCCATGTGAAAGCAGGACTCCAACCTCCATTTTAACACAGGGCCCTGCTTTCATGCCCACATGTCTGTCCTTGGCATGCTGCATTGCTCCAGCGAATCACAGCGTAAACAGGAGAACAACATCTCATCTTCAGTCCAGACCCTTTTACTGCCTTCCGGACTTAATATTGAGTTCAACATTTGAGATTGTGAGCCCACTCCCATTCCTTCCCTTTCTTTTAGCTTTACCTGTTACATTCATTGTCACCAAGTCCTCTCTCCCCTTGTCCCACCCCAGCAGGACTGTCTTCTCTTTCAAACCTGGCAGTTAGACACACCATCATTCTGTCAGTCTCACATTCTGATCACTTAGTTTGAATTATCATCATCTTTTCTCCACCGACACTCTACACCTACCACTGGCACAACTCTCTCTCAATTTTAGAATAAATGCCACCCCCTCCACATTTCACTTCAGCTCTGATGAAGATGCATCTAGACTTGAAGCATTAGCTTGCTCTGTCTCCATGGACCTTGTCTGACCCATTATGATCTCCAGCATTTGATGCTTCCAGTCCAGATTGACAGTGTTGGTCCGATGTCCTTTTAAAGATGGTCTAGGCACCAGGATTGCTGGTCTTTCGGCAAATATCCAGTGTATGATGAGGTCTTCTGGGATTGGCGCATGGTAAGATGGGGCTAGGACTGGGTGAGAGAGATACCACATGGTCAGGGCAGGTAGATCAAGACGTGACTTTGTTAAGATAGAGTGGGTAATCTTGCTGGGTCTTGTGGTGAGAAAAATCCAAAAAATATGATGAATGGCACTGAGTCAAGAACAAGTCAAGAACGTTCAGCATGTTAACTCTGTTTCATTCACACGAGGGCTGAAAGACCTGCTGCATTCCTCCATTGCTTTATGTATGTATTTCAATTCTTCAGTACCCACCATGTTTTTTTATATTGAAATAATTTTTGTGTTGTCAACTTTGAAGGACAGACTGATTCTTTTGATTACAGAGTGAAAGAGATTGAAAATGATTTGTAGATCTGGTACAGAATGGACCAAGGCACTGCAGTTACCCACATTCTGTAGGTCATGGCTGTCATGTTGTCTGGATTCAGTGGAAAGAGCATTGAATGTATTCTAGTATTGTTCTTGAAGCCAACTCTTGGCCCTTGCAAAAATCGACTGTAATGGACCAGAAAGTGTGCTATGATAGTTCCCTAGCAGGTGCTGAATTCCCCACTCCCCTAATGCTCAGCGTTCTGGAGAGAGACAAAGGAATTGCTACAAAAGCACTCTGAAGCTCTCCTTGAAGTGCAGCAGCACTAACATCAGTGACTGTGAGGTGCTTGTTACCAAATTGTTCAAAATAATGACAACTTGGCATCAAGCAGAATCATGCTCTGATCCCAACGTTAGTGATCAGGCAAATAGTAACAGAGAGGGAAGGAGGTCCTGCACTCTGGATCCCAGGACCTCATGAGACAACCCTCACCATGTGGCCGAAGTCTGTGGTTGGTGAGTCATCTTGTTTAGTCACATGAAGACCAGGGTAGAAACTTGTCACTCTGTGTGAACATTGTCCTTGAATAATTGGGCAGTCAATGATCAAAAAGAGATTAACAATTCAGAGGTTTGGACTAATAACCCAACAAATGTCAACCCCACGTAAATAGGAAGAGAGCTTACTAAAGATGGGACGTGATTTTAGTAGCTGGCCTTCATCTGAATAAATTTTGGCAGAGACCATCTTGGTGGCAATGAGAAGCATGAGAAAACTGGCCTTAGCTGGTGACTGTCCCTGGTTGGCCACTGGGGGAATGATGAAACTCTGAGCTGTGATTGAAGTGTGGTAGGTGGCAGAGAATGGACTGCAGACTTATTTGGGAGGCTCAGAAACACTCCCAGTCTGCCAGGTCCACCAGGAGTGCTAAAGCAGCCACGTTGGCTCTGCCAGCATCCTGGACCAAGGTCTGTCCCTGATGGGAGACAGAGGGAGAGAGAGAGAGAGGAACCATCAAGAGAGTTGGGACCAGCTGGAATAATGTTCTGCGACAGAAGAGAGAAACGACAGACATACACACTGACCAAGGGACAGAGAGTGATGGGAGAATATTTGGATTGTCAACAGGGTCAGATCAGGCAGTTGCGAGGCCCTGCTGCAGTGACTGTAGTATGGTGGATTCCTTGTGGCCACGGTGATCATGACTTTATTAAATGCCTCACGGTCGGTGACTTGGTTAGTCTGGCCCATTCCTGCTAATGGCAGTGTGGTGGTTATAGTAGTGGTGGCATTGGGCCGGCGATTGAAATGATGACAGATTGAGCAATGGCTTCAGCGTCGGCATCTCGGTGGTTCCCTCCTGATTATGGCGGTGATGCAGCAGTTTAGGTGCTGGCTTCGGCAGTGGCAGCGTGGTGGGTTCGGTTTGGAAATCTTTGCTTTGGCAGCCTCAGGGCCAGCTTCAGTAGGCGTGTCCTCTAGCCACTTCCAGAGCCGTGGAGGAAACAAAAGATGAGCTTTGTCTTAACTTTGTCCCAATTATTTCTTTTTATAATTTCTGTAATTAACATGGCACTGTATTATGGCGATTTATACATACCTAGCTGCATTCTCAGAAACACAAGTGACAATAAATTGCTATTAGAAGAAAACACGCTCATCCTCAGTACTTACCCCAGTGATTACTCCCAGTCTTAGCCCTCCTGTGTGGTTTCCCACAGCATGCCATTCCTGTACCCTCCTTATTGAAATGAATGAAATCAGAATGACATTGCCGGAATCCCTGAGCATTAACATTACTCTCAAATCTTGCTTACTGACTGGGATGGGCTGTGGATATTAAAAACAAGTTCAGTGAGTCCACGCTGCAGTTTGAATTTTCAACTACCAGCCATGTTATCTCATTTTGCAGCTTTGCTGGAAGTGGTCAAGGTGATGTCCTTCAGGTTTTATGCTGAGGCCTTATTAAAGCAGACAGAAAGATCCCATAGACCTCACTGAAGAAGAGCTGCAGAGTTGTTCTGCCCTACATTTTGTTCTCAATCAACATCTCTAGAATACCAGATTAACTAGTCATTTAACAGAACTTTGGTCATGCTTTGAGAAGTTGTGTACAGTTGAGCACTTGAAAGGGAGTGAATTGGTTGGAAAATCCTTGAGTTATAACAAGGGTGTGAAAGTTGTCACACTCTTTAGCAGTCTGTCAGAATTGAGGATGCCTTGCTTCCACTTGGTTTGCTTGTTTCTTTATGGCTTATATGTCCATTGTATGATCTCCAGTCTCTGACGCATACAGTACAGATGGTGCTTGAAGGATTTACAAAGTCTGTTACTTATACATTCCCTCTGCAAGCCACACAGGCTATCTCCAAATCACAGTCACTCTAAAACTCTCTTCTTTACTCCTTCAGTGCCCATTCCTCTGTTCCTCCTCTGCCCCTCACTCTGATAAAATCCTGAGGGCATGGAAGCAGGCCATTTGGCCTATTGAATCCAAACTGATTCTCAGAAGAGCATCCCACCCTGACCCAACCTCCTACCCTATCCCAGTAACCCTGCATATCCCAGGGTTAATCCACCTAGACTGCACATTCCTAGACACTATGGACAACTTAGCATGATCAATCCACCTAGGCTGCACATCTTTGGACTGTGGGAGGAGACTAGACCATGTGGACGAATCCCATGCAGATACAAGGAGAATGTGTAAACTTCACACAAACAGTTGGCCGAGGTTGGAATCGAACCCAAATCCTGGTGCTGTGATGTGGAGGTGCCAGTGTTGGACTGGTGTGGACAAGGTCAGAAATCACACGCTTTCAGAGCTTGTATTTTTAAATAAATCTGTTGGACTATAAGCCGGCGTTGTGTAATTTCTGACCTGGAACTGTGAGGCAGCAATGTTAACTACTGAGCCACCATGCCACCCACTCCTCTGTCCTCCCTTTATTGCCTTGATTCAATACTTTTGCACATTTACCAACAAAGTATCTCAATTTGTTCAGTGCCTTTCCAAAAGAACCTTCTCGGTTTTGGTACACCACAAACCAGGGATTCACGTCAGTTGCAGGATGTTTGAACATTCTGGGGCCAATTTCAGGATTTACCTGCAAAATGAATCCTGACGATGAGCTGGAACTGTATTCTGCGCGTGGGAGAGAAAGCTACCTCCTGCACTTCAGCTGTGAGCAAACTCATCCTGAGGCTTTATGCAGCTGAAAACAGTACACTATTAGTCAGGTCAACATGCCAATACAGAGGAAAGCACAGACATTGGAATGAAACAGGCGATGACAAATTAATTTTTTTTCAGTACACGAGAGAAACAAGGGCAATTCAAACTGCGTGCAGGCTATCTTTAGAGAAGTGTAAAAAGAGGTAATATAACTTGTTAATTAAGTATCTTTAAAAGGCTGAAAAAGTTATTTGTCTGTTTATATGTGACTTCAGGATGTGTGAAAAGACTCACTACTATAATGATGAGTCGGTAATTTGATTGGGATGGCACTATCTCAGTCTAGTAAGTGCAAAGTACCTGCTGAATTCTAATTATTTTAATGATACATTTTAAAAGCCATGCTAACATTTAGGTTTAAAAATAAAATATGAAAAGTAGAGTCAAATACGGCATCTTGGATGATTGTGGACACAGTAAATGTATTATACATTGTACAACAGTGTTCTGCATCATCATTAAAACCACACACCTGTCATGAGAACACATGAATTTGGAATTTGCTTTTCTTTGTGAATTATTTACTGGAAAATGTGCTGCAGTCACTGAGATAACAAGGTGCAGAGCTGGATGAACGCAGCAGGCCAAGCAGCATCAGAGGAGCAGGAAGGCTGACATTTTGGGCCTAGACCCTTCTTCAGAACAAATCACTGTCACTGAGTTCTGTCTTGTAAATGGACTTGCATGTCAATATTTGAATTTCTCTTGACACCCGTCTAATTTACCCTGAAAAGCTGCAAATAAAAGAAAGAAAGGCATGCATTTAATAGTGTTAGAATAATAAAGGTAAAGTCACCATATTCTGACCAGACCATTGTACTGTTCTGTCATTACAAGGAGGTGCTGCGTGGTGGTTTAACCTGAGGGCCGCCACACGTCAGGCAAAGGGGGAGGTTGAGAAAGGGAGTCCTTCATGGTAACCTCAGCCGGTGTGAGCATTGAACCCACGCTATTGGAATCACTTTACAATATAAAGCTGCTGTCCAGCCAACTGACAAGATTGTACAATACACAACTAAGTATGTTTTTGAAGTGTGGTCACTGCTGTTATGTAGAAAATGTAGCAGCCAATATACACACAGTACTCCCACAAATAGCAATGTGATAATGACCAAGTCAGTGCGAGGTGCAGCATCTGAATGTTAGACTGGAGTCCTGAGACGGCTGGTGGCTAAGAGATGGGACAGAGGTGCATGGAGCAGCATGAAAAGCCGGTGACTTGTGAGAGTGAGATTACATGTGAAGGTGCATTCATTCACTTTGACCAAATATGTGACAACAATAAAAATGTTAAAAGTTCTTGCATTGACCTTGTTGACTCCTATTCCCTTTAAAGGCATTCCTTGAGAGCATCCTGGTGCTCGAGGGGGATGTGATCAGAGATAATGGGAACTGCAGATGCGAGGGAATCGAGATAACAAAATGTGGAGTTGGATGAACACAGCAGGCCAAGCAGCATCTTAAGGAGCACAAAAGCTGACGTTTCGGGTCTAGAACCTTCCGAAGGGTCCAGGCCTGAAACGTCAGCTTTTGTGCTCTTAAGATGCTGCTTGACCTGCTGTGTTCATCCAGCTCCACACTTTGTTATCTCCAGGGAGATGTGGCAACTCAGCTCCTGTTAACTTCCGTGACTATGGCATCTAGCACTGAATCAGGAAAACATTCAGTCTTCTGTCTGTTCTGTTGTTCCATTTTCCTAACTTTCAATTGTAACATTTGGCAGAGAGCAGCAGTGTCCTTTGATTCAGTGTAGCTTTACTTTAGGAAAAAGCAGACTGCCTTCAAATTATGCAGTGTACCTTCAGCATCTACTAGTCTCAGACGCTATTGTGCATGCATTTAGCCAAGAACAAGGCTTCCTCTGAGCTGCAAAAGGAAATGATTGCAAAGAGGAGGTAGTAAGTTATGAATCACTAACCCGTACATGAAAGCAGGCTTGGTTGAATTTTGTAATAATAGTAGTAAAATTTGAATTATCAAATTTAAACTTTCATTGCATGATTGTAATACCAGAGACCTTCATGAGCTAAAATGTTTATTTTAACAGAAGATATACAAACCTGAAGTGAATGCAAAATTCACTTGGAATAAACAAAACCCTCAAAAACAGTTGATGGAATAAGGTGATGATAAACCCACATTTCCTATTTTAATTTACACTGTTGTGAGAAATTCCACATTTTGTACATGGAAGGGTTGCTTTCAATCATCCAGATTAAATAGGCAAAAGAGCCAAACTTGGAAATATACAAATGAACCATATTTCAGTAGCTTCTTAGCAGAACTGCAAAGGGGAAGAGAGAAAGAGAAGAAGAAGAAAATGGATTAGAGCAGCTAAGACTGGGAGACCTTTTCTCTTCACGTTTCCTTCTCAACATCTTGAAAGCTAGCATCAATGAGAAACTGAACTGGAGAAACTTCCAGTTGATACAAGGATTACACAAATTTTGCTACTGCTAAGAAGTAATTTACATTTTCAGAAACTGAAAACTGCTGACTAACTACCTAATTGCTAATGTCTTAAAAAAAAGCAAAATTCTTCAGATATTGAAAATCTTAAACAAAACACAGAGAATGCTTGAGAAACCCAGTAGGTCTTGCAGCATTTGTGGAGCGAGAAATCAAGTTACTGCTTTGAGGTAATTTTTCAGTACTGATTCTGGTGTGACTGTTTTATAATGAGCAAAAATGGTGGGCCCACATGATGAATTCAGTAATGTTCAGTGGATAATGAAGATCCCATGTGCAATATCCAAAGAAGATCAGAAAATTTCCCTGGGGTCACGACGAGCAATCTTCTCTCAACCACTAAACTGACTAATATGGACATTACTTTTTCTGGGTGTTGGCTGTGTGCAAAATAGGTGTCATGTCTTGCATTAACTGCCTATACATTTTTTTTCTGACAAAGAGTCACTAGAGAAGTTAACTTTATTTTATTTTCTCCACAGATGTGCCAGACTTGCTGAGCTTCTCCAGCATGGCCTGTTTTTGCTTATTTCAGATTTCCAGCATTTGCAGTTCTTTGTTTCAGACCAATCCAGAGGCCCCCATTAATGTTCCGGGGACATGGGTTCAAATCTCACCATGGGAGCTAATGTATTTATTCATATGGAATGTTAAGTTATATCCCGGTAATAATAGCTATGCCATCTGGTTCACTGATCTGCCATTGGTACCCAGTCTGGCCTACATGGGATTCTAGGGCCATAATGATAATTTGTCCCTGGCCTCTGAAGTGGCCTAGCAAGTCACAATAATAAGGTCATTTTGTTGAGTTACCAATGCTGATGTTAGTGATGCACATTTTCCATGAAATGATAAATGATAAACAGAGATAGTAGGAATTGCAGATGCTGGAGAATCTGAGATAACAGGGTGCGGAGCAGGATGAACAAACAGATGTGTGACTGGAGCACTGTTTCCAATTGTAGTTGATTTAAATTTAAATGTATTGAGTGTGATTAAGAAATTTGCAGATCATACAAAGTTTAGTGTTAACCTGTTAGTGAGGATGAAAGCTGTGGACTTCCGGAAGACATCAGTGAGTTCGTCAGTTGAACAGAAAAGTGGAAAGTAAAATTTAGCCCAGAAAACTGTGATCAAATGCAAACAAGTCAAACAATTGAAAATTAAATGGGAGTTTACTGAAAAATGTAGAGGAACTGAGGAAACACGTCCATTGATCCCTGATGCTAGCAGGGTAGCAGATACAAAAACAAAAAATGAGGGAGAAACTCAGCAAGTCTGGCAGCATCAGTGAAGAGAGAGAAATTAGAGTTAATGTTTTGGGTTTGGTGACCTTTCTTCAGAATAGATGTTAGATATAGATAGGTTAGTTAAGAAGGCAAACAGGATAGATACCTTATCCACTGGGGCATAACATATATTAGAGTAGTCTAAAACTTTTGGGTCACAGGTAGAGTACTGTGTACAGTTTGGGTCACCATGTTACAGTAAAGATGTGATCATAATAGTGAGGGAAGTGATAAAATTGAGAAGAGTATTTCTGGGATTGGGGAATTTTAGTGATAAGGAGCTGCTGGGGTACATTGCAATAGAGGAAACTGAGAAGTGACTTCTGGAGGCAATACTCCCTCCAATTTTCTTATCAGTGTGTGGACCTCTGAGGCCTGTGTGTGGCAGTGGCTTTCTGACCCAAATGTTAATGTTCAACATCGGCTCCGAAGCTTAGGGGAACCTTAGGCCAGCAGTTCAGCTGTTCGATAAGCAGATTAGAGGGAATGTTGGTTAATGTTGTTTAAAATGATGAAGTCGGGTGTGTGCAGAAGGATGTAAATCCCTCAGCAAAGAGGTCAATAATCAGGGGACAGTTATCCATTGGACTCGGTGTTGAAGTTACGTAAATCGCCTCCGTTACATTGCTAATGAGGTGCTTGTTTGTACCACTGTCTGAGTAAAATAAAGTCTGCAATATGGAGGGAATTAAAGGCAGCAGCATAAAAACATAAAGCTTCACTCTTCATGTCACCATCTGAACCCACTTATTATGTTGAGGCTTTGTGACTCTCTCCTACCTATCTATTAGTCATGCTATTTCACTAAATGCAGAACTGCCTCTGCACAGATAGAGCTTAATCAGAGAAGTGAAAAACACAGATAGCAAAATGTCATATCCTTTCTTTAATTAGTTCATGGGTTGTGAACATCAGTAATCAAGCTAGTGTTAATTCCCCGTTCCTAACTGCCCCTGGTGAAATGGTAAGGAGCCACCAGCTTGAATTACTGCAGTCAATGTGGAATGGGCACAACACAGTGCTTACAGGGAGCAGGTTCCTGATTTGTGATTCAACAACATGAAGGAAATAGTTCCAAGTCAGGAGGGAAGTGATGTAATTGTGTATTAGATGTTGTTGCTTTGTTAGGTTGTAGGAGCTAATGATTTGGAAAATGCTTTTACAGGAGCTTTGGCAAGGTGCTGAAGTTCATCATGTAAATGGTGCATATTGCTATGATTGTGCTCCAATGTGGAGGGAATGAACATTTGAGGTAATGAATGGGATATCAAACATGTACAAAACTTTGTCCTGGCGGTATTAAACTTAAGTAATGTTGGAACTGCACTCACCTAGGCAAGTGGACAATAATCCGTTACTCTCCTGATGTGTCTTATAGATGGTGGACAGGCTTTAGGCAGTCAGGAGGTGAGTTATTCATCACAGGATTCCCTTTCGGCTTCTGATCTGCACTTCTGGCTGTAGTGTTTAGTCCTATTTAGTTTCTGATGGAAGGTAACCCCAGGATGCTAACGATAGAAGATAGAGCAATAGTAATGCCATGACTGCCAAGAGGAGATGGTTAGCTTCCTTCTGTTGTAAATTATTGTGACCTGGGACTTGGAAGCTACAAATGCTTCTTGTCCCTGATGAGCTAAGGCTGGAATGTTGTCCAGGTCTTACTACATGCAGACACAAACTGTGTGAACTATGTGAACATCTCCACTCCTGATCTTACACTGCAGCAAAGGTCACTGTTGAAGCACCTGAAGAGCGCTGGGCCTAGGTATGACCCCAACCAGTCACAGTCCCCTCCTCTTCCTGCCAATTCTAATGACTGCAATTTTGCTGAGGCTCCTCGAAACCACACTCTGTTAAATGCTGTTTCATTGTTAGTCACTCTCACCTCACCTCTTGAATTTAATTCTTTGTTCAATTTTGGACTAAGGCTGTCATGAAGCCTGGAACTGAACCCAAACTGAGCATGAGTGAGCAGATTAGTGCTGAGTATGAGCAACGTGATGGAACTGTCAGCAAGACCATCCATCACTTTGCTAATTGACAGTAGACTGATGGACCAGGTTAGATTTGTTCTGCATGTTTGTAGGCAGAACATACCAGTTGAGTTTCTCACATGCCCAGATCATTGTAACTAGACTGGAGCAGTTTGGATGGGGCATAGCTAGTTCTGCAGCACCAGAGTTCAGTATTAAAGCTGGGATATTGTCAGAGACCATAGACTCAGCTGTACTTAGAGCAACTGACAATGTCTTAATATCATATGGTGTGAATTGAATTGCTGACTCAGGCATCTGTTATGTTTATTTAGTCAAAAAGGGGGAGTTCAGTCAGGGAGTGCAGATTCAGTTTTTCACTGTCTTGTTTCTGTCGACCTGCTGCAGGCACAGAATGGCAGATATACCCTTCAGGACTTTATCTGCTCTCACAGTCATGAAGTCAGTGAGCAAAGTTGGTGATGGGAATTGAGGTGGTCCATCGTACCACATGATGGCCGTAATGTCACACTCATGCTTTTCTTATGATCTTACCATCTGTACCCAATTGTTCCCTGATTGGTCTTTCTGCGATTGAAATTTCATGGGAGATTTGGGGCTTTTGGGGGTGGGCTTGTCCTGATATATTTTGAGCATTGGTTTGATATGACTCTTCTTCCATCTGAAGTTGGTCATATTAGACTCAAAACTGTAATTCTTGGCTGGATTTATCCCAGCCCTTGAGTGGCACAATCAATGATGAGAAACTTGGGAGAATACAGCAAGAATGAACAAATATGATTCTAGACGTTGACAAAAGAAGTCTAAATTTCTCCTGAAAGTTTCAATGATGAGATCAGAATCTTGCCATCAAATTGCTAGAAATGCATTTCCATTCATTAACCCACTTTCTTGAACTTCCAAAATGGTGTCCAGCTTGGACCTCATCAGAAACATATGCTTGCTTCACCCATATTATTTAAGAATCAATATGACACTGCTGTGCTGAAACTATCACCACACTATACACAAATACTTCTTATTTACTCTTTCAAAATGTTGCATGTAATTGAAAATTGAAACAAGATCTGAAATATCACTGCAGCTGCATTAACGTGCAAAGTTAAGTTGAATTGGAAGCTCCATCTGACATAGTCCAGACTTCCACTCACTAATAAAATCCCAAGCTTTTGTCCAATCCAAAATACAAAAATAAATAGTAACCATGTAACTGACAATATTTGACACTTATACAACAGAGTGCTAATCCTTTCCTTTCCACTAACTGTTAAAATAATTGAATCCCCACAGTAAAAAAAGAGGCTTTTCGGCCCATCGTGCCTGCACTGCCCCTCCGAAGAGCATTCCATCTAGATCCAACCACCACCTCATCCTGTAACCCCACATGAGATTTTTACCATAGCTATTCTACCAAACCTGCGCATACCTGGACACTACAAGGCAACGTCTAAGCATATAACAGATATTATGAAAACCAAGTTCTAGAGGACTTCAGCATTTTTCAAACATGGAAATGAAAAGTGGCTGTAGATCTGTTTTACCCATTCCAGAACACTGTTGGCTTTAATCCCACTCCAGAGGCTTGAATGGAAAATCAGGGTTGATAGATGCAGTGCTGTAAAGAGAGAGTGCAACAGTGTCAGAGGTACTGCTTTTCAAACTAAGGCCTGGTCTCCTATTCATATGGGTGCACGATATCACGTGGCCCTATTTGGACATGAGCTGATATCCTGAAGAATTTTCAACCATCAACATTGAAAAGTGACTACCCAGACATTACCTCAATGCTGCCCGCGAGAACATTCTGTTCAGAAATGACTGTACTTCTAAAAGACTTCATTGCATGTAACTGTTTTGCGAGATCCTGAGGATGTAAAAGGTGCAATGCAAATGCAAGTCCTTCCCTGTATTGTTTGGTGAACTTCAATCCTCTTTAAAGTACAACTTCAACAAAAGATTCCATGGGTTCTGTGATATTCATAAACCTGAGAGTGATACTTGAGATAATAAAATGTGAGGCTGGATGAACACAGCAGGCCAAGAGGCATCTCAGGAGCACAAAAGCTGACGTTTCGGGCCTAGACCCTTCATCAGAGAGGGGGATGGGGAGAGGGAACTGGAATAAATAGGGAGAGAGGGGGAGGCGGACCGAAGATGGAGAGTAAAGAAGATAGGTGGAGAGAGTGTAGGTGGGGAGGTAGGGAGGGGATAGGTCGGTCCAGGGAAGACGGACAGGTCAAGGAGGTGGGATGAGGTTAGTAGACTAACCTCATCCCACCTCCTTGACCTGTCCGTCTTCCCTGGGCCGACCTATCCCCTCCCTACCTCCCCACCTACACTCTCTCCACCTATCTTCTTTACTCTCCATCTTCGGTCCGCCTCCCCCTCTCTCCCTATTTATTCCAGTTCCCTCTCCCCATCCCCCTCTCTGATGAAGGGTCTAGGCCCGAAACGTCAGCTTTTGTGCTCCTGAGATGCTGCTTGGCCTGCTGTGTTCATCCAGCCTCACATTTTATTATCTTGGAATTCTCCAGCATCTGCAGTTCCCATTATCAGTGATACTTGAGACTTAGCTGTTCTGCTTCATCGCAAACAGAAGCTAAACTGGTAAGTGACCTTTTAGCTTTTCTATAGTAGCAATCACTTAACATTGAATCTTCCATTATTATAAAATGTTGTCACATTTCATACCACTTCAGTTTACCTCAGGAGTTCTGCACTTGATCTATTTTCAACCATAAGCATTTGTTCATCATCTCCATGCTCAATTGTTGTCTAAAAGTGCACATATTTGTAAACTTATTCACTGGGTATACAGATCTACAGGGAGTAGTTAAACAAGGGTGTTTGTGCAGCATGCTTCAAGTCAGTATGACACCCCAGTAGGCTTTGCTGATCGGAGAGGGCCTGTTTCCTTCTCATTGTTTCAAATGCTATTTGAAACCTTTCAAACTTGTTACTTCAAAAGTAAGGTGCCCAGTGTCCGCTGTTAACCCTTGTCTTCTAATTAAAGAAGTTTGGGTTCCAGTACACATGTTGACTATGCACATTGTGAAAATTAACACCTTGGCATGATTTAGAAAGTCATGGAAAGTTCTTGTAGGGACTGGAGAACATTATCCAAGTTCCCGTCATCATGTTAATATATTTGAATGAATTATAGCTCTACATTTCATTGTTCCATGTGGTGCAACAGATGCCGATCCCAATTTGATTGTCATTTGATGATAGGCAGTAAGGAGAACTAACACAGAACACGGGGTTAATATGGTTTGTTAGCACTTTTATAAACAGGCCCGACAATGCGAACTGGTGTTTTTTAAGCAGCCACACTAATGTTAAGCTAGCGTTGCAAATTGACTGACTATAATAAAAACAGTCCAGGTTGAAAATCAACCATGAGATGAGGCTCAGTCAGTGAGTTACTTGGAGTTTAGAGGGGAGATTTTCTAGCATGGTGGGTAATGTGATTGAGTGATAATAAAATGTGAGGCTGGATGAACACAGCAGGCCAAGCAGCATCTCAGGAGCACAAAAGCTGACGTTTCGGGCCTAGACCCTGATTGAGTGATGTTTTAATAAGCTTGTTATTCCATGGTTTATTGTGTTTGCTAACGTGGGCTGACTGGTTGCTTTGTTAATGAACCTTGTCAGTGTATTGTCTGAGCACAAGTGGTACTCACCATAAGACCATAAGACCATAAGACATAGGAGTGGAAGTAAGGCCATTCGGCCCATCAAGTCCACTCCGCCATTTAAATCATGGCTGATGGGCATTTCAACACCACTTTCCTGCACTTTCCCCGTAGCCCTTGATTCCTTCTGAGATCAAGAATTTGTCGATCTCTGACTTGAAGGCATCCAACGTCCCGGTCTCCACTGCGCTCTGTGGCAATGAATTCCACAAGCCCACCACTCTCTGGCTGAAGAAATATCATCTCATTTCAGTTTTAAATTTACCCCCTCTAATTTTAAGGCTGTGCCCACCGGTCCTAGTCTCACCGCCTAATGGAAACAACTTCCGAGCATCCACCCCTTCTAAACCATACATTATCTTGTAAGTTTCTATTAGATCTCCCCTCAACCTTCTAAACTCTAATGAGTACAATCCCAGGGTCCTTAGCCGTTCATCATACGTTAAACCTACCATTCCAGGGATCATCTGTGTGAATCTCCGCTGGACACGATCCAGGGCTAGTATGCCCTTCCTGAGGTGTGGGGCCCAAAATTGTATTCTAAATGGGGCCGAATTAGAGCCTTATAAAGCCTCAGAAGCACATCGCTGCTTTTATATTCCAACTCTCTTGAGATAAACGACAACATTACATTCTTAATTACGGACTCTACCTGCAAGTTAACCTTTAGAGAGTCCTGGACCAACACTCCCAGATCCCTTTGCACTTCTGATTTGCGAATTTTCTCACCGTTTAGAAAATAGTTCATGCCTGTATTCTTTTTTCCAAAGTGCAAAACCTCATATTGAATTTCATCAGCCATTTCCTGGACCACTCTCCTAAACTGTCTAAATCTTTCTGCAGCTTCCCCACCTCCTCAGTACTACCTGCCTGTCCACCTATCTTCGTATCATTGGCAAACTTCACCAGAATGCTCCCAGTCCCTTCATCCAGATCATTAATATATAAGGTGAACAGCTGTGGCCCCAACACTGAACCATGCGGGACACTGCTCATCACCAGTTGCCATTCCAAAAAAGAGCCTTCTATCCCAACTCTCTGCCTTCTGTCAGACAGCCAATCCTCAATCCAAGCCAGTAGCTCACCTCGAACACCATGGGACCTCACCTTGCTCAGCAGCCTCCCGTGAGGCACTGTATCAAAGGCCTTTTGGAAGCCTAGATAGACAACATCTACTGGGTTTCCCTGGTCTAACATACTTGTTACCACTTCAAAGAATTCTAACAGGTTTGTAGGCACGACCTCCCCTTACCAAAACCATGCTGACTTTTTTTAATCTGACCCTGCATTTCCAGAAATTTAGAAATCTCATCCTTGACAATGGATTCTAGAATTTTACCAACCACTGAAGTTAGGCTAATCGGCCCATAATTTTCCATCTTTTGCCTTGATCCTTTCTTAAACAAGGGAGTTACAACAGCAATCTTCCAATCATCTGGGACTTTCCCTGGCTCCAGTGACTTTTGAAAGATCACGACCAAAGCATCCACTATTTCCTCAGCCACCTCCCTCAGAACTCTAGGATGTAGCCCATTGGGGCCAGGAGATTTATCAATTTTTAGACCCTTTAGCTTTTCGAGCACTTTCTCTTTTGTAATGCCTACTGTACTCAACTCTGCCCCCTGGCTCTCCCTAATTGTTGGCATACTACTCATGTCTTCCACTGTGAAGACTGACGCAAAGTACTTATTAAGTTCTTCAACTATTTCCTTATCTCCCATCACTAGCCTTCCAGCATCAATTTGGAGCAGCCCAATATCTACTTTTGCCTCTCGTTTGTTTCTTATGTATTGAAAGAAGCTTTTACTATCATTTCTGATATTACTAGCTAGCCTACCTTCATATTTGATCCTTTCCTTCCTTATTGCTCTCTTTGTTATCCTCTGTTTGTTTTTATAGCCTTCCCAATCTTCTGATTTCCCAGTGCTCTTGGCCACTTTATAGGCTGTCTCTTTTTCTTTGATATATTTCCTGACTTCCTTTGTCAGCCATGGCTGTCTAATCCCACCCTGGATAATCTATCTTTTCTTTGGGATGAACCTCTGTACTGTGTGCTCACTACACCCAGAAACTCCTGCCATTGTTGGTCCACTGTCTGCCCCGCTAGGCTCTGCTTCCAGTCGATTTTCGTCAATTCCTCTCTCATGCCCCTGTAATTGCCTTTATTTCACTGTAACACCATTGCATCCGATTTTGCCTTCTCTCTTTCAAACTGCAGACTGAACTCTACCATATTATGATCGCTGCCTCCTAGGTGTTCCCTTACTTTAAGGTCTTTTATAAAGTCTGGCTCATTACATAGCACTAAGTACAGAATAGCCTGCTCCCTTGTGGACTCCATCACAAGCTGTTCCAAAAAGCCATCCTGCAAACATTCCATGAATTCTCTTTCTTTGGATCCACCAGCAACATTATTCACCCAGTCCACCTGCATATTGAAGTCCCCCATGATCACCGTGACCTTGCTTTTCTGACATGCCCTATCTATTTCTCGGTGCATCTTGCGCCCCTGGTCCTGATCGCTGTTAGGAGGTCTGTACATAACTCCCATTACAGTTTTTTTGTCTTTGTGGTTCCTCAATTCCACCCACACAGACTCCACATCTTCTGACCCTATGTCATTTAGTGCTGTAGATTTAATTCCATTCTTAACTAACAAGGCAACCCCACCCCCTCTGCCCACCTCCCTGTCTTTTCGATATGTTGTGAATCCTTGGATGTTTAACTGCCAGTCCTGAGCTCCCTGCAACCATGTCTCTGTGATGCCTACCACATCATAATCATTCAAGAGGATTTGTGCTGTTAATTCATCTACTTTGTTGCGAATACTACGAGCATTTAGATAAAGTGTCTTAATGCTAGCTTTCTTATCATTATTAGAGAGGTTGGAAATCCCAAGATATCTTAAGTTATCCTTCCTTTTTGCTGTATTCCTAGTCTGCCTCGAGCTTAAATCCACCTGTACACATGCAATCCTGTTGCTTATCTTTCCATTTAACTCCATACTCCCTGTCTCTTTCACTTTCCCTTCCCCCCAGATCACTAGTTTAAAGTCCTACTGACTACCCTTTTTATCCTTTTCACTAGAACACTGGTTCCAGATCGGTTCAGGTGGAGACCGTCCCAATGGTACAGACCCCCCCGGTTCCAAAACTGATGCCAATGCCCCATGAAATGGAATCCCTCTTTCCCATACCAATGTTCATGGTCCATGGTTTAGCAGTCACACAGTAAGCACTTTTGCAAAGCAACCTGAAATATGTGTCAACATCCCCACTTCCAAACCTATCCCCATCCAAACGTGTGTGGGCAATGGGATGAACACTTGAGCTCTGAGTGTCTGGAAGGCATTAATCAATATGGTGTGTTACGTGTGGCCAGTGCAGAATGAGCATGTGTGTGCGCAATATCGGAGCTGTTGCATGAAAATCAGGTCAATGTTGTCGACCCATATGTCCTACAGTCCTGAATCAAACATGCAACATCCCACTGGCCTGAATAAGTATATCATTTCAATGCTTTGGTATATTGCCTGAAACAAGAGAGGTGAAGGGAGTTACTTATGCCCCAGTTTTACCCCCAGATCCTCTCTTTATTTATCACGGAGTTTCCAATGACTGAATATTTCAGTTTTAAGACAGGCTGGAGATTATTTCCCTAAAATGTGCAGCTGAGACTAACCTGATGGAGAACTTTAAAATCATGAATGGTTCAATAAGATTTCACTTGTGGGAAGTTCGGGACCAGGGTTCAAAAGCAAGATAGTCACTAATAAACCCAGCAGAGGATTCAGGAATAAATTCATTACCTGGAGAATGGAACTTGCTACATGGTGCAGTATTTGAGGAAAATAGCATTGATGGTCTTATGGGGAACCTAAAAATGATTGAGGGAGAAGAGACTAAAAGTGTATAATGATGGACTGAAAGTGGAAAAGGAAAGGTGGAAACTTGCGTCCTAATTGTCTGTTTCAGTGCTGCAGTATCTATATAATTCTTTGTTAGACATGTCAATCTCATTGTTTCTCCCAACTTTCAGTGCCAGCAGGTAAGTGGTGTTACACACTACCCCACTGTTGCTAATCCACTTGGGATCTGCTGGAACTCACTCTCAATCATACCTGGACAAGGTCAGGGCAACAGCTATAAGACTGGGCAGAAGTTAAACAGAAGCAAAGTACTACAGGTAGCCAGAAACCCCCAATAGAAACAGAAAATGCAGGAAAGTCTGTGCAACGGATAATCCCTGCAGTGGGAGCTGACATTATCAGAACTAAGGGATTAAACTGAGCTAATCATGGTTGACTGTAAGTCAAAGGATTGTAGGTGTGAGGCCAATTTCAGAAGTTTCTGCTCAGAATCCAACTTTATTGCTCAGTTCTTTGAGTTTCGGGGTTGGGACATCATGTTGAGGTTTTACAGGATGTTGGTGAGGCCTCTTCTGGAATACAGTGTCCAGTTCTGGTCATCCTGTTATAGGAAGAGTATTATTGAATGGGAGAGAATTCAGAAAAGATTTACCAGGATGTTGCCAGCAATGGAGGGTTTCAGATATAAAAATAGACTGGAAAGACTGGGACTATTTTCACTGGAGTGTGGGAGATTGAGGGGGGTGGCCTCATTAAAATTAATAAAATCATGAGAGGTACGGATAAGGTGAACGACAACGGGCGTTTCCCCAGGGTGGGGGAATTCAAAACTAGTGGCCATATTTTAAGGTGAGAGGAGAAATATTTTAAAAGGACATGAAAGGCAACATTTTTGTACAGAGAGTGGTTTGTCTGTAGAATGAACTGCCAGAGAAAGTGGTAGATGGAGGTATAGTTATAATGTTTAACAGACATTTGGACAAGTTCATGAATAGGCAAGGTTTGGAGGGATATGGGACAAGTGCAGCCAAGTGGGATAATTTAGTTTGGGAACATGGTCAGCATGGACAAGTTGGACTGAAAGGCCTTTTTCTGTGCTGTATCACTCTATGACTATTCACAATTCCAGTCAGGGAGAGCCAATGAAGTTCTTCTGAAATGTAAGCATCGTTGTAATGCAGGAAATGTGGTAGCCATTGTCTGCACAGTAAGCTTCTACAAATGTTACTCACATGGGAGAGAGACCAGTGGAGCTCTTTTTACTCCTTACCTTCTATCCAGAGGCAGAATGGCTCAATTTGAAACAGTCTGTGAAGTATTTCCTAAGCTCAAGTTAGTGTAGTAAATTTAAAAAACGGCTTTTGGAACACAGCCTCTTCACATTCTACCGAGAATAGTCTTCACATAAACACAAACACAAGGAAAAAATAAAGAAGGAGAGAAAGTTTAATGACAGTGAATGTCAAATCCACAAGTGTAGATATTGATTCATCTGAATCAAAGAGCAGTCAGGTTTCCTTATCTCAGGAGTGAAAGTTCAGGTAAGTTCCGATGGCTCAGCGTAGGCTGTTCCTCAATTCTTTTAAAAGTTGCTGATGACGCAGCAACGTGATATTTTTACAGGCTAATACAAGGGCTTTACCAGAAAGTCAGAATTGGAGGAGATTTGGATGTGAGGCAGTCTGAGCCTTTCTAACTTCTCATCTTTTTTAAAAAAAATTATTCAGTGGATATAAGTGTCACAGGCCAGCCAGCATTTATTACCAGGCCTTCGGTGCCCTTTAGAAGCTGGTAGTGAGCTGCCTTTTTGAACTGCTGCAATCCATTTGGTGAAGGCGGGAAGGTTAGGGAGTGAGTTCCAGGATTTTGACCCAGTGTCACTGATATATTTCCAAGTCATCATGGTGAGGAGCTTGGAGAGAACTTTAGAAGACAACACCTCTGACAGCCAGAATCCTTCTAATGCTGCTGTTTGTGCTCAAGTCGCTATAATGGACTTCAGATTCAAAGCAACACTTGATCTAAGTTTTTTTTGGTGCACTGACCTCTTGAGGCCTGGGAGTAGCACCGACTGCTGAAATGAGAAGATGAATTGTTGCCATGCCAATCAGTGCGTGCAGAACCCTGGTGGGACCTCGGAATGAGCTTAGTCAGAACATTAACCCAAAGATGACGGTCCTACCCTCTCAGCCAAGTGAGTCCTACAAGGTCCACAAATGGAATAACACATCTTGGCCTGGATATTAAATTACCGATCTGTGTCCGTTCAGGTTAGGGCTAGTGTTGGAGTTCAGGTGATGAGAATCCTTAGCTGTATTTGAACATCTCTGTCATCTTCAATGACTGCAGTATTATCAGTAGGGTGCAAGCAGAAGAATTACAGTCAGTGCACTCTGGTCACTTTGTTTACTGCTTACAGACCTAGTAACTTCTTTTAGAAGCACTAAACAGATGTGATAATGTTGGTGTGTAAAAGGAAGTATTTCCAAATGCTGATGCCAATATCTATTTGTGGTTTGATTTGTCCTTCATGATGTCTTGGTGGAAACTTCATTGAAAATCATGTTTTTGAGTGTGAAACATACATATTTTAAAGGCTGCCAGAGAAATTCCATGTACATTGGATTAAACTGTGAATCAGCTGGCTGAGAATATATATAGCTTCACATTGATGTCAACAGTTTGCTCAGTTCAGTAGCAGTATTCAGCTGCCACTGTACTTGGACAATTGCCTTCTTGTCTCTCTAATGACAGTTTCACTCTCTCTTATTGCCAGGCAGTTTGGAGCCTGCATTAGTTACTAAATTTTACTGAGGACTGTCCAGGCAGATTTACATTTCAGGCTGAGATTTAACCCATCCCAAACATTTCTTAGAAAACAAGGTGTACAGCTGGATGAACACAGCAGGCCAAGCAGCATCAGAGGAGCAGGAAGGCTGACATTTCGGGCCTAGATCCTTCTCCAGCTTTATACTTTGTTATCTCAGATTCTCCAACATCTGCAGTTCCTACTATCTCCCAAACATTTCTTCGCCTCTTTTACCCAGAACACTGCACAACATTGGAAACACTAGGCTTCAACAGTCAAAACAATTCAATGCCGGACTTACTGGTTTGGCATGTAAATTGCATCCATTTGAACTTACGAGTGGCCTCTGATCGACTTGGCTTCAGCAGTGACCTGAGTGCTGTCTGTCAGTGTTTCTTGCTGAGGCTGCTAGATGCAATAGATGGCCATTGTACAGAGCTCCTTGACAGGCTCCCCATCCACTCTGTGGTTCTACAAATATAGCCTCCCTATTGCTCACCTCCCAAAGGCAATTGATGGGCTGCTGCGTGCTCTGTTTCACAGAGACATGGTTCACTCCTGCTTCACTTGACTATGCCTTACAACCCAAGGGCTTCTCAATTCACCAAAGATCTGCTCAATGTCCTCCGGCAAGGCAAGGCACTCCTGGCCGACACCTCTTGGTGCTTGGTGCCTGGTGAGTTACTGCTCCCCGGACCTAGAATACCTAACGGTGAAGTGCCATTATTACTGCCTGCTGCAGGAGTTCACTTCTGCTTCCCTGACAGCACTTTACATCCCAACCATGTGGAAGTGAAGAGTGCACTTGATGAAATAAACATTGCCACAAATTGCCTTGAGACAGAATATCCCATCTATGTCAACACTGTGGTATAGAAAGCACAGCAATGCCTCTACTTCCTCAGAGGCCTAAGGAACTTCGACATGTCCACAATGACACTTACTAATTTTTATAGATGCACCATAGAAAGTATCCAATCTGGGTACATCACAGCTTGGTATGGCAACTGCTCTGCCTAAGACCACAAGAAATTATAGTGCTGTGAATGCAGCCCAGTCCATGCAAAAACCAGTCTTCCATCCATTGACTCCGTCTGTGTTTCCTGCTGTCTTGGGAAAGAAGCCACCAGTAATTATAAAACCCTCCTACCTGGTTATAATCTCTTCCACTGTCTTCCATTGGGCAGAAGATACAAATGTCTCAAAATACATACCAACAGACTTAAGAACAGCTACATTCTCACAGTTATCTGACTAATGAATGGACCCCTCATATATTAGAGTTGGTTTCTCTCTGCACCTTCTCTGTAATTGTAATGCTATATTCTGCATTCTGTTCTAATACACTGATGTACTCATGATTTGTCTGGTTAGAATGCAATACAAAACTTTTCATTATTCAGGTAGTGCTGCTACAACATGTGTTTCATTAATGTAAATTGGCTGTAACACGATTGATGAATAGGGACACTATTTGGATGGCGTAAACTTTCTGCTGTACAGGTATAGGGATTTCCCTATAACGCTATTTTCTATGGTGATTTTCTATAGTGCAAGGTCACACAGGAATATAACAATCATGTTATAGGAGAACTACCTATATCTCAGTACTTGTGACAATAATAGTAAATCAAATTATGTTCTGGTGTATGCTGTACATTACTCATAAGAATCATTGAACTGTACAGCACAGAAGCAGACTCTTCAGTCCAAATCATCCATGCTGACCAGATATCTCAGGTAAATCTGGTCCCATTTGCCAGGATTAGGCCCATGTCCCTCTAAACCCTTCGTATTCATGTACCCATCCAGATGTCTTTTAAATGTTATAACTGTACCAGCCTCCACCACTTCCTCTGGCAGCTCATTCCATACACGCACCATCCTCTGGCAGCTCATTCCATACACACACCAGCCTCTGGCAGCTCATTCCATATATGCACCGCCCTCTGGCAGTTCATTCCCTATATGCACCATCCTCTGGCAGTTCATTCCATACACACACCGCCCTCTGGCAGCTCATTCCATGTATGCACCGCCCTCTGGCAGTTCATTGCATACACACACCGCCCTCTGGCAGTTCATTCCATATATGCACCACCCTCTGGAAGCTCATTCCATATATGCACCACTCTCTGGCAGCTCATTCCATACACGCACCACCCTCTGGCAGCTCATTCCATACATGCACATGAACTCCAATGTCCAGAGATACTCGAAATCAAACAGCAGAGGCAGCAGCTGTGCAGACTCAATGCTGAGTCACACAGCACTGTATATTTCTTTCTCCATTTGAATCCCTTCCCATGTGGTCACTGCCACTGGCTTTGTTTCTCTTCCCACATTTTTGAAGTGCTGTCGTTTTGATCCTTTATTCCCCAAAGTTTTAATGCGATGTTCCCAGGACTAGTAGGCCTGAGATGCAGGGAAAGGTTGGCCAGGAAAGGACTTTATTCCTCAGAACATAGTAGAATGAGATGTGACCTTACTGAGGTGTATAAAATCATGATGGGCATGGATAGGGTGAATATATATCATCAGATTCCCAGGGATGTGGAATTTAAAACTGGAGGGCATAGGTTTAAGGGGAGAGCGGAAAGGTTTATGAAGGGCCTGAGGGGCAACTTCTTCACGCAGAGAGTGGCTCATATATGGACGGGGCTGCCAAAGAAAGTGGTTGATGCAGGTACAATAGCAACATTTAAAAAAACATTTGCACGGGTATGTGGATGGGAAGGTTTCAGAGGAATATGGACCAAGTGCAGTCAACTGGGACTAGCTGAGTGTGCACCATGGTTAGCATAGATCAGTTTAGGCCAAAGAGCCTGTTTCCATGTTGTATTACTCTATGACTTTAACAACTTTCTTTTCTGCTAGTTATGACTTCAACCAGCAGGGAGGTTTCCCTTGGATTCCTGTTGGCTGCAGGTTTGTGAGGGCTCATTGATACCACACTCTGTCGGACGCTGCTTTGATGCCACGAGCTGTCACTCTTATCCCACCTCTGAAATTCAGACCTGTTGTCCATGTTTGGACCAAGGCTGTAAAAAGGTCAAGAGCTGAGTGGCCAAACTTGGAAGCCACACTGAACATCCGTGAGCAACTTACTCCTTTCCAAGTACTATTTAATGGCAGTGATGATGACCACCTTCAATCGCTTGGTTTATGATGGAGACAAGACCGTTAGGGGAGCAATTAGCCGGGGAGGGTTGGTGCACATTGTTGGGTATATGTCAGTGCTTTGGCTGTACTAGAACAGCTTGGTTAGGGGCATTGCAAGCTTTAAGCATGAGTCTTCAGCACTTTTGCTGCTTCTAGGCTTTGGAAGTTGCTGCTGTGCCCGCATGTCAGAGGCCCATCTCAGCTGTTCCTTGATACCACTTGGAATGATTTGAATTGGCTGAAGACTGGCACTTGCGACACAGGACACTTCTGGAGAGGCTAAGATGGATCCTCCACTCAGCACTTCTGGCTGAAAATGGATATTCTTTCCTTTCATTTTCTCTCTGCCTTGGATATTCATTTACTTTCCATGGAGATCACATTTTCACTTTGTTATCCAGGTGCAAGAATCCCAGATGAGTGTCTCCCATGGCTTGAAATCAATGCCAAAACTCCGAAGTACAACCTTCAGAGTGTCCTTCTAGTGCTATCTTTGACTGCTGTGTGAGTGCACCCTGGACTCAAGCAGTCCATAGAAGATTCACTTTGGTAAGTGAGTGGCAGGCAGTCTGGCTACGTGACCAGTCCAGCTCAGCTGTGACTGTCTCAATACAGTGTGGATGGATGATCTGACAACTCAGGTGAGAGCCTCAGTGTTTGGAATTCAATCCTGATCATCTGATTTTAAGAAACTACTCAAAGCAGATCATGTGAAGGTGATTGAGCTTCTTGGCATGGCCATTGTTCCGAGTCCGGATCGAGCATGTGAGAAGGAGAGAAGGCAGCACTGTTGTTGTGTAGACTTTCAACTTAGTCAGCAAATGCATTTCTCTTCATTCCCAGACTGATGGTCAACATCTGCATGTGCTTTGGCAGTTTGTACAGGTGCATCATCATTGGTGTACATAGGTGGAAGGAACATGCATACTGACAAGTGAGATGGGTGTTCAAGCTGACAACTAAATAAAAACCAAAAGAACCGCGGATGCTGTAAATCAGGAACAAAAACAAAGTTGCTGGAAAAGCCCAGCAGGCCTGGCAGCTTCTGTGAAGGAAAAAACAGAGTTAACGTTTCAGGTCTGGCGACATTTCCTCAGGAGAAAGGTTCTGAGGAAGGGTCACCGATCCCAAAACATTAACTCTGCTTTTTCCTTCACAGATGCTGCCAGGCCTGCTGGGCTTTTCCAGCAACTTTGTTTTTGTTCCTAACATACTGACAGCTGACAGGTTCTTGTGAAGACTGAAACCTTAGGCTTGAAATAGGGTTTTTCTGCAGTAGGCTGATAATAATATTAGAACTAGGAGCAAGAGTAGGCCATTTGGCCCCTTGAGCCTGACCCACCATTCAATAAGATCATGGCTGATCTTTTTGAGACTCAGCTCCACCTACGCCCACTCACCGTAACCCTTAATTCCTTTACAGTTCAAAAATTTATCTAGCCTTGTCTTAAAAACATTCAGCAAGGTAGCTTCAACTGCTTCACAGGGCAGGGAATTACACAGATTCACAACCCTTTGGATGAAGAAGTTCCTCCTGACCTCAGTCCTACATCTGCTTCCCTTTATTTTGAGGCAATGCTTCACTTTACTTCAAGCTGATCATAAGGTCAAAGTTGCTGCATGGTTTGGACAATGAATTCATGATACTTTGCATGTCTAGCTCTGCAGCAGCAATTTGTCCACAGTCATCAGCAAACCAGAAATCGCAAGATTATTTGTCCTTGAAGATAGTTAGGCAGGCTATTAGAAGACTTACTCCTGGTCCTTTTCCTTTATTCTTACATAAGTTTCTCAAGAACCAGTATCAACCACATTTCACAAAGTGAAACATGCCAAGGCATTTCACAGGAGCAATTGCCAAAAAACATTGGGCTGTTCCATAGGTTCCTGCAAAGATGTGTGGTATAGTTGGGTGTAAATGAAGATTATTTACATTAAACTTTAAGGAATGTAAATTTTTTTAAATTTCACTAAACTTTGTTTAATCTTCATCTAAATTATTATTTTCAGTTTTGGTCTATGGTATAGAAATAGGTGCTGAGGAAAAGATTCAGACAAAGCCGTGATTCTGGTTTTAAACCTGTCCATTATCTCAGTAGGCTTAGAAGAACAGTGTCTTATTCCATTGGTATCAACAGGAATAGAAATGGAAAGAGATGTGAAATGGGCCACTGGCTAGCCAATACTCATTTTACAACATCAACAAAATCAGGACCCATGACTTTGTTGCAAATGTGAAGTGCCAGTTTAGATTGGGGAAGAATTAATCAACTTAATTATCTCAGTCTAACCCTTGCTGGGACAATGTATATTAATTGGAAAATGTAGTCAATTGGAGTGTTGTTGCCTTGCTTCTCGAGGGTGCTAGGAGTACAAATGCATAGATCGTTGAAAGTGGTGTTGACAGCATGGTGAGGAAGGCATTGAGCATGTTGGCCTTCATTGGTCGAGGCTTTGAGTACAACAGTTGAGATGTAATGGTACAGTTGTATAAGTCAGGTGAGGACACTCTTGGAGTACTGTGTGCAGTTTACGTCACCCTGTTATAGGAAATATGTAGTTAAACTGGAAAGTATGCAAAAGAAGATTTACAAGAATGTTGCCAGGTCTAGTAGACCCCAGCACTTTCCAAACTCAGGACCACTACTATCTTGAATGTCAAGGGCAATAGATAAATGGGAAGGCTAACTCCTGCAAATCCCTCTCCATGTCATTCACCTCCCTGAATTAGAAATATATCACTGTTCCTTCAGTGTCATTGGGTCAAAAGCCTGGAACTCCCTGCCTATCAGGCATTGTGGGCCGACCTACAACAAATGGTCAGCAGCAGTTCAAGAAGGCAGCTGACCACCATCTTCTCAAGGGCAACTACAGATAGGCAATAAATGCTAGTCCAGCCAGCAATGCCCATGTCCCAAGAGTGAATTTAAAAATACAATGTGAGTTATCTCCCTCTGTGATGATTGTCAGAGCATTTATTGAAATCTGGATAGAATGAACCAAAGTATTAGTGAGCAAAAGACGAAAACAATTAACTCCACTAAGCTTAACATTTATTGTTACTTCACTCTATCAGTCAGCAAACGTATGTGGATGCCTGGTATATGATTAATGAATCTGCAAAATTGTATCTATGGATTCTCGCAGGCAGATGCTCTCTTTGCTCACTATTTGTGTAACACCTGATCTCCATACAATTGCCAGGAATGCAGAAAAAAGGCAAATGTTTAATTTCCACCCAGTAAAGACATTTATAATAACATAAGAAGATACAACTCCTAAAACGACCCCATTCAGTGCATTATAGTCACTTTGCTACTTGGGATTCTATGGCTTACCCCACCCGCAGCCACCTAAAACACTAGGGGTAGGTTTTATTATCATTTATGTTTGTCTGGATTGTTTTAATGTATATTATTTCTCTAGTATAAATTCTTCCAAACATTCAATCAGGTCTTGACATCAGAATAGCTATAGTAAGAAGGAATTTGTATTTATTTAACACCTGTAACACCTGGGATGGACTGAGTGATTTACAGGTAATGAAGAATTTTTGAAATATAGTCACTTTGGTAATGTAGAAAATGTCCTGCAGTGATTTTAAATGTTAATTGCCCACTTAGAAGAAAATCATTACAAACGATTATTTTGCAGAATCTCAAGTACTGGACACTGTTGTGTGTGGATCCATCCCGATAGATGATGTTGCCCTTTCTGTTTG
This sequence comes from Stegostoma tigrinum, assembly GCF_030684315.1. Lineage (NCBI taxonomy): Eukaryota > Metazoa > Chordata > Chondrichthyes > Orectolobiformes > Stegostomatidae > Stegostoma > Stegostoma tigrinum. The sequence goes on from NC_081376.1 coordinate 16,690,178, forward strand.
CACAGCTAGAGCTTAACCCTGAGCTTACACATAACAGGATAAATATTCTGCCAGGAATAGTAATATTAATGATCAGCATTGGTGATCCAAACTCACACCATTTTATGGACTTCAGGGAGTTGAGAAGGAAGGTTCTGCCTTCCTCCCACCCTAACATAGTGTGAAGTGGGCAGACAGTGCATACTTTCTAAGAAGGTCTGCAGCAGCTAAGGAAATGCATAAGCACTTATGAAATTCGTATCTTTATTATTTTTTGTTTTAAAGGAGAATGACTGCTCTCGGTTTTAATTATCCCCTTTATCATCACATGCTTTGTTTTCAAGTAAAACATTTACTAGTTGGGTTGATGTTGAGGGCTCCCTATTCCAAATCCCTGAACATATTATTCTAGATCTTTGACAAGAAGAAGCCAGGGTCCAGATCAGGTCACAAGAAAACATCAAAGTTCAAAAGAATACTTTTGACTATGAGTGTTCTGGTATATTATAGAAGCAATTGCATTATCTAAACATGCTGTTCAATTAGAGAAGAGAGTGCTTTGGAGATATTTTAAAATTCTTTTTGTCATAAACAAGAAGGTGTCACTCACTCTTATCTTAGTCGGCGCTTTTGAGAGCATTAAATCATCAATGTACATCATCAATGCGGTGACCTTATCAACACCTCACTTCAATGTCAGCCCATAAACATGGCAATATAAATTTCTCACCGTGATTCAACAAGAATTTGTCTGATTGCAGCAGAAACCAATCTTAGAACATTGCTGAAAATACAAAGAAAAATCAGTGTTTTCAGTTTAACAATATTTGCATCTAATCTCATTGTATAAGAGCATATCTCTTTTCCTCTTTTTTTCTAATCATGATGATATTTTACAGTGTGGGTTTTGGTTCATCTCTTAATCAAATACAGGGTAGTTGTGGTTATAATACAGTATATGATTTAGTGGATTGGATTTGAAATGATGAGGAGCCACAGTCCACAGCTAAAACACAGACAGTATCGACATAGAATTATGCAGTTTGAACTAAATTCGAGGCAGTTGAAATATTTTGTGTTGAATAGCATGAAACTATATATTGGACAGACAAAACTTTCTACCAATTTGCTGAATGGCAAAAATTGCTTTATTTAAATGTAGAAATTAAAATGCATCCACAGTTACTCTTCATAAATTTATGAACGATGAAGTGAACTGCATCCATGGGGTTCCGGTAGTGCATGCTTTAGGTAAATTTAATCTAAATTTAACTAACTTTTTGTCTGAAGTGAGTATGTGAAAAGGTAAGTAGACAGTATTATTTCCATACAATGTGACAGCTCCTGTTAAATAAAAAGATCTTAATTTCAAACACCGCAAAAGACTAAGATTCCTGTGTTTACTTAAGGAAAGATACATCATACCTTTTATAGTAAAAATGAAAAGATCTGATGCTTTGTGAAAAGATACACTGACCATGATTTCTTCAATGAGTGAAACATATTTCTAAGTATCTGTTTGATGTGCTGACAAGATTTTAATGAAACTTTAAAAAGTTTGATGCACTGATGTAATTTGTACAAATCTCTCTAAAGGCCTTGTTGAATCACTGTAAAACATTATCTAAGCTCAAACATCATTCTCAAAATTTGGTTCATTAAGAACTTTTTCCAGGCAATGATGTAAAGCAGGTCCTATTGTGTACGCTTTGATATTTCTGAAGAGGAAGAAATGAATGTTTGTCTAGAACTAAACTATTGCTGGTTCAATAAGACAAAGATTAATATTGTTTGTAGCCTAAATCAAACGGGTTGAATTGTGTAGGAGCTGATGTATGAAGATGAAGTCTTGGCTGTTAGAACGATGCTGATCAACGCTTCTTTCAGATACCATGCTTCTGAAATTTCAATATTGTGGTACTTGTGCAACTCATAATTCTTTTAGCTAAACTAAGATACTTGCTTATAAAAGTAAAAGCTACTAGGCATGCCTGGGAGGCGTAAAAACATGTTGTTTTCAAGCCAGAAAGGAGGCATATTCTGTGATGAGTGATTGTCGTTAAACTTTAGCGCAATTCAATCTCAGAGGAAGGGACTTCCTGAGCTTTGCTGTAAACTGAAAATGATGAAAACTGTGGTAAGATAAAGAGGGATTGGAAAGGGAAAAAGACAAAAAGCATTCAACACATACATATTGAATTTAGCAACCAAAGGTTATGTCTACTCCTGAAGAGTACGTGCAACAGAAAGATAGAAAGGTTTTTGTTTAGGACCAGGAAAACATCATTACGCTCAACAAATGTTTGTTTCAGTGCCACTTGTCCTTTTTGTTACCTTTAATCCATTGCACTATTTGGAAATAATACGGGAATACAGCTCAGGATTCACTCTGAGTTGATGATTGCTGACTTTCCATGAGGATATATTAGATGTAGATTAAATTGTAACAATCCAAATCTTTTTCACTCGTTCTCTTAATGAGTGCAATACCATCCATTTGTTATTTTCTCTTCCATGAGAAGCATAGGAATGGAAGTAAACCATTTATCCCCTTGAGCCTTGAATACGATCATGAATGAAAAGTATCTTATCCCCAAGTGGCATCTAAATAAGAGTCCACAACTGGAATGGACCAAGGACCATGCCCACAGCAGAAATACTTCCTGCAACCTTATGCTTCAGGATGACAAAATACTATTGAAGGGCTACAGGGAGATGCTTTCTTGTGAATAAGATAATGTATATAAAATACAACATATAAAGAAATTTTCATTGAGCCAACTAGTGTTGATGTAGAACTTCTTTAGATAACGCAAAGTACCTAACAGGAATGTTCAGTTGTCTTTATTACAGTTAATTGAACTCATCTGCAATAAAAAGTTAACAATTTTATTCTTTCCTTTTGTCTTCATTTTACACTAATTCTATAGACATTTTTGATGCCAGAAGCTTGAAGAAATATTGGAACCCCGACTCAGCAAAGCACTGTTGGAGGTTTCTCTTCAGGTAAGACAATAAACTGAAGGTCCCGATCCAAAATGTCAATTTTGCTACTCCTCTGACGCTGCCTGGCCTGCAGTATTCCTCCAGCTCCACACTGTGTTATCTATCAACTCAGGCCCTTTCTGCTTGCTCACATAGATGTAAAAGGTTCAGCAACACTATTGGAAGGAGAGCAGGAGAATTTTCATGGCGACTTGGCCAACCTTTATCCCTCAAATCACATGCAAGAGAAATTGATCCTTTACTTTATTGCTGTTTGGCTCTATACGAATTGGCAGCTACATTGCCTGCATACAAGTAGCTACATCTCAAAAGCATTTCCTTGATTGCATAGTGCATCGAGAAGCCCTGAGGTCTTAAAATCATAAAGAGTGATTTAACATGGAGGCGCTGGCACTGCCTACCAGTTAGAAAGTCAAGGCCAGGCCCATCTCCAATGCTGATGGATTTTACAGTCCTCAGGGATTTACATGCCTGAGGTTGTAGGTCCCATCCACCTGACACTGGATGTGCCACCTCCAGGAGCTGCGAGGGAACACAGGCAGAGAAACGTTTACAGGGAATGCGGCCAGTAAGACCACTGAAGACTTGGAGTAGACGTAGTTGGGATGGGCTTGCAGGGTAATCTTCAACGAATGTTGCAGGCGTGAGGAATTGAGAGGCAAAGTGAGGTTATTCACGCAGGGTGACACGTACCCGTACCAGTTTGAGAGCCCTTCATGGGGCACAGGGTGCGAAAACAGGAGTCACCCATTTACAACACCTGCAGCCAGATGGCCAGGGTATACCTGACCACCTCAGCGCGTAGCATAGGATGCCACCATTGGTGAAGAAGCTGACAATACTCATTTAACGAGGTGGTGAAGGCACAATGAGCCAAATGGCCTCCTGCTTCACTGTACACCTCTGTTATTCTGGGATAATACTAGCAGCTGTTTGAAGAAGGACTGTTAATTGGTCACCGAACGCCCTCCCAAACTGCGCTGTGGATGTACCTGCGCCTCATGGATTGCAGCAGCTCATGACTGTCTTCTCAGAAATCACATGACAGCAGGTTACAGTCCAACAGGTTTATTTGTAAGTACAAGCTTTCAGAGTCTAGCGATAATGGGAACTGCAGATGCTGGAGAATTCCAAGATAATAAAATGTGAGGCTGGATGAACACAGCAGGCCAAGCAGCATCTCAGGAGCACAAAAGCTGACGTTTCGGGCCTAGACCCTTCTTTGACGGCAGTTGGAAATGAAGAGGTCGAGGGAGGGTAGGAAGCCTGGGGGTGGTGTCCAGGAGGAGGACTTGTGTTGGAAGCGGGTGAAGGGGTCAGTGGAAGGAGGGTTAGGTTCCCGGTTGAAGAAGTAGGCATGGAGGCGAAGACGGCGGAAAAACTGCTCTATGTCCAACCGTGACTGGTATTCGTTGATGTGTGGTTGTGGGGGGACAAAGGTGAGCCCCTTGCTAAGGACTGACCGTTCGTCCTCAGTCAGTGGGAGGTCTGGGGGGATGGTGGAGATGCGGCAGGGCTCAGTGTGGCTGTCTTCTCTGGGGTTGCTGGCTGTGGAGGTTGTGGGCGGAGCGATTCTAGACCCTAGAAGGTGTGTTCATGCAGCCTCACATTTTATTATCTTAGCTTTCAGAGTCTTACTCCTTCTTCAGGTGTTAGTGAGAGAGGTAGTGTCAGACGCAGACTTTATAAGTAAAAGACCAAAGGTTCACACCATTATGAGGATGTACTAAACAAATCTAAGATGCTGTTAAATCTTTAATCAGTTAGCAGGCTTTAATTGATTAATATGTATATGTAAATCCCTGAATTCCTGACAAGTCATGGCCTTGAGAGAGCTAAAGGTTTTATCAGTGTAGAGATGGCATTTTAGCTCAGACCGTGCATGTTCGGTGTGAAACCTTATATAGAAATTGTTTGTGTTTCAGTTTGGAGTCAGAGTGGTTTTATTTCTGAAGTAGACATTTATAAAATGCCATATTGACTGACAGTCTATAAAATGTATGCTTTTTGAACAAAATAGAAGGTATCTACAAATACAAATTCACCCAGGGTGGGGGTAGAGAGAGAAAAAAAGAGACAGATAGAGAAGGTTTGTGTGTGTGTGTGTGTGTGTGTGTGTATGTGTGTGTGTGTGTGTGTGTGTGTGTGCGCGCGCGTAGAGACACGCAGACTCTCTCCCTCCCCCCACCCCCACACATAGACACGCAAACACTCACATACATTTTATTTTGTTCAAAAAGTAAACAATTTATAGACAGCCAGTCAATATGGCGTTTTAATGATGGGCAATAAGTATTAGCTAGCCAATAATGCCTGCACCCTATGAATGAATAAACTAAACTGAAGAGGCTTCAATTGTCCTCAAATGGCAGGACACTTGACACTGATAAGATATAAGTAGGGCTGTGTAAACAATTTGTACATCATCTCAAAATCCCACCCAATTTTAATATCATCCCTCAACATACTTCTTACTCTATGGTTATGGGATGGCTTTAAAACACAGCCACTGGAAAGAGGCTAGTCCATCCATCATTTTTGAGGCTGTTCTCCATAGGAGCAGCTCAGCTAGCCCTTACTCCAAATTCCTGTTTTTTTGTTTGCTCATTAGATAACTTTTGAATTCCTTGTGAAAGATATGATGGAATCTGCTTCCAGTGTACTCTCAGACAACGTATCCCATATTTTCACCACTTGTTTCATCGGCTCCAGTCATGAAAGGTGTTATAAGATTGCAAGAGATAACAAGGTGTAGAGCTGGATGAGCACAGCAGGCCAAGTGGCATCAGAGGAGCAGGAAGGCTGATGCTTTGGGCCTAGAAACATCAGCCTTCCTGCTCCTCTGATGCTGCTCGGCCTGCTGTGTTCATCCAGCCCTACACTTTGTTATCTCAGATTCTCCAGTGTCTGCAGTTCCTACTATCTATAAAATTGCAATCCTTTGAAGTATTTTGCAAGCACAGCTAAATTTCCTAGGTTTGCCGGAAGGTGCAGGTTACAAAAGATCACGGCACTATACCTAGAAGAGCTTAAAATTGAAGAACAAGACAGCTCCCAAACTGCAAAAATCATAAGATCTAGAAAAAAAGACTTCGAAACATTGGCCATGACCTCAAACAGTAAATTATGAAGAACAAAACATCAACACTATATACAGAGGTGTTTTTCTGAAGAAGGGTCCAGACCCAAAACATCAGTTTTCCTGCTCCTTTGATGCTGCTTGGCCTGCTGTGTTCATCCAGCTCTAAACCTTGTTATTTCAGACTCCAGCATCAGCAGTTCCCACTATCTCTTGCAGAGGTGTGTTCAGTGTGAAGTGGTTAACCTCACAATGGTGTGAAACAATTGAATCTCCAGCTGATAAGAAGAATAAGACTAATATTGGGATGGATTTTCTTGGTGTGGTGGCTATCGCCAGATTGCACTCCCTGCTAGGTTTTTCCATTAAAACAGTGTTCTGCATCTCTGGCAGGATATTGTGATCCTGGCTTCCGGGGACATGCAGGGTACAACATAAATCTAACAGGTCCTTGTGGTGCAGGAGCATCCAAGGAAGACAAATCGTGTCCCCCTCCTCATGTCAGTAGCATTCTTCTCTGATTTAAATGTCCAGCAGCTCAGACGACCACTTTGTCTTTTCTATGTTCACTTGTGGGGCATGGCCATTGCTGGCTGGGCCAGTAATTATTGCCCGTCCCTAGTTGCCTTTGAGAAGGTGGTGATGAGCTGCCTTCTTGAACTGGCAGCACAGGGTAGGTGCTGATTCATGGCAGAAGAGGGGGCTTAAGTCCAAGGTGAAAGTGACAATGAGACCCGGCGTGGGGAGGGGATTGTAGGGTCTTGGGGGTGGGATATTGGGTCCAGGAAGCATCACATCCAGGAGAGAGAGGTTGGGGGGGATTCGAGGCAGAGGTGGGGGATGTTGAGTTCAGCACTGAGAGAGGTCCCCAGTAGAGATCTCATGTTCAGTGGAAGTTCTGTGTTGTGTCCTGGGAGTAGAGGTGCGTGTTGGATCCAGTCTTGGAGTGGGTTGTCAGGTCTGGAACTTGTAGGGGTGGAGTGGGGTGTGGGTTGTTGGTCCTGGAGACGATGAGGAGAAATTCGGTCTAGGTTGGTGGAAGGGATCTGAGGGATATGCAGTTAGGAGTACACATGGCGAGTTGAAGAGGTAGTTAAAAGTTACTCAGGAATTAGACTCGGTTTTAAGTGTCTAATTTTTCCTGGGTAGCTGTTAACTTAACTGTAACTAATTTAATTAAGAATTTAAATTCTCCAATCTAAATTGATACTTTATAAAGAGACTGGAAGAAACATCATCATAAGCAATGGTTCAGAAGGAACATTCATGTTTCCCCAATCCAGGAGCCAGGTATCCCCCAACCATTACGTAGGGATTGTATCGTTTTCAGTTGTGTGAACAACATTCTGTCCCTGTGGTCCTTTCTAGATGAGGACATGGAATGAACCAAGGATGGAAGTGTGTTAAACAGACAATACATCAGGAGATGTATGTGTGATATTGTGATATGAATCATCATAAAAGGAGGATGACACTGGAGTCTAATCACTGCAGTCAGTACTGCAGACAGAGACTGGTCGCCTCTTGATCCAGGTCTATTTTCACAGCAAGAACAGCCAGCTCTCTGGTTGACTGAAAATTTGATTTCCAAATTTCAAATTCAAATCACAGAAAGGTTTGACTTGTCATAATTCATATAATCATCTTTTTGCTATCATCGTTTTGTGTAGAATTTCAGTCAAGTCAGTGAAGGGTTATATTTAGGAGGGAAATTTTCTTAATCGATAATAGAATAGATCTTAAGTTGATACAAACTCTTTGTTGTGTGCACTTTGTTTTTGTAATTCCTGAAATTCAAGAACTATCATAAGGCAAGCTGAAAAGGAAATCCTCACAAAATTTGCAAAATTCAAAAACCCTCCATTCCCATTCTGTTTCTAATATCTATTTATTCATTTTTATGTCCGCTATCTGTTCTGTTCTCTCTTAAAGCTACTGGTACTTACTGCCTGTTTTGCTCCCCTAAACAATACTTTCCATATCTTCACTACCTTTATCCCCTTCAGGATTGAAGATGGGATGTATACATGTGGATGGAAGATTGGCTGACTGGCAGAAAACACAGCATGTGTGTAAATGGGGTTTTATCTGATTGGCAGACTGTGACAAGTGAAGTCCTAAGAATAGGACCCAAGCTGTTAGAGATAATGGGAACTGCAGATGCTGGAGAATTCCAAGATAATAAAATGTGAGGCTGGATGAACACAGCAGGCCAAGCAGCATCTCAGGAGCACAAAAGCTGATGTTTCGGGCCTAGACCCTTCATCAGAGAGGGTCTAGGCCCGAAACGTCAGCTTTTGTGCTCCTGAGATGCTGCTTGGCCTGCTGTGTCCATCCAGCCTCACATTTTATTACTCAAGCTGTTAGTACCACTTTAGACTGCAAACCAGCCAACCAGCCAATTGAGATAACTGATGTCCAGTCACGAGTTATCCAGGGCCAGGGTAATGTTTTACATCAAGTTTTCAAGGGCTGTTATGGTATAGTGGTAGTGTCCCTACCTCTAAACTAGAAGCTCTTGCTTAAAGTCCTCCCTGCTCCCAACACATGTCATAACAGGCCTGAACAGCTTGATTGAAAATATTTACTTTGAGCTTGCTTTGCAACCTGTGACCCTCCAGTGCCTTCCAGTTGAAGGTTTAAGAGAAGAACCTGTGATCTTAGCCTATTTCACACCACAATGGAACATTTCATTGCAGGCTGAACGTGTTATGCCATGCTGAACAAAAATAGTCTATCATCCGTTCACTCCCATGAAGTGCTGAAATATCAAGACAAGGATTTACTTAACTGGGTCATGGCAAGTTTTATCGACAATAGATGATAAAAGCAAACAGCCTGTCAGTCTTTGATCTAAATAGTTTTCTTTCCTATTATTCTCAACAAGAATAAGCCCATTTCTTGTATTAGATTGCAGTGAAGACATGAATAAATGTCTAGCAATCAATTGCAAAATGTTGTAAAATGCGCAATATTAAATGTAGGCTTCAAAACCTTTTCAGTCATCTGCATCAGAGATGCTGATATGAAAGGTGAACAATCATGGACAGCGACTGAACATAAATCAACATTCTTATCAAAAAGTAAACCGAGCCTTCATAAAATCATCAGTATCAGTTCCACCACCTACACTTGTTGTGAAGCTTCATTTTCTCTGTTGTTGAGAAATCACAAGGGCCCCTTCAAGTGTACTGCCTGGCAGCCTATTCCTCTTTAGAATTATTTCAAGAATCCTTGCAAACTTAACTGAATAATTTAGTTTCCAAATATACTAACGTTTTGTTTGCATAAACTTTTTCTAATGTATTGAATTACGTATAATTTACAGTACACAAATAGCCTGATTGATCTATATTAATGTTTATGGCCCCCATGAGCCTCGTCTAAACACATTTCATTTCACACAGTCAGCATACCCTTCTCCTTCTTTCCTCCTATTAAGTACTTCCTTAGTTTTCCGTGTGATAGAAGCAGTATAACACATTAACATCAATTTTGGATTTGGATTTCAAAATGGATGCATGTGGGTGTTGGTTACTTTTGTGATCTTTCTTTTTAAATTAAAGCAACAATTGAGAGTTCTTCTGGAGCAGTAACATAATATGGGGTCAATGGAAAGATATTTATATTGCTGTGTTTACAACCTGTAGAGTAAATACACAAGGCTGTTAATTTCATTTTCAGTTCAGAAGCCTGGGAAGACTTTTTGAAATTCAGTTCAGAAAGCGTTAATGTTGAGTTTAGAAGCCAATTTGAGTTTCTGCTGGAAGAAGTTCAGGATAGTTTAGTGATCAGTTACCTCAGCAGCAGAGTTTATTTTGTGAAACTTACAAGCCAGGACAGTTTGGTTAGAAATTTATAGGTTATTAGAACTGAGAAAGTTTAAGCTCTCAGATTTGTGAAAAATTCACGCTGGCAGATTTGGAAAGGACTCAGTGATTATTTCTACAGTTGAAGGAAAAAATGACCTGAAAGAAGTTAGTTAAAAAGAACCATCAGGATTTAAGGTAGGGCAAGTAATTTCTCTGGACTCGAGCCTCTATAACAGATAGTGTTGGGAAACAGGTGAAACAATGTTTTGTTGTTCATCTTGAGCTCATTCTATCTGTCATGTATATTTCAGTAGCTTGTTTTGTTAAAGCAATTCGAATAAACTTCTGTTGTTAAATGTTAGTTGCCTTATTTCAATATGTTTCGGTGACTACCTAACGTGTTAACTAATGACTTATTAAGCCGGGTTTCATTCTGTGATCTGACTCATTCAGTTGCCTCAGCAACTGGATCATAACATTCTTCAAATATGTCTATGCTATTCACTACAACTGTCTGTGTGGTTATGAGTTCCACATTCTCAGCTCTCTATGAATAAGTGAGTTTTTCGTAAAATCCTTACACAAGGAAACATTTTCTCTTCACCTGCTCCGTCAAACCCCTTCATAATTTCAGAAGCCATCAGGTCACTTCTCAAGGGCCTAAGTTTGTTCATTATTTTCCTGATGGTGAGATTCTCTCAGTTCTGAATTAATCCTAATTATAATTGTCAGTATGTTATGTTGTGCTTGGCTACATTGAACCCAGATTTCACTTTTGATGTGGAAGTGGACTTTAACAATATGGAGGGTCTTTGCCGCAAGGGTGTTCAGGGTTATTTTCCTGAGAAAATCCATTGTCTACTTTGCTTAATTCCTGCAATCATCACTGGTGACTGCAAACAGGTTGCCTCGGAGAAATACTTCACAATTCTACCATTAGTCCAGTTGGGAAGTGTAAGAAAGGCACACTAAAATTTGTAATGTTTGAAAACTTGAATTGTTTATAGTGATGGAATTTGAGGATGAAAATTTCCCTGTTTATCTGCTGACCTTAACTTTCGAAATGATGGGAGGGGGAAGGTGCAGTTTTGGGATGCTCCATCAAAGAGTCATTAGTGACTTGTTGCAGTGCATTCTGTAGATAGTACACACTCCAACCATAAGACCTTTTCCTTTATAGAGTCCCTACAGTGAGGGAGCATGTCGTTCAGCCCATCCAGTCCATACAAACTATCTGAAGACTATTTCACTTAGATGCTCTCCCCCGCCCCTATCTGTGTAACCCTGTATTTCCCATGGCTAATACACCTAGCCTGCACATCCCTGGACACTATGGGTAATTTAGCCAATCCACCCAACCTGCACACCTTTGGACTGTAGGAGGAAAATGGAGCAAACCCACACAGACACAGGGAGAACATGCAAACTTCGCACACACAGTTGCCAAGGGTGGAATCGAACCAGGGTCCCTGTATTGTGAGGGAGCAGTGCTAACCCCTGAGCAACCATAATAATGGAAAGCTTGGAGGTTCCAGCCAACTTCTTCATTTGTGCCTATTATTTGAATTATTGCAATGTTCTGTCCTCGGACTTTCCACTAGAACTTCTCAATTTAAAAACAAGATGAGGAAGACATAAAATCCCATAATGATGCTCTTAATTAGAGAACATGGTTCCTTTTAAATTTTATAGAACTTTACAAGTTGGGAACTTAAGTGCCCTCATAGGGTAATTGAATACCTTGGATAAGTGCACACAAGTTGAGGCAAATCCATGGTCCATTGAAGATGACCACACTGTGTTGCAAGCGTGTAATCGAATGCAGGAAACAATTTCAGTGACAAAACTGTTAAATTATTTAGTCCACTGAAAATATATGCTACAACTAGGGACTTGCAGTGATCAAGCAAATTACTAGAGATCAATGATACCTAATTAATCATTAAGTACTGTTGTAATCAGTGAATAATTTAATATGAGTTCAATTGCAACAACTGAAATAAAATATTTTGAGCATTCTTGCATTCGGTGTTACACATGATACTAAACCATTAAGGCTCATTCCTTTGCAATTGGTCAGTTTTGCAAATTCAATCCAAATAAACATCATCACTCATGTGTAATAATAATACTGACAAATGCACTAACTATGCAGTTATTTAAAAAAAAGCTGCACTATTCCTCTTCACAGTAAAAATTGTATGTGGACCAGCATAATGCCAATGGACAGGTTTGACTTGCACAGAAATTTATTAAGAGATCTGACAGTAGCCTTGGGGACTAGAAATGTTGTATATTAGTAGTAATTTGTCTGGCTATGGTGTTCTAAGCTGTCAAATTCATTCCATTATAGTCTTTTAGTTACGTATACTTTTGCATTCTGTCACCTTGGGGATCATCAATCCTAAGGGCCAGAAAGTCTCCTATATCGACCCTAAACTTATGAACAAGGAACAAGAATAGACCACACGGCCCTTTGACCCTGCTCCATTATTCAATGAGATCGTGGCTGATCTGATTTGAAATTCAACTCTACAACCCTGCATATCCCAATTAATCTTTCACACCCTTAGTAACCATGAATATATCTATCTCCGTTGCAAAAATATTTAAAGATTCAGCATCCACTATCTGTTGAGACAGGGAAGTCCAAAGACTCAAAGCCCTCCGAGAGAAAAAAATGTTTCCTCATCTCTGTTTTAAATGGGTCCCCCCTTATTTTTAAACTATGACCCCTAGTTACAGATTCTAACCACAAGAGGAAACATCCCTTGCATATCTAACTAGTTGTGTGCCCTCAGAAACTGATATGTTTGAATGAAGTAACAAGGTGTGGAACTGGATGAACACAGCAGGCCAGACAACATCAGAGGAGCAGGAAAGCTGACGTTTCAGGTCTGGGCCCTTCTTCCGAAATGGGGGAGGGGAAGGGGGCTCTGAAATATATAGGGAGAAAGGGGGAGGTGTGATAGAAGGTGGATAGTGGAGCAGATAGGTGGAGAGAAGACAGACAGGTCAAGGGTTGGGGATGAAACTAGTTAAGGTCAGTGTAGGTAGGGAGTTGGGATGGTCAGTGAGGAGGGAGGGGCGGGTAGGTGGCAGGGAAGACAGACAGGTCAAGGAAGCGTGATGAGGCTGGTAGAGGTGAATGTAGGTAGGAAGTGGGGGTAAGGGTTGGTTTTGACTCTTCTAAACTCCAGTAGATACAGGCCTATCCCATTTAGCCTCACCTCACAAGGCGACGGCTTATTCTAGTTGTTAGTCTCATAATAGACACTGGATTAGTTTACTCATTGTATCAAAAGAGTCAATTGGTTAATCATGTGAGAGTCTCCAAATATGGAAGCATGCAATTGAAACATCTGCTCTCTAATATCAAATACAATGGACTTCCAGGGTCATCAGGGACTTATTTTGCCCAAAAGTGAAGTCAGACACTAAATGGTTGCAGCAATAATGAGACTAGGCTGTTTAAAATTCTGTTTTAGTCCTCATTATTGATACTATTGTTTGAATTCGATTGGCATGGTGGTTTACTCCTGACGAAGTGCAAGTCTCATAAAGATGTATGTGGGCTGCCTGCAATCACTTCCACTAAAGATGTGGAATGCTGCAGCTTTCACTTGATACCACATTGCGGGATGATTCAAGGATCGAGAGAGAGGGCATACAGATTCTAGGAGGCAGCAATCCGGGTAGCTGCAGTTCAGGGTATGTCCTGGACTCTCACTGGGTGAAATATGTCCACCACTTTATCCAGGTCCTCCTGTCTCTCTCTCTTGCAGCAGGTGGGCTGCTCTGCCTGATCTCACATCCTTCTCCCATTTATTTTCTTGGAAGAAAATCTGTAGCAAGAACCTTAAAACAAATCCCTCCCTTGTCTTAGAGATAATGGGAACTGCAGATAGTGGAGAATCCAAGATAATAAAGTGTGGAGCTGGATGAACACAGCAGGCCAAGCAGCATCTCAGGAGCACAAAAGCTGACATTTCGGGCCTAGACCCTTCATCCCTTGTCTTGGTGACTTATTAGAAGATGCAGTAAGCATGACACTTCTCTTCGAAAGGAGTCCTCAGAGACTTTCTGGAAGAAATGCTACCTAAGTGCTGCTGAAACTGTGAACAAGTTAAGAATGTGCTGGTGAGCTACCTTCTTGAACCGCTGCAGTTCATTTGGTTAGGCAATGCCAGAATGCCATTAGGGAGAGAGGTTTATTATTACGGCCCCGATGACAGTGAACAAAAAGCAATAAAATTCCAAATCTGCATGACTAGGTGGCTTGGAGGAAAACTTGCAGGGGGTCATGTTTTCATGTACCTGTTGCCCTTGTCCTTCTAGACAGAAGTGGTTGTATGTTAGGAAGGTGCTGTGAGGATCTTTGGTGAATTTCTGCAGTGCATCTCGTAGGTAGTACACATCGCTGCCACTGAGCAATAGTGCTGGAGGCAGTAAAGAAATGTTTCCTCATCTCAGTCCTAGACGGCCTAATCATATTCTGAGACTGTGACCCCTGATTCTAGACTCACCTTTCCTGCATCTAGACTGTCTTAGCCCAATTAGAATTTTAGACGTTCTGATCAGATCCCCAATCATCTTTCTGAACTAAACTGTGATGCAAGGCTATTTTACATGACTTCTCAATAAAAGGGGCTAGTCTCTCAACAGGCCTTCAGAACTTTGTTTGTCCTAGCCCTACAGTGTAGCCATCCAAGGTTTGGTTTTATTGGTTTTTACTTCTAATTCAATTGCCATAACTTTCATTTACCTATTATTGGGGATCTTTTGCTGGCCTCACATTCGACCTACAAATTTACCTGAATGATAGCCAAAAAGATTAGTTTGTGACTGTGCTTAGTTGTAGAAATATGTGACTTCAGATAGAAAACAGATCCATCAATGACACATGATGAAGATAGGATAAATGTGTAGTCTGATGGGTAATGTTCCTGCAGCCAAGTGTAAGGTTTAATGGAATAACAACATGTGTTCTGTTGGTTTAGATTTGTGCTGCATTGTACCTGTAAATCATTTTTATCACATACTGTCTTATCCAGTTGCAGTTCTGATTTGGTTTTATTTGTAATTCTGTGTAATAAAATATAGTAAAGGTACAGATATAAATTTACCATAGCCTCTGGAGATTAGTTGACTATTATCTCAGGACATCTGTCACCACTTGGAAATTTCAAATGAATGTATATGAACTTGAAAGTCAGTATTTCCTGTAGTATTGTTAACTATCTTCATTCCTTTCATACCATGTGTTTTCATTTACCTTAGAAATACTAATGTTAATTACATTAAATATGCTGGAGGTTTACCATTACAAAAAATTTTTAAAATATAGATTTTCTCGAATAAACTAACGGTGAATGAGAAAAGCTTAAAACACAAAATCTGCCGGTTTATTTTAAAGTTAACACAATCTGTGACATCAAATAAGTCGAATTACACAACCTGATGAAGTCCCAATAGTCTATAGCCAATAAAACAATCTTAAGTTGTTGTCATTGTTGTAATGTCAAAACACCGCAGCTGATTTGCACAGAGCAAAGACCGATACAGCAACATTATAATAATCAGATCATTTACTTTGAACTGATGTCTGAAACAACTGCACAGAGGTAGGTATCCTGTTACTAAATCACTCTTTATTTACATGTGGAGAGTTCTTAACATTGATCTATGAGGGCTACCCACCTGAACCCGTTACAATTACCTCAATTTTGGTTGAGGGATAAAGGTTTCCCAGGACATGAGTGAAAAGTGCCGTACATTTTTGTAAAAATAACGCCATTGGATCTTTTAGATCCACCTGAGATGGCAGTTGATGTCTCGATTTGGCATGTCCTTTGAAAGATAGTGCCTCTAGCAATGCAGCACACCCTCCATACCAAATTATTTATTGTGAGACTTTATGTACTAATTTCACGCTGGCATGATTTCTTTTCCCTCTAAGTCACCACTAAACCACCCTCCCCCCAAGCCTGCTCCATCACTCATGTTTGATCCGACATTCCTCACATCTGCTCCTCCTGTAATTTCCCTGTAACTGTCGATTCCCCTGTGGATCAAGAATATATCTCAGTTTTAAATGTACACAAGGAATATCTTCCCACAGCCCTCTGTGGCAAAGAGCTCCAAAGGCTCACAACCCTCTGAGAGAAGAAATTCGTCCTCCTCTCAGTTTTAAATTGGTGCCCCTTTATTCTGAGTCTCTGCCCTCTGGTGTGAGACATTCCCATAAGGGAAGAAACCTTCTCAGCATTTATCCTGTCAAACCCCTTAAAAATCCTAAAGGTTCAATGACACCACCTGTCATTCTTCTAAACTCCCGTGAGGTAGAGAGTCAATCTGTTTAGCCTTTGTTCATAAGACAATCCCTCCAATTCGAGTGGACCCTCTGTGAAATAGACCCAGTTTCCTGAAGTAAGGGGAACCAAAACTGCGCAAGGATGTGGTCTCACCAGCACCTTGTGCAGTTTCAGTAAGACTCCTTATTCTGATACTCCTACCCCCTTGAACTAAGGATCAATATCCCATTAGACTTCCTGATTATCTGCTGCAACTATGTGTGGCATTGTGTGTTTTATATATAAGTATCCCAAGTCCCTTCATATTGTAGTTTTCTGCAGTTTTTCTCCATATTAATAATATTCTGTTCTTTTGTTCTCCCTTCCAAATGAACAACTTTGCATTGTTCCATATTACGCTCCATTTGCCAACTCTTTGCTTATTTACATACTTACCAATATCTCTGTGTAAACTGTTTGTATCCCTCAGAACCTACTTTTCTGCCTATTTTAGTGTTGACTGCAAATTTGGCACCAGTACATTCACTTCCTTCCTCCAAGTCATTAACATATATTGTAAATAGATGTGGTCCCAGCAGTGACCCCTTGGGAACCTCATTGGTTACCGGTTGCCAACCTGAAAAAGAACCACTTATCCCCATTTGTTGTTTCCTACCCATTGGCATCAATAGACAATTGGCCAATTGTCTATTGATGCCAATATACTACCGCCAATGCCATGGGCTCTTATCTTAACCTGTTGTGAAGCACCTTGTGAAACGCACTTTGGAAGTCCAAACACAATACATCTACTGGTTACCCTCTATCCACTCTGGGTTAGAATTCATTGAAAAACTGTAAAATATTCATCATGCGTGATTCCTCTTTCATGAAGCCATTCCGTCTCTGTTTCATTAGATTATGATTTTCCAAATGTCCTGGTTTACTTCTTTAATAATTGATTCCATTACTTTTCCGACAATTGATGTTGGCCTATAATTCCACCTCCCTCTGTTTTTGAATAGCTGTGTCACAGTTTATAACTGTTTACAATATACAGTACTGAAAGTAGATTAATATATAATTCTTCAGATTAGTAATTTGGTTTGAACCACATTTTAGAAGTTGATCACTAGTATTACCTTTGAAAGATGCCTTTGAATGACACCACCTGTGGTGTCACACGCTTACTTAAATTTTGGCTTTTACCATTGAATGTTTGCAAGACCATTCATATATTGCAAGAATCATACCTCCCAGACAGTGGACTTGTTTTGAACATTAACTAGGTCTCTTGTAGAGATGTTATTACTTCATGATATGCAAAGCTTAATGAACAAGAGAAGTTCTATTATTATCAAGGGTTTTGTGTTACCTTCCAAGTTATTTGTACTAAACATGCTGTGTTATCCAGTTGCAGCTGTGATTTGGATTTATTTACATCCCTGAGTAGTAGGATACAAGGAAGACGTGGGCGAATGTTCGTTGTTGCCTTACCATAGATTATCAAACTCTTGTTTTTATTCGTAACTCCATTTCTTTTTCTTCTCAAAAATGCAGCCTTCTTTTCAGACATTGGCTTCGCAAATGTTAGGTCCTTGAACAGCATGTTCAAACAACTGCTGAAATAAATTTCCCCAAAGTTCATCTTAGAATTTGTCATCTCATATCCTCATCCCCAAGAGGGGCATTTTACGAGCCATCAGAGGGGAAAACATTTTGGGAGACGTGGGTAAGTTGTACAGGAGCGACATCTCCTCTATTACAGCAGTAATCAAACAACAAACATTGTTGCAACTTCCCGAAATCACAGTAGATTCAGTGCAAAAGCAAGTCCTTCACTTTTTTTCATAGCAGTAGTGAAAATCATGTTGTCTGAGATTGGCCGAGTCAGAGGAGCCTCAGGATTTGCTCTCTGGATCATTCTGGTGTATGTACAACAGCTCCACAATCAGCTGAACCATTAGAAAAGCCAAAACAATTTCTAACTTCACACACATTTCTCAAGAATTATGCATGGTCCAGCTTCTCAGGGGCAACCACAGGAATATGATGGATACGGTTCTGCAAATAACTACTTCTGCAATATTCAATGAAGAACACAGATTTTCCATAAAAAGATACGCTGCATCTAAATTTTAGGCTTTTAAGTTAAGGTTGCAAGTTTAATAAAAGTAAGGTTGGACTTTCATCTTCGAGGTAAATAGCTTGTATTGGGAAATTTCTTGACTCTGCACTCCTGCCTTTTGAAAACATGACCTTTGATGCATTTCATGCCAATACATGCTCCCCTATTCATCTCTAATAACCCATCATGATCTCCATGCCTTTCATTTGTTCCCATGGCATTTTATCACCCCTTATCAATTTATTACCAACTCACATCCCCACCTACTAATCCTCATCTTTATAACCTTTTATATCATCTATGCCAATTGACGTGGTACCCATAATGGGCAGACCTCTAGCGTCATGTTGAAATGAAATAAAATAATGTTTCAAGCATCCATTACAGACTTCACTCTTTAAAAAGCACTTTCATTTATGAAATCCCAGTCATTAGGTTTAAATCTCCCTAAGTATTTAATGTCTAATAAAAATAAACATTTGTATTCATAAAAACACATCAAAGACAGCCAATCCATTAAAAATCTTTTGGAGCTGTCAGTCAAACTGTGAACTTGCAGCACCTATCAAAGAGGTTAAATAAATAAAATTCTATGCTACATCGCCCACTCAGATGTATTCTTTCCTTCTATCTTTTCTCCTGGGGTTCAGTTGACAGCACACTTGGAAGCTTGTGGAATCAAGCCACATCCCAGAGACCTGAGCACAAAATAAAATCTGGCTTTTCAGCTTGGAAATAAGGGAATGTGACACAGCAGGAGGTTCCATCTTTTGGATACAGTGTGAAACTGTCACCCTATCTGTCTTTCTAGGCATGTGTAAGCGATCCCACTACATTATTTCAAAGAAAATCAAGGGAGTTATTCATCTTGCGTCAGCCAAGGCCTTTCCCTCCATCAATATCATTTGGGCAGCACGGTTGCTCAGTCGTTCGCACTGCTGCCTCGCAGCCCCAAGGGCCCAGGTTTGGTTTCACCCTCACGCTTGTGCCTTCTCTCTGTGTCAGTGTGGGTTTGCTCTGATTTCCCCCCACAGCCCTAAAATATGCAGGTTAGGTGGATTGGCAATGCTAAATTGCCCATGGTATCCACGGATGTCTGGGTTAGCCGTGGAGAGTGCAGGGTTACAGGGATTGGGTGGGGTGCTGTTTGGAACATCGGTGTGGACTTGATGAGCTGAATGGCCTGCTTTCACTTTGCAGGCATTCTATGATCGTGGCTCCACCTATGAACAAGGTATCTGGACATTATTACATCACTGTTGGTGGGATCTTGCTCTGTGCAAATAGGCCTTTGCCCTTCCTTCAACAGTATCTCCACTTGAACAGGACTTCCTGAGGAAGGTGTGATAAAGAGACTGGAAGAATACCTTCATATGATTATTCCCAAACTTAGTTTCTGAACTACCTCAACATTTTTATGACTGTTCTTAACCCATTTTGAACCTTCACCTATTGTTCTCATTAAAATAATGTTTCTGAAAGCATGATTTGGTTGCACAAGTTGCCTCTTTCCTGTACAATGCAGAATTTGGCCTGCTATCTCTTCTTTCAACTGATATCCTATAATGAATACTAGAAGTCCAGGTTATCCTCTCATCATTGTTTTATAAGTGAAGCTGAATAATATCAGCTATTTAGTTGCTTTTAAGTGTAATTTAATGGCTTCATCTCGTTCCTAATTTACAACATGGTGCATTGTTACTTAAACAATATTGGGGGGATTATTTTCGTGTTCAACTTGTCCAAAATTAGCTGGAAGGTCCTTAGCTTCAGCAAAGCAACTTAAAGCATTAAAACAAAATGCCAAAGTTGTGTACTATAATGTTTCTGAAAAACAGTGTAATGACAAATGGACAACACAATAAGTTCTGTCAATATCATAGGTTTAATGTTGCACTCCAAGTTGTTTGTATCCTCTCTTATCCAGGTGCAGTTCTGATTTGGGTGAATTCACATCCCTGGGCTATATGATACTGGAAAGTTACAAATGCAGGTTTATTTTAGCTGTGCAGAGCTTAGTTAACTGCTATCAGGTGTTAAGGTATGATCCCCTGCAATGGTGGTACAAATTTCATTCGCGTGCAGCTAATCACTGTGTGATTGTCTGCTGCAATATCATCAAATATATTGGCCCCTCATTTGCCTCAGGAACAATTGTTCATCTACTGAACAGGCAACGTTCGTGGTTTCATATTTCAGGGCTGCCGGGGGAAATCTATCCTAATGCAACGGAATTTTACTTCAATGCTACTCTTTAGCATGAATAAATGGTGTTGATTCTTCCACTGAACTCCAATTGTTGGATTGAAGTGAATTTGTCATCAGTTTGGATTTATAAAGCAACCTCAGGTCATCTAAAAATATTGCCATTGTGCAAAATGCAGGTGTGTTTTTGTGAGGAGATTCTCCTCCAATCAGCGGCCTGTGGCTCCTCCAGCAACAAACATAGGGAGAATAAGCAGTCTGGTTGGAGGAGCAAGTGAGCAGCACAATGTGAGCTATTTATTGAACTGGGGGTCTGGAACTGCAATGGGAGAACTGCAATTTCTGGACTAAGAAAGGAAATGTTTCAGGGAGACTCTCTTTCGGGATGCAGAGAAATGGGAACTGGAGAGATTGCCAAGAGGTGAGGGGGCTTTGAGTGGGTGAGGAAATGAGAAAGTCAGGTTGGTTATGGTTGGAAGATGGAAGATACAAGATGGTCAATGTGTGATGGCAAGGGTTGAGAATTTGTGAAGGGAGTATGTTGTTGGGTCATGAAGTGACTGGGGGAGTAGGTGTGTGACTGACTGGTGGTCTAAGTGAGGTGGAGGAGCAACTGTTGGTGGGGGTGGATGAGTGAGTGAGTAACTAGGAGGCCAGATATTTAAGTAAGTGAATGATGTGGTGTGGCCAGTGAGCAAGTAGCAAGGGGTGACTGAGGGTTGTGGGTGGCTGAGTTAGTGGGTAGCTGAGATGTTGTGGGTGAATATATGGTTTGGGGAATGGGTAGATGTGTGATTGGGACTGAGGCAAACCATTCCCCCTAGCCCTACCAGCAAAGACAAACCTATGTTGTTAGGTCTCACACTTAATAACTGGTATTCCATTAAAAGACAAGCTCATGAGATCATCAAAATGCACGGCTGGTGATCTGAGGTAAAAAATATCTCAGATTCCATCATAATTGAGACCAATTGAAGCATGACATGTTGATGAAAGTGCACTGCAGTTTATAATTAAATAACTTAGCGTTAGCCCAGGCACAGAAGTGTCCGTGATCATCAAAGAGTAATATCAGCAGCTGTAGTAAATATCGGTAGGATATTTCAGGACCATGTTTTCCACATGGTCCTCATGTTACGGGAGCTAACATAGGCATTGCACTATCACGTGCAAACACAACAGTGACAGATCACCTTCCACTCGGAGACGAGGAGAGTAAGAGAACCCTTGCTGGAAGCCAACCCATTTCCATTCCCAATTTCTGTGTGAATTCCAATGACAACAGTTCAGAATGTATTGCACAAGAGGTGCACCAAGGTCAATTTCAGTTAAACCCAACTCCATAGACAATCCACACCTTTTCCATAATGATCAGGACTTGGTGTCTAGCCTTTTTCTTTCTGTAGCTGTGCTATTTAACCGAAAAAATAAACAAATGAAAAGCTTTCATTAGTTTGCTCTGCTGTTTGACTCTTATTAATGATCAGTTTTATTAATTCCTCTCGTGATCAATTATTTCTTTGCATTTTTTTCTGAAACTCATGGTTCTTGTTGTGGCAAATAAACTTACCTTTTTTTAAAATTTGCTCACCAACCCTGAGTGAGAGAAAAATTGAAATAAAATCACCCCTCCCACTGCCTTTGCAAAATGGTTGACAAACCTTTAGGTTATATGCTCAAATTTCAGAAGTGGCACTCAAGCTTTTTGAAGCGGAGGCAACAATATTATCCACTCAACACTAATCTATAACCATACTATGAAGTAAAATCAAAGGACTTAGATTAAGGGCCCATTTTTTAATATTAGCACTAACATGGTTTATTTTTACTTTGCTACACAATGGTAACCTGACAGAGTACAGTCCATTGTGACCCTGCCTGATGTTGCTGTCAATGGCATTGGTATGCAAAGCATTTGGCTGGACATAACATTGCAAGCAATGAGATGCAGCAGATCACAGCTCAGGTGACAGTGATCTCTTGTGCAGTAAATTATTGACAAATATTTTTCTGTTGATCAGATGCAAATTACATAAAATGACCGCACAAAACAGAGAACATAGTCCAACTGTTTTTGGGACTTTTGACTGCATTGAAGGAGAGATACACATGTAAGTTGCTTTACAGAGAACTGCAATAGCATAAACTCAAATTTGCAATCTTTACTCTTGGAATTCAAGGCTTGATGCTTGGGAATGTCAAGATTCCCAATATTCAGTACATCAATCCCAACTCTGGCTTTGCTTTCCCAGGATTTCAAATTTCTCCTAAGCCCATATCTTCCTTCGTCTTCAACCTTTATTCTGCAGGATTTTTAAAGGAATGGCCTTGGGAGTCATCAGTTGTTTTCTTTTCTATTAATTTCAATCTTAATATTTTCAACTCTTCTTCTAAAGTTGAAGCTATCAAAAATAACTCATGATTGAATCACTAATTGTTCATTTCTAGCTGTATCATAAACATTTTACTGTGCTTAACCTGTCCTTTATTGTTCTATTATGATTAACATTAGTTTGTTTTCTCTAAAGGCTGTTTATTGGAAGATATCCATTATTTTTGTCTTCTCCTAATTCTCTCCACAGTACAGTGTTTTCAAAATACACTCAAAACAGATTATTTTGTCATTTGACTTCTGGACAATTGCCTATTAAACTAGAATGAATACACTTGAAGCATTTTGTGAGGTTGGAGGAGACCCATACTGCAGGATAATATTTCTTTAATGATAGTGCAAGCTTGAATGAAATAACAAGGAAAGTCTGTTAGTGTCATGGGTTTTATGTTGCAAAGTAAGTTATTTAGTGTCACCAACGTCCTCTGATCAAGTGACAGTTCTGACTTGATTTGACTTACATTCCTTGGCAATAAGATGCCGGAGGGATGAAGATGCAATCCAAATTAGTTTCCCAATAACTATTTGGTTTCCTGAGATAATGGGAACTGCAGATGCTGGAGATTCCAAGATAATAAAATGTGAGGCTGGATGAACACAGCAGGCCAAGCAGCATCTCAGGAGCACAAAAGCTGACGTTTCGGGCCTAGACCCTTCATCAGAGAGGGGGATGGGGGGAGGGAACTGGAATAAATAGGGAGAGAGGGGGAGGCGGACCGAAGATGGAGAGTAAAGAAGATAGGTGGACAAGAGAGTTGCAATGGGAGAGAGATTCCCTGAGGTTGGTCCGGAGGGAGGAGGGTAACTTCTTCAGGTTAGGCATCCCTGGAAGAGGCTTCGCAGTGAGGTTAAAATAGTATCAGAGATAATGGGAACTGCAGATGCTGGAGATTCCAAGATAATAAAATGTGAGGCTGGATGAACACAGCAGGCCAAGCAGCATCTCAGGAGCACAAAAGCTGACGTTTCGGGCCTAGACCCTTCATCAGAGAGGGGGATGGGGGGAGGGAACTGGAATAAATAGGGAGAGAGGGGGAGGCGGACCGAAGATGGAGAGTAAAGAAGATAGGTGGACAAGAGAGTTGCAATGGGAGAGAGATTCCCTGAGGTTGGTCCGGAGGGAGGAGGGTAACTTCTTCAGGTTAGGCATCCCTGGAAGAGGCTTCGCAGTGAGGTTAAAATAGTATCAGAGATAATGGGAACTGCAGATGCCGGAGATTCCAAGATAATAAAATGTGAGGCTGGATGAACACAGCAGGCCAAGCAGCATCTCAGGAGCACAAAAGCTGACGTTTCGGGCCTAGACCCTTCATCAGAGAGGGGGATGGGGGGAGGGAACTGGAATAAATAGGGAGAGAGGGGGAGGCGGACCGAAGATGGAGAGTAAAGAAGATAGGTGGACAAGAGAGTTGCAATGGGGTTTCCTTCTGTGTTATGGTGTGGACTATATGGTACAGTGGAGAACTTTACAGATGATTAAAACCAATTTAAGCTCGGTATTTCTTGGATTATGAATGCATCAACAAACTAGGGGACCGTCATGGCCAAGTCAAATCTGTTCTCATTCGAAGTCCACATATGCGTGTAATTCTAATGCTATTACTGAATAGTAAGTGATGAGAAGTGAGAGCTTCAGGTGGCTATCAAAGATCTTTTGGCACCATTTCAAAGATCAGGTAAGCTCGCCCAAGTGCCCTGGGCAAATATTTCTCACTCTCAAATATCACTAAAATCATATGGTCTAGTATTTGCACATTGTAGTTTATTGGAACTTGTTGTGGACAAATTTGCTGCCATGTTTCCCCACGGTACAATGGGAGCTGTAGTACTTCAGTGGCTGAAGTCTTGAAGTTGCCAAACAGATACAAGTTTTTTTTTAAATTTTAATAATAAAAAATTGAATAAAAGTTGCACAAAATACTTTTATGCAAATAGTGCTGGGGGCTATCAAACTGCTGAAAGTGCAAACAAAGATTAGCATGTTGAACGTAACCTTTCTAAGGAACTAATAGCCAGCCCAGATGAGATCCTGTGTTGAAACCCGTAACTGCCCTTTTGCTTTCAAGTGCTGACAGACCCTTTGTACTTTTCTAATGCCTTCTGTTTCACACTTCACAGTTTTTATTTTTAGCCCAGAAGAAAAGTTAAAGCCAGACGAGTAACCATAGTAACAGAAGCTTCATTGTTTTTTAGTCAGCAGATTTCTGAAATTCAGAATTTTTTGTCACAAAAGCTTTATCTGTCATCACTTCAGAGGATTCAATGAATCTAATAAAGTCCCAAGGCATAAAGATTACTCTGTCCAATGTTATCTACACGTGCTTGTCATGTTCATATCAAATAACGTGGGGCTATCTTGTTTATTTTAAACAGGTTAATGCCTTTATTAAAATAGCACACAAAGCATCTTGATACAAACATGTTAAGATTTTGTACAATGATATTACTAAGAGGTCAATTTCCAAACTCAAACATGCAGAGATTAAATCAGTGATGTTTACAAGGCTGGTTATGTAATGGTTAGACAGTGGGAGGGATCAGAATTAAAATGTACACAGCTGTGGACAAACAATCCATGAAGCATTTCTGGATTAAGTGCTGCTCTGACATGGGAGTAAATGCGGCTCACTCACATTGTCAACATCATTGACGGAAAAAACAGAGCAGGCCCATCAACAGACATTTGATTAACTACAGCATGTTTGTTACGAGGCAGGCAGTGTGTAAACTCAGCGGTTTATGCTCATCTTAATGATAGTTGCACACAATACAGCAGTACGTGCACTGTTGAGGAGCAGCTTGGCACTTCTTAATGATCACTTTTATTTATTCCTCATTTACCCAATTTATCGCATTATAAATTCATGTTCATTGTTGTGGCAATTAAACTCACTTTGCTGAAACCTGCTCACTCTGAGTGAGAGTAAAAATTGAAATATGCACCCCACCGCCCCCAACCATATTAAAGGGTTGGGAGAAATGTGCTCAAATCTGTGGAGTAGGACAAAAACCATCTGAACAGAAGCAACAGTGCTACCCACTGAGCTGTGATTGACATTGAGGTGACACATCCCAGCAGGGCACCCACATTTATGCAAGGTCAGCACAATTCACAGCTGATCTACACTGCCTGAAACCTTTTGCACCTTTTGAAAGAGTAGGTGTTTTGTTGGTGCAACATTGACTGTAAGTGGCTGTAGAAGAATCACTGAGCAGGAACAACAGTGCAAGTGGACGAACAGAGAAGTGATGTCGTGCTCTAGTTTCGGTAATGTCGTCCATGGAACTGTTGTACCACTGTAAAAGTCCATCTAGACCACTAATGCCCCTTTGGGGAAGTAAATCGACTGTCCTTAGCCTACATTTGATTGCATATCCACTGCAATGTTGTTGACTCTTAACTGTTGTAATACACGAAATTGTACTGAAAATGGGTAAAGAGCCTGGTATCAGCCTGAGGCACTGCAAACAGCAATGTTCTACAGAGAAGGGAAGCAAAAGCCTGACATAGTCTTGCTCACTGAATCATACCTTACAACGACACTACCATCCACATTCCTGGTTACGTTCTGTGGCACTGTACAGAGACACATTGTGTACAGTTAGGAGGATTCCTCTGGAGGATTAACTTAGGACTCAGGAAGTCTAGTTGGCATTAGGTCAGACATGGGCAAGGAAAGCTCCTGATGATTGGCATCTACTGTGCCACCCCCTACCCCCTCCTGTCCAACCCCATGGAATATGGACAGCGAATGCATCTCTAAATGCCATCAGCTGACAAATGAACCATTAGCCTCAAACATTGATCCATTCACCACATGCCCTTCACTGACCTAACTCGCCTTTAGCAGGCACAATTAATATCTAATATTTATAGCTTCAGCTGCCCACCTTGACAGACTACAGGAAGGTCTCTCAGATTGTAAAAATTGCCAGCTATCAGGCCTAACAGGTAAACATTATGTTATACTCACTCGGCCTTCTGTCCCTTGTTTGAGACAAGGTGCGGCATTACCACTGGCCATCAGGAGATGACCTCATACAATGTGCCCTCCACTGATGGGAAAAATGGTTCTGGCAACAATCAGAATGGTCGTGACTGAGGCTGTGCCTAGCAGTGGATTTGAACTCAGAGAAAATGATGACATGTTTCTGCCTCATCCATCTTCCAACGTGTTACCATCCCCACATCCTGAAATGTGCTCTGCATTTAAGCTGCAGATGCTAGAACATGTGTCCCTTACTCCCAGCTATTTCTTCACAGGAACGGTCCTCATGCCAATCTCCAGATGGAGAGCCAAGAATCAGTACCTGTCCCACCATCGGTATGGGAGGGTATAGGAGGACCAGGTCACCGACGGTGAAGAGACCTCAGCTGCTGGTCTGCCTCCTGTAACCACCAGTTCAGATATTGACTCTGTGCCTGCTTTAGGGGGCAGAATAAATGTTTGGTCAGGATATGATGAGACACTAAACTCCAGTTGTTTGTGGCCCAACTGCTGGGGGAAAGGTGAGACATATGCCATTAGAAGGTGACACTGAGGTGGATTCAAATGAGATCAACAGCCTAGAAAACAGCCAGTGGGTTGCACAATGTCATCCTCAGCGCACTGCCTGCCTGCAGGGTTATCTCCTGTCTCTGTGAAGGACCCTGATGGAGACTGGCATCCCTGGACGGACTTGGCAAGAAAGCTCTGAGAAAGTGGGACTCATCCTTCGGAGTGATAAATCCACAGCATTCTCACTGACTGACTGCGGCTAATTCCCTGGAGTGGAATTGGTGACCCCATTGACAAAGTGTGACGATAGCCCAAGAGTCACCCTTGAACCCACGAAATACTGCTCCCCTTCAACTTTCACAAATGCCCACTTGCTTGAAGCATTTGCAGTGTATTTCCCACAAAAACTGCTGCTGAGTTTGCAGGTGAGATGTTAATGTAGCACAGTGCTGCATAGCAACATGTCCAACCCCCTTGATTGCTGAGTGCTCCCGGCTGTGACAAGCTGCCTGTCAATCCCTTTGTTCTGGTTGAATAATGCAAGGCACAGCAGCTGGCAGCCTCCAAGTGAGCACAAAGTGAGTGAGCACTCAAATATGAAGTGAAAGGCCAGCACATATGTCCTGTGCAGATACATGAAGTGCACACTCAGCAGGCCTGGGCAGAAGTATCAAGCCATAGCTGTCCCAGGTCTCCAATGTCAAATGCTGAACAGTTAAAGTGGTGTGTGAGTCGGTCTGAGAGCAGGTATGGAGATGTAGTGAGGCTGGTGCTCAGTCACTCAGTCCCTTATTCCCTTTGCCTCTCAGTCCCTCAGCCCCACAATCC
Organism: Stegostoma tigrinum; assembly: GCF_030684315.1. Classification (NCBI taxonomy): domain Eukaryota; kingdom Metazoa; phylum Chordata; class Chondrichthyes; order Orectolobiformes; family Stegostomatidae; genus Stegostoma; species Stegostoma tigrinum. The sequence goes on from NC_081376.1 coordinate 16,718,399, forward strand.
CTCATTTCTTCAGTCCCTCAGCTCCTCAATCCCTCATTCCCTCAGTCTGTCAGTCCATCAGCTCTTCAGCCCTTCACCTGGATTAGATGCAGTTATTAAAACATCACTACCAGCGGCTGAGGACTGTGACACACAGAAGACCACTCGAGACAGGTATTGCTCAGCCCCCAGGACAGAGAGGAGGTCCCCATTGAGTCAGATATTAATGACTTTGCGCAAATGTACAGGCAGCAACACGAGCAGCAGGGAGGTTGACCAGAGACACACAGTAAGCACATGGATAGGAGGAAAATGGGAGGAATCCATCAATGTTATCCATACCCTGCTGACTTTGACATGCTTGAGTCTGGCTGTCTCCTTGAACACGATGGAAACACAGTTTCTGCAGAACACTCAGTGGCTAAGCTGAGTCCACTCCATTTCTCAACAGAGCATTGAGAGCTCCACTCCACTGCTTCAGCCATTGCTACTCAGAATGAACATTGAGGTGACAAGACTATTACGGACCTTGAACTCACTCCAGGTGTCCCTTCCCCTCAAGGGCGCAGGCTGGTGCTGGATGGAAGAGGAACCGCACACAGGTTCCCATAGACATCTTCCCTCAGGGCATTCCAGATGGGCCCTGCTTCCATCTAAAAACAGCTCCTGGGTCACCTGGCCAATCTTCAAGGCCAACCGGCTCCACTATAAAGCAGGCTCTGTCCATCTATGTTTCAGGTTCCAGAATTGTACCTGGATATTGTGGCAGAGCAAGGAAAAGGAAAATCCTCTTACACAGGGGACAAGGGTAACACTGTATTGTCAGTAGAATTCCACATTCGTAGATATATGCACTTTCGATGCTCAACTGTCTGCTTGACTCAGCTTAGCTGTAGGACCTTATTCGCTGAATACGACATCAGAGTTAAGCAGCCTCTTTGTGCATTCCAGGGAGAATTAAAGTTGTAATAATGAGGCACTGCTTTATCTCTGTGAAAGTCATTATAGATAGCTACAGATTTCACGTATTCTTCAGCCCTCATGCTTACAACTGCAACCAAGACTTCACATTTTGCTGAGGAGATTACAGATTGCAAAGTTATTGGGAACACCTTGTGATAGGCCCTTGTCTCCATTATGTTCCAAACTTTTGACCACTTACTTACTCATTCATTCACGAGTGAACTTGCCTGGAGGCATATGTTCATCCCACCAGAATAAAAGCAAAACACTCATAATGTTAGGAATCTGAAATAAAAACAGAAAATGGTGGAGAAACATTGCAGGTGCGGCAAAGAGAAACTGAGTTAATGTTTAATGTCCAAAGAATCATAGCAGACTATATGCCGACATGTCTCATAGGGGAGTGTGTGCTCATTCAAGGATGGATGAGGTACAATACATGATTAACATTCAAACTCTGCCTCATGGTGCATTTTTCCAGCTGGAAAAGAGTTTTTTAAGCACTGGCTAGTGAAATGTAGCTGTTGGAATCAATTTTATTAAAGCATTACATGCTCATGGCACCTATCAAGATACCAAGCCCAGGCAGTACAGGCAAATCACAGCAAGCAAAGGATGTACAGATCAAAAAGACTTAGAGGCATACAGGTTACATTGCAGGGTATATTAGTTGAGGCTACAGAGTCCATTCAACAGTCTGATAATGGCCGGAAAGAAGCTGTTCCTGAACCTGCTTGTGCGTGTGTTCAAGCTTCTGTCTGATGGAAGAGGTTGTAGGGGGTTATTACCAGGGCGCGATGGGCCTTTGATGATGTTGGCCATTTTTCTACAGCAGCAAGCCGTGTCAGTAGAGCGCATGGATGGGAGGCTGGCTTCTGTGATGGTCTGGACTGTGCACACCACCTTCTGTAGCTTCTTACAGTCCTGGACAGAGCAGTTGCCACACCAGGCTGTTATCCTTTCAATGGTGCATCTGTAGAAGTTGGTGAGGGACCTTATGGACATGCCTGAGCTGCCTCAGGAAGAAGAGGGGTTGTTGTGCCTTCTTGACTGTTGCATTGGTGATGAGGATTGCAAAGGGGGAAGACTTTGACTGAGCAGACTCCTTTTCTATTAATGAATTTCACCGCCTGAAAATATGGCTCTCTCTATATGATATTTGCAGTATATGGTGATCTACCCTCGGGTAAGCCACTGCTGTTTGCAAATCCCACTGCCTGGGCTGTAGCACTTTCTGGCATATATTTTCCTTCATTTTGGAGAAAAGAAATGAAACAATGTGACCTTGCACAATTGAATTTGTAAGATATTTGAAACCTTTGCGGGTTGAGGATTGCAAGATTCTACACAGGCCCTGGTGGATTCTTTGGATGAAGCCATTAGGATTGAGCACTGCAGTCACCTGGACAGCCACTGAGATAGAATAGCCACTCATTTCTTCAGAGCACAGGTCCCATCTGTTCTGTTCTGTCCTGCACTTAGTCTACACTGAGCTCCAGTCATCTGGAGGAAACGAATGCGAGATCAGTACAGTCTTGGTTTTCTAAACCGTGGTGTTAACATCTGGAATTGCCTAATCCATTCAAGATGGTCATAATAATCCTATGTGGGCAATATCAGAAACAAAACACAGATTGTCATTGACATGAGGCCCTTCACTGGGCCATTACATTAATAAGGCACTTGCACAGTAAAGCTTAAAGGCATCTGTAACTATAGATTAGCTTCCCTACAGTGTGGAAACAGGCCCTTCAGCCCAACAAGTCCACACCACCCCTTGAAACATCCCACCCAGAGCCATCCCCCTATAATCCACACGCCCCTGAACACTATAGGTAACTTAGCATGGCCAATCCACCTAACCTGCACATCTTTTGGACTGTGGGAGGAAACCGGAGCACCCGGAGGAAACCCACGCAGACACGGGGAGAATGTGCAAACTCCACACAGACAGTCACCCGAGGCTGGAATTGAACCTGGGTCCCTGGCGCTGTGAGGCTGCAGTGCTAACCACTGAGCCACTACCCTGCATACAGTGACCACCTGCGTGCGATACAAATCCTGGCCACTAGTAATTTTGACCATGTCAGTGGTCATTGCAAGTTGACCATCGTCATCTCGGTTAAGTAGAAGAAATCACAGGTGACCTTGAAAGTGGCACCTAGGGTCTGCAGTTCAGGAAATAATCCAATCTCATTAGATGTATAATAGTGCAGAGTTGATATCTGCTCCCTTTGCACTGTAAGTATTCACCAGCACGCTTTTATATGCAATATTGCCTTTCTTGTATGATTTGGGACTGGGCTTCATTAATCCTACTGCACATACAATCTTTTAGACATGACTGTGCTGCACACATTGCAATAAGGTCCATCCTGCCAAAGTCATCTCATGGCTGTCCTTGCTGAGTGCTCCATGTCGCACTGTATCAGGAGTAGTGCTAAACTGTCATTTGTGAGTGATATGAATCGTTTCTACTGACATTTCTAAGGACCTTGATCAAGAATTAGCACCAACAGATCCTTCCACAGCAGGCCTTACCTCACTCTGGTCGTGGTGCTATGAAAAGGGGAGATATTGAGGAGGACATTGTGTCAGAAAGCCCAGAACCAGCAGCAACCTACAATGCTGCCAAACAGCATCCACATGCTGAACATTGATGCGGAATATGGAGGAGGTGTTGGAGGCCCAGAGTTTATCATTCTCCATGCTATTTCCTGAATGAGTTGGGCACAGTGTCACCACAGATTGAGGTTGTCCTGGGACATTGTCACGGAACTGTGGCATCTACTGAAGTGGGACCTGTGTCTATAAGGTACCCATCTGGACCTGATGGTCATCATGGTGATGGTTGCTAGTAATTTTTGTGTAACTGGCTGCTTCCGAAAACACACTAGGGACCTTTGTGGGATCTCTCAATCCTCAAACCGTAAATATACCATGTACAGGGATTCTGGTTTGCGGTCAGTAATCTGCTGAGTTTTAGGTGGTCCGAATCACCCCCAGATCCCTGGTTCTGACACTGAACTTATCGAGGGAATGTGAAATGAAGAAGGCAGTAGGCTGGTGTTTCAGGGGCAAAAGATTTTCTGAGTATATTAAATACAAAAGGCGAGTATATTACAAGAAATAAAAGGCAAATACAAAACAATGAAATTGACACTATCAGTTATATAAATGTGAGTACTCAAACACACTATTAAAATAAACGCAGGTTAAATATTATTAGAAACTGAACAGTTGTTTTAATCACAGACACTTTAATCAGACTTCCTACCCTACACTGTCACCACCCACCTTCCCCTCCCCGCTAACAAAGTTGGATACTTAGGGGTCTTGAGGAAAAAAGGTCATCATTGGGGATAAGCGTGATTTTGAAGTACATCTGGCCATTCCCGCTTGCCATAGCCGGTCCTTTGATGAAGACTCCAGATGGTGTAGGCCTTCAGCCGGGGTTGATGCGGTAAGATGTGTTTTGGATTTATCGGGTGGGTACCTTGGTTTTCTTACTCAATGGTGGTTTTCACAAGCCTCAGGATGTGTCTGACGCCCTGTGGTGTTGGTTGGGCGAATGGCTTTTGGAGGTCAGGTTGGAGATGGTTGTGGGGATCACTCTCGGAGCGGTAGTTTCCTGGAGTCCTTCTCCTGGTGGTAATTACGGGGATAGCTCTTGGCTGAGATCTCTTTCTTTCGGATCCCTCTTCGGGGGATAGCTGTGGGGATAGCTGTCGGGGTGGATCGTCCTCTCAGGTGCGATCCGGGCCTGCAATTATACTAAATTGCAGGTCTCTTATCTTGGTGCTAAATCTGCACTTGCCATTGTGTCACTTCTGTCCCCCTTTGAGGTGAATTGGCTTCCTGATCGTTTAGAGTAGGTGTAAATGTATTTTCATTAAGTGGAATGTCTGTTATTTTTACGAATGAATATTAATTGAAGTTTTATGTCTTGGTGTCTGTAAAGGCTCCATAACGTCTCGGTTTTAAGTTGGTTTCTTCGGTCTCGTTAATTGCTCTTTTTAGAGTTGAGGTGTGAGTTGAATTTTTTGAGCTGAGCAATGGTTCCAGGCAGCTGTCTCTATCACTGTGTGTCTTCCCAGAGCATAGCCTAGCAGCCCTTTTTTTAACTTTTAAAAGTTTTTTTTAAAACAACTTTAGCGTTTTGGCCCAGTATTCCAGAATATGGGGATTTTTGCTCAATCCTACACAAGGCTGCTATTGAAGCAATTTGTGCAAGATCACACCACTTCATCGCATTTCCCAGTGGCAAGGTCAATGCTGCAACCTGGTCAGTAGATCTTGCCAAACTTCCCTAGCCACAGGGCACTGCAGACTGTGTACGTACACGCTGTGTGGAGAGGAGCATACCATGACATGACTGACTTCATAACGGGAAAGGCCTCCATTCCATCAACACACAAGACACCTGTGAAGATCGGTACCACATGATGGAAACCATAAGAGGAGGTGATGGCCTCGTGGTATTATAACTGGACCATTAAGCGAGCGACCCAGATAATGTTCTAGGGATGCAGGTTCGTATCCTGCCACAGCAGATGGTGGAATTTGAATTCCATTAAAAAATCTGGAATTAAGAATCCAACAATGACCATGAATCCATTGTCGATTGTTAGAAAACCAATCTGGCTCACTAATGTCCTTTAGGGAAGGAAACTGCCATCCTTACCTGGTCTGGCCTGCATATGAATCCAGGCCCACAGCAATGTAGTTGACTCTGAACTGCCCTATGGGCAATTAGGGGTCAGCGATAAATGCTCCCCATTAATGAATAAAGGGAAAAAAAAAAATCTGTGCTCAGGTGAGAGGGGAAAGATTCATGGTAGCCATGGCAGCTACCATGATGTCTAAATCCTTGAGAACGCCCAGCTTCAAGGATGCTTTACAAGGATATTAACTGGGAGACTAGGGTTACCCGCTGCAGCCATGGATGCTGATTCCATTACATAATGCCCTGACTGAGGCCAACTGGTGGTGTATAGCTGTCCATTCTTTGACCAGGCCCAGACAGACTGGACTGCATAATCCTCACATGCTATGCTCTGCATAAACGGTATTGGAAAAGTGGGAATGTGATGGATGTTGAAGAGCTGGGAGAGTAACAACAGTCTCCCAAGAGATGAGGACATTGAGCAGGACAAACAAGGGTGCAACCAGCCATTGAGTTGATAGCTAGTTCTGAAAGATCTAAGTTGGGTGCAGTGATCATTTCGTTGTGTTATGATCCAAGCTGGTGATATTACTGGACACATCAAATTGCAGATTGAAATCTGGTTTGATGGATTACATTTTCATTTTTCTTTTGGTATTAATGGGATGGGCTTCCTGTAACATAAACATGCAAGATTGCAAGTTCAAGTTAACCATAAAACCCAAGTGTATTACACAAAAGATATGAAAATAATCTAGAACAAGGTTACAATCCGCTCACATATTACACAAGGTAATGAATTCAAAGCACACAATAAGACACAAACCCATTAATCCCAGCAATATTCCTTCACAGTCCCCACACCAGAGAGAATTTCTTTCCCTTTTACATACATGAGTCATAGAGTCATAAAAATGTGCAACATGGAAACAGACCATTTGGTCCAATTTGTCCATGCTGGCCAGATATCCTAAATTAATCTAGTCCCATTTGCCAGCATTTGGCACATATTTTCCTAAAGCCTTGCTATTCATATACCCATCTAGGTGCCTTTTAAATATCGGCATTTTACCAGCCTCCACCACTTCCTCTGGCAGCTCATTCCATTCAGGCACCACCTTCTGTGTGAAAATGTTACCCCTTAGGTTCCTTATAAATCTTTCCCCTCTCACCTTAAATATATGTCTTCCAGTTTTGGACTCCCCAACACTGGGGAAAAGACCTTACCTATTTACCCGATCCATGCACCTCACAGTTTTATAAACTTCTATAAGGTCACACCTCAGCCTCTGGCACTCCAGAGAAAATAGCCCCAGCCAATTCAGCCTCTCGCTATAGCTGAAACCCTGGCAACATTTCTGATGAAGGGTCTAGGCCCGAAACGTCAGCTTTTCTGCTCCTAAGATACTGCTTGGCCTGCTGTGTTCATCCAGCTCCACACTTTGTTATCTCGGATTCTCCAGCATTTGCAATTCCTATTATCTCTGATACAACATTCTTGTAAATCTTTTCTGAATCCTTTCAAGTTTCACTACATGCTTCCTATAGCAGGGAGACCAAAACTGCACACAATATTCCAAAGGTCTCCTAACCAATCTCCTGCACAGCCACAACATGACCTTGCAACTCCTATACTCAATGCACTGACCAACAAAGGTAAGTCTTCATCACTATCCTGACTACTTGCGACTCCACTTTCAAGGAACAATGAACCTGTGCTCCAAGGTCTCTTTGTTCAGCAACCATCCCCAGGACCTTACCATTAAGTATATAAGTCCTGTCGTGATGTGACTTTCCCAACTACAATACCTCATACTTATTGAAATGAAACTCCATCTACCACTCCTCAGTCCATTGTACTCCAAGGAAAGCTTCTTCACTGTCCACTCCACCTCCCATTTTGGTGTCATCTGCAAACTTATTAAACATATCTCCTATGGTCACATCCAAATCATTTATATAAATAACAAAAATCAGCGGGGCCCAGCATTGATCCTTGTGGCACACCTCTGGTCACAGGCCTCCAATGGTGACTTGGCTGCCTGATAGCTTAGAGTAGATAAATAGAGTATGATTGTGCCCTGGGCAGTGTTGCCAAACAAAGTGACTGAGAAATGCAGATGCATAGTTGCTTGAAAGTGGAGTCACAGGTAGAAAGGGGGTGAACAAGGCATTTTGCACCCCTCTTTTCATTGGCCACAACATTGAGTATAGGAGTTGGGATATACTGTTGCAGTTGTACGGGACGTCGGTGAAATCACTTTTAGATTGCTGTATTCAATGCCGGTCACCATTCTATAGGAAGGATGTTAATCTTAAGAGTGTGCAAAAAAGATTTCACGACATGCTTCCTATAGCAGGGAGATCAAAACTGCACACAATATTCCGAAAGTGTCCTAACCAATCTCCTGTACAGCCACAACATGACCTTGCAACTCATACACTCAATGCACTGACCAGGACTGGACAGCTTGAGTGGTAGAGAGATCCTGAATAGGCTGGTGTTATTTTCTCTGGAGCTTCAAAGACTGAAGGGTGACCTTATAAAGGTTTATAAAATCACGAAGGGCGTGGATAGGATGAATGGCCAAGGTCTACTTCCCAGGGTAGCGGAATCCAAAACTAAAGTGCCTAGGTTTATGTTAAGGGGGAAAGATTTAAAAAGGACTTGAGGGGTGTCTTTTTCACTCAGAAAGTTGTGCGTGTATGGAATGAGCTGCCAGACGATGTGGTGGAGGCTGGTACAATTACCATATTTAAAAGGTATCTGGATGGGTGTATGAATAGGAAGGATTTAGAAGGATATGGGCCAAATGCTGGCAAATAGGACTAGGTCAGATTGTGATGTGTGGTTGGCGTGGACAAGTTGGATCAAAGTATCTGTTTCTGTACTGTACGAATCTATGACTCTGTCAATTGGGTTTAATTTAACTGTGGCTTTAATCTTCTGTCTTCCTGGAGCATTCATATAACAAGGCTAGTCATTTCCATCTTCAAACATCAACTTCAGGTTTTACCCAAATGTTTCTGCGCTGGAACTTTGAAACTAAAATCATTGTACTGAGGTAATCTCTTTTTTAACAATCCTAAGATGACCTCTCTTTCTCAGCAGCAATGATTTTACAAATCCAGCTTCAGCCAACCATTTGCAAACTGCTGCAATATGAAACTAAAAAGCTTTTTCCAAGCTACAGGTGTTTCAGCTAAGCTCAAAAAACAATTTGAGAATCCTGTATGTGAAAGTGCATGCACTTTGTTTACTTTATTTGCAAACACCAACGTAAATAAATCCCCATTATTCTCCAGGAAGTCTCTCTCTAATGCTGTGTTTTAAAATAAAGCCACCATAGCTACAGATGTATTCACAACTTAGTCATTAGGCCCCTTCATATACAAAGAAAGCTCATATGCCACTAGTTTAAAATTCAAAACTACAAAAGCCGAAAATGAATAAAATTAAAATAGATACATTTCAGTCACCTTACATCACAATTGACTATAAAATGTTTGCTATTCAAAAGGCAAGTAGACTCTTGAAATGATTTTCGGATATAAAGTTTATGGATCTATTGTGTTTTGCATAGCCTCGCTAAAAGTATAAGCAAGATGAGAGAAAGATTTTTTCACACAGTGAGTAATTACTGACTGTAAGTGTGGTCTAACTGAGGTATTCAACCATGCATTAGATCAGATGGATACAATATACAGGGCCTATGGGATAAAGTCAGGAGACTGATGTTTAGCTGAAATGTTTAGCCAGCTGTTATAGGACAGAACGGGCCGAATGGCGTCCTCCTGCCCAATAACAGTTCTGTGACTTTGTTATGTTATATGTAACATTGATAAAGGAAAACCAGTAGATGTGGTGAATTTGAAGGTTCAGAAGGCTTTTGACAAGGTCTTACACAGGAGGTAAGTAAACATAATGGGTAGAAACCTTCATAACATTTGAGAAGTATAGGTTTAAGGTGAGAGGGGAAAGATTTTAGAGGGACCTACTTTAAGGAGCAACTTGTTCATGCAGAGGGTGGAGCGTGAATAGAATGAACTTCCAGAGGAAATGGTAGAGGTTGGTACAATTACATCATTTAAAAGGCATCTGATGGGTATATGAATAGGAAGGGTTCAGAGGGATATGGGCCAAATGTGGCAAATGGGGCTAGATTAATTTAGGATATCTGGTCAGAATGTGCGAGTCGGACCAGAGGGTCTGTTTCCGTACTGTACATCTCTGTGACTCTACGACTTTAACTATTTAGATGTACACTTGCAGTGCCAAGGCATACAAAGAAATGGTCAAGTACTAGAAAATGGTATTAGAATAGTTAGATGTTTGTTTTCAACTGGTGCCAACTTGATGAGCTGAAGATCCTGTTTCTCTGCTGTAGACCTCTCTGAACCTAAAATTGGAGTTTGTGGAGTTAAAAGTAAAGCACATGTATGGTTTGAGAATTGGTTGACTGATAGAAAGTTGTGAATAGGAAGGAAAAAGGTTATTGTCTCGATAATAGGTTGTTACTAATATGATACTGCAAAGATTAAGGCTCCGGTCACAACTGTTCGTAAGTTATATGAATAATTTGGATGTGGGCACCAAATATATTTTTAAATTTGATGATGACAAAGAAATTAGGTGAGAGTGTAAATTGTGAGGAAGATACAAGGAGCCTTTGAGGAGATCTGGACAGGCTAACTGAATGGGGAAGAACATGGCAGGTAGACTATAATGTGGATAAATGTGAAATTATTCATTTGGTAGAAAAAAGCAGAAGAACTAAATATTTCTTAAATGAGGGGAGGTTGGGAAATGCTGGTGTACAAAGGAACCCAGGTATCCTTGTTCAACAATCAGTAAAAGCTAGCAAGGAAGTACACCAATTGAAGAGGTAAGTAAATCATATGGTGACTTTTATTTCAAGCAGATTTGTGAACAGGACTAAAGATTGCTTTTCCGAAGAAGGGTCTAGGCCTGAAACATCAGCCTTCCTGCTCCCGTGGTGCAGCTTGGCCTGCTGTGTCCATCCAGCTCTACACTTCGTTATCTCTTTACTCAAGGTTGCTTGCTGTAATTATTTGAAAGCTTGGTGAGACTGCACCTGTTGTACAGATTTGGTCTTTTTGTCCAAGGAAGGTTATATTTGACGTAGATGGAGTGCAACAGATGTTCATCAGATTAAGTCCTGGGATGACAGGATTGTCTTCAGGAGAGGTTGAGGAAACTGCATCTGAATTCACTAGAGTTTTGAAGAATCAGAGGTGCTTGCATCAGAGCTAACATCCTTACAGAGTATACAGTGATAACATGAAATTGATACAACTGTAAGCTCTTTTTCCTTTTCTTTCTTCAAGGATGGTACAAATCGGACTTGCTGAACAATATCCTGCAGCATTTCTTCATCTGGATTAAATAACAGGGTTGATTTTTCTCTCCATAGACCAGTGGTAAATCAATCATGAAAATCGTAATATGGCCACTGACACAACTGAGAGGACTTGGAGCATTTGAAGAGAACAGCATTTCATTCGTCACTGAAGAATAGAAATACAAACTGCAAAGATTTTCCTCTGTTTTTCAATTCAAAATAATGCTGTTTCACCAAGCATAACTAGAGTAGCTATTGATTAGATTAGATTCCCTACAGCGTGGAAACAGGCCCTTTGGCCCAACAAGTCCACACCACCCCTTGAAGCATCCCACCCAGACTCATCCCCCTGAACCCACACGCCCCTGAACACTACAGGCATTTTAGCATGGCCAATCCACCTAACCTGCACATTTCTGGACTGTGGGAGGAAACCGGAGCACCCGGAGAAAACCCATGCAGACATGGGGAGAATGTGCAAACTCCACACAGACAGTCACCCGAGGCTGGAATCGAACCCGGGTCCCTGGTGCTTTGAGGCTGCAGTGCTAACCACTGAGCCACCGTGCCGCCCTTTAGGAAAACATATGTGATTTTATGGATGAGTGACATTTGTCAGGAGATTGTTCACAGAACAAAAGTCCTAGTTGAAATAGAAATGATCATTGCACTGATATTGCTCTCATGGTTTGAATTCTGGAGTAATATAATCTGGTTCCGCTAAGTACTCTGAAATACTGAGACAAATCCTGTTTATTTGCTGCACCGGTTAGCTAAAGCCATAAAACTATTTATTCCCCTAAAATCCCAAAATGAATCATCTAGCTATCATCACATTGTTATTTGTGGGTCCTTGCTGCATATAAATTGGTTGCTGCATTTCCTACACAACAACAGTCACTACACCTCTAAAAATACTTCATTGTTCTTTTCTCATTCAGAGATAGTAAGAACTGCCGATGATGGGGTCTGAGATGACACAGTGTGGAGCTGGAGTAACACTTCATTCCTGAAGAAGGGTCCTGACCCAAAATGTCAACTTTCCTGCACCTCTGAAGTGGTCTGGCCTGCTGCATTCCTCCAGTTCCTCATTGTGTTGTCTCATTTTTTTGACTGTTTTGCAATGGCCTGAGGCTGTGGAAGATGCAATTATAAATACAAATCGTTCTTTCTTTGGTGTGTTGGTGTCACCCTAGTTTTTCTAAACAGTTAAGTGTCTTCATTGATGTAGTCGATAAAATAATATGAATGCATTCAGCGACAGTGCTCAAATGAAATGATTATCATGCAACCACAGAGAAGTACTTGCAATGTATAATAATTAAAGCATCAGCAAAGAGATTGCCTGTACTAAGACAATCTTAGCCTTGCCCCGGAATCAGGAAAATGACAAAGCGAAGGATAGATGTTTGAGGAAAGAATTTATTAATCTAACATTTAGCATTGTAAATCCATATAACTAAAAGGCGCTGCTTCCACAAACTGATTAATGATATTGAGAATAGTTGACCTTTGCTTTTTGTTGAGGGTTGAAATTAAGCCCATTTGACTCTAGATGTCTGACAACTTTTTTATATGGGAAACTTTGAGCTGAGGAGTGTCAGATGGAGTTTAAGTTAGATAAATGTGAGGTGCTGCATTGTGGAAAAGCAAATATATACTTATATATACTTAATGGTAAGAGCCTGGGGAGTGTTATTGAACAAAGAGATATTGGAGTGCAGGTTCATAGTTCATTGAAAGTGGAGTCACACTTACACAGGACAGTAAAGAAGGCATTTGATATCCTTGTCTTTACTGATCAGTACATAGGGTATAGGAGCTGGGACGTCATGTTGTGGCTCGACAGGACATTGGTTAGGCCACTTTTAGAATACTGTGTTCAATTCTGGCTTCCCTGCTGTAGGAATGATGTTATGAAACTTGAAAAGCTTCAGAAAAGATTTTCAAGGATGTTGCCAGGGCTGGAGAGTTTGAGCTATCAGAAAAGGCTGAATAGGCTGGGGCTATTTTCCTTGAAGTATCAGAGGCAAAGGGGTGACCTTATAGAGTTTTATAAAATCATGAGGGGCATGGATAGGGTAAATAGACAAGGTCTTTCCCCTGATGTGGTAGAGTCCAGAACTAGAGGGCATGGGTTTAAGGTGAGAGAGGAAAGATTTAAAAGAGACCTAAGGGGTAACTTATTCAGTCAGAGGGTGGTGATGTATGGAATGAGCTGCCAGAGGAAGTGGTGGAGGCTGGTACAATTACAATATTTAAAAGGCATCTCAATGGGTACATGAATAGGAAGGGTTTAGAGGGATATGGGCCAAATGCTGGCAAATCAGACTAGGTTAATTTAGGATATCTGGTCAGCATGGATGTGTTGTTTCCATGCTGTAATACTCTATAACTCTTCTACATAACTGTCAAGGTATTTGACAAGAGAGTTTATCACCCAACATTTGTCTCTAAGATATATGAAGTAATTCTGGGACAGGTAACTTTGGTTTGGTGAAAGAGTCTAATATCGAGACAGCGATTTTTGATAAGCTAATGAAAATTAGAATTGTGTAAGATGTCAGGATCATGAGAATACAAAAATATTAGTGTTTTAGAGATGGACGACAATCTTAAAGGCCAATGGCCATAATGGTTAGCCAGATCCTCTCTGAAGAGGCAGTGTGATACGTGTGGCCTCTAATTTTACCTTCTTCATTGGTTAAATGCTAGCAATTTGCAACCTTTGAGTCTTTCCACATTTGCCTATGTTTCCTGGGCTGAAGGAAGCATTCTCTACAAGGCAGATAGAAACTGTTTATATGGATTATTTAATGGCATGACTTAAAAACTGGAGCCGACTGGTAACTAATTATGACATGATTCACGCTAACTGCTGGAAAAGTATCTACTTTTTAAGATATTTTAAAATAACCACACTGTACAAGTTAACCTGCTGACAATACTACTAGAATAAGTCCTACACTAATTATTTTGTGATATTGCCTTTCATCTTCCCTTTCTTGAAGTAAGGCCATTGCTATAAAAAATGAATTCACAGAAGCCAGGTCAACATCATGCACTGACATTCAGAATCAGAACTGTCTTCAGGTAGCAGAGATAATGGGAACTGCAGATGCTGGAGAATCCAAGATAATAAAGTGTGAAGCTGGATGAACACAGCAGGCTAAGCAGCATCTCAGGACCACAAGAGCTCTTGTGCTCCTGAGATGCTGCTTGGCCTGCTGTGTTCATCCAGCTTCACACTTTATTATCTTGTCTTCAGGTAGCCTTTAGGATCAACATTTTCTTTAACTTCATGTATCATGTCCCTCTGTCCCTTGTCAACCAATTGTGCAATACATGTGCTATGAACAATGTGAATGTTCTCAATGAGATTTGTTGCTTGATCCTAGTTTTTCATATTGTGACGAGCATGTATCTTCAACCCACTCACTTCCTCACTGTCAACCACTTGGAAGAAAGAAAGGAATAGAGAGTACTGCTTTCATTAAATAGCCCTGTGAGCATCTTCAGCATGTCCCAAAGCATTTTGGAGCCATTGAAACACTCTTGAAGTGTAGAGGCTACTGTAAAGTAGAAAATGCACAAGCCTATGTGAGCAAACAAAGCTGTCATAAACAGCAATATGATAATGGCCACTTAATCCATATTTGGTAATACTATTTTTCGGATAAACATTGGATCAGAAAGAACTCCCACACTCTATGGAATAGTTCAATAGTATGCTTTACCTTCACTGATGAAAGTGGATGGGACCTCAGAGAAATTAGCTATAAATGTGGCAAATCTTGAGATTCCCTGAAATGCAAGTTGTCCTATAATGGAGCAAGCAATGTAGGACATATTATAGATTACATTTTTGACCTTTATCACAGCAAGTTGCGCAGCAACACTTTTCATGGATTGTGCTGCTTTGTCTCTGAAAGGCCAAAATGGGGAAAGGCAATATAATCGCTGTTGCCACCATCGCTACTTCTGCATGAAGTAATATCAGCAAACATTCTGCTGGCGACAGCACATTTAATTACAGCACAACTAATCTTTATGTGCTGGGCCTGTCACATCTAATAAGACAATGCATCAACTTCATTACTCACAACAGGATGGAAAGGCAATTGCACACTGGCTGACACATTAAAAGCAATAGTGATGTTCAGTTCCATTTCTATGCCCACAATTCATACTAATTAGAATGCAATTGAACTATTATTGCCATTGTGCAAATAGGAGGACAAACAGATAGAGTAGTCGTACTATCAGAGTGACCAAATACATGTGTACAACCCTCCAAATATCTAAGGTAAAGTGTTAAATGGGAAATTGCAAACCAAATTCCACATGAAGGAAAGTCTATTTCATAAAATCCAAAAAAATTTGCTTGCTCAAATAGGCTTGTGCATTTTCTACTTTACAGTAGCCTCTACACTATTGCTGCCCAATCTGAATTGACTCTTTGCAGCAGGTAACTTAGTGGACGTGCTCTAAGAATTGACTTCAAATGAAATGTGATTGTTGGGGAGGTAGACAGCGTCTGGTATGCAGAGAGCTTTAGAAAGCAGTTATCCATCCATTCTCAAACTTGGCAGAAATGTTTAGCAGGTCAGTTCAAGTATGTGCATGAGGTCATCACCATCTATAAATTTCCTTTGAAGTCAGATACTAGCACATTTAGATACATCATTATTCCCTTTCTGTCCACTGAGTCAAATCTTTGGAACTCTCTACTTAAGAGTATCTTAACCCGAAAGACTGCTGCAGTTCAAGCAGAAGGTCCAATCTCATCTTCTATGGAGCAAGTAGGATTGGGCAATAAATGCTAGACTAATAAATGCCAATGATAAACTCAGAATTTAAGAACTAAAAATACAATACTGATTAAGTTCACTGTTAATGACAAACTCTGGAGCAAATTTTGTACTGGAGGAAATTGCAAACTTATGTTTCCTTTTGAATATAATTCATGTTGATGAATATATCTAAAATGACAATTTGGACAATATATATGATTGAATTCCATCTGACTCACTGCATAATTCATCAGCAGCTTGGCCTCCTGGTCTAATCAGTAGCTATCTATGCTGATCTCTATCACAGAATGTTACATTGCAGATGGAGTACGTCTAGCCTACCATATCCATACTGGGATTGCTTTTTGGAAATGTTCTTTACAATTGCAGATGCAAATATTTCTACAGCAGGAAAACGTCCTTTAATGCATGATCATGTAACTACTGAGCCTGCCCATTAAAGGCTTGACCCTCAAAAGATGCCGAAAGAATTGCCGATGCCATAAACCAGAACCAAAAATAGAAATTGCTGGAAATGTTCAGCAGGTCTGGTATCATCTATGGATAGAAATCAGAATTAACATTTCAGGTTGACTGATGCTTCCTCAGCAGAGAGAGGAGCAAAACTTCTGCAAGGTGGACATGCCTAGATGAGATGTGGCAGTGAGTTAAATACTAAATAGAAACCAAAGGAACGGCAAATGCTGTAAATCGGAAACAAATTGATCTTCAATGATAATAAAATGTGAGGCTGGATGAACACAGCAGGCCAAGCAGCATCTCAGGAGCACAAAAGCTGACGTTTCGGGCCTAGACCCTTCATCAGAGAGGGGGATGGGGGGAGGGAACTGGAATAAATAGGGAGAGAGGGGGAGGCGGACCGAAGATGGAGAGCAAAGAAGATAGGTGGAGAGGGTGTAGGTGGGGAGGTAGGGAGGGGATAGGTCAGTCCAGGGAAGACGGACAGGTCAAGGAGGTGGGATGAGGTTAGTAGGTAGCTGGGGGTGCGGCTGGGGGTGGGAGGAAGGGATGGGTGAGAGGAAGAACCGGTTAGGGAGGCAGAGACAGGTTGGACTGGTTTTGGGATGCAGTGGGTGGGGGGGAAGAGCTGGGCTGGTTGTGTGGTGCAGTGGGGGGAGGGGATGAACTGGGCTGGTTTAGGGATGCAGTGGGGGAAGGGGAGATTTTGAAACTGGTGAAGTCCACATTGATACCATATGGCTGCAGGGTTCCCAGGCGGAATATGAGTTGCTGTTCCTGCAACCTTCGGGTGGCATCATTGTGGCAGTGCAGGAGGCCCATGATGGACATGTCATCAAGAGAATGGGAGGGGGAGTGGAAATGGTTTGCGACTGGGAGGTGCAGTTGTTTGTTGCGAACTGAGCGGAGGTGTTCTGCAAAGCGGTCCCCAAGCCTCCGCTTGGTTTCCCCAATGTAGAGAAAGCCGCACCGGGTACAGTGGATGCAGTATACCACATTGGCAGATGTGCAGGTGAACCTCTGCTTAATGTGGAATGTCATCTTGGGGCCTGGGATGGGGGTGAGGGAGGAGGTGTGGGGACAAGTGTAGCATTTCCTGCGGTTGCAGGGGAAGGTGCCGGGTGTGGTGGGGTTGGAGGGCAGTGTGGAGCGAACAAGGGAGTCACGGAGAGAGTGGTCTCTCCGGAAAGCAGACAGGGGTGGGGATGGAAAAATGTCTTGGGTGGTGGGGTCGGATTGTAAATGGCGGAAGTGTCGGAGGATAATGCGTTGTATCTGGAGGTTGGTAGGGTGGTGTGTGAGAACGAGGGGGATCCTCTTGGGGCGGTTGTGGCGGGGGCGGGGTGTGAGGGATGTGTCGCGGGAAATGCGGGAGACGCGGTCAAGGGCGTTCTCAATCACCGTGGGGGGGAAGTTGCGGTCCTTAAAGAACTTGGACATCTGGGATGTGCGGGAGTGGAATGTCTTATCGTGGGAGCAGATGCGGCGGAGGCGGAGGAATTGGGAATAGGGGATGGAGTTTTTGCAGGAGGGTGGGTGGGAGGAGGTGTATTCTAGGTAGCTGTGGGAGTCGGTGGGCTTGAAATGGACATCAGTTACAAGCTGGTTGCCTGAGATGGAGACTGAGAGGTCCAGGAAGGTGAGGGATGTGCTGGAGATGGCCCAGGTGAACTGAAGGTTGGGGTGGAAGGTGTTGGTGAAGTGGATGAACTGTACCCGCATTATCCTACGCATTATCCTCCGACACTTCCGCCATTTACAATCCGACCCCACCACCCAAGACATTTTTCCATCCCCACCCCTGTCTGCTTTCCGGAGAGACCACTCTCTCCGTGACTCCCTCGTTCGCTCCACACTGCCCTCCAACCCCACCACACCCGGCACCTTCCCCTGCAACCGCAGGAAATGCTACACTTGTCCCCACACCTCCTCCCTCACCCCCATCCCAGGCCCCAAGATGACATCCACTGTACCCGGTGCGGCTTTCTCTACATTGGGGAAACCAAGCGGAGGCTTGGGGACCGCTTTGCAGAACACCTCCGCTCAGTTCGCAACAAACAACTGCACCTCCCAGTCGCAAACCATTTCCACTCCCCCTCCCATTCTCTTGATGACATGTCCATCATGGGCCTCCTGCACTGCCACAATGATGCCACCCGAAGGTTGCAGGAACAGCAACTCATATTCCGCCTGGGAACCCTGCAGCCATATGGTATCAATGTGGACTTCACCAGTTTCAAAATCTCCCCTTCCCCCACTGCATCCCTAAACCAGCCCAGTTCATCCCCTCCCCCCACTGCACCACACAACCAGCCCAGCTCTTCCCCCCCACCCACTGCATCCCAAAACCAGTCCAACCTGTCTCTGCCTCCCTAACCGGTTCTTCCTCTCACCCATCCCTTCCTCCCACCCCCAGCCGCACCCCCAGCTACCTACTAACCTCATCCCACCTCCTTGACCTGTCCGTCTTCCCTGGACTGACCTATCCCCTCCCTACCTCCCCACCTACACCCTCTCCACCTATCTTCTTTGCTCTCCATCTTCGGTCCGCCTCCCCCTCTCTCCCTATTTATTCCAGTTCCCTCCCCCCATCCCCCTCTCTGATGAAGGGTCTAGGCCCGAAACGTCAGCTTTTGTGCTCCTGAGATGCTGCTTGGCCTGCTGTGTTCATCCAGCCTCACATTTTATTATCTTGGAATCTCCAGCATCTGCAGTTCCCATTATCTCTGATCTTCAATGATGTTCAGTTCAGCAAGAGGTGCTGTGCTGATGAATGGGAGTGCTATCAAGACAACATGTAGTAACTGGAGTTATTTCAGTGGCAACAAGAGAAAAACAAGTCTCTGATGAGATTTACTCGCAACAGTGATGTTTAGTTGGGGTAAGCATTTCTGGTATCATGCCGCTATTTGGAAAGCTTGACTTATTCAATAGTAACATCAAAAACTGGGCTCAGTGTGTGGAAAGAATGCATTATTTTTTCCAGATAAATGACTATGGGGCATACGAAAAGCAACACAATCACTGTTGTCACCATTGTTACTTCTGCATAAAGAAATATCCGCAAACATTCTGCTAGCTACAGCATATTTAATTACGGTACAACCGTGGACCCAAAGCTTTTTTGGTGATTAGGAGCCTAATCTTCCATGAGGCACCAGATGCTAAAACCTTTCAAGAGTTGATGGATTTAGTTAAGGAAAATTACAACCCCAAGCCTCCGCTAATTCTGAGATGTTATCGGTTTTACCTGACAGTTTGAGAACCAGGGGAATCTGTATCAGGATTTTTGACGAGGTTATGACTACTGGCAGAGGTATGTGATTTTGGTTTAACCCTAAGTGAGATGCTGAGAGACAATTTGATACTTGGACCATGCAAAAACACCTATTGCTGAAGCTCAACTGGACTTCAAACAGTTACTACTTCAGAAAATGCAAGAGGAGCTTACGTCTAACAGGGTATTCCACCGGAAGTGGCCAACTTCACCAGGCTAATTGAGCTTGGGGAGCAGCACTTGAGTGAAAGCAATTGCAAAGCCTCATTCAGGACATATCCTGAACAGAGGGACTCTAGGAGAGACTCCAGGCTCTGAGCTAGCTGGGTCAGCGCCACGTACTATGCATGTGTAAATAAAGGGTGACTTGGGGATGGAAATATTTCATGGTAGATGTAATTTAACACAATACAAGCATCAGAATGTATGATATAGTCAAGAGCATGCAATCCCTGACAAAGGCAGAGCTGATTTTCCCTCACCTCCAAATTTTGAAAATACCTGGAAACTCAACTAGATGGTATAAAAATGTAGACAGATTGATCATCAAGCACATTTGATACAATTAAGTAAGACAAGCTTCAACTCTAGCCTACCAGCATGCCTTGATCACCTGCAGTTTGTCTACCAGCAAAATAAGTCCATAGCAGATGCCATTTCCTTGGCCCTACACTCATCTGTGGGACATCTGAATAAAAAGGACACCTACGTCAAGCTCCTACTTATTGATTACAGCTCTGCCTTCAACACTTTAATCCCAACCAAACTAATGTCATAATTCTAAGACCTAGATCTCGCTCCGCATTCTGCAACTGAGTCGTCAACTTGTGGCCCACAGACTACTGTCAGTGAGTATAGACAACAGCACCTCCTCCACGATAATGCTCAACACTGGTGCCCCACAAGGCTACACAGTTAGCCCCCTGTACACTTACAACTGTGTAGCCAAATCCCATATGAACACCATTTACTACTTCACTGATGACGTCACCATTGTAGGCTGGATATAATGATGAGACAGAATACAGGAAGGAGATAGAGGGCTTGGTATCATGGTATAATTATAACAAACTGTCTGCCTCAATGCCAGCAAAACAAAAGAACTGATCATTGAATTCAGGAAGAAAGGACAGGGACACGTCCATATTTATAGAAACAAAGCTGAAGTGGAGAGGGTTGAGAGTGTCAAATCCTAAGGAGTGACAATAACCAACAATCTGTCCTGGAATGACCATGTAGATGTAATGGTAAAGAAGGCACAGCAACTTCTCTTCTTCCTCAGGAGGCTGAACAAATTTGACACGTCCATAACGATCCTCAGAAACTTTTACAGAGGCACCAAGAAAGAATACTATCTGGGTGCACAATGGTCTGGTACAGTGACTGCTCTGCCCAGGGCCATAAGAAACTACAGAAAGTTGTGTGCGCAACCCAGACCATCGTGGAAGTCAACCTTTCATCCATAGACTCCATTTACACTCATCGTTGCCGCGCAAAAGCCACCAACTTCATCAAGGACCCCTCCCACCCTGGTAATACTCCCTTCCAACTTCTTTTGTCAGGCAGAAGATACAGGAGCTTGAACATACGCACCAACAGGTTCAAGAACAGCTTCTTACCTGCCATTATTAGACTGCTGAATGAACCTCTTAATTACTAAATCTAATGTTGATCATGCTTCTGTGCACCTCCTGTGCAGCTGTCATCCTGTATGCCTCGCTCTGTCCAAACACTTTATGATCTGTATATCCATGTGTGTTATGATCTGCCTGTACTGCTTGCAAAACAAAACTTTTCACTGTATTTGGATACAAATGAAAACAATAAATCAAATCAAATTAAATCAAAGCTGTGTCACTTTCCTCTAGAGCGCTATGATCTTGAAAAGAAAAAACAGGTCTTGTGAAATTGTAATCATGAAGTATATGGTGGTGGTGGAAACAGAAAACTCACAAAAGACATCCTAGGCCATATAAGATATTCAAAAGTCAGAGCAACAGATTTTGTTCAAATACTGACCAACAAAGAAACTCCAAGCAATCACTCAGTGCAATAACAAATCCCATGTGGATCAACTGAAGATTTTGAGGAAGAAAATTCCAAAGATTCATGATCTACATGAGGAAAAGAAGTCTCCTTGTCTCTGTATTAAACAAGCAATCTCTGACTTTTAAAAAATGATTCCTAATTCTAGATTCTCTCACAAGACAAAGCATTCTTCCCATGTGGGTTCTGTCAAGACTCTTAAGGATCTTATATGGTTCACTCCAGTCACCTCTGACTCTTCTAAAGTCTAGTGAACACAAGCCTAACTTGTCTAACCTTTCCTCATTTACAATCCACTCGTTTGGTTATCAGTCTAGTAAACTTTCTCTGAATTGCTTCCAATATATTCAAATCCTTCTTTAAATAAGCAGCTCAATATTGCAAAGAGTAATCTAGATGAGGGCTCACCACTGCCTTGCATAACTGGTGTATAAACTCTATTCTTGCATTCAATTCCTCTTTCACTAAACAGTAACATTCTATTAGCTTTCCCAGTTTCTTGCTGTACCTGAGCACTAGCTTTTTGCAATTCATGCACCAGGACATCTCAATCATTCTGCATCTCAGCGCTCTGCAATCTTTCAACAATTAGGTAATATAATCCTTAAAAACTCCCTCTGCTGAAACAAATAATTTCACATATTCCTGTTATATAATCCATTTTGGCAGATCTTTGCCCACTCACTCAACCCATTTATATTTCTGAGCAGCAGACTTCTGTCCTCTTCAGATCTTACTTTCTTACCTATTTTTGTGGCATTAACAACCATATCTTCTGTTCCTTTACCGAGTTATAAAAGATTTAGGCATCATCAATGATAATGCAGCACTGCTGACCAGAAAAAGATAAATTTATGTTTACTCTCTATTTTCATTTAGCTAGCCAACCTTCTATCCGTGCCAATACATTAACTCCTACAGCATGAGTTTTTGGTTCCAATAATAAACTTTTATATGGCAATGTGTCAAATACCTTCTGGAAACCAAAGTACAGAACATCCAACAATTCCTATTTATTCTTAAGGCATGTTACCTTCTTCAAAAATGAATTTCAATAAATTAGTTGGACATTAATTTCATAAAACCATGTTGACTCGTCCTAAATACCTTGAACTTTTCTAAATGCCTTGCTAATAACATCTTTAGTAATAGCTTCTAACATTTTCCCAATGACAAATGTTAAGCTGACTGGAATGCAATTTTCTGCTTTCTGTCTCCATCATTTTTTGAATAAAAGAGTTACACTCATTGTTTTCCAATCTAATGAAATCTTGTCCGAATGTAGCGAAGCTTAGAAAATTAAAAACTAATGCATCAAGTACCTCATTAGCCGCTTCTTTGAACACTCTAGAATAAAGTCCATCAAGACCTGGGTTCTTGTCAGCCCACGGCCTCAACAATTTGCTCACTCTCACTACTTAGGGAATGTAAGTGTCTTATGTTCTGCCCTTTCTTCCATTTCCTGAATAATTGCTGAGATGTTACTTGTATCCCCTATAGCAAGACAGCTGTTCAATTTATTTGCGTTCTCCTTATTCTTAATGATTAATTCCCTAGACTCACTTACTACTGGCCCAATGTTCATGTTGTTAACTGTTATTTATATGAAATATCTATAGAAACTCTTAATATTTGTTTTTAAATTTCTAGCTAGTTTTATGTTTTTGTCTAATTTTCCGCTTATTACACATTTTAGTCATTCTTTGGCGTTTGTTATATTCTATCCAATCTTCGAACCTGCCACCAATATTTGTCTAATTATGTTTTTATCTTTAAGTTTGATATGATCTTTTACTTTTTTAGTTCTCCCTTTGAAATTGTCCTTTCTTACTGGAATGCATGTATTCTGTGTATCCTTAATTATCCACGTAAGGGTTGTTGAACTCACTTGGCTGATTTGCAATACAACATGAGCTCAATTCCTACTGGCTTCTGAACACTCAGCTCTCACCTGCAGGGTGGTAACCCTCAAGTTCAACCACCACCAGTCTCCAATGGGGGAAGCAGGATTACGGTGATTTGATTTTACCCAAATCTGCAATGCATTACTTTTAACTTATTTCTAAAACTAATTTGGCTGTTAATCATAGATCATCATCATCCTCATCATCATCATCATCACAGAATCCCTACAGTGTGGAAACAGGCTCTTCAACCCAACAAGTCCACACCAACTCTCAGAACATCCTACCCACACCCATACCCCTATAACCCACCTAATCTACACATCGCTGGAAACTATGGGCAATTTAGCATGGCCAATCCACCTAGCCTGCACATCTTTGGAATTTGGGAGGAAACCAGACCACCCAGAGGAAACCCACGTATACTCAGGGAGAACGTGCAAATTCCACACAGACTGTTGCCTGAGGGTGGAATCGAACCTGGTTCGCTGGTGCTGTGAGGCAGCATTGCTAACCAGGCCACCCAAGTCTATTAGCTCTGTTTTCATGCCCTCAGAATTGTTCATATTTAAATTTGAAATGTTAGTCTTAGACCCACTCTTCTCTCCTTCAAACTAAATGTAAAGTTTAATCATATTATGGTCATGGCTTCCTAGAGATGCCTTCACTACAGGGTTTTTTGTTCCCAGTAATTAATCCTTTCTCATTTCATAGTATCGGGTGTATTACAACCTGCTGTCTGCTTGGCTCCACAACATGCTGTTCAAAGAAACTATCCTAGATATATCCTATTAACTTTCCTTCAATGCTATCTTTGCCCTTCTGGCTTTTTCAGTTAATATGGAAATGAAAATTCCATATGACTATCACCATATCTTTCTGTAATGCTCTCATTATTTATTCCTTCATATTCCATCCAATTTTGTGGCTAGTGTTAGGGGTCTGTATACCACTCCCTGTAAAGATATCATTCCTTTATCATTTTACATTTCTACCATTAGCTGCAATCTGATTAAATTGAAAGCCAGGATAAATGTGCTATTCCTGTTCCTGAACTTTGAATAGAAGCCAGGCTTATTTATTGCACAATTTATCTTCAACCCTTAACTGCAAAGTAAGTCAGTGCAATCACTTATTTAGCATCGTTGTGAAAGTGTTGGTGTGCAAGGTATAGGAAAACTCAGGTTTAATGTCATTAGAACTGAAATGGCATGAACAAACCTAACTTCACACTGGAAGCATTTCAATAGCAATCAATGCAACATGAACTTTGAAACAGTTCCCAGAGGTTCACTGAAATACTTAAGTCCAGTTAAGATTCATTTAACTGCTGGAAATGAACTGACTATTCCCGTTTGCTAACATAAAAATATTTCCCATATTGGAATGGAACAGAGGAACTTTTTTTAACCCCTGGCATATAACAATGGAGATCTGGCAGTATAACTCATATTTGCTGGCTGCGCATCACCTGAACCAGGATCTGGCCTCAAACCTATAGTATAGCTACACCTTAGGAGACACAAAAAAGTTGCAACTTCCAACGCTGGAAGATATTAAATTTGCAATACAATATGATCCATCTTCTGTTCACTTATTGATTTACATGGAGCCAAATATCTTTAATTGCAGGCTGAAATCTATTTTGAGGCCTCTGTAATTAAAAGCAGAGAATTTTTCAGAGGTCACTGGACCCATTGTTGCTTTGCCAGTTCCTGGTTATAACAATTCAGAAGTAGGGCTCCATGTTCCTTTCCTCCACCCTGGGATATTTCCCTGCTTCAAAGAGATTTAATGTTCTCTGTCTTGACAAGTCATTGCTGTAAAACAAAATGGTGTGAATAGATTTCTGTTAAATTCTCTCCTCACTATACTGATGGCAATTTCAAATTAATAGTCCTTTGTAATTGATTTCACCTCCTGAAACCGTGGTAGAGCCATTACATCATTTTGGAAGGTCACTCGAAATGAAATAGTACATGAGACTACTGGCCAAGTATTAGAAAATGGGATAGCAACAGATACGTGCTTGATAAGTGCATGGACACAATGAGCTGAATAGACTCCTTCCATGCTATAATACTCTATGACTGTATGATATAAGAGAGCTGTAAACAGATTTGGATACTTTGAGTGAGAGAGTATAATACGGAAAAATGTGAAGTTGTTCTCTTTGGCAGGAAGAATAAAGAAGAGAAGAAGGAGCAGAGTACTACTTCAATGAAAAATGACTGCAGAATTCAGAGGAGTGGAGGCATTTGGGTGTTGCAATGCTTGAGTCACAAAACATTAATCGAGTGATACTACATATAGTCTTGAGGTTAATGGGATGACGCTCTTTATTATGAGAGGAATTGACCACAAAAGTAAGATTGCATTATGCTGCCTGCTCACTCAGGACAACCCCCACCTACACCAAAACCAATAGATGGGCCATTCCCTTTCATCTCCCTTAATACCCACCTCACTGTTATTCCAGAAGAGGATTAGTCTGCAAGAGGGCAGGAAAAGTCAAGACAGATGGTGAGCTGCCTGTTTTTCACCTCCAAACCTCTTGTGTTAGCAGTATCCTGAATCTGACCACCTCACATTGCTGACTGACTGTATCCAAGCCCCTGGACACGTATTGGAACCTGCCTTCGACTTACTGGGCCAGGGAGCCCTGAACGAAGGCTATCTTCCTTGATTTGACTGAGGCCTGCTGACAACAGTGTATGTGCTAAATGGCAAGGCAAGAAAGAAGTACAATGAGCCAGGGATCTCTGGTTGAGATGGCAAAATACAAAATGGCAAAGCAACACAATTCAAGAGCCCTAAGAGCACAAAGGTAGGCTCAGAGTGACTGAACACAATGAAAGCAAGCAGAGAGCCCGGAGATGCAGTCTGGTCTCATCCATAAGTTGGGTGTGGATCCCTGAATGCATAGCGTCCTTGCAGCAAATTTGAAATGATAGATGCTGGTGTAGTCGAAGGTTCAGAATGAAGGTACAGAGGTATATTATAATTGGATTGGAAATTGCCATAAGAATTCTCAAAGGTTGGCACGGATGAGATGCCAATGTCCATGGATGTAGGGTACATGTGAGAAGCCAATGCCTATGAATGTAGGGTTCATGTGGCTGGTGCCCATGGAGTTTGCTCTGAGATGTTGGCGTCCAGTGTCCAACATGGAGCAAGCAGTAAGCTGATGTGGCCAAGTACCCAATCTGACTTCCATATCGAGAATTCTCAATGTTTAGTTTGTTTGGCAAGTTTGATAAGATAGGAAGCTGAATATGAATGATATGAGCCACTATTAAATCTTTAATCAAGGTATAGTTCCCCATAATTGGCAACCCACCTTGCTGTTTGGCAAATGCACGAAAGATGCAGCAAAGTGAAGCTAAATATTTAAGTACATCCTACCGGACTTCTTGCCCAGTTCTGCCACAAATCTTGCCATAGCCCAGGTAATTCAGGCACCTGTAAGATTCCAGCTAATAATATCTTTCAAAAGGTCGCAGAATTGAAAAGCAATATATTGTCATTGCTAGGGGCCAAGTGTAGAAAAATGGGATAATTTCAACAGCACTTTGAAAGGTATGGTATAGTTATGACGGTCAGATTTGCACCAGTAATATTCTGTGATTCAGTTAAATGTGTCAATAAGTATAATAAAAGGAATGTCATCCTAACACATTGCTCATCCATTTGTATCACTGTCACTATTTGGAATTGTTATTCATTTTTCACAGACAGGGTTTTGTGAATAAAATGTATTTAACTGCTATATTTCAAGTAAAATCATCCAACACCACATTAAGCAATCTTCCTATTGAAAAAATGGATGAGAAGGCAGCTGCAAAGAACACAAAATTCTGTTTGGATCACAAGGGAGCTCTACATTACACCAAAGGTCATATGTATTTTGTGCAACACAGGTGAACTCTAAAATTCAAGGAGCGTGGAGCAGACTTGTCAAGGTGATTGTTCTTGTCAAACTGGATAGTCATCTCAAATTTGTTATAATTGCTGCTGGCCATTTCTCCACTCAAATTGTTTATGCATTACTGAAATTCTCTGGCCAATGTTGCTCACTCAACTGAAAGCATCATTAATAAATCAATCATAGCAATGTCACTTGAGGGACCCTGCTGAAGCAACCACCTCCTTGCCTTTCGCTAATGAATAATATTTATGACACTTCTAAAAGTAAGTCAGGAGGAATTACTAAGGAACTTTCGTTTTGATATGGAATGTTATCATTGGGAAGAGGAAAACAAAAAGCGGTACACTCTAAAGTTAATATCTTGTAACTCAGGGCAGTCAGCTTTGCATGGCAATTTTCTGCCTGTTCAACTTTATTTCCAATGTGATTTTAAATGTCCGACAGTCTGCTCACGACGCTGTAATTTAATCAAGCACCTCTGTTGGCATCTTAAAATCACAAGACCAAAGCTTAAACAATTCTAGATGTCAGCAGAGGAGCAAGATTTAATTACACTTTCAACCAACTGCTAGACATTTGTTATGATTTATATACTGTGGTCAAGAAAACACCTGATTTTCATTAACATTGTGGACCATGCATTCTTTCGTTGCTCCTTTACTACCTTCCTTAAAGCCTACATGTTTTTGTCTTAATATCTCCTTACATGGGTCATTTTCCCTACATTAAAGTTGCTTTGCTGTTGTTGTTGTCTTTAGTTGAGGCAGTGCAATGAAATTGACAGGGTAGAGTTGCAACATGTGCTATCATGTGAGAAGCACTGCTTTATTACCACACAAAGGTTCATTTGGAGATCTACAGCAGAACTTGTTAACTGAAGAGTGTCCTATGACTGGAGAACTGAACGCATAGAGAATGCTTTGTGTAGATGGCTTATATTTCAAGTTGAAAGTCTAGCTCGTATTTGGAAAGTGTCTGTTCACTGGCAGCAATTCAACTATATCACTCAAATAGACAAGTAGAACAGATGATATGAGAAATGGAACAGATGTACTGATGTAGTAGAGCCTGCTCTCTGATCCTTGACCAAGGTGAACCAGGGAACAAGCACGTATCTGTCAATGCTGGGGATGTGGTACACAGTTTTAACCAACCGCTGTAAATGTCAAGCATGTTCAGGTTACACATAGTTCAGGAGAATATCAAAACGAGCCTCTTACACCCTGCCTCAGTAACCAGCTAGAAAGCAAATCAGAGAATTAGGATTATCATTCCTGACATCGAGAAAGGCCTCATCAGGTTTCTTGTGCAGTTCGGCCAAAATTCTTGCAATAGTCCCACATTGCTAAACTCCTTGTAAGATTTCACCCATTGAATCTAACAGACAAACATTATACTGAAATCAAGCAAACCACCCAACCAGATGCAACTCTTCAAATGTTGCTTGAAGTATTGATCAAAGAATTTCCTGAAAGCGTCATCCTGTGGGGACAAGAATGTATTGAACACACAGAGGTGAATTAACAAACTGTGATAGCATCTTGTGCAAAAGAAATAGAGTCATTATCCCTAAGGATTTATGAGGATAGATGCCAGAGCTCCTCCATGCAAACAACGAAGGAATTGTGCAAAGTCTGAGGAAGGCAAGAGAAGTGCTATACTGGCCAAACATGAACAATGAAATCAAGGACCACGTTAATCAGTAACATTGCTATTCACTAGTAGCAAGCTAAGCAAGCTAGAGAGCCACTGAAGACACAGGCCATCTCTGACAGATCATGGGTAAAGCTGGGTGTAGGATCTTATAACCTTGTTACTGTATTCTCTACTGGGAGGTGGACCAGATGGCTTTGATGATGACTGCTGAGATTGTGGGTTGCCTGAAAGCTCACTTCTGTCATTATAGATATTGCGGGAAATGACAATGGTCCTCAGTTCACAACTGAAGAATTGAGTCACTTCAGAAAGGATTGGGGAAACCAACAATAGACAACATTATCCACACTTTCCCCAGTCAACTGGAATGACTGAGGTGACAAAGGAATCATAAAGAAATCAAACAAATCCAGCACAGATGTATAAAAGGCTGCATTTGTGTAGAAAAATACAGTACCAAAGGCATGGAATATAGTCCATTACAAAGGCTAATGACTTCCAATCTATTCTTCCAATATCAAAAGAAGTTACTGAAGCCAGAAGTAATGTTAAGTGTAAGCAAATAGACCAAGGTGAGACAGCAAAAAGCCAAATTTCACTTTGCTAAATATTCTCATTGCCAGAGCTGTGCATTAGAGAATCAGAGCACAAATCTTCAAAATTCTCAACAAGCGTCACCCTATGTGACAACTTGTGTGGAGCTGTCTCACCTTAGAACATAGAACATAGAACAGTACAGCACAGAACAGACACTTCAGCCCACGATGTTGTGCCGACCATTGATCCTCATGTATGCACCCTCAAATTTCTGTGACCATATGCGTGTCTAGCAGTCTCTTAAATGTCCTCAATGACCTTGCTTCCACAACTGCTGCTGGCAACGCATTCCATGCTCTCACAACTCTATGTGTAAAGAACCCGCCTCTGACATCCCCTCTATACTTTCCTCCAACCAGCTTAAAACTATGACCCCTTGTGTTAGCCATTTCTGCCCTGGGAAAAAGTCTCTGGCTATCAACTCTATCTATGCTTCTCATTATCTTGTATACCTCAATTAGGTCCCCTCTCCTCCTCCATTTCTCCAATGAAAAAAGTCCGAGCTCAGTCAACCTCTCTTCATAAGATAAGCCCTCCAGTCCAGGCAGCATCCTGGTAAACCTCCTCTGAACCCTCTCCAAAGCATCCACATCTTTCCTATAATAGGGCGACCAGAACTGGACGCAGTATTCCAAGTGCAGTCTAACCAAAGTTTTATAGAGCTGCAACAAGATCTCACGACCCTTAAACTCAATCCCCCTGCTAATGAAAGCCAAAACACCATATGCTTTCTTAACAACCCTGTCCACTTGGGTGGCCATTTTAAGGGATCTCTGTATCTGCACACCAAGATCCCTCTGTTCCTCCACACTGCCAAGAATCCTATCCTTAATCCTGTACTCAGCTTTCAAACTCGACCTTCCAAAATGCATCACCTCACATTTATCCAGGTTGAACTCCGTCTGCCACCTCTCAGCCCATCTCTGCATCCTGTCAATGTCCTGCTGCAGCCTACAACAGCCCTCTATACTGTCAATGACACCTCCAACCTTCGTGGCGTCTGCAAACTTGCTGACCCATCCTTCAATCCCCTCATCCAAGTCATTAATAAAAATTACAAATCGTAGACACCCAAGGACAGAGCCCTGTGGAACACCACTCACCACTGACTTCCAGGCAGAATATTTTCCTTCTACTACCACTCGCTGTCTTCTGTTGGCCAGCCAATTCTGTATCTGGACAGCTAAGTTCCCCTGTATCTCATTCCTCCTGACCTTCTGAATGAGCCTACCATGGGGAACCTTATCAAATGCCTTGCTGAAGTCCATATACACCACATCCACAGCTCGACCCTCATCAACTTTTCTAGTCACATCCTCAACGAACTCGATAAGGTTTGTGAGGCATGACCTACCCCTCACAAAACCGTGTTGGCTGCATTTAATCAAGCCGTGCTCTTCCAGATGGCCATAAAGCCTATCCCTCAGAATCCTTTCTAACACCTTGCAGACGACAGGCGTGAGACTTACTGGTCTGTAATTGCCGGGGATTTCCCTATTTCCTTTCTTGAAGAGAGGAATTATATTTGCCTCTCTCCAGTCCTCAGGTACGACTCCAGTGGAGAGTGAGGATGCAAAGATCTTCGCAAGTGGCGAAGCAATTGCATTTCTTGTTTCGCAAAGCAGCCGAGGACAAATCTGGTCCGGGCCTGGCGACTTGTCAATCTTAATGTTTGACAAAATTTTCAGCACATCAGCTTCCTCTATCTCTATCCATTCCAGCATGCACACCTGCTCTTCAAAGGTTTCATTCACTACAAAGTTCTTTTCTTTCGTAAAGACAGAAGCAAAAAACTCATTTAGGGCTTCCCCTACCTCCTCAGACTCCACACACAAGTTCCCTACGCTATCCCTGATCGGCCCTACTCTTTCTTTGACCATTCTCTTATTCCTCACATAAGTGTAAAATGCCTTTGTGTTCTCCCTAATCTGTTCTGCCAAGCCTTTCTTGTGCCCCCTCCTGGCTCTCCTCAGACCATTTTTGAGCTCCTTCCTCGTCTGCCTGTAATCTTCTAGAGCTGAGCTTGACCCTAGCTTCCTCCACCTTATGTAAGCTACCTTCTTCCTTTTGACGAGAAGCTCCACCGCTCTTCATCCAAGGTTCCTTTATCTTACCCCTTCTTGCCTGTCTCAGAGGGACATATTTATTCATCACTCACAACAACTGTTCCTTATACAGTCTCCACATGTCTATTGTGC
The DNA here is from genome assembly GCF_030684315.1 of Stegostoma tigrinum. Lineage (NCBI taxonomy): Eukaryota > Metazoa > Chordata > Chondrichthyes > Orectolobiformes > Stegostomatidae > Stegostoma > Stegostoma tigrinum. The sequence goes on from NC_081376.1 coordinate 16,750,249, forward strand.
CTTTACCATGGAACAATTGCTCCCAGTCCATGCTTCCTAACTCAAGTCTAATCGCATCGTAGTTTCCTCTTCCCCAATTAAATATCCTCCCATTTTGCCTAATCCTCTCCTTCTCCATAGCTATGTAGAATGTGAGGCAGTTATGGTCACTATCACCAAAATGCTCTCCCACCACAAGATCTGATAGCTGCCCTGGCTCGTTTCCAAGCACCAAGTCTAGAATGGCCTTTCTCCTCGTCGGCCTGTCAACGTACTGAGTTAGGAAACCCTCCTGAACACACGTCACAAAAACAGCTCCATTCAAATCTTCTGCTCGAAGGAGGTTCCAATCAATATTGGGAAAGTTAAAGTCACCCATTACAACAACCCTACTACGTCCGCACTTTTCCAAAATCTGCCGACCTATGCTTTCTTCAATCTCCCTGCTGCTATTGGTGCCTTGACTGGTGGAAATGAATTACCAGTTAGCCTGTTGCTAACATAGACAGCTATACACAGCTGGAGAAGCTGTTCCTCAACTGTAGGCAGAATATGTGAACTCAACTCTGCACAGACCACAGATCAACCGTCAGTCCCAGAGCTGCACTGCACCCCAACAAAGGAAGTAGAACAACAAAAGGTACTGTGGCAAAAGAAAAAAAAGCTCAGAAATAACACTCCAGAGAAGGAATCTCATCCAGATGAATATGCAATGACAACATGCACATGTACTTTAAGGGAATGTCGTGATTTAGATAATTAGATTTGATTCCCTACAGCGTGGAAACAGACCCTTTGGCCCAACAAGTCCACACTGCCCCTTGGAGCATCCCACCCAGACCCATCCCCCTATAACCCACACACCCTTGAAAACTACAGGCAATTTAGCATGGCCAATGCACATCTTTGGACTGTGGGAGGAAACCCAGAGCACCCGGAGGAAACCCACACAGACATGGGGAGAATGTACAAACTCCGCACAGATAGTTATCCAAGGCTGGGATCAAACAGGGGTCCCTGGTGCTGTGAGGCTGCAGTGCTAACCACTGAGCCACTGTGCCACACATAATAAAGTATGTGCAGAGATTGATGAGAAGAACAAAATGCTAGTAAATTATGACAGTTGGGAGCATAGTGGATAAGTTGGAAAATTCACAGTATAAATGATAACTTTTTTTCTGTTTTTTGTAACCAAATGTTTGGGATAGAAATGTAATATGATACTAAATTTCTCTTTACCTCTACCATCAGGCACTGACTGGAAGCATCTTCTTAAAACCACTCCAATAATAACAGTGATACCAAGGTGTAGAGCTGAATGAACACAGCAGGTCAAGCAGCATCAGAGGTGCAGGAAGGCTGACGTTTCGGGCCTAGACCCTCTACACCTTAATATCTCAGATTGTCCAGCATCTGCAGTTCCTACTATCCCCCAAAAAAACAGTGCAAGCCAGACTGTTTGGACTGCAATCTCATAGCAGTCATATCGCGTGCTCTTGTGGTACATTGCTGTGCACAGTTAGTTGCCAATCTTGCCAAAATAATGACATAAAGAATTAATCAGTTTCATTTGCCTTGGGATATTCCAAGAATGTGGTAAGGTGCGAGGAATATTGATATTTTTGCTTGAACTGTTTTATTTGCTTTTATTTTTAAATTTTGTTTTATTTATTGTCAGTGTATTTTGTTACAAAATACAATGAAGTGTTGTATGGTGTTTCCACTGTCTGGTGCCCTCTGCAAACACAGAAGTAAACCGAAACAGAGAATATGAAGGTAGAAGAATGAAGAAATTAAGAAAAAGTGTCCAGCTTTATAGTCCTTCTTGTCAAGTGCTTTGTCATAGGCCATGGGGGTGGAAGCCAGGCACAAGTTTCCTTCGCTGCGGCACTGCCGTTGCTGGAATGGAAGTTCCCACCTTTTGGTGGCATCCCACCTCCACCGATGCCTTCGCCACTGCGAGTCTTCCATGGGCCTCGCCAACATAGACACCACTCATGAAGTCGTGTCTCATACTGGGCGCAAACTCTCCTTCACTGCCACCTCCACGTATCTACGCCGGACGCAGGCGCTGCCTGGAACCCAAACCCGCTTCTGACACTGTCACCGTGACACTGGGGGCCCATTCGAGTTCACGCGGCTGGGCCCGCTCGCCACCGACAGTTCTCCAACAAGAGGTAAGTTAAACAAAAAGGAAAAGACAGGAAAAAATAAGAAAAGAAATGAAAAACGGATGGAACAGAAGGCCCTGGGCTCAGGAATCCTGCTCCACTGCCATCTTGCTGGAAGAATTATTGCAAACCAAAAATCATAGCAAAGAGAAGCCTCGTGAGCATCATAGTTTATTTGCTTAGACTGACTTCCCCACCATGAGAAGTGGCCCTAATTGGTCAGGGTCAAGCAATTCAGTTTTAGCAAATAGCTGAAGTGTTCTAAATATCTGAACACCTACCAGGTAAGCCTGAGAAATTACTTACAGTGAATTAGAAGAGGCTTTTTGCTGTGAATCAATGTAGACTGCGAACTGATTAGATTGGCTGATCTGGTTACATGTATGACCTATTGTACCTGTATATGTTTGAATTGGCCAGTAGTGATACCTGTAACAGTGATGACAGAAATACTTACAAGGGTAGGCTCATTGATTTGATGAGAGGGAAAGGTGAAATACCCAATCAGCTTCTAGATTCTTGGAAGAGAAACCAGGTATATTTATAGCTGAGAATTAATTGAATGGTTACAGGCCATGTGATAGAGGAAACATTCTACCTTCTTAGCTTTCAAAGTGCTCGCCTTGTCTCAGATGGGAGCACTGTGTATTAGAAAGTTATGGATTCAGCCCACAGCTTTGGGTAAATAGACTGAGCCAACAATTCACTACAGTGCGGCACTGCTGGAGATACAGAATTTCAAATGAGATGTTAAAACAAAGTCCTCTGAAATGGACGTATTCAGTCTATTCAATAAGGAACCAGCAAATTCCCCCAATGTCTTGATAAATATTTATTCCCCCTCTAACATTTCTAAAATGAGCTGACTTCCCACTTCTCTCATTGATATTTGTGGCACTTTGCTATATACAGATTAGCTACCTACATTCTGCGCACATCCCACACTTAGAATAGTGACTAATATGAATTATAGCATCATCACTACAGTGTTTTGAGCTGTTATGAGTTAATGAAAAGTGCTCCCGAATTTTTCTTTTCTCCTTTCTGGTCAGCAATCTAGCCTTTAACCTGCGTCCAGTTTGCCACCACATCATCATCTTGAATCATTCTCTACTTTAGTGGTGAGACAATTGAATTCCTTGGAATTGTCATCTCATGTTTCTCTTATGTTCCATCAAATTCTCTGGCCAGGAATCTCACCCCAACTCAGAGATGGGCTTGGATGCAGATGGATGTGGAAATTTTCACAGTCAACCTATATAACAGTATAGCCCTGTAATCTTGACCAGGGCCCTTTCACCCCTCATTCCTCCCAGGCCGTTTTTTTGCGGAGGTGACATTGCTTGCTGAAAGACTACCTGCCCAAGAGCCAGGGGGATCTAAGTAATGAGTGCTAATGGCCTATTCAATCCTATGATAGAAACATGGAAAATAGGTGCAGCTGCAGGACATTCAGCCCTTCAAATCTGCACCACCATTCAATATGATCATGCCTGATCATGCAATTTCAGTATCCCACTCTCGCTTTCTCTTCATGCCACTTGATCCCATTAGCTGCAAGGGCCACAGCCAGCTCCCTCTTGACTATATTTTATCAATGACTTTCTGGAACTTTCCAGTAAGCTTCCAGGCTCTGAGGCAATGGGAGCCATGTCACTGCCTCAGGGTTACCTCCTGATGGCAGAAAGCGGCCAGCTCTCCAGGTAGACCTTATAGCCTTCCATGTCTGCCTGGCCACAGCTGGGACTACAAGCCACCCTGTAGATTTCTACCAACTGCTCCAGCCCCACAATGGTGACCTGGATGTCAAGACCACTTTTAAAAAATTGTACACTTGTAAAAGTTGCCAATTAGGGCCTGTCTTTCTCCTTAAGCTGAAGTGCAACCTGCTGCTCTGCCTGAGCTGGAGGGAGCGCGTCCAATTGATCCTCCACCCTCCAGAGATCTCCTACCACCTTAATACGACAGAAGGTCTGTTGTCTTACCATTGATTGGCAATTCCTGGCCAATTGACAGGGCAAGGGTTCCTCCCACAGGGCAGCAAATCAAAGAGATCCAAAATCCACAATCCTTTCTTATTTCTCCTCACTGCGTCTTTACAGCATTAAATTTAAGACTCAGTTACCATCACCTATTCACACTCAATCTTTCACAAGAGCCCTTCCTTTATCTCCTGACTATCATGTCATTCTTCCTTAATATGACTCACCACCTTCCCTACGTCTTTCAGAACAGCCTGATGTTCTGTACTGCAGTATTTGGCTCTACCCAACAAAACAATTATTGGTTTGCTTTGCCCAGTGATCTCTGCCAATTTGGACTAGAGATTGCAACTGTTTATATAGTACTCTAGTCATACACATTGATAAAGATTGACTGGATGTGTATCAAACTAGAATAACGCCAAACGGGATAGAATGATCTAAGCTGGGCCAGGCTAGAGCTAGATTGAACCAGATGGAGCAAGGGTAAATTGAAGTTTATTAGACTGGAACTGGATTAGAACTGCATGAAATGTTAAACTTGTTGGATTTGCAGAAGCAATGGCCAAACAGTAGCCCACAGTATTAACAGTTATTCATTCTTCATGGTTCAGCATTATTTGTACAAGGAGATGGTTAAGGCTGGATTAAACCACATGCAACACGATCAACTAAGTGTATTGACGGGGAACTGGAACCAAACCGCAGGAAACACAACTGATTAGATACACCATGACTCTTTAGTCTCAAATTGCAGGCTGCTGGAAGTTGGGAGAGGCGTCTTCTGGGTTCTGTGCTCATATGACTTAAGGCCCATCAGTTATGAGCTATACTTCCATGGGTTGCACTCCGCACTCTGAGTCAGATTGAATATATCATCTGGGATACCTCTGTAGTTCAGTATTGACGAACACTATGCTACCAGAGATGCATCCCTTTGCACAATGTTAAATTGAAGCAGTCTTCCCTCCTCTGTGTAAAAGTTCCTGTGGCATTGTTTAGATGAAAGGCAGGAATATTCTCCCCAACTGTCTTAACCAATTGTTTATCCTCAGCCAACATCACTGTCAAAAGGTCATTTGTCGGAGCTTACTGTGCACAAAACAGGTGCTGTACTTCCTGCATTATAAAGAAAGCACTCAATAAAAGTAAGATTTGTTGCTTTTGGAGGTGGACGGTACTATAGAAATGTAAGCTTTTATTTTCTCTTTGGAGGCAATTTTATTTGATCCAATAAGGCGTCAGTGTGCCTTAATGGCACATGTTACTGATGGATCTTTCTCTCCTCCTAGGAGGGTGCCATAAACACAAGCAGATGTGTATACATTATTTAAAGCTGATTTTGCCTAGGTTTGCAATGTAGCACAACATATCCTGCTGTGCACAATATTCACAACAGCCTCACTGAGTTGGTGGATGCTACACTGGAGTCTGTGTTGACACATTGTGCTCAAGACTCTTCAGTAGATGCTAACTCCCAGACCTTGCATACTTGGAGACAAGAAAATGACCCACTGAACCATATCCATAGCCAACACCTCCAAGACCAGATCTATTCTCTGATACCTAAAGGCCACATGCTGGATTTATCTGCATATTTCTTATGTTAGTGTTATTATAGCCACAACAGTTATTCATTGATAGTGAGTTCCACATTTGGTATTGGCAAGCCATTCATTGAGTGTTTTCTCTGTCAAACCTTACACTATTGGCATGTGGTTCAATAAGGGAGTGAACCTTACAAAACTTGGTGAATGGTGATCAGGTTGGGAGTTAAATTTTTTAAAATCTAAAACTCAAACCTTCAATCCATCTTGAAGACCACTTCTATGTTTGACAGAAATGGGCAGCAAAGACACTCCCAAGAAAATGATCAGACAATTTACATGTACTAATGAGCCCCTTAGCCTCTTCTTTGGCCTCTTTACCTAAAAGCCTAGTAGCTGAAGGGAGTTGAGGATAGGTTCATGGAAGAGCTATTACAGAACGGATGGGATCTAGGAAGAGTGAGAGTGCTTGGACCCAGCTCATTTTTACCCTTACAAGGAGTCTGGGTTCACACCCCTGGAGCTGGGCAATCTAATATTGCCTTCAACTCATAAATGGATCACCATGGAATTAGACAAGATCCAACTCCCACTCCGAGAGATCAGCTCCTCCTTCCCCAGGATCAAGTACTATCCATGCAAACGAACATGCTGCCAAAACCTGGAATCCTGGGATTATAACAGTCTGCTCATGCAGCCCGCTGTGTAGTCTCTCAGCCTGACATTAGTACAGACTTTCAGGCCAGAACTAGTCAAGTTTGCAAGATGCATGCTGTGGGCTTCCAATATTCTTGACTGAAATTCTAATCCTCTGAACAACAGCCCATAATAAAATCCAAGTTTATCATGTCTTTCAGTGCCATATTTAAAACTAAAAGTAAAAGAGCAAGAGCAGAGAATGCAATTAAGCATTCAATGAAACCACTTCAGAAGATTTAAGGCTGTGTTTATTTAAATAAGTGATTTATCTTTGAAAACAGATAATACACATGGTCTGTTATAGCACATTATTAGATAGAAATATGTCGAAATGCTTCACACAGTGAATTATAGCTCAATTATGTTCAAGTCCTATTTCTCCTTCAGGTTAACTGTAGGTTTCATTAAAATTATATCAATCTGAACTAAAGATAGAAAAATTAGGAGATTCATAACAGCTCAGTCAGCATTTTGGCAAGGGCAGCTCCTCAGGTCAGGCACCTCATCAGAAGTTACATTTACAGTAGTGATTAGCACTGTGCTGGAAATATCCTTGTCAATTTCAGGTCAGTTTCATCAATACTGCATTCGCTTATCATTGACTGTTCAAACACTGTCGGCTCTGATGCAAGAAAAGAGTTAAAAAATCCGAGTAGGGAATTTTAACAGTCAGTTATCACAAAAGAGAAATGATCGTCACTCAAGGCAAGAGCCCCTTTCTTGAACCATTAGATAATGTAACAACTTTGCTTTGGTGTTGCTTAAGAATCAACTTGATCTATATCTGGAGAGGGCTTTCTAACTCTTTTATAATGCTGTACAAGACTACCCCATCTCTAATCTTTAATGTCTACATTTTTTACTCGATCAAAAGTATTATATTCTGTGCCAGACAATGCTGAAAATACTCAACAGATCAGAACTGTTGTGCTGAAAGGACATCAACCTGAAATCTTAGCCACATGCTTTTCTCTCATGTAATGCTTGACCTGTTGAGTATTTTCTGTTTGTGTTCTAAGTTTCCAGTATTTGTGACATTTTGGTAATGTTTTAGGGCAGCTAATGTGCTCTTGAGTTTTTCACTTTTATTTCTTGAATGTTTTTTCCTTCAGTCTCCTCTCTCTGCGAAGGATTGACATGTTATCTTGATTAAATTACATTGATCAGCACATTTACTAAAGAAGTGGAAACGGGACTTCCTGGGCACTGGTTCAGTGTTTATCTATTTGTAAGTTGCAGAGTACAAGTTGTTGGTCATGGGCAATTACTCAGTTATCAACCCATGCACCAAAGTTATCCATCATTGTCGAGTGCAGTGATCTAACTCATTCTTTCTCAGAACCTAACGACAGTCCAACCTGTCTCCTCAATTTTTCCTTTCTCCAACAACATTAAATTAGACTTCGTGTCACTTGGTCAGACTGCAGTGGTTTATCTGTCACATTGGATAAGCATATGGGCGTACATCGAATAGTGTAGGTTAGATGGGCTTCAGATCAGTATGACAGGTCGGCACAACATCGAGGGCCGAAGGGCCTGTACTGTGCTGTAATGTTCTATGTTCTATGTATATTGTAACACATGGACAAATTGAAGAAGGGCAGACATGCCTGGCAGAGCAGCTCAGCACTGGGATCAGTCCATCTGGCTGCTAGTTATGAGATGTAGTTATTCCTATAAATCTTTCATCCAGAGTTTCTCTTCTTTTAACCCTCATGGTGTCGTTCCCTGTGTATTTTGCTCTTTCTCTCGAAATACCCCTATGCTTGCTGATCTACGTTAGTTCCCAATCTGGCAACAGCTCAATTATTAAATTTTCACACCTGCCTTTAAGCTCCCTGACGGCGTCACCATCCCTTGTCTCTTTGTCTTCCAAAAGTCCTCTGACATATTGGCACAGCTCGACATCTGGTCTTCTGCACTGCCTTTAGCTGTTATACTCCAAGGTGTGGCTTCCTTCATAAATTTTATTGCCACTTTACCTCTCTCTGTTTATTATAGCCACTCTTTAAAACTACCTTTTTGCTCAGTTTTTTGAACTAAAATCTTAAAATTTATTTCCGTAGCTTGGTCTTAAATAGATAATTGCTTCTCTGAAATACTTCAAGGTATTTTACTATCTTTTAAAGATATTATTTAGGTACAGGTCATTATTCTTGATTTTTTGATTGTTAAAAATGATAATTTGTTTAGTTTTCTTTCCAGGCTAACTGTATGGGATCATTTATATCGTTCTTTTATGTAATATAATTTAGCATTCCCAGCAAAAGAACAATACAATGTGTTGGAAAAGAATGTCTCAAGACAGTCCCTCAGACTGTCAATCATTGCACTCAGGACATTCCTGAAGAAGAATCAAATTAAACTCAAAACATTACGTCTGCTTCTCGTCCCATAGATGCTCAGCTGCTTGAGCACTTCTTGTGTTTTTTTTTCAGACTCCTAGCATCAGCAGTATTTTGCTTTGATTTAAAGAGGAGATTTTCCATAATTGTCTTGCTTCTTACCTTTTGACTTGTCTTACTATTGTTACTTTTGTATTCCAAGTGGATAGTCGATGTGAAAGGTTCAACAGGAGAAAGTTCTTTACCTAAGTAGTGATAAGAATGTGGAAAATGCTACCATATGCAGCGACTGGGGCAAATCCCATGGATTAATTTAAGTTGAAACTTTTGATAGCAACATAAGAAAGAAAGATATCAAAGGTCGTGATACTGAGGTCAGATTGACTAGGGTGGATGGAGGCTTGTGTAGACCAGCATGGACTTGATACACTGAATAGCCCATTTCTATGTTGCAATTGCTGTGCAAAGCTATGCAATAATCAACTCATCAGGCAGCATCTTTGGAGAGTAAAGCAAAGTGGAGGTTTCAAGTTGAAAACCTGTCATCAGAATGGCAAAAGTTAGAGATATGCGGTTTTCAGCAAATACCAAAGCAGAGTTTCTGGGTCAAAATAGTTCTTGAGGAGGTATGAATGAAAACAGTAGAATCATTAGCAGCACTGATTGAAATTGTTAGGCTGAATGTTGAATCCAGAAGGCTGCAAGTTGGGCAACTGAATGATGGGTTCTGATTGCTCGTGCTTATATTGACCTTCATTTTAATTATTGGGAGATGAGGACAGAAAGTACGCCATAGGAGTGAGACAGAATTTAAATGCCTAGTTATTAGAAGCCCAGAGTCACACATACAGACTGAAAGAAAGTGTCCAGCAAAGCAATCAACTAATCTACATTGCACTCACCATTGGATAGAAAACAGCATTGTGAACAGTGAATGTAGTTGAGTAACTGGAATAGTTTTCAAGCAACGTTGCTACTTTATTGTATTTTTGATATCAGCTTCCTCCCTTTAATGACAAAGGCAGAAGAAATTCTTATTGAGAAACATGAAATGGGTGTACTGTGCTTATATTACATTAACACAAAAAATGAAGCCATAAGCAGGGACAGAATTTCAGATATTTCATTGGCTTGTGTAAGGTCCTTGTGATTTTGTGACCTGCATGCATGGTGGGAAAGGGATGGGGGCGGGTGAACTAATTCATTCGCAAATTTCAAACGAGAGTTGTGCAAATACACAAAGGACCAAAATGTATCTCACTGTCCTTTCCTCTTTGCGAAACAAATGGATCTGTCACTCCTGAACACTATTATTGTTGGTAGAAGAGGAAGACTTTGGAACTGTGCTGAAGAGAGGTGCCATCTGCCTGGGCCACCTCAACGGCTGTGTCACTCCAGGCAATGGAGATGTGAAAAAATGTGAATGGCAAGCCAAGTCAAACTTAAACAAGGACCGACAATCTGTGGGAGCTTGGCAACTCATTCAGCATTGGAGATAAATGGCAAGTCATTTTCTCTCTAATTTGATATACAACCTGGCTCCAATGGGATTGTCAGTTATTTTTCAATTTAAATGCACTTTTTGATCAACTTTGAAAAATCAAAGTAATACCAAATGGGATTACAATTTTTACTAATGTGTAATACTGCATTAAGATTGCCACGTGATTCAATTGGGCAGGTTAGCAGACAAACTTATGGGCTCTGTAATCACATCAGGGGATAAAATGGTATGAAATGTTAACATGTTTATCTGAATTCCTTCTCTTCGCATCTTTTGAAAATCTATTACAGAACTATAGAATGATACAGCTGAGACGGAGGCCATTTGGCCCATCCAGTTAACCACAGCTCACTGCTCTTCTCAAATAACCTGCAATTTGCACTTACTCTATTAGTGTCATTATTAAGATGTCTGTAATAATTCCCCAGGGGCCAGTTTCCCATGACCACGTCATCCTTTATTTACATGTGGAGAGTCCTTGACACTGATACAGCTCCCAAACACTCCTGTTTATATCGGTCAGCCATGGCTCCCTGAGTAGACCAGATATACAGCCCCAATTAGGGAACGCATATTCTATGAGGTCCACCTGGATGACCTCATTCGGCTCACTACAACATCCCCAGTGAGAGCATCACTACCCAATAAAACACAGAGGCGGGAATGAAGAGGAACCATGTAGGTGACTCTAGGGCAAGGAGCTAAGCATGCGCTTGGCACTTTGTTCACTCCCCAAAAATCAGTCAAAGAGTGAAAAATGATTTAAAGAACCATTGATTGGGAATCTTCAAACAAAATTCCAAAATCTTGCTGTCATGAATAGAGACACTTGAACTAATAAAATTTAATTGATTAAATCAGTGAAAGAACACCATTCTATGAGGAGCAGAGAGACCAGGTTTTGTATATGCATCAGTCACTAAGACTGGCAGAATAGATAGTGAGATAGCCGTCAATAAAGCATACAGTATTCTGGGACTTATTATTAGTAACACAGAGTACAAGAGCAAGGAGGCTATACTGAAATTATATACGACGCTAATTAGACCTTAGCTAGAGTATTGTGTACAGTTCTGGGCATCACAGTTTATAAAAAAAATTGGAGAGCGTAATGAAGTGATTGGAGCCTTGATATAAGATCCTTGATTAGGGTTGTTAACCTAGGCCAATCAGGAAGCCCTGGCTGACCAATATGAACAAAGATTGAGTAGATTAGGATTATTTTCATTAGAAAGACAGAGATTGAGGGGGGACCTGATTGAGGTCGACAAAATCATGAGGGGTATAGACAAGGTGGATAGTAAAAAGCTTTTTCCCAGAGTGGGGGACTCAATTACTAGGGGTCATGAGGTCAAGGTGAGAGGAGGAAAGTTTAAGGGAGATATGCGAGGAAAGTTCTTTACACAGAGGGTGGTGGATGCCTGGAATGCGTTGCCAGCAGAGGTGGTAGATGCAGACATGTTAGCGTCTTTTAAGATGTATCTGGACAGGTACATGGATGGGCAGGGAGCAAAGGGATACAGACCCTTAGAAAATAGACAATGGGTTTAGACAGAGGATCTCAATCAGTGCAGGCTTGGAGGGCCGAAGGGCCTGTTCCTGTGCTGTACTTTTCTTTGTTCTTTGTTCTTAGAAGATTTGGGATCTGCTCAGTTCAGGGGAACTGACTCTGAGCTGGTGGTTATAACCAATGTACTGCGCACAAGTAAATAATCGGTGACTTTTTGACAGGATGCTGGCCTAAATGCAGTTATTTCAGGATAAAAGAGATTTATAAGAATGGTTCCAGGTATGAGGAACTTCAATTATGAGAATAGATTGGAGAAGTTGGGACTGTTTTCCTTGGGAAGGAGAACAATAAGAGGGAGATTTGATAAAAATTTTCAAACTAATGATAAGCCTGAACAGAATAGCTGGGAACAATCTTTTCCTACTAGGAAAAGGATTAAGGACCAGGGCCATAGGTTTAAAGAGGTTTTCTATAGGAAGGAAAAAGAATAGAGAATTTTTGTTTTACGCAATGTGAAACTAGGGTGTGGTATGCACTACATGGAAATCTGGAACGGGTAGGTTCAGTTGAGAAAGTCAAGAAGATTTTAGATGATTATTTAACTGAAAGCTATGCACAATTATATGAGGACAAGACAGGAAATTGGAAATAAGTCACAATTTTCAGAGCAGTGCAGATAGTATGGGTTCAATGGCTTTCTTCTGTACGGTAACAATTCTGCAGTTTTGTGTTGGTTTCACTGCCTTTCAACTGAGGCAGGTTTTTGGGTCAATTCTGTCCAGTTTCTAGTGCATTGATTGTAATCTTACTACATTCCCTCAAATTCAGAACGGGCCCATCAATGTTCCACCTGAATTCAAGGAAAGATGGAGGCAGGCAACAGGAAATATAAGCTAATTAGCTACATATTTGTCATTGGGAAAACATTGGAATCCATTATTCAGAAAGTAATTGCAGGAGAATATAAAGAGATTGCTAAGGAATGTACATAGGTTAGATGAGTTGGATTACAGAAAGAAGACAGAGAGCTTGGTGTTGTGGTGTGATGGTAACAACCTCTCAACATTGGCAAAACAAAATAACTGATCATTGACTTCAGGAAGAATGGAGAAAGACACAACCCCATCTACATCAACAGAGCAGAGGTGGAGAGGGTCGAGAGTGTCACATTCCTAGGAGTGACGATAACCAACAACTTGTCCTGGACCACCTGCGTATATGTGAGGGTCAAGAATGCACAACAATGCCCCTTCTTCCTCAGGGGTGGCTGAGGAAATTTGACACATCCTTAATGGCCCTTACCAACTTTTAAGATGCACCATAGACAGTATACTACCCTGGTGCGTAACTGCTCTGCCCAGGGCCCTAAGACATTCAGAACATTGTGTGCACAGCCTAAACCCTCACGAAAGCCAATCATCTATCCATGGACTCCATTTACACATTGCATTGCAGTGGAAAGGCTGACAACATTATCAACGACCCCTCCCAATACTCCCCTACAACCTCTTCCATCAGGCAGAAGATACACATGCCAACAAGTTCAATAATAACTTCTTTCCTGCTATTAGACTGCTGAATAGATTCTCTAACTTCAAATAATGTCAATCTTGCTAATGTCGATCTTGCTTTGTGCACCCCCCGGGCAGTTGTAGTCTGCCCTTTGCTCTGTCTAAACACCCTATGATCTGAATGTCCTTGTTTGGTATGATCTGCCTGTACGGTTTGCAAACAAAGTTTTGGTACATGTGACTACAATAAATGAAATTAAATCAAAGAATAGTAAAGCAAAATGTAATTGAAATTGGGAGACATTCCAGGATGCTGTTGAATGGAAGGATATGAATGTTCTTGTACATGAAATTACAAAAGTTAGCCTACCAGAACAGTGAGTCATTAGGAAGGGAATGAAATGTTGGTCTTTATTCCAAGGGGAATTATGTTTAAAAATAGGCAAGTTTTGTTGCAGCTGTACAAGTCAATGAGACGGCCCATAGAGTGCTGCATACAGTTTTGATATCCTTCCGCAAGCAAGTTAATGCTTGCATTGGAGGCAATTCAGAGAAGACACGTACATTGGTTTCTGGGGCAAAGGGTGTGTCTTATCAGGAAAGGTTGTGTATGTTGGATCTACACTTATGGGAGACTAGGCATTTAAGTGGTGATCTTTTTGAAACATATGAGATTTGAGGAGATATGGCAGGATCAATGTTGTGAGGATGGTTCAGCATAGAATGAGCAGCACAGAATAATTCAGAATAAGGGGCAACCATTTAAAAGAAATGTGCGTAAACATTTGGAATTTTCTATATCAGGCTGAAAAATTATCTGTCTCTGCCTTGAATAAAATGAGATTTTTGAAATATAGTATTGTCAAGGGTCATGATGAATAAGTGGCAAAGTGAGGTCGAGGCCAAGGTGAAATCAACCATGATCCAACTGATTGGCTGGTTGGGAAGGTTCAGAACAAGTTTGAAAGGCTGACTGGTCTACCCTTATTTCTTGCGTTTTTATTGCCAAAAACTCAACTGACTGCATGGTCCTTCTGATTTTTTCAATTTTGCACATTAGCTCAGTCGCTAAATTGTGTACTAAGAACCAAGCTCTACACGTTATTGAAATCATGTCAATTGTCTCCTGTTACTCAAAGTATAATCACTTCTAATGAGGGCATAGTGCTGTGTCACTGTTGTGGTGGGTGCACAACTGAAAGTTGTCTAATCTCTCTATTACTTCTTTCAAGTAAAGCATGAAATAAATGGGCTGAGATAGTAAGAACTGTGGATGCTAGAGAATTTGAGATAAATTTTCTGAAGAAGGGTCCGGACCCAAAACATCAACATTCTTACTCCTCTGATGCTGCTTGGCCTGCTGTGTTCACCCAGCTCACACCCAAATAAATGGGCAAACTTTTTTATATAATTGAAGCATGCATTTTGTACATGAATTTATGGTGTTCCTCAAAAGTCCAAAGCTCTTCACATACAGTGGGTAGACTTTCCCAGCCCTGGTGTGGTACACTAGGAGATGGGGAAGTTATAAAAAAGTGTCAGATTAGGACTGATCCCTGATGCAGTGCTGTTACCAAGGGATTTGAAGCAGATCAATCAAATGGAGGTGGGTGAGAAACTTAAATAATTAAAGCCTCTATAAGAAATGACTTTCTGAGGAATCTGGCATGTAGGCAGTGGCAGAGCTCTTCCCTGCTATGTCAGGAAACTAGGACCCTCCCTGGGTTGCAGATGAAAAGCATAAGCTTCTAGCAATCCAGTAGAGCTCATATTCACACACACTACACAGAAAAAAACTTCTCATTTCTGAAACAAATTCAAAAGTTTTAAATCCACTCAAATAGTTAGTCTGGTAAAGCCAAGCCGCTTCCATTTTCCAAACACATCAAAGACAGCTAATCCTTTAACAGCTTCCTAAAACTGTGAATCTAAACGTGAACTCAGCCTCCAATTATATCAATGCTGAGATATGTGCTTTTGGAACATTTAAAAGCCAGCCAGACAATCATAATGGGCTTCACTTTAATCATATCCTCTGGAGAATGTCAACAATGAAGTCTACTGAAAATGCAGAAACGGAGTGCCCTGGCATAATCTGAAGCTACACTGAATTACCTAACAATCAAAATGCTGTTTTATTTGTATAGTAACTAACAAGTACAGCCAACATTTTAGTCGTTTCTACAGGTGTGGAGATTTAAGTAAATTCAGATTGTGACACTTAAACAGACCCTATTTCCCTTCAATATTATCCATAAATTTGTGACTCACTTAATCTGAAGCCCTTTGAACAGCAAAACGTGGGTTCTGTTTAACAATAATCATTTCTAATAGCACTGATGAATCCTGGTTTACCACCTATGAAGTTCATAGGCTCTTTCCCCCACTGGCAAAATATTGGAACAAAAACAGAGGTTGCTGGAAAAGTTCAGCAGGTCTGGCAGCATCTGTGAAGAAAACAATGGAGTTAACGTTTCCAGTCCAGTGACCCTCCCTCTTGGATTTTTTGGAATTGCAAGCAGGATTTGTATATAGAAGTCTGCCATTTGTAAAGATGCCCAAGTCTGCAAAAGTCTTCCTTTATATGCCAAGATCTAGGTTGACAGCAAGATGGAGAAATAAAGGAGTTCTACACTGTTCGAGGTTTATCTTTGAGATGAGTTGTTAAACTGAGGTGTTGGACTCGTATTTGCCATGAGTACTATCGAACTAGCTGCATGTTATACACAGTACTTGTTAATTAATTTCATAAATTGTAAAGATATTATATAAAATGGCCATACACACAGGAAATCTATTCAACACCTTTTAAAACAAATTTCTGTGCCTTATCTGCTTTTCAGATGAATGTGAAAGACCCCACATGAGCAGGAGTTCCATACTGAAATGTTGAACTGCGCTACCTGAAGTCAAGGTGTGGCGTAATGATGTGTTGAGGCTGGTGCTTTGACAATGCCAACGTTTTTGAGTGGACGGCATTCACTGTGCATGAAAGTGAAAGGTTGTCATAGGTAGATGAGAATGTGGAATAAAAATATCTTATTGAATGGGTCAAAGCCATGAATGGCCTTCATCATCATCATCATCACCATCACAGAATCCTTACAGTGTGGAAGCAGACACTCCAAAGAGTGCCCCACTGAGACCCATTCCCCATCCCCCATCCCCCATCCCCATATCTCTGCATTTCCCATGATGAATCCATCTAGCCTGCACTTCCCTGGACACTATGGGAAAATTTAGCACAACCAATCCACCTAACCTCCGCATCTTTGGATTCTGGAAGGAAACTGGAGCACCTGGCAGAAACCCACGCAGACACAAGGAGGATGTGCTAACTCCGCACAGACAGTTGCTTGAGGCTGGAATCAAACCCAAGCTCGTGGCACTGTGAGCAGCAGTGCTAACCACAGTGCCACTGTGCCTTCTTCGGCTCTAATTTCATATGTTTGCGTGTTTCTCTCTAGGATTGTACTGACTGCACATTAGTTACTACAATTCATATATGTCAAGAGCGACAAATTTCAAAATTAATTCATTGGCTGCCAAACACATTAGGACAGCTAAAGATTGCAAACGACGATTAGACTCGCAAGTCTTTCTTACTGGAGGAATTCCACAAGTTCCACTTTATAAATTTGAAAACAATTTCTGGTATTGTTTCAAATCCATTGGTGAGATCTTCTGAGCAGCTCACACATATCAAGAGCCTGCTGTCTTTATTAATTCACATTTAAAAATTAATTCACTCTGGTGACATTAGACACCGTATGCTGATAGAGGGCACAATACATTAAGTATCAGGTAGCAGTGGGTTGTCGCCACCTTAAGCAGTGTGGACTCAATTCGCACAGTGCTCTACAATTGCTGAATTTTGTTTGGATCATGTTGCTACGTTTTTGTTACACTGACAAAATAAAGCTTATCTGTGATAAACCCATTTCCCTATCACCCATTGTGATCTCAGTGGCTTAATGCTACTGCTAATCAAACAAGGCTCCAGGTGGTTAGTGCAAAACAAGGAGAGTTATTCAGTAGTGCAAAACAAGGAGAGTTATTCAGTAGCGAGCAGAGGCTTCAAGACATAGAGGCAGATGGTTAACAATGGAGAGTATCATATGTACATCCTTGTGCAAAGCATAAGTTATAGTGCCTTCTTTGTGCTGCCAATGAAGCCCCAATAGTACAATGTGTTAAAGATTATTTTAAATACAACAACATAATATGTCCCTCATTTAAGTGGATATTTCCATCTAAGTAGAGTGTGAAAGCAATTTGGAGTGAACCTATTTCTGCAATAAACTAATGGCATGCTGCCTGATGTGCTTACTAAGGTACACAGTCCAGAGGTTGGCCAGTAGCAACCCAGTGTGGAGCTGGAGGAACACAACAGCCCAGGCAGCATCAGCAGAGCAGGAAAGGCTGACATTTCCGGTCGGGAAGGTTGACGTCAACTTTCCTGCTCCTCTGATGCTGCCTGGCCTGCTGTGTTCCTCCCGCTCGACACTGTGTTGTCTCTCACTCCTGCATCTACAGTTCTTGCTAACCCTGTTGGCCTGTAACAATCCCGGGCTGTATTAGTCTCAACAGCAAGAATAGTGTTTGTGCCCATGTGGTGAACTCAGAATGTGTACACAAAATCCCTTCAACTTTGGAAATTTGTATGTCCTTGTGTGTAGATACAGAACAAGCAAATAATTATATGCCTTATATAAATGAGTAGCCAATCAGGCCTGAATGACCAGTTGGGTGAAAAAGTAGAATGAGTGATGCCAGTGAAACCATCCTGCAGTGTGAATGTTACAGAGATATGTTAGGTCTTTCCACTTCTGGAAAGAGGTACAAGCCTGGGTTGGCCCCTATGTTTAGGGTAAAATTTACAAGAGATATAATCATTGAACAATTTGTTACAAAGGAAATAATTGATACGAATTTAACCAGAAGGAAAGCAATAATGGTCACCTCAAGACAGGCAGGTTGCAGAATTCCCTTCACATGGAAATCAGTCTCACTTTGTTCCAGAAAAGAGTTGGAAGCAGTTCAGTGGAAGGAGGGGAGACTAACGTTTTATTTCTACAGTGAAAGGATTGGGAGGGAGGCGGTGAGCACGCGGAGAGGGCTTAGGAATGTTCTCAATTGTATTTCTACTCCTCCAAAGTAATTTTCAAATATGGCTTCTTTATGTGACTCCTTCCGGACAGATCTGGATTCTCCACCAGAATCCTCAAAGCTTGAAACCAAGATATCTTGCCCCCGCTCTTTGCTAACCACACCGAGGCTAATCACGCCACTCTTCTGGCACGTGTTCACCCATACCTCAACCCAGTCTATATCTTCTTCAGAGCTCACCATGCAGAGTTCACCACTCAAATCAATCAGGATCAAACCTGAGACGACCAAGCAACGGTTATAATTCTTTCATTTCAAAGTTGTTAATACCACTACTTAATGTTTAATCACTAATGCTATAGTACATATCATATCAAGTCTCAGCCTCAAGTTAATCTGATTCGAAAATCAGGTCCATCATTTTGTGGATAAAAGAGGGAAAGCTGAATTTCCATATTGTCTACTAAATCTCAGGCAAGCCCAAAGCATTTTACAACCAATGGAGCACTTTTGAAAAGTAACTACTGTTGTAATATAGAATGAAATGCCCTGAAAACTTTTATCTCTAATAACACTCTGCTCAGATGAGTGACACTGATAATGATGTTTTGATGGCACACTTCAGAGAGATAGCTTTGCATCATTTAATACATCAAGTGAAAATATAAGAAGGCAATGGATGGTAAATGCTTTTAGGAGTAATAGATGCTTATGGATGATTTAGAGAGATGTATTGTAATAAGGGTTTACATATACAATCATGGAAATCTTTTGATCAAGTTACAGCAACTGTAAAATTAAAGGGATACAGGTAGCTTCAACGTATAATTACAGACATTTGAGAATGATTTGTAGACAGAGTTGCAAAATTTGCTGTATGATATTTCTTCGGTCGGCGTTTTTCAAGGAGCACTGTGCAACAGACAGATGCTGGCATGACATCTGGCAAAGCCAGATTGACAAGGGCTTGCCTATTCAGATGAAAGCTGGCATGTGGGAAGCCTTCTAAATGATTTAGATAACCTCTTTGTGGTTCCAAAAGCGATCCACCAGGTTCCAGAAGGAAAGCTGTGGCACCCACGCTCCCTCGATAAAGTCCTTCAGAAATCGTCTATTACTTCTCTGGAGCTCTGTTGTGCAGGAAGCCTTGTTGGTCATGTTTTCTTTTAATTTTGCAAATATTTAATATATGGGCCTGCAATGTATGGGTTCCTCCCCCCTGTTGTTGTGGGAATTGCCCGAACTACTGTTTAAATGAAACCTGAGGGTTTAAATAATCCAAACTGCTTTTCACAATCCTCCAACCCTTTGGTCTTCTGTTGCACTTCTTTTATTGTCTGTGATAGTTGCCTTTTGACTTCAGATGTAGGCATTTGATAAAATGCCACATAACTGCCTGTTGGCAAAGTTGGAGCCCATGAAATAAAAAGGATATTAGCAGCATGGAAATGTAGTAGAAAACAGAATGTAGGTGGTGAATTCAAGATAACAAAGTGTGGAGCTGGATGAACACAGCAGGTCAAGCAGCGTCTCAGGAGCACAAAAGCTGATGTTTCGGGCCTAGACCCTTCATCAGAGAGGCTCTCTGGATGAATCTTGAATTCTCCAGCATCTGCAGTTTCCATTATCACTGTAGGTGGTGAATTGTTATTTTTTGGATGGGAGGAAGGAATGTAGTGGGATTCTATTCAGCTCAGTATCAGAAGCATTGTTTTTCTTTGTTTATGTTAACAGACTTGGGTGTGCAGAGCATAATTTCAAGATTTGCAACTGACAGAACACAGGGAGGTATTATGAACTCTGAAGAGGATATAGACTGGTTTGAGGTATGGGTGAACATGTGCCAGAGGAAATTTAATGCAGAGAAGCACAAAATGATACACGTTGGCAAGAATAGTAAATGGTACCATTCTAATGAGGGAGAGGGGGTTGTGTGCAGGAAAAAAGGATACTGGCAGCTTATGTGCACAAATCAATAAAGATGGCATAACAGGTTGAGAAAACAGGTTAACAAAGCAGAGATAGTAGGAACTGCAGATACTGGAGAATCTGAGATAACAAGCTGTGGAGCTGATGAACACAGCAGGTCAAGCAGCATCCGAGGAGCAGGAAAGCTGGTGTTTCGGGCCTAGACCCTTCTTGAGATTTTGGACTTTGTTAATGGAGGTAGAGAGTACAAAAGCAGGGAGGTTGCTGTTGGCCTTTAGGGAATACAAGCCTGGTCTCAACCAGAGCTCTGTATCTAATTCTGGGCACCAGGCTTTGGAAAGTGTGTGGGGGCCTTAGGGATAGTGCAGAATCGATCTACAAGAATGAGTCTACGGATGAGAGACTTCTGTACAGTAGATAGATAGGGCAAACTGGAGATGTTCATCTTACAGAAGAAATATTTGAGTGAAGATTTGATGGGGGCTTCCAAAATCAAGAAGCATCTGGAGAAAGTAGATGTGGAGGTGTTGTTCCCAATAGCAGAAGTTTCAGGGGCCAAAGGGCTTTGATTTAAGGAGGCTGGCATAAAAATGAGGAAACCTTTGATTTTAAGCAAGATATGGTAAGGATTTGGCATGCACTTACTGAGAGTAATAGAGGCAGATTCAATCAAAATTTTTGAAAGGGATAAACACGCAAAGAGAAAATTCAAGTCTATGGAGAAAGGGGTAATGTGGGAGTAGTTGAGTAGCTTTTAAAGAGAGCTGACATGAACACTTTGGGTCCAATGGCCTCCCTCTGTGCTGTAAATATGCTATGATTCTTCAAGAACAAAAGCATACTTCAACAATTGCAATATATTGAATGAAGTAACTGATTCCACAATCAGTGAACAATCTAAAGCTGGTTCACCTGCCCACCATGGTTTGGTATGATTTGAAGATAGAAAATTAGTGAGTGGGGAATATCATCAACTAAAAAGCAAGAAGGTTGGAAATACATGGGTAACAGACAGACAAACAGAGTCAATAATTTTAGCCAATGCCCTTTCCTGGATTTGTGAGCAATTAGTGTGGTAGATGTTGATTGTCGCCGCTGACCTAACTGCCCAACAACTGTTTATTTCTTTCAGACGTGTTAATTATTCCTTGCTCTGGTTCAACACGTGTGGAAATAATCCAGTAAAACTGTTAAAAACATCATACCAACAGTCACAAAACAATGCGAACAATCTAAATGCATGTGTTGAATTCATGCCTTGGGTGAAATATTTTTGCACATATTCCAGTTTTGACAACAAGTGATCCATACTTAGGGGCTCTTAGTTTAGGGTAAAGTTTCATCATGCAGGACATAACTGAGATGAGAAAGAGTTGGCAAGAAAATGAGGTAAGTCAAGATGGTGAAGGATACCAAGCTAAGGATTTTGGAACCCTGCCTTCTGGACTTTAAATCTTGTTTCTTGATGTCAAATTTTGTTCCATAACAATCACGTAAAAAACAAAACCCTTGGGACATTTTATTCTGTTATAAATACTGTTACAAATGCAAGTTGCTAATGCTGCCAAATGTTTAAACAAAGAGAAAATTAATTTCCACACTGCAGAATCTTTGGAGTAAATTAATTAGGGTGGCAGATGAGAATGTTTAGAAGGTTATGGGGCAAATAAGACACCAGCGTTAGTCAATTGTCTTGAAGAACCTAGTGTCTTAAAATCACAGGGTTCAACTGTCTCAAAAATTATAGCAAGGATTTGCCATTCATTTACTGGGTTGTTTGCTAAAATGGTAATCACTCATGTGAAGAAGTCATTCCAACATCAGCCCCGAGTTCCTTTTTGACTCAATGTGGTGACTCTCCCATTCTCCTGAGTTCCTCCTCCATGTACTTTGCAAGGAAAGCATCATGGTAGTAAGGCTTACAGGTTTCTTCATTTGATGCATGTTTATTTACATACCAGGGAGGAAATCTTTAATCACTTAGGATTCTCCAAAGTGCTTTACAATCAACGGATTACATTTGAAAAATTATAATTATAATGCGTGTAAAATTTGTCATCTAGTAGATGCAAGAAATGCTGACCCTTCCAAATGTGACTGGCATTGCTTTATTTCTCCCTGGGCTGAGTATTACTAACAAGGCCAGCATTTGTTGTTCATGCCTAATTGCCCCTGAGAAGGTCTGATTATATTCCATGCTCAATATTTTTTGATAATTATTTACGAGTTACAGCCAATACTTATTCCTTGATCATCAATACTGAATTGGGTTAACTGATCACTTGTCTCACTGTTGTTGGGGGCAAATTAGTTGCCATATTTCCCAGGAACAGTGACCCCACTTCACAAAGTACTTCATTGGTCATTAAACTTTTGGGGACTGTCCTGAATGTGTGAAAAATGCTTCATAAAGGCAAGCTCTTTATTTATATTCCAGAAGAAAGAAAAGACCGAGTTCCAAAGTGCTGCAAGGTTCTGGAAAACAATGATTGAAAATGCGAGGCAATGAGATTTGCTTTTTGATTTCATGGCAATGAGAACATAGAGAGTTATAGAGTGGGTGGGAATGACACATATAGAGATAGAGAAGGGCAAGACAGAAAAGTGAGGACTTATTCTCTGAAGATCTTGAAAGAAAATAATATATAATTTGCCTGTTTACTGTCTGGTAGTTATCTATTTCATAAGAAAAATCTAGAACAGTGAGTTCATCACTGAATGAAATGAACCATCTCCAGTGCCATGATAATGTGCCAAAACTTTAAAAGTGAAAAAGAACTGTTGAAGATTTAAATCATATATTTTTTAAATAGTTGTAGCCTCTCGTGGTCGTTTCCATGGCAACATTGCCTAATGTAGAGCCATACAGCATGAAACAGGTCCTTTGGTCCAACCCATCCATGCCAACCAGGTTTCCTAAACTGAACTAGCCCCCTTTGCCTCTGTTTGGTCCATATCTCAGCAAAATTTTCTTATCCATGTACCCATCTAGCAGCCTTTAAAATGTTGTAATTGTACTCGCCTTTACCACCTCCTCTGGCAGCTCGTCCCATACGTGCTCTATCCTCTGCATGAGAAAGATGCTCCTCAGGTCCCATTTACATTTTTTCCTCTCACTGTAAACCTATTCCCACCAGCTTTGGACTCCCCAACCCTGGGGCAAAGACCTTGTCCATTTACCTATCTATGCCCCTCATGAATTTAGAAACCTCTATAATATCACCCCTCAGCCTCCTACGGTCCAGGGAAAAAAGCCCCAGTATATTTTTTTATCTTAGGGTAATTTTCTGAATTAAGAGAAGTTTGGAGCAATGTAGAACATACATCCAGTAATGGTGTTCACTGCTCCATTTGTATAATCAAATCATAAATGTAAGTATAAAATTGATACAATAGCTACAGATTCCATCTATCACTAGTTCAATATAATTGTTGTGTGTACTAGACCCCACCTCACTACTCCCTCATTGCATGGACAAACAGTATGTCCCAAACCTGTTACCTGGACCACGTAAAATAACATGGCTGGTGGATGTATGAAAACTCCATTTCATCATGCTTCCCTCCAAGTAACGCACAATTATGACTCAGGATCTATTTATTCCTTTTGTCATCATTGGGTCAAAATCCTGGAATTCTCTTCATACCAACATTCAGTTAGCACTATGATTACTGCTGTTCATCCCAAAGGTAACAAATATCAGCTTTGTCAGGAATGCCCACATTTCAAGAATAATTCATTAAAAAATGCTTGTGTGCAAGCAAACAAAAGGAATCTCAAGATTCAGTTGCCAACATGAGAGGGGTATTCATTGAGGATGATGTGAGAGGTCAAACCCAAGTTATACCCAAGTCCAGAGCTATACTGTCTGCCACTGATGTTCTAGTTAGGTTTCAACATGAGTAGAAAGCCAACTCCACTGAGGAAAGAAAGATTGCAGATGAACTTCCAAAGATTTGCAGCCCAAATCTAAAGAAGTAAGAAGATTGTATACAACATTTTTTCGCATCCTTAAACAATTCTAAAATGTTTCCCATCCCTTAATCAACAACTTCCAATGGACTTAAATCCTTTTTTTGAGCATCTTTCCCTCAAAGGTTAAAATTGCAGGTCAATCTCAGGGAATTTCAAGAGCAAAATTGATAGGTGTTTTGATGGGGTGAGCATATCTAAATGGAGTTAAGCTACAGGTCATCACGGTCTAACTGAGTGGTCTAATATGTTTGAGGGGCTGAATGGTCTGCTCTTGTCCCTAAGACAGTGCAAACAATGTACTATAATAAGTCAATTAGTCACTGGTTAACTGCAATGCAGTAATGTAATGCCAACTGTATAAAATAATTGCCCAATTAGTCATAGCGTGTCAACACAACACTGCTGTAGCACTTACTAGACTGAAAGTGTTGCTTTGACAAATCACTGTTACCATTTTAATTTTTTTTTACTTTTATGAAACAACGCTGTAAAAATGTGAATCTAGCAATAACAGATTTGCAATAAATATAGATTTAGAACTATATAAATAGCTGAAAGTGAGTGCAAGGCTGTAATGAAGTCAAGCAGCTCAATTTATCACGTTAGTTCAGAGGAAGTTTTATTGGTAGTACATTATCCATTGTGCTTCTACAAACAACTTTTTGAATGCTCATACATCTCAAAACTCAAAACGTGACCTTCTCTTGAGAAAAAGGCAGGGCAAATGAATGAATTTTTAGTGGGGGAACATTTTGGAACCAGGGATCATAATTTAAAATAGCTATAGGAGAAGACAGGCCTTGTATAAAGTTCTTAACTGGAGTAAGGCAAATTTTGACATTATGAGAGAGACATTTTCAAAAGCTGATTGGAGTGCTGTGCTCTCAGGTAAAGGGACAACTGGCAAGTGGGACAATTTCCAAAGTGAGACAATAAAGTTCAGAGGCTTTATGTTCCTGTCCGAGTCAAGGGTAAGGCTGGTAACAGCAAGGGACAATGTACAAATAATGACATTGAGACTCTTGTAAGAAATAAAAATGAGACAAATGTTAGGTACAAAGAACTGAGATCAAGTAAAACACTTGAAGAGTATAAAGTGTGTAGGAGAATTCTTACAAGGGAAATCAGGAGGGCTAAAAGGGGATATGAGACATCCTTGGCAGAGTAGATTCCGGATAATCCAAAGAGATTCCAGAAAGACATTAAGAGCAAAACAGTAATCAGGGAGAGAATAGGGCCTCTTAAAGCACAACAAGTCACCGTGGTATTGTGCATGGGAAATCACGTTTCACAAACTTGATTGAGCTTTTATAGGACATAACGAAAAAGATTGCTGAGGGTAGAGCGGTAGATATTGTCTACATGGAACTTAATAAAGCCTCTGACAAGGTTCCACATAGTAGAGTGATTAGTAAAGCTAGATCACATGAGATTCGGGGAGAGCTTGCGAATTAGATATGAAATTGGCTCGACTAGGAGACAAAGAGTGAGGGTAGAGTTGTTTTTAGGACTGAAAGCCTGTGACCAGCAGTGTTCCTCAGGGATTGGTGTTGGGTCCATTGTTATTTGTCATTTACATAAATTACTTGGATGAGAATTTAGGAGCATGGTTGGTAAGTTTGTGGATGGCTCAAAACTGGTGGTATAATCAACAGGAAAGAAGGTTATGTAAGATTACAAAGGGACCCCATGATCAATTGGGTCAATGGGCTGAGGATTGGCAGATGGAGTTTAACTTGTATAAATGTGAGGTACAGTATTTTGGTAAAGTGAACAAGGCAGGACTTATACAGTTAATGGGTGTGTTATATAACAGAGAGACCCAGGAATTTATGTTCGTAGTTCTTTGAACATTGCATCACATGCATAGATGTGGTGTTTAAGAAAGAATTTAGCACACTTGCCTTACTCAGACCATTGAGTATAGGAGTTGGGACGTCACATTGAGCTACTGGAGTTGGTGTGGCCACTTTTGGAATACTGTATACAGTTCTGGTTGTTCCACTATAGGAAGGATATTATTAAATTGGAGACGGTTCAAAAAGGATTTACCAGGATGTTGCCGGGACTAGAGGGTTTGCCCGATGAGGAAGAACTGGTTAGGCTGGGATTTCTCTCACTGGTTGAATGAGGAACTTATAGAGGTTTATAATATCATAAGGGGCATAGGTAAGGTGAAAAGCAAAGGTCTTTTCCCTACAGTGGGGGAGTTCAAAACTAGGGGGCATAATTTACGGTGAGAGGAGTGAGATTTAAAATGGGCCTGAGGGCAACTTTTTCATATAGAGGTTCATGTCTGGAATGAACTGCCAGAAGAAGTGGGAGACACAGTTACAACATTTAAAATACATTTGAAATGCACATGAATAGGAAAGGTTTAGAGGGATATAGGCCAAACACAGGCAAATGAGATTAATTACTTTGGGAAAGTTGGACTGAAGAATCTGTTTCAGTGCTTAATGACTCTAAACAACTCCTCGAGAACAATTTGTAACTACTGATAACCTGCTTCTCACCAGAAAACCGGGCAACCTCATTGCTAAAAATCAGAGGGCGTACTTTAAACACTTTAGAGAAATCCAGATTCCAAATTGAAATTTTCAGGAGGCCCTAATTAAGGCCCCTAATTAAATGAAGAACAAGCCCAGGACAGGGGCTGGTTAATTAAACAAGTCAGGATCCCAGGCCCATTTCTGGCAGGGAACAAGTACCCTAATTAGTGGAATCACCACTAGCAAACAATATTGTAAGCATCCCCCAAATTATCTTCCATTTTTATGTGGCCAGACTGATCAGAATTACCCTCCGACCTGCTGACTGGTTTATCTTGAGGTCAGGTTAATTCTCCATTCATTAATAACTGGCCAGCTGCAGACTAGCATTTACATGGTGATATGAAGGGAAATTTTATGGCCTCTTTTGGGGTACAGTGATAGGGTCCGTGCCCTGGACTAGTTAGACCTGGGTTCAAGTCCCACATGTGCCAGTGGCATGTAATAAAATCTCCAAACAGGTTGCTTCAAAACCAAATGTGATAGTGTCCCTTCCTCTGTGTCAGGAGGTCTGGTTTCAAGACCCGCCTGATCTAGAGGCGTGTAATAACACATCTGAACAAGTTGGTGAGAAAATATTTACTTCTCAGAAATGTAGCGCTCTTGTGGCACAGTGGTTTAGTACCTATCTCTGGTCTAGAAGGGCCAGGATCAATCCCAGTTATATGTCAGAATAGGTTGATTTGAGAACATTTATTTTAGGAAATGCAGATGAGCAAGGGATCTGGGTGTCCTTGTACACCAGTCAATGAAAGTAAAGTGAGGCGCAACAAGTCCATAGGAAGGTAAATGGTTGTTGGCCTTCAGTACAGGATGTCTTGAGTTCGGAAGTAGGGATGCCTTTCTGCAGTTGTACAGGGTCTTGGTAAGACTGCTTCTGGAGTATTGTGTGTAGATATGCTCTCTTTATGTAAGAGGGTATACGTGATATAGAGGGATTGCAGCAAAGGTTTCCAAGCTGGATGCCAGGAATCGCAGGACATTCAGTCGAGGAAAAATTGGTTTGGTTGGGACTGTATTAGACCATAGACCATAAGACATAGGAGTGGAAGTAAGGCCATTCGGCCCATCAAGTCCACTCCGCCATTTAAATCATGGCTGATGGGCATTTCAACACCACTTCCCTGCACTCTCCCCGTAGCCCTTGATTCCTTCTGAGATCAAGAATTTGTCAATCTCTGCCTTGAAGGCATCCGACGTCCCGGCCTCCACTGCACTCTGCGGCAATGAATTCCACAAGCCCACCGCTCTCTGGCTGAAGAAATGTCATCTCATTTCAGTTTTAAATTTACCCCCTCTAATTTTAAGGCTGTGCCCACGGGTCCTAGTCTCCCCGCCTAACAGAAACAACTTCCTAGCGTCCACCCCTTCTAAGCCATACATTATCTTGTAAGTTTCTATTAGATCTCTCCTCAACCTTCTCTAATGAGTACAATCCCAGGATCCTCAGCCGTTCATCATACGTTAAACCTACCATTCCAGGGATCATCCATGTGAATCTCCGCTGGACGCGCTCCAGGGCTAATATGTCCTTCCTGAGGTGTGGGGCCCAAAATTGGACACAGTATTCTAAATGGGGCCTAACTAGAGCCTTATAAAGCCTCAGAAGAACATCACTGCTTTTATATTCCAACCCTCTTGAGATAAACGACAAAATTCACTAGAGTTTGGAAGGGTGAGGGGGGATCTGATTGAAATGTATAAAATTCTAACAGGGCTGACAGCTTGGCAGCAAGGAAGAAGTTTTCTTCAGCTGGGGAGTCTAGTCCCAGGGATCACAGTCTCAGGGATAGGGTAGGTTATCTGGCATTGAGATGAGGAAGGATTTCTTTACTCCAAGGATGGCCAACCTGTGAAATTCACTGCCATGGAACACTGTGGAAGTCAGGTCACTGAGTATATTCAAGAAAGAAATTGATAATGTTTAAATATAGGCATTGAAGAGTATGGAGGGAAACAGGACTACAGTTTTGAGATAGAGGATTAGCCATGATCTTGCTGAATGGTAGAGAGGGCTCGAGGGGCTGAATGGCCTACACCTGCTCCTAGCTTCTATGTCGAGGGGCCCACAGGACAGCAGGTTTTGGATTACTGGCTTACTGCACAAATCTTGTATGAAATTCATGGAAGTCGAATGTCCAGTCATCATGAGTTACCTTAATGTAGCTGAATGAATGACTTAGCAAGTAAGTTAAAACATTTTTAACTGCTGGTAATTTGGAAGCCCATGTGGATTAATGCTTTGGTTTTGGTTTTTTACGTTTTCACAGGGTGTACTGATCCATATAATCGGATAACAAAAATGTGTTCAATCTCTTAGAGACACACAGCATGGAAACAGACCCCTCAGTCCAAATCGTCCATGCCAGCCCTGTTCCCAAACTAAACTAGTCCCACTTGCCTGGATTTGGCCTATAGCCTGCCAAACCTTTCCTATTCATGAACTTGTCAAAGTGTCTTTTAAATATTGTAACTGTACCTGCATTCGCCACTTCCTCTGGCAGTCCATTTCACACACGAACCACTCTGTGTAAAAAAAGTTGCCCCTAATGTCCTTTGTAAAACTTCCTCCAAAATACACCTCTTGTTTATTTTACCAAAATGCAACAGCTCGCATTTATTCAAATTAAACACCGTTTGCCACTCCTCAGCCTATTGAGTCAATTGACTCCACAAAACATCTCTTTGAAATCTTAGATAGAACATAGAACATAGAACATTACAGCACAGTACAGGCCCTTCGGCCCTCGATGTTGTGCTGACCTGTCATACCGATCTCAAGCCCATCTAACCTACACTATTCCGTGTACGTCCATATGCTTATCCAATGACGACTTAAATGTACTTAAAGTTGGCGAATCTTCTACCGTTGCAGGCAAAGCGTTTCATTCCCTTACTACTCTCGGAGTAAAGAAACTACCTCTGACATCTGTCCTATATCTTTCACCCCTCAATTTAAAGCTATGCCCCCTCGTGCTCGCCGTCACCATCCTAGGAAAAAGCTCTCCCTATCCACCCTATCTAACCCTCTGATTATTTTATATGTTTCAATTAAGTCACCTCTCAACCTTCTTCTCTCTAATGAAAACAGCCTCAAGCCCCTCAGCCTTTCCTCGTAAGACCTTCTCTCCATACCAGGCAGCATCCTAGTAAATCTCCTCTGCACCCTTTCCAAAGCTTCCACATCCTTCTTATAATGCGGTGACCAGAACTGTACACAATACTTCAAGTGCGGCCGCACCAGAATTTTGTACAGCTTCACCATAACCTCTTGGTTCCGGAACTCGATCCCTCTAATAATAAAAGCTAAAACACCGTGTGCCTTCTTAACAGCCCTGTCAACCTGGGTGGCAACTTTCAAGGATCTGTGTACATGGACACCGAGATCTCTCTGCTCGTCTACACTACTAAGAATCTTATCATTAGTCCAGTACTTTGCCTTCCGGTTACTCATACCAAAGTGCATCACCTCACACTTGTCTGCATTAAACTCCATTTGCCACCTCTCAGCCCAGCTCTGCAGCTTATCTATGTCTCTCTGCAACCTACAGCATCCTTCGTCACTATCCACAACTCCACCGACCTTAGTGTCGTCTGCAAATTTACTAATCCATCCTTCTACGCCCTCATCCAGGTCATTTATAAAAATGACAAACAGCAGTGGACCCAACACCGACCCTTGCGGTACACCACTAGTAACTGGTCTCCAGGATGAACATTTCCCATCAACTACCACCCTCTGTCTTCTTTCAGCAAGCCAATTTCTGATCCAAACTGCTATATCTCCCACAATTCCATTCCTCCGCATTTTGTACAATAGCCTACTGTGGGGAACCTTATCGAACACCTTGCTGAAATCCATATACACCATATCAACCGATTTACTCTCATTTACCTGTTTGGTCACCTTCTCAAAGAACTCAATAAGGTTTGTGAGGCACGACCTTCCCTTCACAAAACCGTGCTGACTATGCCTAATCAATTTATTCTTTTCTAGATGATTATAAATCTTATCCCTTATAACCTTTTCCAACACTTTACCAACAACTGGAGTAAGGCTCGCTGGTCTATAATTACCGGGGTTGTCTCTACTCCCCTTCTTGAACAGGGGAACCACATTTGCTATCCTCCAGTCGTCTGGCACTATTCCTGTAGACAATAACAAGTTAAAGATCAATGCCAAAGGCTCGGCAATCTCCTCCCTGGCTTCCCTGAGGATCCGAGGATAAATCCCATCCGGCCCAGGGGACTTATCTATCTTCACCCTCTGTAGGATTTCTAATACCTCTTCCTTGTGAACCTCAATCCCATCTAGTCTAGTAGCCTGTATCTCAGCATTCTCCTCAACAACATTGTCGTTTTCTAGAGTGAATACTGTTGAAAAATATTCATTTAGTGCTTCCCCTATCTCCTCTGACTCCACACACAACTTACCACTACTATCTTTGATTGGGCCTAATCTTACTTTCGTCATTCTTTTATTCCTTAAATACCTATAGAAAGCCTTAGGGTTCACCCTGGTCCTATCCACCAACAACTTCTCATGTCTCCTCCTGGCTCTTCTGAGCTCTCTCTTTAGGTCTTTCCTTCTTAAGATAACCTTCTTAACTGTCCACTACACCACCAATTTTGCTGTCATCCACAAACTTACTGACCATGTATCTTATATTCTCATCCAATTCCAATATTGTGTATTGCATTCAAATTATTATTCTATAAATTGTTTTGCTAGTTTACATGATTCTATAGACAAGGTAATAGTGAACACTGGATAATCCACAAAGGACCACAGGCATCTCTCCCCATTAAATACAATTGAATATATGGCTCAAAGGGACAGTTTTCCACAACAAAATCTGAAGGTAGGCCTCCATAAACTACTAGAGCCAATTGACTGATTGATCTTGAATTGTAGGCATCATCATTCTGCATCATGGTCTAACCATCGAGCCAACTAACTACCTCTTGGCTTTAGATGTGCCTTTATTCCATTGGACTGCACCATAAGGAATTTTTACATCTGAATTGCATACGTCCACAGAACATAATAGAAGGACAGAGGGTTTTGGAACAAAACCTTTACTGGAAGTACTCACTTTGCTTCCTCACTGTGTCAGCTGTTGCTAGTTATTGTCAGTTACTGAGTCAGAAGGTTATCGTTTCAGACCTGCTCCAGTAGAAGAGACATTAAACCACATCTACCTACTTAGCCAGCCTATGAGATTCCACAACACTATTCAGAGTATCATCTCTTATTATACCACTTATGGCATAATATCACTCAAAACATATCGTTGAGCCATTTATCTCACTGATGTTTATGACATCTTATTATATGTTGTGTTTTCCTACAAAACAACATTGACTGTACTTCAAATATGTTTCATTGACTGTAAAACATTCTGGGAAATCCTGAGAATGTGAAGGGTACTATATCATTGCAAACTATTTTCAATTTATTATTCAACAATCTTTACCCTTACACATGTTTCAAGGTAGTGTGTTTGAATATGGTGGAAAGTGTCTCCATTTGTGCTATCTTTGATGAAATCCAGAGAAAGGTTCAGAAACTCTGTCCCATGGACTTGAGGTAATGGTGATTGAGCAAAAGCTGGTGGAATGATTTAAGAAACAGTCTGATTTTCTGGTAGATAAACCAGCCTGGAAGTCTTCTGCCTGGTTCAAATATGATTATGGCTTTTTCTGGCTCTGTCATGTGCAGAATTATTTGATGGTCACTAATCTGATCTAACAAATACTTTGATCATCTGTTCCATCACTTGATGAGCTAATATTGCAGAAGAAAGACAAATGCCAATTTGTATTAGAATTCTTTAATTTAATAAATTCTTTGATCACCCAATAAAATAAAACAGAACCCAGAATCATTCTTTACATTTACAATCTGGGTGAAGAGGAAGACTTCTACAGAGGTCAAAGTTCACCTTATCCCTTTAAGAGAAATACCATTTTTAATCACAAGCTTCTATGCTGAGACATATCGCAAAAATTGAGAAAGGAGGAAAGCCAAAATAACGGGACTGCAAGGTTAAGCTGATTAGCTACGTCCAAAACAAGAAGATTGGCTAGCACAATCAAAGATAGTTAAAGCAATTAACTCAGTCTTACAGGTGCAAGGCTGCAGCAGAGAAGCTGATGATGCTGTCACCATGGTTACCTAGTGTGAGACAAGCCACAAACATCCCAGTGGTATCACACCCCTATAGTAGGTACAAGGTTTTCACACAACAGGTGTCAAAGACTGTGCCTTCCCAGAAGGCATGGCAAATGCTAAAGAGTGCACCAAAATCAACGAAAAGCTCAAAGGGTAGGGAAGTCCTGGTGGGGGAGAGCACGTTTGTTTTAAAAGTACTCTCTCATTTATGCATTGTTCACCTGAATTTTCGGTTAATGGTTTTTTATGACAAGGCCTACAGCGTTGTGAAGTGATTCAGCAGGAGCCTTGGCCCTATCGGAAAGTCTTCATCGTATGGACTGCAGGAGTAAAAGAAGGCTGATCTCATCTTCACAAATGGTAAGGGATGGTTTTCAGATGTCAACCTTGCCTGAATCCTGAAAGCCATTTTTAAAAAAGAAAATTGATGGGAATCAGAATTTCGGACTGTTCCATTGGACCCCAGTATAAGAGTAGTTGGGAAGCCTATCAATCCAGCTGATGGTGTAGATTTTCCCAGCACAATACTCGTGATTCATCTCTGAAGTCACGGTCATCTTGGTTCTTTATGAAGTTGTTCTTGGTTGTAAAGGTACCCATCTCACCAGTGGTATCACTGAAGCAGAGTGGAGCACCTCATTCAGGGTGCTTCCTTGCAATTTGGCATTTTTGTAAAAACAAAATCAATCAAAATTCTAGCCTGAACATCACAGTAGTAATTTTGTGGTCCCCCACACACAGAGTAGTGCCTTGATAAACGAGAGTGTAGAAGCTATGACAGTAAATGGCCAATACTCCAACGTTGGCTGCCATCCACTGATGCTGCACATTGGGAGTTGTTCCTTGCAGAATTCCTTTTATTTCCATTTTAAAGTGGAATAATGCTATCCCTCCAGGTATTCCTTCCCCTTCAATTACCCCAGTAGTAATTAACCATAGCCTTCAGCCAGGCTAGGTCTACACAGTATAGAACACTAATTCTCCCAACTGTACAGTGTACATATTGCGTGTGTGTGCATGTGGGTGTGTATGCATGTATGAATGTACCTATTTATAAAATATATGGAATCAGCACTCTCCTTAGCTAGGCATATACATTATATATAATAGCACTCAGTCTGCCTGGGCCTGTACAATAGTATAATTTTGCGTAGCATTTTGTATTTAAAGATAAAGAACTTTAATTTTTACAAAAATGTATTCTGGTTGACTGACATTGATGTGACACCTTGAGCGCAAATGACATTGTTTTTTTTGTATGCCTCAGGAGCTTTGCACAATTTTCACCTCATCCAATGTCTAGCTTTGCATACCAGTGAGGTGCACAGGTAACTGTGCTTGCTGACATACACTGACATATGCACTCTGTGGCTGAATCGATGCAGGTTTCAGTTTCCATCTCTGCTTTCTGTTCATTTGCCAGCTGGTACAAAGATACCTTCTTTCAAAGGAAAATGTCAAAATAGTGAAAAGAAACCCCTGAAGGTGTATTAAATCTGGTCTGACAAGTTGAAATTGCCTATTTGCAAGTCTAAACATCATGGTTTTGTTCTAGTTCTATTCTTCTTAAAGCTCATTGTTGCACACATCACCAAAAACACTTGATCCAATGTCTTGCTTGAACCAATTCCTCGACCTTCTCAATTTAAGTCTTAATCCATGGAAGGTAATTATCAATGTTACATAATCTCCTAAAAAGCATGACAGTAATAATTCTATCTTTACTCACATTAAATGTTAACTCATTCTGCTGCTTTGTATTTACCATTCAGATAGACTCCATATGTGAGAATTCCCTCCACCATTACAATCAAATTCCTAATTTTACGCAAGCTTTAAAATCCTTTATGGCACTCGTGATGATTGGTATCCCATTCCTTACATTTGAAAAAAAAGGTCATTATAACAGTCAAAGGTCATATCTCAGATTCTCTTCTGTAAGACCTTTGATCCAAGGCTAAAGTTGCTTGTAATCGGTCAAATTCATGACGACTGCTATTTGGGCTTGGATCATCCAAGACCCTACTGTCATCATCATCACCCTCATCATCCTCATCTCGGCTCATGAAAGCCAACTCATTCTCGTAGCAGAAGGAGTTTGTGCTGGGAACGAGGAACTTGCTTTCCATCAGTTCCTTGGCACTGCATCGAGGGGTTGTGGGCACCTCGTAGGTTTTATGGAAATGTGAGTAGTCCACTTTATACTGGTCCTTCTCCTCAAACAGCACTGGTTCAAATCGCTGGCCCCATAGAATCTCACTAGCCAAATACGAGCTACGAGCTTGTGTGGTCATTGCTGTAGCTTCCACCATTCCTTCAAGGATGACCACAATTTCAAAATCTGCCATCTCCAGGTCCTGCTTACTAATACCATACAGTGGACTTCCCTCATCAATCTCATGGAGGATAGTTATAGGGGAAACTAAGAATATACGATCATATCCTTTATCAAAACCCACGTCAATGTCTATCTGGTCAAGGGGTATGTATTCTCCTTCCTCAGTGATCCTTGGCTTGATCAACTGAGCCCGGACATGGGCTTCCACTATGTGACTTTTCCTCAGATTTCCAACCCGCCACATAAGAGACAGCTTACCATCCCTCATGGCTATTACCGCATTATGGCTAAAAAGTAAGGTCTGGGCTCGTTTCTTCGGCCGTGCCATTTTAGCCATTATGGCACCGATCATGAACGAGTCTATTATGCAACCTACGATGGACTGAAAGACCACCAAGAAAATCGCCAATGGACATTCTTCCGTCACACAGCGGAAACCATACCCGATGGTTGTCTGGGTTTCAATGGAAAAAAGGAAGGCAGCGATGAATCCATTCACCTGCAAAACACAGGGCATGAAGTTGTCATCGCCAGCAGGGTTCTCGAGGTCACCATGTATCAGCGCAATGAGCCAGAAGGCCAGGCCGAAAGCCAACCACGAGATGACAAAGGCTAGCGAAAAGATCAGCAGCATGTAGCGCCAGCGAACATCCACGCACGTGGTGAAAATGTCAGCAATGTACCGCTGAGGCTTGTC
Source organism: Stegostoma tigrinum (assembly GCF_030684315.1). Taxonomy (NCBI): domain Eukaryota; kingdom Metazoa; phylum Chordata; class Chondrichthyes; order Orectolobiformes; family Stegostomatidae; genus Stegostoma; species Stegostoma tigrinum. The sequence goes on from NC_081376.1 coordinate 16,786,273, forward strand.
GCTCATATTCGCAAACTGCACATTGCACTGGCCATTCTTCTTCACGAAGCGACTGCGGCACTTCCTCCTGGTGTGGATCTTCCCGTTGCCGTAGCCGTTGATCCCTGGCATGGTTGACAACCTCAACCCGTCTTCTTCCGAGGACACCACGCTGTAACAGTTGTCACGGACACCAGTCATTCCTGTGCGCACAGCAGGATTCGTTTAAGCTGAGGGGCCTTGTCTGCCAAGTGCCCAAGGCCCCCAGCCCCCCACCCACACCCCCAGGGGGAAAAATAAACAAACAAGGTAGAGTCTCTGACAACTGAAGAGAGAGTCCAGGCAGCTTGGCTCGCTCTGTCTTCTCAGCGTAGCACCCTGAAATGAAAACAATTGTGGTTTAAAATGTGCAATATATAGAAATGTAAATGTTACACTCTAAGAAAGTTTAGTCGAGTTTTGGTTCCCATCACTAGAATTGAGGTCAATGGAATTATCCAATCTAAAAATGCATGAAACAGAAATAGACCATCTAGCTCCCTAAAGCTTGCTCCAGCCATTTAATCAGATCATGGATTGGTACCTTATGTGAGTTCTCAACTCAATATGTGCCACTGTTGCCAGGCACAAATCCCACTCCCCTACAGGATTTGGTTAACTGTAAACACAAGGTTAACACAGCCTCTTCAACACGAGCTCACAGTCAGCCATTGGCAACTTTGCTGAAGGGCTGCAAGCAAAACAGTACCTGGGTCGGACAGATATGTATTCAGCCCAAGGTAAGTACAATTCAGCACATGCAAACCCCTTAGGTGTTTTAATTAAATGGTAGTCAACTGGGAAGCCGTCAAGTTTAAGGAGTAATTTTTCAATGTGCTGCCAAGAAACATCTCTGCTCAAATCGCAGGACTCCAAAACTGATTTGTTTTATCGTTGTTTTATAAAAGTAAACTTGTAATAGGTTTCATTTGCATTGCTTTTTTAAGCTGTGTTAGAATTTAAACAAAATTTCGAAAACGAAGGTAGTCAGCAAAGCTCCTATGGGCCTGCTGCTGGGTTATGTGAATATCTGAAGGGAATGCACCATTCAGCTGCCCAAAGCCCTTTAATTCTGTAACGTAGTGTTAGAGGGATATACAAAATTGTGAAATGAAACAGGGACATATGTCCACACTTTGCTCAATTCCTAGTCACCTCAAGTGAAAGTGGATGTAAAAGTCTATAGTAAACCCCTCCTATGCAGTTCTTAGTAGAGGATGCATTGTCCCACTGGTAAAGGCCTGGGAGCAAGAATGTCTCCCTGTTCTTTTAGCAAGGTAGATCTTGCACAAGGTTTGCAAGATTGTGACTTGAAAGATATTTATTGGGTAAGGGCATTAGGAGATATGGATGAGAGACAGAGCTGTTAAGATATGATTGAACGGTGGAGCAGAACTGAGGGGTTAAATAACCTACTCCTGTTCCTGTGTTTCATCAGGGGAGAAAAAGGTATAAATAAAAATGCATGTGAATACACTTTAACTGTTTATTAAAAGAACTAAATATTGGCATTTGGCTCACCAGTTTGGACCAACAGTGCACCAATGACAAGTCTGTAGCTAAGAACTGTGGTAATAATACACTGTATACATCAGAGTCCCATGATATTACGTGACAAGCTGTGTAACACTAATGACTTTGTGTTTGGTAATTCAAGAGTAGCTAACAATAAGTACATTTCTGATTTCTGTTTTACAAGGGGCAGAGAACTCATTTATTTTGGAGGTAATATTATTTTTTCAGTTTACTATCTTTCAACTCAATAGCAGCAACAATTTCTTACAGCGAGTTTTATTGCATTGAGATTGTGCTCCCTGCGAGGGTTTCAAGCCATAATCTAATTTTCAAACATTTTGTTTCCTAAATTACAACCTTTAGCTTCCTTGAATTGAATGTGCCCCAAATCATCATGACTTCCTAAACATATTTATATAAAAAAGTCACTTGCTGTTTGCAAAGTAATGATTTTTGACAGCATATCTATTTTACCCCCAAAAAACATCTTATACATTGTCAATGCTCTATCATCTGTGAATTATAGTGGTAACTGCACTGGGGATTGGAACATTTTTCCATATCAGGTCTGCATCAATCACTCCCAGATCAGGTACCATGCATCTAAATTCAGAATAAAGCTGAAATCTGTTGCAATGATTTGCCTCAGCTGTAACCCTGACACAGCAAAATCCTGAATAAGGACTGTCAAAACGTGCCTCGTATTTGACACTTTTGGCTAGACCTTGACTTGGTCTAGAATATGCAACAGCATAAACCGTTCTTTGTGGCTCAGTGAGTAGCAATCTTGCCTTTGGGTTGGGAGGATACCAAAATGCAAGCTGACACCCCAGTACAGTATATAGTACTGCGCTGTCAAAGTACCATTTTTCAAGCAAAATATTCATCTCAGGTCCTATCAGCCCTTTTTGATGGATTTACTCAATTTAATGGCATTATTTTGAAGAAGGGTAATTCCTGGTGTTCGGGTCATTACTTATTCCTTAATGAATGTCACTGAAAGAACAGATTATCTATCAATTTCACATTATTGTTTGTGAAAACTTGTGAAATACAAATCCACTGCCACATTTCCATACTGCAACACTTCAAAAGTGCATAGAAATTGTGCTACCTTATTAGAAACTTCCCAGAAACTGGACACTTTATTGCATCAGTCTCAGAATTGTACTTAAATAATTTCCAGAGCTTAAAAAAGACTTTTCTAAATATCATGAACCCAAATATCTGCTGGCTATGATCTGGCTGATTACATAAGACCATAAGACATAGGAGTGGAAGTAAGGCCATTCTGCCTATCGGGTCCACTCCGCCATTTAAATCATGGCTGATGGGCATTTCAACTCCACTTCCCTGCACTCTCCCCGTAGTCCTTAATTCCTTGTGAGATCAAGAATTTATCAATCTCTGCCTTGAAGGCATTTAACGTCCCTGCCTCCACGGCACTGAATTCCACAGGCCCACGACTCACTGCCTGAAGAAATGTGTCCTCATTTCCGTTTTAAATATAAGATTGAGATCATGTCCATAAGTGGCCTCCAGGGCCAATCCTACCAGATTCTGAATGTGTTCCCAGGAAAGGTCACTGGACCAAAAACATTAACTCTAATTTCTTTCCACAGATGAAGCCAGACCTGCTGAGCTTTTCCAACAATTTCTATTCTTGTTTCTGCCTGGTTTCACACCTGATTTACAGGAGGCTGACAAGTGTTTTGTTTTAAATTCATTCATGGGATACAGGCATTGTTAACGAGGCCAGCATTTATTGCCCACTCTTAATTTGTCATTGATGGTGGGCCTGCATCACTACTGGTATATCTGCATGCCTGAAGGTTGCCAACTCAAGATGGGCACATTCCTGGTGATGTCATCACCTGTGAGGTCTCCTGCCTCTAATTAAGCCACCACTGCAATCATGCCATTGGTCCCCCGCCATGTCAATCCATGGCATGCGAGTAGTTCACAGCCAGTTGGGAATTGAATAGGCTATGCATTAGCCACCTGGATCTTACTTAATTTTCAAACAGCCTTTTCTTCACATCGCCAATATTTCTATGATAGACAAAGTTTAAAATAAAACCAATTCTCAGATGATTTCTCTTCTCAATGTTGCTCACAGCAGTGTCGTGGAGATTAACCTTTAATTCCTGGGGACTTGAGGACAAGCCTCAAGGGTTGACAGCCATTATCTGCTCTATGCTGCCTTAAAGGGGTAGGTTCTGCTGCCCACAACAGCAGCCACGAGCTCCCAGGGTTGGCAGTGAGCCAGCAAATCAGGGTCAGTGCTCATTTTCAGAACATTTTCAACAGTACAGTGGGATTCCTGTGGAGCGGTTTATTGAGCAACGTGATGACTTCACCAGGCAACTGACAGCTGCAAGATCTCAAGATGTGGGAATTAATAAATCAGCTGCAGATTCAAGAAGGTCAAGCCATAAAACTTTGAAACCTTTCAATGGAAAAATTGATCAATAAAATCGTCCTCCCAGGTCAGCTGGATTGAATTAGTTATATAAGCAAGTGGGTGTTGTACAGATGCTTTATTTATTTTTATTTGTCCACAGAATGTGGATTTGCTGGCAATGTCAACATTTATTACCTATCTCTAATTGCCCTTCTGAAGATGTTGGCAAGTTGTCTTCTTGAACTGGTGTAGTCCCAGTGGGTGTAGGTATACCCGCAGTGTTGTTAGGAAAGGATTTCTGGGTGTTTGACCCAGTGATAGTGAAGAAATGGTGATGTAGTTTCAAGTCAAAGTGGCTTGTAGCTTGAGAACTTGCAGCTGATAGCATTCTAATCCATCTGCTTCCCTTGTTCCTCTCAGTGGTAAAAGCATTGAATTGCTGAACTTCCTCTCTGAACTTGTTCACCTCTCTACCTCTCTCCCCTTTAAGATCGTCATTAAAATCTTTCTCTCTCTCTCTATTTGACGAAAGATTTAAATCAAAAACCTATTGTATTAATTCCTCAGTACCAAATTTTGTTTGAGAATTGCTCCTGTGAAGCAGTTTGAGAAATTTTACTGAGACCGAGGCTCTAAATAAACTGGAAGTGTGCAGTTAAATACCATAAAAGAGATTATTTGAGGTTGGGCTGAGAAATAGATGAGAATGCAAGCTGCAGGATTAATTGCACACTTAAAGGCCTCAATTGGCAGAAAGCTTGAGGGACCACAATCTACAGATCTTCCCACCACAAGCTTAACTGCAGGTGGACAGGGAAGACAATGCAATTCTCACTTGCCATTATCACTTTTGATTAAATGCCTCCCCACTTTGCCATGGAGGTGGGCATTAATTCCTTTCCACTGTTTTCTTTCCCATTTCCTCAGAGAACGTCTGCCTCAGTGTCCCAGTGTTAACTGTGGCTAACCTTTGAGTCTCAGAATTCCATGTTGAAGTGCCAATCCAGGGCTTGAATCCACACACAAAAATAAAATTCAAAGTTGACACAATAGTGCAACATTGCAGAAGTGACACCCTGTCTTTTAGGGACAGTGAATCAATGCTTGCTGATTGGATACATGGATAGATGTGAAAAATCCAAGGCACTATTTCAAAGGAAAGCTTGGAAGTTATGCCCATGTCTTGGTCAAAGGTTTAGTCCTAATATCACAAAAAATATTATCCATTCATTAACACACTGCTGTTGTGTGGAAGTTTGATGTGTTTATTGATTGCTGCATTTCCCGTTTGATAATAATCCACACACTTCAGAAGTTCTTCATTCATTGTAAAATGCTATTAAACATCCATTGATCATGAAAAGAGCTGTACAAATGCATGTCTTTCTCTTCTTCAGTTGTGTCAGGGCAGGAACCATAATTGGACACTATTAGATATGTGAACACAATACCATAGAATCCCTGATAATAAAATGTGAGGCTGGATGAACACAGCAGGCCAAGCAGCATCTCAGGAGCACAAAAGCTGACGTTTCGGGCCTAGACCCTTCATCAGAGAGGGGGATGGGGGGAGGGAACTGGAATAAATAGGGAGAGAGGGGGAGGCGGACCGAAGATGGAGAGCAAAGAAGATAGGTGGAGAGGGTGTAGGTGGGGAGGTAGGGAGGGGATAGGTCAGTCCAGGGAAGACGGACAGGTCAAGGAGGTGGGATGAGGTTAGTAGGTAGCTGGGGGTGCGGCTGGGGGTGGGAGGAAGGGATGGGTGAGAGGAAGAACCGGTTAGGGAGGCAGAGACAGGTTGGACTGGTTTTGGGATGCAGTGGGTGGGGGGGAAGAGCTGGGCTGGTTGTGTGGTGCAGTGGGGGGAGGGGATGAACTGGGCTGGTTTAGGGATGCAGTGGGGGAAGGGGAGATTTTGAAACTGGTGAAGTCCACATTGATACCATATGGCTGCAGGGTTCCCAGGCGGAATATGAGTTGCTGTTCCTGCAACCTTCGGGTGGCATCATTGTGGCAGTGCAGGAGGCCCATGATGGACATGTCATCAAGAGAATGGGAGGGGGAGTGGAAATGGTTTGCGACTGGGAGGTGCAGTTGTTTGTTGCGAACTGAGCGGAGGTGTTCTGCAAAGCGGTCCCCAAGCCTCCGCTTGGTTTCCCCAATGTAGAGAAAGCCGCACCGGGTACAGTGGATGCAGTATACCACATTGGCAGATGTGCAGGTGAACCTCTGCTTAATGTGGAATGTCATCTTGGGGCCTGGGATGGGGGTGAGGGAGGAGGTGTGGGGACAAGTGTAGCATTTCCTGCGGTTGCAGGGGAAGGTGCCGGGTGTGGTGGGGTTGGAGGGCACCCGGCACCTTCCCCTGCAACCGCAGGAAATGCTACACTTGTCCCCACACCTCCTCCCTCACCCCCATCCCAGGCCCCAAGATGACATTCCACATTAAGCAGAGGTTCACCTGCACATCTGCCAATGTGGTATACTGCATCCACTGTACCCGGTGCGGCTTTCTCTACATTGGGGAAACCAAGCGGAGGCTTGGGGACCGCTTTGCAGAACACCTCCGCTCAGTTCGCAACAAACAACTGCACCTCCCAGTCGCAAACCATTTCCACTCCCCCTCCCATTCTCTTGATGACATGTCCATCATGGGCCTCCTGCACTGCCACAATGATGCCACCCGAAGGTTGCAGGAACAGCAACTCATATTCCGCCTGGGAACCCTGCAGCCATATGGTATCAATGTGGACTTCACCAGTTTCAAAATCTCCCCTTCCCCCACTGCATCCCTAAACCAGCCCAGTTCATCCCCTCCCCCCACTGCACCACACAACCAGCCCAGCTCTTCCCCCCCACCCACTGCATCCCAAAACCAGTCCAACCTGTCTCTGCCTCCCTAACCGGTTCTTCCTCTCACCCATCCCTTCCTCCCACCCCCAGCCGCACCCCCAGCTACCTACTAACCTCATCCCACCTCCTTGACCTGTCCGTCTTCCCTGGACTGACCTATCCCCTCCCTACCTCCCCACCTACACCCTCTCCACCTATCTTCTTTGCTCTCCATCTTCGGTCCGCCTCCCCCTCTCTCCCTATTTATTCCAGTTCCCTCCCCCCATCCCCCTCTCTGATGAAGGGTCTAGGCCCGAAACGTCAGCTTTTGTGCTCCTGAGATGCTGCTTGGCCTGCTGTGTTCATCCAGCCTCACATTTTATTATCTTGGAATCTCCAGCATCTGCAGTTCCCATTATCTCTGATACCATAGAATCCCTACAGCGTGGAAACAGGCCCTTCAGCCCAACAAGTCTACATAGGCCCGAAATGTCAGCTTTCCTGCTCCTCTGATGCTGCTTGGCCTGCTGTGTTCATCCAGCTCTACACGTTGCTATCTGTACATCTTTGGACTGTGGGAGGAAACCAGAGCACCCGGAGAATGTGCCAACTCCACACAAACAGTCGCCTGAGAGTAGAATCAAACCCAGGTCCCTGGCGCTGCGAGGCAGCAGTGCTAAATACTGAGCCATCACTATTCCAGTTCCTAAAACATTGGTGCTCCAGCTGATACAGTCCTACTCTGAGTCCAAACGGCTTCCTCAGTCTAGAAAAGACAGGAATTAAACATTATCGGGCAAAGACTGCTTGGTTAGCCTGTGTACTCTCAAAACGTATGACAATAGGATTCTTAAGAAGACTCATGGGTCTTGATTCATTAACTCTATATCTCTGTCCACAGATATAGTCAGACTGGCAAACTTCCTTCAAAGATAATCTACTTTTATTTCCAATTTCCATCATTCAGCATTCGGCTTTTGTTGACGAACTGTACCTGAGATGATTAAAAATAAAAATATAAATTCTAGAAAAGCCTGAATTCAGACCATTTAAAGATGTCTATGTCATTACGATAAACCTAGTTAGTCTCAGGGGAGTAAAATCGCCTTTCCCCCTCTGTGGCACACCATTTCTTTAAAGTTCCTAAAATCCTTTACACCGGGTGCTTGAGGGAAGGAGTTGCTTCACATTAGCTCCCTTAATCTTTTGTATTTGTTTGTGAAAAGAAATGGCCGCCTTAGACAGGACTTAAAACACAACTGACATGATGGCTGCACCGAAGCTAATTTAATTGCTCTTCAGTGATTCAATTGAAATAAGAATGAATAAAATACAAAGCCCTGAGTTTAAAACATGATGATTCAACATCTATTGCTGCATCTTCTGTGCAGAACAAAGAGAGAACTAGCTCTTATATAACAGTTTTCATGACCACAGGATACCTCAAAGTAATTTACAGTCAATGAATTACAGCACCTTTGAAGTGTCATCTCAAAGCTCCAAACTGTCCTAGAGTCAGAAGGTAGTAGGAACTGCAGATGCTGGAGAATCTGAGCTAACAAGGTGTAGAGCCGGATGAACACAGCAGGGCGAGCAGCATCAGAGGAGCAGGAACGCTGGCGTTTCAGGCCTAGACCCTTCATCAGAAAAAGGGTCTGAACAAGTTTCTGAAGAAGGGTCTAGGCCTGAAACATCAGCCTTCCTGCTCCTCTGATGCTGCTTGGCCTGCTGTGTTCATCCAGCTCTACACCTTGTTATCTTAGAGTCAGAAGGTTTTGGGTTCATATCCCAGCCAAAATTATCCCAACTTTGTGCAGTGCTGAAGCTGTATACCTTGTTGGAAATAAGACTGTCTGGAAGGTACTGCTTTTAAAATGACACATAAAAGATCCCAAGATACTATTTTTAAAAAAACTACTAATGTCCTGACCAACATTTATCCCCCAACCGGCACCTAAAAATCGAAAACCTTAGTATTTGATGGAATAATATTGCAGCCAAAGCACAGAGCAGATTATTTGGCTCACTGTGTTTGTGCTGGCTCTCAGGAGAGCAAATTGCCACTCAGTCCTTGCCCTGTAGCTCTGCAAATTTTCTCACTTCAAGTACTCCTATAGTTCCCTTTCGAAATCCACGGTTGAATCTGCCTCAGTGCATTTGAGATCACGATATTACGATAGAAAACCAAGTTTCTCTTATTATACATTGGTCTTAAAAGGGCAGGCATTCAGTACTTGCTGTTCTACACAATGAGAATTAGCTAAGGATTGGGGCATTCTATAGAATATATTTATTTGGTATCAGGTCAGGTGCTTTATTAATAATTTTATTTTAAAATCTCCTGGAAGCTCAAGACAAATTGATCAGCAATTGAAAGAGAAGTAATGTTTAACGTTCCAGCTGTGCAACTTGAATTCATGAATCCAGTTACCTCCCAGCACTGATAAACCTGCCGTGTAGTTCAAGCATTTTCAATTATTATTTCAGGTCTCTCGTGTCAGTTTTATTTTGACAGACTTCGTCGTGAACTGTATGGTGGAATTCTCATCGCTGCCAAACGCTTTGGTACTTGTAAAGCCTACCCCCACTGCTGCAAAAATAAACAGCTTGCAGTGAAAAATATTTAAATCTTTGAATTATTGACAGTATTTGTGCATCATGCGTGATCTAGCACTGCAGTGTCTGAACAGAATCACAGCAGGAAGAGGGTAGGTGTTTACAGATTTGCAGTCATAATCGAGTGCCCTGAGCTTTATATCACAGAATAATGGCCAATTATGCTCTGGACACAATACTTTGAGGCATCAGCTGACCTGGTCCTCTCGAGAGATGCAACTTTCCCTGTCAAGTTTGTCACGACTGTATATTGTCTAAAATTATGTTGAATTTACGGCACAGTTACCTCAATTATTCCAGCTGCTGTTCATGCTCCACATGTGACCCTGCTTCATTTAACCCTATTAATACATTGTTTTATCCTTATCACTTGCAAGATTTTATTCAGCTTGCCCCGACATACATCCGTACTATTTTCCCTCAGTTAAGCCTCTTTTCCTACATCCATCCGTGGGATTTGGGCTCATAGGCAAACTCAGCATTTTTGGAACAGTGCTGAATGTCCTAGGGAAGACAGTGACAAGCTAGTTTCTTAAACCATTGCAATCCTTCTAGAGAAGGCACTCCCACAGTGACCAGATTATACTCCTTTGTCCTACTTTCTCTGACCTGTTCTTCTCCATTTAATTGTTCATTTTAAATCTGAGATTGAGATTGATAAGAGTTGTGGTAACCAAAGTTAGGAAAGTAAATGATTGCCAGAACAGGTTTGAGGCTTTATATAGCTGTGTTTTAGCATCCTCTTCACCATTGTATTCTAGTCTCTAGTCAGACTCCATCAGCCTTTCTGGTTTGCTTTTGATCCCTAAATCTCTTTGAATCTCCATTATTCCAAGATTTTCACTATTTAAATAATACTTTTATCTGCCCTGTTTTGGAACACAACAGAGGAGCTGACATTTAACTATCATGAAATCTATTTGCTTTTTTTGCCTATCCCCTTGATTATTCAATGTCTTGATATTTTTACGCTCCTGACTCGATCGCTTACAATACCACTGGTTTTTGTGTTACTGGGTAACTATTGTACTATCTAAGTCATGAATACACATGTAACTAGTTAAAACCACAGCACAGATCTTTGTGCAACACCACTAGTTACTTATTCCAAGTTTGACTACAGATTCATTGTTCTGACACTGCAGTCTCCTACTGCCTAACCAATCTTCTAGCCAGGTCAGTAATATACAACAAATTTATGGGGTTTTTTTTCTCATTGTCTTTCACATGAAACCCTACTAATCCCTCTCTAGAAGTTCATATAAATTTGAAAGTGTGTTTATTTCATGCTCCGGATGGTCTGTTTCCATTTTCTACTCTGTCAGTCACTCCCTTTCTTTATACCAATGAACACTTAATGTCTCCAGATCTATCCCTTCCTTCTATCTTTTGCTTTGACTTTAGGATCTTTCTCGGAGATGTCTGTACTTAGATGGAGTGCAAACCATTATTGAAAATAAAATCAGGGCTTGCACTAAAATGAGATTTGAGATGAAATATTAGATATTTCAGCCAAACTTAGTTCTCTCGTTCTACCAATGTAGCACCAAATTGAAAGGGAACTTGGGTAAGGGGAGGACCACATATTTTAGCCCTATCCTACCTTTATATGTACAGTTGCCCCATGTTTAATTTCCTCTTTTCACGAATATATTAAAGAACATATTTGAAATTGATTCTAAGCTTTCTCTACCTTTGCTTTTCCTCTTCCTTTCCTTGCTTTCCCCATTATTTTGTCCCCATTGATTATTTATTGATCCTTCCATCTTCACATTCTCTCATTGGTTCTGACAGTACAGGAGCAAGGAAATAACCTGGGGTGGCTCAGTGGTTAGCACTGCAGCCTCACAGCACCAGGGACCTGGGTTCGATTCCAGCCTCGGGGTGACTGTCTGTGGGGAGTTGCACATTCTCGCCGTGTCTGTGTGGGTTTCCTCCCTCAGTCCAAAAATGTGCAGGTTAGGTGGATGGGTCATGTTAAATTGCCCGTACTGCCCAGGGATGAGAAGCTTAGTGGGGGTGGGTCGGTGTGGGCTGAAGGGCCTGTTCCCATACTGTAGGGATTCTATGAAATAGATGCTAACTGAAAACACTGTTGGGGCCCAGCTGTGCAAAATGGCCTCTAAATGGACCCATGCAAGAGTGTGTTATGCATGTCAATAACTAATAATTCACTTTCACTTCAGTTAGCTTGCAATATCATACAAAACTTTCTCTTACTTAATGCCACGTGTTAACAGACAAGCTGCCAGAATCCAAATGATGGCTGAATGAATGAGCCATTTTATAATTACTTGCTCAGATTGAGGGGAAGTCCATCCACATTGAATATTCTCCCTGGGCACCCTGTTTGTTTAAAATGTGAAACTAATATCACTGAGATAATAAGAAACATTGAAGAAAGATTAATTGACGAAACGTGTCAGGATTAAACAGCTACCAGTCAGTCAGAGCTAATGGAAGGATATTGACAGCTAATAAATGACAAATTAAAACAGAGTTAATGACTCTCTCATGGCTTGTAGAAGGAGTTTCCATATACTTCACAGAATTGTTACAGTGCAAGAGAATGCCAGTCAGGTCTCCTTAGCTGTGCCTGCTTTCCAAAATGGAACACCTTACATTTACTTACCATGAAATTCACTTGTTATTGTTGCCTATTTCTTTAATCATTTAATGTCTAGGTATTTTTATGCTTCTGATTCAACCGCTCACAATACCACTGGATTTTGTGTCATTGGGGAGCCACTGCGTTGTATTATCTAAGGAATGAATATGTATTGTGAATAGTTAAAGCCACGACAGAGATCTTTGTGGAACATCAATAATCACTTCTTCCAAGTTTGACCACATACTCATTATGCTGGCACTGCAGATTCCTACTGCCTAACTAATCTTCTAGCCAGGTCATTAATATACAATCAATTTATGAGTTTTAATTTTTTTTGCTGACAGTCTCTTTCATGGAACCCTACTAATTCGTCTCTGGAATTCCACATACATTTGAAAGCTTAGCCCCATTCTCCTGCCTTGTGCCTGCCAGCTGCACATTATTACTGTAATTCCCTTCTGAAAGCACCAAGTGAACCTGCATCTCAAGATGGTGAATTCCAAACCCTAACCACTCACTGGCAGAGAACAACTTTCCCCGTGTTGATTTTGCTTTGCCTTATCAATGACTTTAAGTTTGTGCCTCTTGTTTTCAGTCCTGTTTCTCACTATCTATTCTGTCCAATACCCTCAGGATGTTGAATATCTATATCTGACCTCTTTTCAGCTTTCTTTTTTTAAAAAGGAAAACAATACCAACTTTTCCTTTCAACTTATGTTTCTCACCCTTGGAAACATTCTTGTCAATGTTCTCTAAACTCTCCCCAACGCCTTTACATTTTCCCCAAGGTTTGTGCACAGATGTGGATGCAATATTTTAAATTAGTGTTTTGTACAGTTCAACATAACCTTTTCAGTCTTGTACTCTTCGCCTTATTAATAAAGCATGATTATTTAATGGTGTTCTCAACTTGCCTGGCCACACCTTCAATAGGTTATGCACATTTGCAGCCAGATCCCCTTCTTCATATCTTTTGTAAATAAAGATGAGGTGATTTCTTTTCCTCTCAAAGGGTTGAGAGTCTTCGGGAATTCTCTCCCAGGAAGCAGTAGAGGGACAGTCATTTCATATACTTAAGGCAGAAGTAGACTGACTCCCTTGTTAGCCAAGACCCTGAGGCTGTCAGCAGTAGGCAAGAACATGGATTTGAGGTCACAATAGCTTAACCATGACCTTATTGAATGATGGAGCAGGCTCCAGGAACTGAATGGCTTACTCCTGTTCCTAATGTTTGTATGCCTTCCTGTGATAATGGATTACCATCAGCTGGATTCATAACTATACTCTAAATTTTATATTGTGTCTCCATATTCCTCCTGCCAAAATGTCTCCCCTAACAGTTTTCCCACACTGAACATCATGTACCACCTATCTGCCCATTCCACCAATGCATCTATGCACTTCAAAAGTTATATGCTTTCCTCCTCACAGTTTACAATGATTCTAGGTTTTGTATCATCCACAAATTTCAAAATAATGCTACATACACCAAGATCCAGACATCACAGTATAACAAGAAAAGCAAAGATCCCCAACCTGGTTCAGGGGAACTCTACGAGAAACCTTCCTCCAGCCTGAAAGTATCCATGAACTACAACTGTCAGGCAATTTTGTCCCCATGTGATAATGTCCACTTTATTCCAGAAATTATAGTTTTGCACTTATTGCCCTCTCTGCAGCTTCTTCAAAAGAATCCTAGTGAGTTAATTAAACAAGAAGTTCCCTTGGGAAATGCATGCTGTCTTTTCTTAATTAACCTGCGTTTGTCATTGTGACTATTAATTTTGTTCCTAATTGTTGTTTCTAGACGTTTCCACAGTCCTGAAGTTAAACTGGCTGGTCTGGTAGTTGCTATCTTGTATAGCTTTGGGGACACAGAGCTTTATAGGGAGTTGTGACAAACTGTGTGATGACTTCCTGCCTCGTAGCAATCTTTTAAATAATCAGATAACAGTCCCACTATGGATTAGCCTGAACCAAAACATTTTTTGTAAACTTCACTAGAAAAATTTTGAAGCAGCATTGGCTGATTTCTGGAAAGCCACTGCACTGAAAGTTGAAATCAATGGTTAGAGGTTAGTGAGAAGACAGCACCATTTTGCAGCAGAGTTTGCTGTATCCCTGTTGTACAGCCTTTACTGCATTTAGCATAACATTCTTTAATATCATTTTGTTTTGTATTTTGAAGATGCTGCTCTTGTTCAGGGTACTGTTCTACACCTATGCCCCTATCCTCCTTCCCTAATACCTCATGTAGCTACAGATCAGTCATGATCAATGTCCCAGAAGAATCAGGCCTATTTGGATGATAATATGGAGCAGTGGATTGCCCTGAAATAATAGTGACTTGGTGGTACACTGGATTGTAAATTACACCCAGAAAGTGTTGACTGAGCGCTCATGCAATTCGGTAATGCTGCAATAACATAAGATGGAACTCAACTGCAGCACCCTGCATTTGAGACAAGTTCTTTCAGAATTCTGCTCTTCCTGATCTGTATGTGTTAAGACTGTACACAAGACTGCAAAGAAAGTACAGCACAAACATAGGTCTGCACAAGCATTCTCCTGTCTTACTTCATCTGATCCCATCAACATATGCTCCTGTTCCTTTTTCCTCGTACAGAGTCAGAGAGTTTTACAGCATGGGCAGAGGCCCTGTGGTCCACGATATCCACACTGGTCATCAAGCATCTATCCATCTATTCTAATCCCATGTCCAGCACTTGCCTTCTATGCTGCAGCATTTCAAGCTTTTGTCTAAATGTTTGTGAAATGTTAGGAGGACTTCTGCCTCAGCCACCCTTTCTGACAATGAACTCCACATGCACCTATCCTCAGTCTTACTCAAATCCACTCGAAACGTCTTGTCCCATTTCCTAAATCTGTGCCCCTGGCCACTGATCCCTGTCCTATGGGGAAAAAGTTTCTTCCTATCTCTGACCCTTACCATTTTGATCCTCTCTCAGCTTTCTCTGCTCTAAGTAAAACAATCCCAACATGTCCAATCTCTCTTCCTCGCTGAATCACTCTAGGCCCAGCAACATCCTGCTGAATCTTTTCTGCACTCTCATCCTTCTGAGAGGACTAGAAAGTAAAAGCAGGGATGTTCTTCTGAGGATCTATATAGCTCTCATCAGGCTGCATTTGGAGTATCATAGGCAATATTAGGCCCCACGCCTCAGGAGTGAAGTGTTGGCTCTGAAGGTCCAGAGGACATTCATGAGAATGATCCCAGGAAAAAAAGGCTTAACATACGAGGAACGTTTGAGGACTCTGGATCTATACTCGTTGGATTTTAGAAGGATGAGTGGGGATCTAATTGAAACTGACAGAATACTGAAGGGGGTGGCCATAGTGGATGTTGGGAAGATGCTTCCATTCACAGACGAGACCAGGACCCAAGGGCACATATTGAAAGTGAAGGGAAGACCTTTTAGAACGTAGATAAGGAAAAACTTCTTCAGCCAGAGTGTGGTGAATCTGTGGAATTCACTGCCACAAAAGACAGAGGAGGCCAGGTCATTATATAATTAAGACAGAGTTAGATAGGTTGTTGATTGTTTTTGATTTCTTTGATGGTCTTCCTATGGTGTTACAAATTACATACAATACTCCAGCCATGGCCTAAATAATACTATATATAACTTCATCATAACTTCCCTGCTCTAATATTCAGTGCATCAATTAAGAATCTTACACGTCTTGCTGCCTTCAAGGATCTGTTGATATAAAGGATCCTCTCATTCTCTGTATTACCTAGGGCCCTACTATTCAATGTGTGCTCCCCTGCTTTGTTAGCCCTCCCAAAATGCTTTGCCTCACACTTTTCAGGATTATATTCCATTTGCCACTGTTCTGTTCATCTGCTGGCTCATCAATATTATCCTATAGTCTAAGGTTTTCCTCCTCACAATTTACCGCACCACCAATTTTGATGTGAACTTGCTGATCATTCCTCCTGCATTCATGACCAGCCTGTTGATGTACACAACAAACAGCTAGGGGCCCAGCACCAAACCCCGGGTTACAGCACTGGACACAGACTTCAAGTCACATCTATCACTTGTTTGGATTTGTTTGCTAAAACTAGGCTCAGCAGTGCCCCCTTTCTTGTAGGGCTTTCTACGAGCTGGCTGATCAAGCTCTGGGATACATTTTAAGAATTCAGCTTCCTCTAAGCCTTTCACACTTAGTCTATCCCAGTTAATATTTCCGAGATAACAAAGTGTGAAGCTGGGTGAACACAGCAGGCCAAGCAGCATCTCAGATGTCCTGAGATGTTGCTTGGCCTGCTGTGTTCATCCAGCTTCACACTTTGTTATCTTGGACTCTCCAGCATCTGCAGTTCCCATTATCTCTAATATTTCCGAGACTTGCCTACATATCTGCCTTTCTAACTCTGCCAGACTGTTTGGGAGTATGTACTACACTCCTAGCAATGTGAATGCTCCCTTTTTGCTCTTACTTTTGAGCCATTTGGCCTCATTTGAGTGAACTTCGAAGATGTGGTCCCTTCTCACTGTGATGATTGACTGCTTGATCAATATTGTGATATCATCTCTTCTTTTATTACCTCTCCCTCATTTCTCCTGAAGAGTCTATGTCAGGGAATATTGAGCCGATGGTTCTGGTGCTCCCAACCCCCTTCAATCTCCACAACTGCAATCATATGGTATTGCTATGCATTAATCAATTACCTCAGTCATATTTTGCCATGCATCCTTGTGCCTTAACTTGACTATGCACTCTCTGCCCTCCAGGCTGACTTGGATCTTTTTCTGTACTTTTCTGCACATCACTCCCTGTATCCTGTCCCCCTGGCAAACTGCATGAGCAAGCCCCAGGTCCTGGGACCCCATTCTCTTTTTCTACCGAGGTTGTTGGTGTCTATGTGAACCTCTGCCACTTTCAGAATGACCTACAGCAGTGACATCCTTGACCATGGTCCCAGGGAGGCAACATACCATCCTGAGTCTTGTCAGTGCCACAGAGACACTTGTTCATATCCTTCAGTATGGAGTGAACTCCTACTATTGCTCCTCCCCTCTTTTACTCCTTCACCCACATCCCTCCCCTCCACTTCCCAGATGAACTCTCACTCTCTCTCATCATTTTTCAACATGGAAAACACAGATGCACTCTGCGGCTTTGCTTGCTACCTGCCTCCCTCCCTCTGACAGGCTACGTTCCCTTAAGCTGCAAGTTGACCACATTAATAAGGTATACGCATATCCCTCTGCCTCACAATACACTGTTATGCTTCCAGCCAACCTCAAGCTCCAATATTGGGTGTTAAAACTGATCAGACTGGGTGTTACTTCCAGGAAATGTGCTATTTCAGACTGCCTGGAGCATTTTAAACTTTTCACAAACTTGAGGCCATGCAATACATGGGATTGAGCTTTCCTGCCCTACCTTTAATAAAAATACTCTTATCTTAACTTTAAGTCCAGTTCGAAGTTTTTCTAAAAACAGAAGAAGCTGTAACTCTAACTTTTCCTCAATGCTGTTTTAAAACAGTGAACAACAGTGAACAACTTATCTATTAACTACCAGCTGTCTGCTTTGCACTCCTTACTTATGACAGTCCCTGCAAATAGTACAGGCTCCTGATGGGATTTAGCTGCTGTTCTGATGAGCTCAATCACTTGCTCTTACACCTGCTGATTTTATCACCCCAAATTCCTCCAAATCTTCTCTTTCCTCGTCCCTTCATAGAATCCCTGCAGTGTGGAAGCAGGCCATTTGGCCCATCAAGTCCACACCAATCCTTCAAAGAGCATCCCTCCCAGACCTACCTCATCCTTGCAACCTTGCATTTCCAATGGTTAACCCACCCATCCCACACATCTTTAGACTGTGGGAGGAAACCATAGCACCCGGAGAAAACCCACCCAGACACAGGGAGAATGTGCAAACTCCACACAGACAGTCGCCCGAGGGTGGAATCGAACCCATGTCCCTGGCTCTGTGAGGCAGCAGAGCTAACCACTGAGCCACCAAACGACCCTCATGCCCTCAAATTCCTCTCCTTATGCCTTGCAGCAGGGTCCTCATTTCACCCAATCTTCATGTACTTATTTAACATCACCTTCAACATTTCAATACTGTTTGCCTTAACTACTCTACTTGGTGAAAAGATCCATACTCTAAACAACCTGAGGGGAAAAAGAGATAATTCTCCTAGTTTCCTGATTAAATTTATTGGTAACCATCTTACATTGATAACTGCTCATCTTGGACTCCCCATCTAGTCAAAATATCTTCTCCATAGCTACCCAATGCATAGCAGTTCATGCAGGTCCATTTTAAATCTGAGATATTTAGGGATATGAGCCAAGGGCTAGTATATGAGGTTAGGTAACAGATCAACCATAATCTCACTAAATAGCTGGACAAGCTAGAGGGGCTGAATGGCCTACTCCTGATCCTTTGTTCTTCTGTTATTATATGGTTTTGTCAAGGAATTCAGTTGCATTATTCATTTTGTTCTTATATTTCAGTTTGTTACTGCATTCAATAATGCTGTCCTATAAATGTTCTGTTTAGTGCCATAAATGCTACATAATTATTAATGTTCCTTCATGGTCACTTCAATGCCCACCCTCCATCAATTCCCATATGTGCTCTCTTGCGCCACCTCAGGCCTAGCAGGAAACTGTTGCATAAGTAAGTGCAAGCTTGCAAATAAAATGAAAAATATTTGAAATGATAAATCAATATATCTTAGAGTGGAAGACAATAGATAGTTTACATCCA
This sequence comes from Stegostoma tigrinum, assembly GCF_030684315.1. Taxonomy (NCBI): domain Eukaryota; kingdom Metazoa; phylum Chordata; class Chondrichthyes; order Orectolobiformes; family Stegostomatidae; genus Stegostoma; species Stegostoma tigrinum. The sequence goes on from NC_081376.1 coordinate 16,805,031, forward strand.
ATCCTTGATTAGAACAAGCACTGAGACAGAAAATAAACAGAGTCAAGGGAGGCACCTCGGAGGTGGAATGCAAAAACTATGAAAGTACAAAGTGGTAGTTTTGCTCTCAGATTATACAGTAGCTCCTGTGTGGTCCAGCAGTGTCACTGGTAAGCACATAATAATAGCTAACAAAGCCTATCTTTGCAGTTCTTGTCAAATACTTAAGACTTTGTACAAAATACAGATGATAAAGTACACCAAATCCAGTACTCGGTCTGACCCAGCAGCTAAACTCGTTTAAGCGTTTAATATCTTCAGTACCTCACTGATACCTTTTATTTGCAGATATTAGTTCTCCACAACCCTTCACATGCTCACCAAATGGTAAGAAAGAGCCATTGTGCCTGTCTAACCTTTATGCTGTCCTTCTCCCACAGCATCAATGTCATTAAATCTAATATTTCTTCATAAAATCCCTAGGCTTTTGATACATGCGCAATTTCCACATGAATCCACTATGGCTGTTTTACCAGACATGGCTCGGTGGCAAGCAGTCTTAGCTGTGAGTCAGATTGGGTGTCGATTCAACTCCCCTTGCACAGCCCAATCACAAAACTTGCCCTGATACTCCAGTACAGTACTGAAGGTAATACAGATAGAGATAACAAGGTGTAGAGCTGGATGAACACAGCAGGCCAAGCAGCATCGGAGGAGCAGGAAAGCTGACGTTTCGGGCCTAGACCCTTCTTCAGAAAAGACCTTTCTTTCTGAAGAAGGTTCTAGGCCCGAAACATCAGCCTTCCTGCTCCTCTGATGCTGCTTGGCCTGCTGTGTTCATCTAGCTCTATGCCTTGCTGTCTCAGATTCTCCAGCATCTGCAGTTCCTACTATCTCTGTAATACAGATAGGGTTGCTGCATGTCAAGTAGGCTGCTAGACTGACAGCCTCTGTCCTTTCAGGTAGGCTTGAACTGATTCCAAGGCACTCATTTGAAGAGCAGCAGGGTATTCTTCCCGTTGTGTTCACTGTCTTTAATCCCCAATAAAGATTCCTAATTTTTAAAACAATCATGTTATTTTGTTGTCATTATATTGCTGTTTGAGGAACTTGCTATGTGCAATATGTCTGCTGGCTTTCATAACTTACAGCTGAAAGTACGCTACTAAATATTTCATGAAGTATGAAGCATCATGGTAGTGGGAGGCACTACAGAAATGCAAGCTCTTTCTTGATTTTGTTCCCATTCATAGAATCCCAACAGTGTGGAAGCAGGCCATCCTGCCCATCAAGTTCACACCAACCCCATAAGGAGCACTCCACCCAGACTCACCTCCCTGTCATATCCTTATCACCCTGCATTTCCCATGGCTAATCCACCGAGCCAGCACATCCCCATTCTGAGCAATTTAGCATGGCCAATCCACCCATCCTGCAAGTCTCTGGACTGAGGGAGGAAACCAGAGCATCCAGAGAATACCCACACAGACTCAGGGAGAAATTTTACACAGTCACCCAAAGGTGGAAAGAAACCTGGGTCCCTGGTGTTGTGAGGCAGCAGTGCTAACCACTGAGCCACCACAGCATCCACTCTGTTCAACCATCTTGGTACTTTGCTTTCTGCATCATGTTGCTTTTATGTAAGTCATTTTTGCTGGGATGTTTCACTGCATGCAGACAGGTCTGTTGTGTGTTTGTGGTTCAGTTGTTTGATAAATGTCAGTACCATTTTACAGCTGATTCTGGTTTCCTCAAACTGATGTGTAGGTTAAGCGGATTGGTCATGGGAAACACAGTATCACAGGGAGACGGTGGGGGTGGCGAGTCTGAGTGGGTAGGGATTCTATGATTCAAATTGTACACAACTAGTAAAATAATCTGTGTTGTACCAGGGACTGTGGTTGCAAGTCAGTTTAATAGCGTTAACCTGGTTCTCGTCTTTCAGATTGACTTGATTGTCCTCTATTGTCTGCTGGAGCACAGTGCCCATCCATTATTACTTAGACATTACACTGCTATAGATGTGGAATATTGTAGCATAAAGTTATGCTGAAGTGTGTACCCCTTTATTAAACCTTCAGACTTTTAAGTTTGTGGTGGAGTTGGCCGTGATATCTATTAAACTTTCCATATATCCAAGAGTTAGTCATCTAATTCCATTCAGTGAATACAAAGAACATTGGAAAAGGAAAGGCTAGTGTATGGGCCTGGGTCATGCCTTCCAGCTGTTTTTATTTTACCAGAGTTTCTCTTGGTAGCGGTGCAAAGTATAGGAAGATTTGGGGGATATGTCACAAGACACAACATGATAGCGACCAACCAGCTTCCAGGCTGCTTAACCCGACACAAAAAGGAGGATTTTCTAGATTCCCCCAAAGTTGGTCAAGGAAATCATATCCTCCCATTTGGCAAGACTGTCCCACTGGATAGTCAACCCAACATTCAGAGCATTGATCTACACTGTCTGCAGAAAGGTTCACACCCTGCATCTTCTGACATGATGGAATGCTGCTAGTGACCTGAACTATGCCTCATGCAAAGAAATGAGGCATTGTCCTTTCAGCTCTTCGGTGACAGTGCAAGTCACCCCTCTCTGACAGCTGTAAGGACACCTCAATGAAGTGACCTGGACCTATCTCAATTCAGCTCCTCTTGAGCACAAGTTCACGGCATGAACAGAAGTTTTAGAATTAGAATTAGAGTTTATTGTTACATGCTCCCAAGTACAGGAGTATATGAGTACAGTGAAATGAAGCCATTCTTGGTGCCATCTTTGGATCAAACGTACCTAGTACAAAGTCTTAGGTACAATAGATTAGTCATTTGGGTATGCACTGAGAACAGTAGCAGTAGGAATTGGAAGGAAAGGATCGCAACATTAATAAGCAGTAGATGAGAAAGAAAGAGTTGCAATAATGTAAAATTTCAAAAACACTTTACAGCCAATTAAATACTTCGAAGTACAGTCACTGTTGTAACATGGGAAACACAGAACTTTCACAAATTAGGTATGTGATAATGACAGAGATAATGGGAACTGCAGATGCTGGAGAATTCCAAGATAATAAAATGTGAGGCTGGATGAACACAGCAGGCCAAGCAGCATCTCAGGAGCACAAAAGCTGACGTTTCGGGCCTAGACCCTTCATCAGAGAGGGATAATGACAATTCAGCTGCTGAATGATTGTTAATTGAGGGATAAATTAGGCCACAACACTATTCCTCTTTGAAATTGTGCCATGGGATATTTTACCTTAGAGGGCAAGCAGGACCTTGATGTAATGCCATACTGAAGCACTGTTTTCCAACATTGCAGCACTCCCTCAGCAATGCATGAAATACTCAACCCCCAGCCTGTCATCAAGTCCACAACTGTCCAAATCAGAGAAAGGAAAAAGGGAACGTTACTCTGTACTTGGCACATGTTTAAATTATATCCATGACACTTGGTGCCAACAACAGGTTATGAAGAAGGATCCAGACCCAAAACTTCAGCTTTCCTGCCCTCTCTGATGCTGCTTGGCCTGCTGTGTTTATCCAGTTCTACATCTTGTTATAAGAGATAATGGGAACTGCAGATGCTAGAGAATCTGAGACAACAAAGTGTGGAGCTGGATGAACACAGCAGGCCAAGTAGCATCCTAGGAGCACAAAAGCTGACGTTTCGGGCATAGACCCTTGTTATAACAGGTTATGAAAGCTGTTATATAGGAAGGGATGAGGAGAAATCTGCTTGCACATGAAGATGTTCAAATCCAGAATGTGCTGTTTGCAAAGCTAATGGAATCAGACTTCACAGGAACTCTTAAGGGGCAATCAGACATGTACATGAAGAGAATTAACTTGCATGGTTCTAAGGAAAAAGATTGGAATGTGAGACACAATTGCACAGCTCTTTTTAACAACCCGTCCCATTAAGATTGATTGAACAGTCTCCTTACCTTCTAGACAATTCTATGAGCACAACCCTTAGCCTTTTCTCTTTCTTACATATGAAACATATGAAAAAAGACACAGGAAAAAGTTGTCAATTCAGAGAACGCTGCAACCCATGCACGCAATCAAACATAGGTGCCAGCCAGCAGTCATGGTTAAAGGTAATTTCTAGAATGCTTTTATGCATCAACAATGAAGGAGAATCTATCAAGATGTAAAGCTATGAGTGAATCCCAGGAGGCAAGGGTATCACAGCTAAGCCCTATCCTTTCTTGATGACATCCCATTCGAAACATACCTTATGGGATGGACCTAAGTACACGCATGATATGCTGATGTCACAGCTGAAGGCTGAATACTAAGATACACTGGGGAGAAATAGGGCCATCATTTTAAGTTGAGTAAAGGCAGGCCTAGGTTCAATATCAGAAGGTGGTTTCTTACTAACAATATAGTCGACTCCTACAACAGGCTGTCGTCTCTAACAAGCAGAGAAGAATTTCCTAGATTCTCATTTATTTCTCTCCAAATTGGCCTGTGTGAGTTACCTGGTTCTTTTGCCCCCTCCAGGAGACCAGGCAGGTTTCAGTGTGGTAGGGTGCACGTACATTCTGAGGCACAAAGTATCCCATGTGTGTAGGACAGGCTGCTTGAATCAGAGGCTCTTCACCCTCCCATCACTTTGTGAGTTCACATAATTGGTGTACACATCTGTGCTGGTTTAATAGATGCAAAATCAAGGTGAACAACAATCCTCAGCATAATCTCATCCTGCTGCCACTGTCAGTGAATCATGAGGACAAATATGTTCTGAAGAACACTCACTGAGGCCCCGAGACACACACCTACAATATTTCAACATCTCCATCAAATAAAACAGCACTATATATTTTCTGCCTGAAGAATCAATTTACTTTCAAAGCAGCAATATTTTCCTTCCAGTACTCTTTTGAAACCTCTTAACTAGATAATTTTGTCATCTCTCAGGAAAAGAGAGGGAGAAAGGGACAGAATTAAATAAATACATAAAGATGGATCTTTAGTTTTGCTGAATGTAAAATAGAACAATTTATTTGACATCTAGATCTTTGCAAAGCATGTAAAAAATTTGGGTCTTGAATTATTTATGGATATTGTGCGGAAATGTAACTGAAACCCCTCCCATGAGATTAATCCTTAATCCTGTAAACCGCAAAGTTGCCAATTCATTACACCCACCAGTAAGATGCTCCTCACTTTCCCTCCCATTATTTGTTCACCCCCCATGTGCATGCCTTACTGTCATATTTCTCTTTATCTTACAAAAATCACCACTCTGTCCAAACGAATGTGAAGGACCTGTTTCAAGAGGCATTTGAACTGTACAAGAAAATCACAGTCCCATTGCAAATATGGATATTTACACTAGTGTTAAATTCCATTGTGAAATGCCAAGAACAAAGAACAAACTGGACCCTGGAGTCCAGCAATCAAAACAGTTTTTCTAACCTTTGGCAACTTAATTCAAACATCTTGCCCTCTCCTTTCTTTGTCAACCTCTCCTTGTCAGTTTGGTTGCTTGCTTTCTTTCTCTACTGCAAGTCTGCCCTTGAATATACTGCATCCTCTTTCTTCCGGTTGCTGCAAAATCTCCCTCTTCACTGTATTCAAATCTTGCTATCCTCCCTATCTTCATTGTATGGTATCCATTTCTAACCCTTTCCCTCGTTTTACCTGAATGTCTGTTTTACTGTTGTTTCATCTCTATCTTTTTCTGTTTCTGTCATCACTGTTCCTATTTATCCGAATTTCTGTCTTCTTCTCCCCCATTTCTCACCTTTCTGATCTAAAATGTCTTTTTGTCTCCCACAAAATTCATCTCCAGTGTCTTTTCCAATACATTTATCCCTGCGTCAACATTAAAAGAAAAAAAAAGATTTATTTGGTCATTATCACATTGCTGTGTGCAAGAATTGCCATTTATCCTACACTTAAAACAAAAGGCTATGTCACTTTTGGCAAAGTGATTTTAAAGGTGTCTGGTCATCACGGCAAGTTCTATCTAACTGCAAGTGTTTTTGTCCCGGCTTCTTACTTCTGCTTTGTCTAGAAATAAACAGTGTCTAAAAATTATGATGCGGAGATACTGATGTTGGACTGGGTTGGACAAGGTCAGAAATCACACAACACTAAGTTATAGTCCAGCAGGTTTTTTAAATTCGAAAGCACAAGCTTTCGTAGTGCTGCTCCTTCACCAGGTGAAGTTAACCCTTCAGATCCAATGACCTTTCCACAGAAGTAAAAGGAGCTAAAAAAAAGTTGTTTTTATATAAAAGATAGAGTGGAGAGAGGGGGTAAGGAGTAAACGATTGGTGGAGATAGAGCCCAAAGAGAGAGAGAAAGACAGTTGTTCAGACAAAGGAGTGGATAGCTGTCAACATAGGAGAATGATTAATTGCTCATGGGGACTATAAGTGGCTAACAAGGAGTTGTGTGTAATAGCAAACCATACGATAATAAGGCCAGGTATGTGTGGCTTAGAATAGGGACATGGGAGAAGGTGCCTCAGACCCAAAAATTGTTGAACTCAATATAGAGTCCAGAAGTCTGTAGAGTTCCAAAGTAGAAAATGAAATGCTGTTCTTCCATTTCTGATGAAGGGTCTAGGCCCGAAACATCAAGTTTTCCTGCTCCTCTGATGCTGCTTGGCCTGCTGTGTTCATCCAGCTCCACACTGTGTTATCTCAGATTCTCCAGCATTGGCAGTTCCTACTATCTCTGCTGTTCTTCCAGATTGCTCTAATGTTCACTGGGCACTGCAGCAAGCCTGAGGCAGAGATGTTGGCTGGGGACACAGTGGTGTGTTGAAGTGGCAGGCAACTGGAAGCTCAGATTTTTTTTGTGAGCAGAACATGGGTACTCCATGAAGCAGTCACCCAGTTACGCTTTGTTTCCCCAATGTAGAGGAGACCACAGCGAATGCAGTAGACTAAGTTGAGTGAAGTGCAGTTCAGAGAGGGCTCGTTCTTGGTTCCATATTGATGTTGTTTTTCAAAATTCGATTGTTGTGCTCACAATGAATGCAGAATTCAACTGGATCCAATCTTCTCTTCAGTTTTAAAGTACAATGTATCACTGGTTTCCCCGTATTTTACTTGTCCCATTCTGCACATGTACAAAAACGAGTTTAATAGTTTAACAATCTAAGAGTCTTCACAATTCTTTTCAAACACAAGTGGGATTTGAAATGAACCACATGCAGGATAAGGGAATAGAAAGACTTGTTAACAAAGCGTGGAGCTGGATGAACACAGCAGGCCGAGCAGCATCTGAGGAGTACAAAAGCTGACATTTCGGGCCTAGACCCTTCATCAGAAAGACTTGGTAATTGGGTGAGAACAAGAGCTGTGAATGGGGGCCTGCATGGAACAAACGATGACAGAAGCCACAACAACAACAAAAACAGAAGTTGCTGGAAAAGCTCAGCAGGTCTGGCAGCATCTGTGAAGCAAAAAATCAGTTAACTTTCGATAAGTGACCCTTCCTCAGAACTGGGGAAGTTCTCAGTTCTTTCCCAGTTCTGAGAAAGGTCTGCCTGACCTGAAACGTTAACTCCTGCTGAGCCTTTCCAGCAACTTCTGTTTTTTGCTCCTGATTTATAGCATCTGCAGTTCTTTCAGTTTTTACACTGACATAAGCGACTGAGAATCGACAACACAAATACAGGCCATTTGGCCTGTGTCGTTCCACAAAGAAAATATCAGTTCGCATCACGGAAAAGAGGTTCTGGTTTAAGCAGGAAGACCAAATAGCCAAGCAGCCCAGCAAATGTGCTCGGTATTGGGGAGCCGTCAGAGGTAGATTCTTTACTCAGAAAGTGGTCAGGGCGTGGAATGCATTGCTGGAGAGGGTAGTGGAGTTGGCCTCATTAGGGGCATTTAAGCAACTATTAGACAGGCATATGGATAGATAGGGGTGGAGGTTAGATAGACTTGAAGGGCCTGTACTGTGCTATGTTCTATGTTCTATTGGCTCCTGGGGCTGAATGGCTTACTCTTGTCTCCATATCCTGTCCACCCTTAGTGATGAGATCAGATTTGCTAGAAAGCAAATTGGATAGAAAGCTTAGTCAGAGTAACATCCTGCCAGAATACAGATCTGTTATGTCACACTTTAACATCCCTATTCCATATCATTGCATCACGCAATCAGTTTTGTAGCATGTGTGACTGAGGATGAAAATGTGCTCACCACTGGAAGGCCCTTGCCTTTTCAGTTACTGCAGAGCGGAGCTAACTGATGGCTCTGAGTTCCCGGAGGATCTTTCTGATATTCCTCCTTTAGCTTGAGATGCCAAGTCTGATCCTTTCAAGGTGATGTTGGCTCCAGCACCGTTGTAATCAAGTGACCCCACAAATATATGTAAGTGTGTTGCTTAGTATTCTTACCACTATCTTCCAAGACAAGAACAGAAAAAAAAGGGCTGAAGGATTAGAAGGTAAGACAGCTCTTGCATCACTATCCCCCATATCAACTGCCAAACCTCCAACCTGAATATTCTTGGGCTCATATCGTAGGTTGTGATGAGAAATGGCTTTCTCACCACTAATGTTCCTTGTACAGTGTATGTTAGTTTTCTACCTCACCCAGATATTAGCTTTGCTAAATATTAGAGAATTTGCAACTTTGAAGAAGACACATTCATAACTAATATGCTCAGCCACTGAACAACAGCAACCAATTTAGAGAAAGTGACTACACAGAGAAAGACAATGGGTGCTACTAATGGAAGAGTAGGCTGAGCACTACTGGTAATTAGGTATTAGCTACGTCTCTGTGGGCAGCCTGATCACCAGAGCGATAGAAGATTGTGGGCTTTTGTCCCACTTGAGAGACCTGAGATCAAGAATCCAGGCTCATGCTGCAGTGTATCAGTGAGTTATTGCTGCTTGGCCAAAGAAGAGGCTTTAAATTTAGCCCTGCCTGTCCTCTCAAGCAGGTCCCACTATAGTTTTTAAAGAGCAGTGAAGTTGACCCGGCCAATACTTATCCCACAGCTAATCTCACTTGAACAGGTTATCGATGCATGAATACATTGTTGTTTCTGGGATGTCTTCAAATTTGCTGTCATGTTTCTTATATAATAATAATTGCTACACATCAGATGTACAGCATTACAGTATTTACAGACACCCTGTGGTTGTTAAAGATACTTTACAGACCCAATTTTTTTTGCTCTTTTCAACACAGTGTGTCTGGAATTAGAGAATAGCATTTGTTTTAGCTAAAATGAGGAAGGGATGGAAATAATTCTGCTGTTTGAATTAATCATAGAATCCCTACAGTGTGGGCGCAGGCTATTCAGCCCATATGAACCCTCCAAAGAGCATCCCATCCCCTCTAACCCTGCATTTCCCTGGACACTATGTACAATCCACCTAACTTACACATCTTTGGACTGTGGAGGGAAACCCATGCAGACACAGGGAGAATGTGCAAATTTCAAACAGTCAGCCAAGGCTAGAATTGAACCCAGGTCCCTGCGGGATAGCAGTGCTGACCACTCAGCCACCATACCATCTGGTGCTCAGTTATTCCAGAAAACCCATAACTCTAACTAAGGAAAGCAGAAGCAGGCACTACCGATTGGTTTATTCAAACATTTGACTGAAGGCTTAAGGTTCAACCAGCTTCAGCACAGCTTGCAATGTATTTAAAATTGAGCCACTGCTTTAAGCCACATTATGTCTGGGAGCTGACATTTCTGCTTTACCTCTTCTCCAAACCTCTAGCCCAATGGATTTGCTGTGCAGACTTCTGAAAGATTTTGCACACCTTCTGAATCTCTATCTCGCTCAAAGGAAGTAGTTTCGCCGCTATGGTACAAATTCGTAGCCGCCTTCTCACAAAGCAGAAAGGCGAAAAAACAAGAGGCCACTAAATAATCAGCGAGCAACAACCTGCATTTATATAGTGTAAAGATCCCCAAGGTTTGCTGGGCTGGAGGAGGTTACAAAGATGAATAGAGGCAAAATGTTGAAAGATATGAAAACAAGGACTAGAACCCTTAAATTAAGGCACTGTTGGATGGGAGCCGATATAGGTCAGTGACCATGGCTGCGAGGGGAGAATGGCATTGCTGAAAGAGCTAAGACGTAGCTAGCAGAGTTTTGGTTGGCTTCAAGTTTTTGCAGTTATGTAAAGTGGGATGTCAACCAGGCAATACAAAAGAACAGCAAACATCAAAGGTGCAACCTAAAGTAAGAGAGTAATGGAAACACACAAATCAGCTCAGTCAGCAACTGCATTGTTACCCTTCTAGGTACTGAAACGCCTACTCATTGTCCCTTCTTGTTTCTTTCAACTTATCCCTGAAACTGCAAAGTGAATTACACTACCATATCACCGGTAATAACAGAGTTCATAGAATGTTTTTAGGATTGTTTCTTAGAAAAGCATGTTCTGGAGCCAACCAGACAGCAGGCTATACTGAACCTGATACTTTGCAATGAGATAGGATGAGTTAATGATCTCACAGTGCAGGCACCCATAGGAAGCAGCAACCATAAACACGAATGATGAGAGAAAGAAATGGCTCTGAGGCAACTTTTAAATTAAATTAAGAAAAGAGTAAAAGTGTAATAATGAGGGAACGAAACCAATCTCACCTAAAACATATGGGCAAATTTGGTTAAAAGATAGGTGAATAGAGATGCAGTGTCAGACATTTAAGTGGCTATTTCAGAACACATAGCAACCAGTAAGAAAAGCTCCAAGGGACAAGAACCCCGTGTGTGGCTAACAAGAAATTTTAAAGATGGCACCAAAATTTAAAGAACAAGAACATTATTGTGCAAAAACAGGTGGTGGGTCAGCCACTTGGATAGCTGCCGCACACCAGAATGACCATGTTTTCCCTCTTTTTGTAATTCTCTAGAATACAAAAGAAAGTTAGCCAGAAATGTAAAAACAGACAGTAAGAGTTTCAGTAAATATTTTAAAAAGAGTTAACAAAATGAAAAGGTCTAAAGAAAGGTCAATGGATTGAAATATTAAGTCTGTTTTCTCTCCATAGATACTGCTAGATCTGCAGAGTTTCTCCAGCAATTCCTGTTTGTGTAACAAAATGAGTGTTTGTCCTAAAGACAGTGAGACTGGTTGTTTAAAATGGAAAATAAAGGAAACTGGAGATAAATCAAATAGGTATTTGACATCAGTCTTCACCACAGATGATATAAGCAACATCCCAAAAGTAGTGCAAAAGTCTGGAAATTCAAGGGAGGGAGAAACTCAGGAAAATGACAATTACTATAGAAGTGGACTGTTGGAACTGCAGGCTACCAAATATCTGGGTCCTAATAGATTTCACCCTTGGGTCTTAAAAGAAGTGAGATAGTCGATGCATTGGTTTTAATTGTTCTAAAACCCTTAAAATTGAGGGAGGTCCCATTTGATTACATGATATAAGATATTACACCTTTATTCAAGAAGGGAGGGAGACAGAAAGGACGAAACTACAGACCAGTTAGCTCAACATCTGTTCAAGAGAAAATGTTTGAAGCTATCATTGCAGAAATTATAGCAAGGCACTAAGCTAAGTTCAATGAAATTCGGCAGAAGCAACAGGGTCATGTGAAATCATGTTTCACCTATCCATTCCAGTCCTTCGGGGAAGTAACATGTGCTGTGGATAAATATTTACTGGTGAATGTACTGTACTAAGATTTCCAGAAGGCATTTGATAACTGGCCACCCCACAGGTTATTGAGGAACAAAAACCCATGGTGTAGGTGGTAACATATTAGATTGGATAGAAGTTTGGCTGGCTAACGGGAACTAGAGAGTATGAATAAATAGGACTTTTCCAGATTGGCAAGATGTAGTGAATAGTGTGTTACAGGGATCTCAACTGTTTATAAATAACTTGCATGAAGGAACCGAGGAATGGTTGCCAATTTTGCTCATGATAGAAAGATAAAAGCGAAGGGAGTCGTGAAGAGAACATAAGGATGCAACAGAAGAGTATAGATTTGTTAAGTGAGTGGGCAAAGACCTGGCAAATCGAGTATAATCCGGGAAAATGTGAAATTATCAATTTTGGCAGAAAGAATAAAAGAAACATTTAAGGTTTCAGCAAAAGTCTGTAGCTCGGCTTGTGGGTCAGGTTGTTGACTTGCTCACTGAGCTGGCTTGTTCTCATTCAGGCGTTTTATCACCATCATATCACCTGGGTGACATCATCAGTGGAGCCTCCAATGAAGCAATGTTATTCTACTCTGCTTGGAATTTATACTGTCCGGTCCGTTATGGTGAGTAGTGTCATTTCCGGTTTTGTTTTGCATGGGTTTGTATATGGGGTCCAATTCTATATGTTTGTTGATTGCATTATGGGTGGAGAACCATGATTCTAGGAATTCCTGTGTGTTCTATGTTTGGCTTGGGCTACTATGGTTACGTTGTCTGAGTTAAACTGATGGCCTTCATTGTCCAAGTGTACCGATATTAAGGAGAGGTTGTTGCATCGTCATGAAAGAGGAACAGCACCTATAAAAATCTTCGCTCTGAACGGATATCCCTGTAACTTCACCTGCAGGTGCCTATTAAAGAGACAACAACAGGACAACACAGTACACGCTAACACACTGCCTGACATCAAAAATATATCAGAACTGACAACGAGACTCCGAAGACCAGTAGGAATCATGGTGGCCCACAGGCCCACAGTCACTCTACGACGAACACTTACAAGGATTAAAGACCCCATTCCCACAAAATGCAGAACCAATGTCATTTAGAAAGTACCATGCAACAACCGCCACAAACATTATATCAGACAGAAAGGAAGGAAACTAGCCATTAGAATACATGAGCATCAGCTAGCAGCAAAACAACACAACAAACTTTCCTTCATATCAGTACACTCCGTCAATGAAGGCCATCAGTTTAACTGAGACAAAATAACCATAGTAGCTGAAGCCAAACATAGACCTGCACAGGAATTCCTAGAGGCATGGTTCTCAACCCTCAATGTGATCAACAAACATATGGAATTGGACCCCGTATACAAACCCATGCAGAACAAAACCGGAAATGACACTACTCACCATAACAGACTGAACAGTATAAATTTCAAGCAGAGTAGAACAACAATGGTTTCATTGGAGGCCTCACTGATGGTGTTACCTAGAATGGTGATGCAATGTCTGAATGAAAACAAGCCAGCTCGGCAAGTAAATCAGCAACCTCATAAAGGAAGCATATTATTGTAATGATGGGCTATTGCAAAGCTCTGAGATGCATTAGGATCTGGGCATCCTAGTGCATGATAACACGAAGGTACATTAAGTAATTAGGAAAGCCAATAGAATGTTACAATTCATCTTGAAGGGAACTGAATACAAAAGTTGGGAGGTTTGCCTCATTTATGCACGGCACTAGGGAGACCGCATCTGGAGAATCATGCATTGTATTAGTCATCTAATTTAAGGAAAGATATAACTAAGTCAGAAGCAGGTCCAGGAAGGTTTACCAGACAAATACCTGGAAAGGGTAGGCTGTCGTTTGAGGAAAGGTGACTTGACTGAAACGTGTCCTGATCCTGCTGAATCTTGACAGTTTGGAATGTGAAGAGGATATTTTGTCTTGTGGGAGAATCTAGAAGTAGGAGTCTTTTTTAAATAAAAAAGACACTGCCCATTTAAGACAGAGATGAGGTAATCCCCCTTGTCTCTCAGAGGGTCATGTGTCTTTGAAAGTCTTTTCCGGAAAAAGGTCGTGGAGGCAGAGTCTTTGAAGGCAGAGGTAGATAGTTATTGTTAAACAAGGGGTTGTATGTTTTTCAGGGATGGGTGTGAATATGGGTTTGAAGATACAATCAGATCAGCCAATGACCTTAGAGTCACAAAATTACACTGCCCAGAAACAGTCCCTTTGGTCCAACTGGTCCATGCCAACCAGATATCCTAAATAAATCTATTCCCATTTGCCAGCATTTGTCCCCTATCCATCAAAACCCTTCCTATTCATATTCCAACCTGGATGCCTTTTAAATATTGCAGTTGTATGAGCCTCAACCACTTCCTCTGGCAGCTCATCCCATACATGCACCACCCTCTGTGTAAAAATGTTGCCCCTTAGGTCTGTTTTAAAACTTTCTCCTTTCACATTAACCCAGTGCCCTATAGTTTTGGACACACCCACCACGGGGAAAAGACCTTATCTATTTATCCTATCCACACCCCTTATTGAAAGGCGCAGCAGGCTTGAAGGGCAGAATGGACTACTCCTGCTCCTGGGTCATACTTATTTGCAATGACCATTAGTTCATCTATAGTTACCCAAGGGCTACCAATCCTCACATATAATCAATAGTATCAGCTTTGTCACAAGTATTGCATGGTTTATTTCACTGAATAAGAAAAATCAATTCTATAATAACTTATTGTAACGCTTGTGCTTTTACGGGACATTTTTTCTAACTCATTGGATCTCTATTTACATAGAAAGACAATGATTTTGACATCAAACAGACCTGAATTGAGACAATCTGTGCCAGAGGCAGAGTGAATTTCCTCCAATATACCGAGAGAAGATACACTAATAACCAACCTCAAAGGAACACTTACTGCAAAAATGAACAATAGGTTATAAATGAAGACGGGCTTTTGTCCTGTTTTCTGTCATCATTCCAGAACACTAGTGCTACAGTATTCTCATTACAGCACACAGATATGTCTTTCATTGCAAGTGCTCTGGCCTCATTCACCCTTACTGGAAATCTCTTCCATCTTTTGATCACTTAATGTGTAAAGAAATACTTCCTGATGTCTGTCGCTCAGTTCTCCTTTATAACCCTGAACCTGTGCCCCCTTCTTCTACTGTTCTGGCACATATGAAAGTATTGTTCCGAGCTTGCTTTTTCTGGCCAACGTCTCAGTGCAGAGCTTCTCGTTCTGACACTAACTATCCTCGCTACCTCTCTGAATGAGGTCATTAACGACCACAAATCACGTGCACAATACCATCCAATAGAGATTAAGACTAGAATTCTACATCTATAGTTAATACAAGCCTTTTGATAAATATATACTTCTAAAATTGCTAATTTGAGTAAAAAATAACTATGTAGTTACAACAAGCAGAAAATGCTGAAGAAACTCTAGCAGCAGCTTTGGAGAGAAAACCAGAGTTAATATTTTGAGACCAGTATGACTCTTCGTCAGAATAATGTTCTGAAGCTATAGATACAGCTAGAAAACTGGTTCCTCATTTTGTTCTTGGACAAAAATATACTCCAGTATCTTGTCACGCTTGATTTCAAAGCTTTCCATTGGTTAGCATGGCAGAAGAATCTTCCACTATTATTAACATATCCTGTGGTGTTGCTAATTGAGTTAAAGATTTGTCTGTTTTAAATAAGCTTGTGTAGAAATAGAGCTGCATCTTTCCTGTTTTGGAGATATTTTCAAAGACATTGAAATAAAGTATTCCTATAAATAAATAAATAGCTTGTTCCTTAACAATTGTAATGGAAGACCATAATTAAATAAATATAAACATTTATGTGTCTAATATAGAGTTTGCAAACTGAAACATAAACTTTGTTTTATCTCTCTACTGATGCCACCTGACCTGCTGAGTATTTCCAGAACTTCCTACTTTTATTTTAAGATTTTCAGCATTCACAATATTTTGTTTTTGATTTTCACGTTTAGTCTCTGCTAGTAGAGTTAGTTTATCATTTGGATTGTCTTCATCAAATATCTTGGAATAATACATGCTGTGTTTGAACAGGATTTTCATTCAAATTTTCCTCTTCAGATATGAATAATGGATCTCTTCCAGAGTCTGATATCTGTCGACATGAATTAAATACTATTTCAGCAACTGTTACCATGATGTGCTACTTAAATTAACATGCTTAACATATGATTTTTTGCGCTAGAGGGAGTGGTGCCAATGTAGTATTGTTACTAGACTTGTAATCTAGAGGCCCAGATTAAAGACCTGGGAACATGGGTTCGATGGGTCACAGTGAAATTTGAATTTAACTAATAGAACTCAAATGAAAAACTAATCTAATGCTGACCTTTAAACCATTGTTAATTGCTGTAAAAAAGGACTATATCCTTTAAAGGAGGGAAATCTGTCTTCCACATCCTCCACTAGCCTACAGAACTGAGATCCACAGCAATACAGTTGACTTTTAAGTACTGGCTAAAATAGCTGAGTTGTATCTAACCAATACAAAGTTTAATAAAAGGAATTAAAATAAATAAACCACCTGGCACCCACCAAGACGGTGGGAACTATAAGGGCACACACACAGCCCTGTCAACCATGCAAAGTCTTCCTCACTAACATTTGGGTATCTGTTCCAAAATTGCCTCACAGACCAGTCAAGCAACAGCCTGACACAGTTAAACTCATGGAATCAACAGGTTTCCTCCATGTTGAGCACCATGCAGGACATTTGGAATGTGGCTTGGACAGAGAATGTACTCTGGGTGGGAGACTTTGATGTCGATTAACAAGAGTGGCTGCAGTCCTACCACATCCAGCTGGGAATGATGGTGGACAATGGAACAATTCAATGGAGGAGGAGGCTGCAGATATATCCACAAATATTAGTGCAGATGAAGGCTGAACTATTTGCTCCCACCTTCAGTCAGAAGTGCTGAATGAGTGATCCATCTTGACCTACTCTCAAGGTCCTCGGCATCAGCCAATTATTTACTACTAGTGATAACAAGAAATGGTTATGAAACTGGAAACTGCAAATGCAATGGGCTCTGATACAAGTCTACGATAGTACTAGCAACGTAAGTACCAGAACAAGCCATGCCCCTAACTCATAGTGTCAAAGTTAGACAGCACAGAAACAGACCCTTCAGTCCAACTTGTCTGTGCCAACCAGATATCCTAAACTGATCTCGTCCCATTTGCAACATTTGGCCCATTTCCCTTTAAATTCTCCCTATGCATGTACCCATCCAGATGCCTTTTAAATGTTGTAATTGTAGCCATCTCCACCACTTCCTCTGGCAGCTCATTCCATACATGCACCACCATCTGTGTGAAAAATTTGCCCCTTAGGTTCCTCTTATATCTATCCCCTCTCACCTTAAATCTATACTCTCTACATTAGGCACCCACCCTGGGAAAAAGACCTTGACTCTTTACTCTATCCATGCTGTTCATGATTTTATAAACCTCTGTAAGGTCACCCCTCAGCCTCTGACAATCCAGGGAAAAAAAAACCCAACCTATTCAACCTCTCGTATAGCTCAAACCTCCCAATCACAGCAGCTTCCTTGGAAAGCTTTTCTGAGCCCTTTCAAGTTTAACAAACCCCTTACTAAAGCAACAAGGCCAGAATTCAACACAGTATTCTAAAATTGGACTAACCAATGTCCTGTACGGCCACAACATGATGTATCAACTCCTATACTCAATGCACTGACCAATAAAGACAAGTATGCCAAACACTTTCTTCACCACCCTGTGTACCTGCAACTCACTTTCAAGGAGGTGTGATCCTGCAACCCCTAGGTCGCTTTGTTCAGCAACACTCCCCAGGGCCTTACCATGAACTGTGTAAGTCCTGTGCTGGTTGGCCTTAAGAAAATGCAACATCTCACATTTATCTAAATTAAACTCCATCTGCTACTCCTCATCCCATTGGTTCCATTATACTCTGAGATAACCTTCTTCACTGTCCACTACACCATCGACTCTGGTGTCATCTGAACACTTACTAACCATATCACCTATCTTCACATCCAATTCATTTGATTAAACAATGAAAGGCAGTGGCCCCGGCACCGATCATTGTAGCAAACCATTGGTCATAGGCCTCCAGTCCAAAAACAACCCTCCTCCACCACCACTTTCCTATCTCCTACCTTCAGCCAGTTTTGTATCTAGTGGGCTAGTTCATCTTGAATTCCAGATGATCTAACCTTGCTGACTAGTCTACCACACGGAACCTTGTCAAATGGCTTGCTGAAACCTATACAGACAATGTCTACAGCTCTGCCTTCAGCAATCTTCTTTGTCACCTCATCAAAAAAGTTGTTAGTGAGACAAAATTTCTCCACACACAAAACCTTACTGACTATTCCTAATCAGTCCTTGCTTCTCCAAATCCATGTAAATCCTGTCCCCAAAAATCTCCTCCAACCACTTACCCACCACTGATGTCATGCTCACTGTTCTACGGTCCCCTGGCTTTGCCTCACAACCCTTCTTAAATAACAGCACTGCATTAACCACCCTCCAGTCCTCCAGCACTCACCCATGGCTGACTATGACATAGATACCTCAGCAAGGACACAACAATTTCTTCCCTAGCTTCCCACAAAGTTCTGGGATTCACCCAATCGGGTCCTAGGATTCATCCACCTTTATGTGTTTTCAGACCTCCAGCATCTCCTCTTCTGTAATCATAATTTATTTCCACAAGTTCCCTAGCTTCCCTATCTCTCTTCACTGTAATGAGAAATTTTCATTTAGTATCTCACCCATCTCCTACTGTGCTACACATAGTCTGCCTCATTGATCTTTCAGGGGTCCTAATTTTTCCCTTGTTACTCTTTTGCCCTTAAATATATTTGTAGAGTCTCAATTTCCCACTGACACTTGGAGGCCCTGTAATACAATCCCATTACGGTGATCCTCTCTTTCTTATTTCTGAATTTCTCTCATATAACTTCACTGGAATATCCTAAGTATAGCCGTAATGTGATCCTTAACTGAAGACGCTACTCCCCCTCCTCTCTCGCCCCCGCCCCAACCCCCAACCCCCACACCACACCCCCCACCTTTGTATCTTTGTGAGAGCGTCTATACCCTGGAACATGAAGCTAACTAAGCCGTTCCAATACAGTTACAACACTGGCATCTATTTTGAAATGTGGAAAATTGCCCAGCTATGTCCTGTCTGCAAAAAGGAGGACAAATCCAACTCAGCCAATTCCCACCCCATCAGCCGACAGTCAATCAACAGAAAACTGAAACATGACATATGCAATGCTATCGAGCAGCACATACTCAAAAATAACCTGGTCACTCTCAATCAGTCTGGGCTGTGCCACTTAGCTGCTGACCTGATTACAGCCTTGGCTCAGGCATGGTCAGAAGAGCTGAGCTCTGCAGGGAAAGTGAGAGGGACTGCCCTTGACATCAAGGCAGCATTTGTGACATCAGTAAAACTAGAGTCAGTGGGAATCAAGGGGAAAACCCTTTGGTGGTCAGAGTCATACCTAGCACAGAAGAAAATATCTGTGATTGGTTGAGGTCAATCACCTCAGGGCATCACTTCAAGAGTTCTTCAGAACAGTGACCTAGGCCCAACTATTTTCAGCTGCATCACCAATGACCTTCCCTCCACCAGCAGGTCAAAGGTGGGGATGTTCATTGACAATTACACAATGTTCAGCACCATTTGTAGCTCCTTAGATACTGAAGCAATCTGTGTCTGAACGCAGCAAGACCTGGACTGGGCTGCCAAGATAATTAGGGAATAATACTGGTGCCACTCATGTGGTACACAGTGTCTATCTCCAACAAGAGAAAATCCAACTATTGCCTTTGACATTCAATGGCTTTACCATCACTGAATCCTCTACTATCAACATCCCGAGGGTTACCATTGACCAGAAACTGAGCTGGACTAGCCACATGAATAGTGTAGTTTCAAGAGAAGGTCAGAAGAATTCAGCGACATTTATATCATCTCCTGACTCCCCCAAGCCAATCCACTATCTACAAGGCACAAATCAGGAGCGTGATAGAATACTGAGATATGCTGGAGAATCAGAGATAACAAGGTGTAGAGCTGGATAAACACAGCAGGCCAAGCAGCATCAGAGGAAAGCTGACATTTCAGGTCTAGACCCTTCCCTGTTATCTGTGATAGAATCCTGTCCACTTGCTTGGATGTGTGCAGCTCCAACACCACTGGAGAATCTTGACACCAGCCAGCACAAAGCAGCGGCTTGATTGATGTTGATATCCTTTAACATTCACTGAGGTAGCAGTGCTACCATCTCTCAGACATATTGCAACAAGTTAGCAAAACTCCAAAGGTGGCATCTTTTAAACTCACAATCTCTACCACCTAGAAGGAATAGGACAGCAGTTACACGGGAATACTGCCACCTGCAAGATCCCTTTCATGTCACACATCATCCTGACTTGCAATTATATTGCCATTCCTTTATTATTGTTGGTGTAATTCCTGGAACCCACTTGCTCACTGCACTGTGTGTGTACCTCTACACTACAGACTGCAACGGAGCAAATCTGCAGCTCACCACCATCTTCCCAAAGGGCATTAAATGTTGAGCAATAAATGCTGACCTAGTCAGCAATGCTGACATCTTAAACTGTACTGAATAATGGTTGAAATCGCTTGTGATGAAAGCTACAGTCTGCACTGACTAGGATTTCAAAACCTCTATTTTCCAAGACACTCCTTCACTAGGAAAGATATTGAAACTGTAGGTTTCTGGGGAGGGAATTTGTAAACAGAGTTTCCTGGCCGTGACACCAGACCAGTGAGAAATCAGCTTGAGATTTTCTGGTTGCTAGGGAAACTGAAGCTAATTAGTGGAGAAAAAGCACAAAGCCGAGAAATGAAATTTTAGCCAATGGGTGGAATGGTTCAGTAGCTGTAAAGTATTTGCACATGTGTGAAAGAGGAAGGGAAAAGGGAACGGAGGGAGGAAGGAATGAGTGGCACTGCTGGATAAGAAGACCAAACAGACTAGTTCCATGAGCAAGGCAGACAGGGATCCAAAAGGAAGTATCTTTCAGGTGGAAACCGTTCCAACAGAAATCATGAAGCTGTTGTAAGATAGACTCATTGTAAAGTCCTCTGTGAATAAAGTAACTGGAGTTGTAACTGGGAAGACCAAGTTTACAGGGGCTCAAAATATGGCTCAGGTTGGCGCTGAATTGAAATATTAATTAAAGGGATGGTCAGTATCTATCTTGCTTGTATCAGCTATTGAAAAGTAACTTGTAGTCTTCACTGCATATAATTTGCCTGTTAATTTATGCAGAGATTTTCTTGATACATTAAACATTTTAAAAAATAAATGCTTGTCTTTTGGTCTTTTCCACGAGTTCATTATATAAGGGCAACAGTTGAACTCCTTGACTATAGCAGGAGTTAGGGGTTTGGTCTTTTCCACTGAGTTCATTATATAAGGGCAACAGTTGAAACAATTTGGAACTCCTTGACTATAGCAGGAGTTAGGGGTTCCGTGGCACAGCACAGTGTCCCCAGCTCTGGACCAGGGGACGCAGGTTCAAATTGTCCCACCTGCTCCAGAGATGTGTAACCACGTTTCTGAACAGAAGTATAACAAATGGAGAATTTGTATATTTAAAACAAAAGTAATTCGAACCATTAATTAGAGATAAAATCAGCAGTTAGGGGTCTTCAAGCACAGTGAGAGTGTCCCTACCTCTGAGTTCCAAACGTGTGTAACAGTGTCTTTGTTTCAAAATATTTTCACCAGGACCTGCTTTTTCTTCTTCGGTTGCACCTATCCCCAACTCGTGTTTGAACTGAATTTGGTGACATTGGAAGGTAATATTGATAACCTTTTTATTCTGAAAGTTTCCAGTACAGGTTTTCCTTTGCATTATCAAACATTAGAAATTCTCCAAGAATACAAAAAGATTGGAGAATGGCTTGCAAACATGAACTAGGCAGCGGGGAGGGGTGGAACTCTCTCATTTTATGTTTAAGAGGTTTGTGGACTAAGCTTTGTGGAGCCTAGTTCACCAGGTTCCCAAGTGATTTTTCTCACACAATCCTCACCTCATTAACTAGGCAACCTCATTAACCTACACTCAAGAAGCTTGACACCATCCAGGACAAAGCAACCTGCTTGATTGGCACTACATCCACAAGCATTCACTCCCTCCACCGCCTATGCTCAGTAGCAGCGGTGTGTACTATCCACAAGATGCACTGCAGAAACTCACCAATGTTCCCCAAAGAGCACCTTCCAAACCCACGACCACTTCCATCTAGAAGGACAAGGGCATCAGGCATACGGAAACATCACCACCTCCATGTTTCCCTCCAAATCACTCACCATCCTGATTTGGAAATAGATCGCCATTCCTTCACTGTCGCTGGGTCAAAATCCTGGAATTCCCTCCCTAATAGCATTCTGGGTCAACTCGTAGCAGGAGGGCTGCAGCAGTTCAAGAAGCAGCTCACCATCATCTTCTCAAGGGCAACTAGGGATGGGCAAGAAATGCTGGCCCAGCCAGTGACGCCCACATCCTACAAATGAATAAAAAAAAAAGCACCTTACCACGTGCCCGGGAGAATCACTTGGCCAGAGAGACAGTCATGTTCACCAATGCAGGGACTCAGGGCCCTCATGCAACTGCTCCCTGCTTAAAACCCAACTGCACACCACTTCAGATGCTGCAAGCTAGGTTCAAGCCCTCACCCTGCAATACCTGATTGCTATCACCCAAAACACTGCTTGGTGGAAAGGAAAGCCAACTCCCTGTTGTGTGGATGGGGCTGGGAGGTCTTGGGGAACAGAATGATGGAGAAAAGAGCAATTCTTTTTCTTCAGATTTTCACTATTGGTCACAGTACCAGACCAAGTCAGATTGACGCTGTTTCTTGGGTGAAGTAGAATGCCCAACAGAACAGGAGAAAGGTCAATGATTTACACTTCTCAGGGGTAGGAACCACCATCTTCTCTCTGCTACTGCACATCCCCCGGGTCAGCACTCATTCTAACTCTGCCATGCTGCATACCTCTCACCAAGGTTCAGGGTACAATGCTTTCTGGTCCATACATCATGTCAACTCAATGGCTCTCACTCATCTCATCCTCCCAAATTGTAGAAACCAGAGAGAAGTTACAGAAAGAGACCATTCAGCCCATCATGAGTGCACCACGCGTGTAAAGCCAACTTCTGGCACCTGGCCTGTAGCCTTGCAGATTACAGAGCTTCAGCTGCAGATCCTGGTTTCTTGTAACTGAGTTCAGTGATTCTGCTTCAACCACCAAATGGGGCAGTAAATTATAGACACACACCACTCTCTGGGTGAGAAAAGATTTACCTCATGTTCCCGCTCACCCTTCTTCAATGACCTTAAATCTGTGGCTCCCTTGTAACTGAGCTCTCCATTGAGGATAACACATCTTCCTGTCCACTCTACCTAAGTCCCTCAGTATTTTGTACAACCTGATTAAGCCTCCTCCATTCTAAGGAAAAGCTAACAACACTCACAAACTCATCTATCGATCTTCATTACTTTGCCATCATACGCAACACTCCTTCAGTCACACGGTAGGAACAACATGTCCATGGGCTGATGTCTGAACAGGACACTGACTGATTGATCTGCAACAGCTGACGACTTAAACTTGACTGGCAGGACTGACCATGGCCCAATGCCTGGGCTGCAAAGACGTGGAGCCTTGCTCTCTGATAGGCTGACTAACCATGGCAAACCTAGTCTGTACTGGAAGTGGTCAAGTCTCTTCACTAGTTGTGATTATATCCTCTGACTGACTGTAGGACTCTTTCACCCTAACGGATAAGGTTTTCACCATTCAACATCAGGGTTTTGATTCTTGCTGCTTCAGGTTTGAGAGTGAGAAAGAAATTGGACTTTGTTTTTCTCTACATGGTGATTCTGACCTTTTCATTCTCTATATTTTCCTGCAAGCAAGTGGAATGTATCCATTCTAATACACAAGACACTCGCTGGGTGGGCTGTTTTCTCCCTCAATCGTAAAACATGGCCATTCAGCCCACTGTGCATCCACTGTATGAAAGGGCTCCTACTCACTCTGGTTCTTCCCATAGCCTACCAAACCATTCCTTTCCAGTGCCCGTTGTATGATGTAATTATGGCTACTTCCTCCACCTTTTCAGGTCATGTATTCTGATCATAGTGTCTGGAAGATATAGGCAGAGGTGAATGGTGGAACTTGTAGGCAGTTATCCTCTTTAGTTTATTTAACTGAAAGTGTTACATCAGAGAAACTGAACAGCCTCATACCTTTTTCTTGTTCCAATGGAAAGAAATCTTTGAGGCATTTCAGCTATTTGAGAAATATTTCGCATCATATTTTTGATGTTTATAATGACTTCAATCTTTCCTTCATTATAAGTGTTCACATTTCAAAAGTACTTCATTGGTTGTAAAGCATTTTGAGATGTGTTGAGGTTGTGAAATGTGCTGTGGAGATGCAATTTATTTCTTCTTAGAGAGCTTATTTCCAGTCCAGATCCCAAGATAATGGCCAATTGCATCATTTGGATCATATTGAGAAAAGTATTATTGGTTTGCCTCGAATTGGAAGCTGTTGCTGATTGGAATTGTTTTCACCTTCACGACTAATCCCTGCCTGTTTCTTCCTGCTTCACACATTCGAAACATTAGAATTTGTGCCACTTAGTTGCGAGTGTGACACAGGAACCAGCACAAGTGGGACAGAGAAATCCTGGTCCAGGTATAGCATTTTATAGCTTGAAACATTTAGACAAGTTCCATCTCTGTCAACGGCTGGCGGTGGGGGGAGGCGGCACGGTTCTTTAACTTTAGGCTGCAGTGTGAATTAGCTGACATGGAATCCTAAATCCTGTTGAATGAATACCTTAACGGAATGGGGTGTACAATGAACAATGAATCCAAATTGTCCATTCTTTCACATTCTCACCGGAAGCTATCGGCTGAAAAAGTGTCTTGTTTTCTAAAAACATGTTGCATTATGTATCCCTGACAACAAAGTGTGGAGCTGGATGAACACAGCAGGCCAAGCAGCATCTTAGGAGCATAAAAGCTGACGTTTCGGGCCCAGACCCTTCATCAGAAAAGGGGGATGGGGAGAGGGTTCTGAAATAAACAGGGAGACAGGGGGTGGCAGATCAAAGATGGATAGAGGAAATGGTAGGTGGAGAGGAGTCAGACAAGTTAAAGGGGTGGGGATGGAGCCTGTACAGGTGAGTATAGGTGGGGAGGTAGGGAGGGGATAGGTCAGTCCGGGGAGGATGGACAGGTCAAGGGGGCAGGATGAGGTTAGTAGGTAGGAAATGGAGGTGGGGCTTCAGGTGGGAGGAGGGGATAGGTGAGAGGAAGAACAGTTTAGGGAGGTGGGGACAAGCTGAGTTGGTTTTGGGATGCAGTGGGGGGACGGGAGATTTTGAAGCTTGTGAAATCCACATTGATACCATTGGGCTGCAGGGTTCCCAAGCGGAATATGAGTTGCTGTTCCTGCAACCTTCGGGTGGCATTGTTGTGGCACTGCAGGAGGCCCAGGATGGACATGCTGTCTAAGGAGTTGAAATGCTTCGCGACTGGGAGGTGCAATTGTTTATTGCGAACTGAGCGTAGATGTTCTGCAAAGCAGTCCCCAAGCCTCTGCTTGGCTTCCCCGATGTAGAGGAGGCCTCATCGGGATCAGCGGTTGCAGTATACCACATTGGCAGATGTGCAGGTGAATATCTGCTTGATATGGAAAGTCATCTTGGGGCCTAGGATGTGGGTGAGGGAGGAGGTGTAGGGCAAGTGTAGCACTTCCTGCTGGAGAATCCAAGATAACAAAGTGTGGTCTCTCCGGAAGGCAGACAAGGGTGGGGGTGGAAAAATGTCTTTAGTGGTGGGGTTAGGTTGTAGATGGCAGAAGTGTCAGAGGATGATGCGTTGTATCCAGAGGTTGCTGGGGTGGTATATGAGGACAAATGGGATTCTCTTTTCGCGGTTATTGCAGGGGCGGTGTGTGAGGGATGAGTTGCGGGAAATGCAGGAGATACAGGCAAGGGTGTTCTCGATCACCGCGCGGGGGATGTTGCCGGTCCTTGAAGAACGAGGACATCTGGGATATGCGGGAGTGGAATGCCTCATCCTGGAAGCAGATGCGGCGGAGGCGAAGGAATTGGGAATAGGGGATAGAATTTTTGCAGGAAGGTGGGTGGGAGGAGGTGTATTCTCGGTAGCTGTGGGAGTTGGTGGGCTTGAAATCGATATCAGTTTCTAGGTGGTTGCCGGAGATGGAGACAGAGAGGTCCAGGAAGGTGAGGGATGTGTTGGAGATGGTCCAGGTGAACTTGAGGTTGGGTGGAAGGTGTTGGTGAAGTGGATGAACTGTTCAAGCTCCTCTTGGGAATACGAGGCTCCCCAGACTGACCTATCCCCTCCCTACCTCCCCACCTATACTCACCTCTACAGGCTCCACCCTGCCCCTTTAACTTGTCTGTCTCCTCTCCACCTATCTTCTCCTCTATCCATCTTTGATCCGCCTCCCCCTCTTTCCCTATTTATTTCAGAACCCTCTCCCCATCCCCCTTTTCTGATGAAGGGTCTAGGCCCGAAACGTCAGCTTTTGTGCTCCTGAGATGCTGCTTGGCCTGCTGTGTTCATCCAGCTCCACACTTTGTTATCTTGGATTCTCCAGCATCTGCAGTTCCCATTGTCTCGATTGCATTATGTATCCCTGTTCTTTTTTTTATTTGTTCATGGGAAACAGGCATTGCTGGCCCACCCACCATTTAATACCTGTCCCTAACTGTCCATGAGAAGCTGCCATCCTTGTGATGTAGGTACACCCATAGTCATACTTGGGATGGAGTTCCAGGGTTTTGATGCAGCAAAACTGAAAGAGGAACAACATTGTTCCAAATCAGAGATGGTGTGTGGCTGGAAGAGGAACCTGGAGCTTTCAGGCTCTTCTCCTTTTAGGTGGTAGAGCCTACAGGTTTAGAAAGTGCTGTCGAGGAAGGTTTGGCAAGTTGCTTTTTTTAAAAAAATTCATTCACAGGTATCACTGGCTAGACCAGTATTTATTGCCCAGAGATAACAAAGTGTGGAGCTGGATGAACACAGCAGGCCAAGCAGCATCTTAGGAGCACAAAAGCTGACGTTTTGGGCCTAGACCCTTCTCCAGGCCCAAAATGTCAGCTTTTCTGCTCCTAGGATGCTGCTTCCCTGCTGGGTTCATCCAGCTCTACACTTTGTTATCTCGGATTCTCCAGCGTCTGCAGTTCCTATTATCTCCGATACAATTTATTGCCCAGAGGACAGTTAGGAATCAACCATATTGCTGTGGGTCTGGATAGGCCAGACCAGATAAGGATGGCAGTTTCCTTCTCTAAAGGACATTAGCAAACCAGATGGGTTTTACTGATATTTGATGCAGGATTTGTAGTCATCATTAGATTCTTAACTCCAGATTTTTTTTAATTGAATTCAAATTCAACTATCTGCTGTGGCAGGATTCAAACCCATATCCCTGAACATTACCTGGATCTCTGGGTCAACAGGCCAGTGATAATACCAATAGGCCACTGTCTCCCTACAATGTATCTTGTGGATCACACACAATGCAGCCAGCGGGGTATTAGTGGTGTGGGAAATGAATGTTTAAAACACCGAATGGTGTTTACCTGGGCAACTCTGCACATTGTTGGGTAGATGCCATTGTCACATCTGCACTGGAACAGCTTGGCCATGGGTGTGATTAACCCTGGAGTACACATCTTCATTGCAATTGTGGAATGCTGTCAGAGTTCACAGCATTGACAGAGTCCCAACATTCAGCCATTTCTTGGTATCATTTCAGAATTAATCCAAGGCTAATGCTGAGATTGCAGGAAGATATCAAGATAGATCAATCACTCGGCACTTCTGACTGAGGATGCTTGCAAAAGCTGCAGCCTCATCTTTTGAAGGTGGGGATATTTGTACAGTCTCCTCCTCCTGCTGGTTGTTTCGTTGTCCAGCATCATTCGTTACTAAATGTGGCAGGACTGCAGAGCTCGGATTCGATCAGTTGGTCGTGGGATTGTTCAGCTCGATCTCATGTTGCTTCCACGCTTTCACACCAAGTAGTCCTATGCTGCAGCTTCAACAGGTATGCTTGGCACTGGTCCCAGCAAGTCCTCTAACACATTTCATCAAACTAGGGTTGGCTTATTGGTTTGATGGTAATGGTAGATTGGGGTTTATGCCAGGTTATGAGGTTACAGATTGTCGTTGAGTACAGTTCTGCTGTGGGTGATGGCCCAGTATGCCTCATGGATGCCCAGCTTTGAGTTTCTAGGCCTGTTTGAAATCTCTTCTATTTAGCACAATGGTGGTGTCACACAGCAAAACGGAGGTTCTCCTTCAATGTGAAGGTAGGACTTCATCTACATAAGTACTATACTGCGAATAGCTGGTAATGGGCACTATTAGCGGCTAACAATGGGTTGTGTGCAGTAGCCTGGTGTGTGGGGATTGGGGTAACAACATGGGAGAAGGAGCCTCAAGCCCTAAATCTGTTGAGCCCAATGCTGATTCCAGAAGTTTACAGGGTTCCCAAGTGGAAAACGAGATGCTGTCTTTCCAGCTTGCGCTGAGTTTCACTGGAGCATTGCAGCAAGCCTGAGACAGAGGCGTTGGCTATAGAACACAGGTGTGTGTGTTGAAGTGGCAGGCAACTGGAAGCTCAGGGTCATTTTTGCAGACAGAATGCAGGTGTCCTGTGAAGCAGTCACTCAGTCAACGCTTCATTTCCCCAATGTAGAGCAAGTTGAATGAACAGCACCTTATTGTTTGCTTGGGAACCCTACAGCCTCTGGACTCAATATCGGGTTCAATGATTTTGGGGCTTGAGGTATCCTCTCCTCTGATCAGTGGCCATAATTGGCCTTTTAGCTACTTGTCTATAGCCATGTAGCCTTACACAAGGGCAGGATTGTGCTGGCAAACATGCATGCCAGCAATGAAATAACCAGTCTGTCCATCTCCATCCTGGCCCAAATTGGAGTTGAAAATCCTGCCGATGCTCTCCTTAAGCCCCCTAGTCTGCAAAACCAATTTTGCACAGATAGAAAAGTAAGTTCTGCAACAACTCCACCTCAATGTCTATCGCATGCTTTCTCAACACCCGTTCTCCCAACTTCTAACCCACTCTTTATCCCAACATTGAGTCTATAGTTCCTGCAATTGTCTACATTGGTATTTATCTATGCATTTTGTATGAATGCCAAACCTTTGAGAGCTGCGTTATTGAAATCACTAACTTGCGTGAAGCACAGACATCCTTTTGTTACATTTGGCCTACTCAGCATTGAACTTCCAGGCTCTTAACAGCTTTCAGTCAGAGAAATTAGTTGTTCTACTCAAAGATTCATTTTCAAGGCTGGATATGTACCTCTGATCAACTGAGTCAATGATCCTTGCATGAAATGACAGATGACTAAATGGCACCATTTTTATGACTAAGTGCCTGGAACAGTTTTTTTTATTTTTTTGATGACACAATTTAGAGATTTAATATTTACTGCACAATATGTGGAAGTTTGTTCTTTTTAGTGCTCATCATGACGTCCATTACGTAGAGACCAACACTTTAGTGCCATATTACAGATTGTAAAGTGGTAAATGTGGCAATAAATGATAATTCAGGGCTTAGGGGCATGTTAGACCATAGCTGAGGTTCAGTGGGTAGCTCTCTCTCATCTCTGATTCAGAAAAGTTGTCAGGCCCAGTGCTTTTACAGGGATTTGAGCATAACATGTAGACTGACATTTCTGTGATGTTTAAATTGTATGTGTCGAATTCCATGGAGCCATTTTCAAGGTCTGAGGTATTATATTCCTCATCAATATTTGCCCAACCAACAGCATTAAATCCAAAGGGTACAGTCAATGCCACATTGCTGTTTGTGGGCCCATGCTGTACACATATCATTGCTGTGGCTCCTGCATTACAGTTATAATTACACTTCAAAAAGGTCTTTATTGGCTACAAAGCATTTTAAGCCATCCTGAAGTTATACAGGCAATAAATAAATGCAAAATATCTGACTCCTTCTCTCTTAGTATCTTCATAGCTCTATGAACTGAGTTTGAATCTAGACAATCGAAATATAGAATTTTATTTTTCATCCAATTATCGGAAGGATATAAGGGTCCAGAGGTGAGTCATTTCCTTGCTGAATGACAATCTACGGCTTATAGCAATCCATAGATCAGGCAATGAGTGAGATGGAGACGTAGAAAGATAAAACAAAAACAACAGAAATTGCTAGAAACAGTCAGCAAGTCTGGCAGCATCTATGGAGAGAAATCAGAGTCAACGTTTTGGGTCCAATGACCTTCCTTCAAACCACGAAGCCTATTTCCCACATCTATTATCTTTCGAGTTTATTTGGGTGGGGATGGGGCCGGCCTTTTGGTTAGCTGTTCTGATCAAGTCATGATGGGTATGCCACCCACACATTTTCCCACTTGTAATTTTAACAGAGGAAACTTGTGGCATTGTACCTGTGGCTTCCTGACATTCTCAGACTGCAAGACCACAATGGAAAATAAAATTAGCCCTTAAAAGTGAAATATGACAATTAAACAGGGATTAAGTATGGCATAATGTTTGATTTCAATGCCTCATTTTTTAAATACAGGGAGGCATAATGCGTGCGTAAGCTTTTTGGGTGTTGAGAAGGGAATGGGGAATTCAATAACATGCCCTGAGCAATTTAAAGAAGTCAACCTGCGTCTGAACTGGTGTAGTTGCCTTCTAGAAAATTACAGCTTTCCTAATTGTACATTTAAAAAAAAATTCTCATCCTATTTTCTTCCTTTCCCGAAGACACTGGCTTGTACTAAGGTAATGATTCTGCCAACGCTGAGCTCCTTAGCTGGCCCACTGTATGTGCGTGAGCCTGAATGGTTTCAGCAGGATTGCAGGGGACTCATGACTGCTCCCAGGGCCTACTGTTACCTGGGCCCACTGCTACTCCAGGCCTACTGTTACCTGGGCCCACTGCTACTCCGGGCCTACTGCTACTCCAGGCCCACCGCTAACCACCACCCCCCCCCCCCCCCCCCCCCCCGCCCCCGGCCGACTGCTACCCAAGCAGATTACAATGAACTGACCAGTAACTGTCACTGGAAAATATCCAGATGTGGAGAACATATCCTTCCATTCTCCAGCCAGGCTGAGACCAGGGATTGTCTGTTCCTCAGGTGCATTCCTTTTTGGAACAATAGATGTTAAAGAGTGATCTGCTAAAAAGGTAAATTCACCATAGGTCTATCAGACTATTGGCTGTGCTCCCATTAGAGAGAGAGCCAAAGGGTGGTGGTTTAACCAAACATTCACACCTCAGGTAAAGGAGAGGTTGAGAATGTAGCCTCAGTGGGAGTGGGAATTTAAATTCATGCTGTGGGTATCACTGCATTGCAAACTACCCAACTCACTCCCTGATTTGATTTGATAAGGGTGCACGAAGTTGTGGCAAGCTTAGTCATTTTACATAAAGAAATGATATTCCCAGTTACCTAAAGCTACAAAGGACTTGAAAACAAAGATTTATACTTCTGGCCAAGTCCTGCAGCAGAGGGTGAGAAAGATCCCTTTTACACAATAAATGGTGACGGCCTGGAGTTCACTCCCTCTGATGATGGGGGAAAGACGAGACGATTATGGACTTCAAAAGGGAGCTGGGTGGGGACCTGAAGGGTATAAATTTGCAGGGCTAGGCAGTAGGAGGATGAGATTGATTACATGTTTTGTAGATTCAATGGTCCTGATCACAAATCTGTTGCAAGACAGGAGGCTATTCAGCCCATCATGTCTGTACTGGATCTCCAAATGAGCAATTGTGCCAATCTCCCACCTTCGCCCATAACTCTGACAGTTCCACCTTTTCAGACAACAGGTTAATTGCTTTTTGAATGCTTGAAATGAACCTGCCTCTACCACTCTCCTTCTGTGCTGTAATGGCTCCACGACTATGACTTAGCAATACTATTGAACTATTTGAAGAAGAGCTCAGGGGTTTTTCCTGTTATCCTGGACAATAATTATCCTTCAACTAACATCACAAGGATAACATCTAGACATTTTCATATTGCTCTCTGTGGGGCCTTGCTTTGTACAAATTGGCTACTTTGCTTTCCATCAGAACCATAACTACATTGTAAAAGTACTTCATATACTGTAAAGTAACTTGGGATGTCCCACAGTTGTGAAAGATGTAATATAAATGCAAGAAAGTCTTTGAAGTTTGCCTGGAAGCCTATTGCATAGAATTTAGATCCTTTTGCATGGAACAACATTTTTATCACGTGCAAGTGCGCAAATATAAGTTTGCATAAAGCCGTTCTGGTGCAATTTTGAGTGGCAAACAGGGCTTAGTTAAAGACTAGCTAGTAGTAGGTTTGGTATCCTCAAATACAATTAGCTTTCTTCATCACAATCTGCTTTGGCAGGGAGGTAGTGGAGGAGTTCTAAAAAGTTTCATTTAAGATTCTGTCGCTTAGTCACACAACTCCGTATGAAATCTACACAGTTGCTGGGGTCTCTCAATTCCTTCTTATTTAAAAAGTACCATCTGGAAATGGTCTGAAGGCAACTGCTTTGGATGCCCCATACTTCTGAAATGAAGAACAAGAACATTCTGATGGTATGTTGAGTTATGGAGATTTCTCCACTAAATAACTAAACTTAATTATTACAGATAAATGCGCCTACAGCCAAAGGAGCGACTGAGCTGCAAAAGCTCTTTACCTAGAAGGAGCTGATTATCAAAGGGACAAATCAATGCCTTAGTTGCATAGTTCCTTGGCCAGACCTCATCTATTGTATCCAGTTTTTAACACAAGACCTCACGTTTAGTTTTGCAATTAATGTCATGCAGAATCACCAAAAACCTACCAGGGCCTAGAGAGCTTGGTTCTGAGGACAGTTTACAAAAAAATGGTTATTATTCCATTAAATTTAGCTGATCAAGGTGTATCACACACTAAATAGATTCAATAAACTTTATAAAAAGAAACCACTCTGATGGGGAATCAGAGAAAATATAAACTTAAAATCCTATCTAGGTTATTTAGGAGAGAGACCCAGAATTCTCAATTGGAGTTGTCAAGACTGAGGTTCAGTCTCTGAGGTAATGGGAACTGCAGATGCTGGAGAATCCGAGATAACAAAGCATGGAGCTGGATGAACTCAGCAGGCCAGGCAGCATTTTAGGTGCTCCTAAGATGCTGCTTGGCCTGCTGTGTTCATCCAACTCCACACTTTGTTGTCTGAGATTCAGTCTCTTTTTGTTTGATAAGAGCTAAATGATGTTGACATATTGCAATCTAAATGAATGCCAAAGCAGGCCTGGGGGGTGTTGAATGGCCTCCTGACATCTTTATGAGGACAAGAAGATTGTAGGTATGATTCTTGAATATTTTTTGATTTAGTTGATTTTTGTCAAGTGACACTATTCGGGACCAAACACCCTTAGGCACGGATGGTATAAAGCATTCCTTCCCTGATCAGTGCCCCTGTGAAAGGATTGTTAATTTTCCAGGATTGGTCTAGAATTGAAGATCAATTTCTAGGACACTGCTGTGTGCAACACTGAATAAAATGGACATTAAAGTAACACATCATCACTTTGTTTGCACTTTTTTTTTCTTTACCAAATATAAAAGCATTGAAAATGGGGTAAAAAGAAAAGGGGCTGTTTGGCTTACAGTCAAGCTCATCCATTTCATTTAAGAGTCTTTTCACTCTCTAAGTGATGTGGGAACCAGCATGTTAAAAGGCTGACTCATTCACCTACTGAAGTACATCTCACTGTACCTTGAATTCTATCATCAAGAAAAGGAAAACTGGGGATTAATATAAATATTGGTAAGTGAATGAATGGCTCTTCTTCAAATCATTTAAGGCATCACGGCAATTTGGTTGCATAAACTCTGTCTTTAAGAAGTCAGTGTCTATATAGTCTTAGTAAAATGAAGTCAACAACCAGTCACAAGTTGTGGTGACATTGGATGAAGATGTAGGGAAACAAAATGCAGACAGATATTGTTACATATTCAACAGGAAGGTGCTACATTAAGAATGGGCTTCTGGGGTTGATTCTAAGGTGCTAAAAACATTTAAGGATTTAACAAACAAGAGTAAAGACAGAACTGAACCAAAGTATCATCACATGTATCTGTCAGGGTAATTTATTTTTAATTAATATGCTGCAGGTGGAGCAGCTTTTGTCCACTTACAATACTCCATTTTTCTGGCACTGAGCACTAGTAGTGAAATGTCAATATCTAGGACAATCCATGGAATTTCATGCACGATGACTGAATGATTGCTCTCCATGGCTTAACCACTGCACTTAAAGTGACCATTATGTTGCATTAGAGAATTTCACCTCTCTCGGATTATTGTTAAATTGTAAGACATTTTCACAGAATATGAGGAGAAACTGTTCACACTAACTGGAGGGTTGGTCATGAAATAGCAAGACTGCTGCAGGAAAGATGAAGTGAAATGTTTTTATGCAATGAATTGCTCTCATCTAGAATGCACAGCCTTAAAGAACAGTGAAAACAGATTTAATATTACCTTTACAATAGTAAAACAGAGTCGGATATGTATATGAAAAGGAAAAGAAAGGGTGCAGGGCTATAGGGAAAAAGTAGAGTGGGAGCGAGACAGAAGAATTAATTGGATAGATCTTTCAGAGGGGTCTCAGATTGGCCTTTTTCTATGGCCTATGATTCAACTATTCTATTCCACAGAAATTCAAAGGTTCAAAACAGAATTCTAGGTGGATTAATAGGCTGCATCTACGCAACAAAGCGTTTGCCAAACCTTTTTCTTGTGCTTTCAGAAACACATAACTTGGTAATATAAATTGTGTCAAAATAATCCTTTGGATCTTCAGAGCTAATGGCTTTTCAGATCCTCCCCAAATCAGAAACAATTGCCAAAGCTTTTCATGGAGTCCTTATACATACTGTCCCTTTTAAAAGCCCAGTAGGTGAAGGCAACTTATTGACCTCCTTAGGAAATTGATTGAACGACAAAGAGTAGAGATTCTGGTCGGAATGTAACTATGGTACGTGCAAGGAATTGTGTTGGGGCCTCAACTATTCACTGTGTTTATTAACAACTTAGATGTTGGGGTAGAAAGCCAAATATCCAAATTTTCCAAAACACAAATAAAGGTGGCATTATAAGCAAACTAAACTGACAGATACGATTATTAACAGATAATCAATAGAGGACGTGTATGGAAAAACAGGAAAATGGATTTCGAAGTAGGAAAATTTGAAGTCATCAAATTTTGACCTAAAATGGACAAAACATTAAATTTTCTGAATGAAGAAAATCTGGAAACAAAGGAGGTTACAGACATTTGGAATTCAAGATACATAAATCATTGATATGTCATATTCTGCAAGACAAAATAACTTAAAAGTTGCTAATAGATCACTGGTCTCTAGAGGATGAGAATGCAAAGGAAAAGGAGTTTTGCTACAGTTAAAGCTGTCAACAGTTTTAAAACGATATGTTGGTCTGGGAGTTAATGGTATTTGATGGAGTTTTCCGGGGTGGGGGACAGTGAAAAACAGAAAAATATGTGCGGACTGCTCCCTGGAAGGAAGGTCAACTCACTCCTTACCAACTTGTCTGTCCACGACAATATAGTTCAGGCAGGCAAAACTGGCTGCGAATGTGACGTCTACCTTACTTTCGGGAGGGAACTCCAGCCTCAGGGCTGCCAGCTTCACCACTCTTCACACCTGAGCTCAGTAGTAGGCACTGCCAGGACTGTAGGAAGGGTGGGCACAGAAATATCAGGCTGCCTCATGAAGGTGAGTATCAGGGCTTTAGGTTGGATAGGGCTCCTAGAATCCAGAGAATGGTGAGATGGGCAGTGGGCGAAGGCTGGGTTATAACAAACATGCTGCACAGAAGGATGGTGGTGTGACATTTTGGGGGTTGCCCCTGATGTGCAAAGGCTCACTTCCCTGCCTTTGTTCTTTTTGGCCACTCCAACTCCCCAGTCTACACTGAACTTCTAATGTTGCCAACACCATCTTATCCAAATCAATAGGGTTTGTTTAGACATTCCATTATTCAATTCAGTAGAGGGAAGGCAGCCAGGACGCCAACCATATTATGGAGGTTAGCTCAGGGCTGGGTGCGAAGCTGGTGGGCTAGCTACCCAACCTATTTACATACCACCCTTCAAAAAACACACCCAATTTGGGGGGGGGGGGGGGGGGGGGGGGGAGACTGTAAAATCCAACCCATTAACCTTGGAGGAAGGGCAATGCAGACTTACAAGAACGATATCTGGACTCCAAGGATTAAATTAAAAGGAAAGGTTACACAAAGGAGCATTTTATCTACTGAAATTTAAAATTTACGGAGGTAATGTGAGCAAAATATTAAGCGAAGTTGATAGGGTGGGTAGAGAAATTGTTTCCACTGACTGGGACTAGACAGCATAATTAACTTTCAGCCAGGCATTCCTGGAGTGATGCTCGGAAACATTTCTGTACAAAGACGATGGTGGAAGCTTGAAACGTCTTTGATAAATTCCAACGGATGCTGGATCAATTATTTATTTTAAATCTGAAATTTGATAGACTATTGTGAACCAAATGTATTAAGGGATCGGGGGTATAAGGCAGGCGTATGGAATTGGGTTGCACATCAGCTAAGATCTAAGTCAACAGCAGACAAGTTCAGAAGCCTAAATTGGCAGACGACGCTTCCTAGTTTCCCTCACATGTTTTTATCTCTATTTCTCTGTAGAAATGTGACTGTCACATTTTGTTGAAACCAGAAAACTTCCCTCAGAAATATGTCTTATTCTCTAACCTTTGCTGACTAAATTGCATCAATCATCTCTTAGCTTCTGAGAGTAAGTAAAATATTTTTGACATTACTAAATGCCTCTCCCATCAAGATTTGGGAATATGACCACAGTTTCCCATCATCCTACCCAGCAACAAAATCATTTACGTGCAACTACCATAGTGCTGTTCCTAGATGCCTTAGCTCCCGCTGACATCTTTATCTATAATTTTGTTATTTCTAGACTCAATATATCCAATGTTCTCCTTGCCAACCTCTCATCCTCCACAAACTTCAACCTGTCTAAACTGCAGTTATTTTTATCATGTCCTATTTGCATGTTACTCCCTGTCCTTGATGGATGTTAATTATATATTAAGTGAGTAGTTCAGTGATGTTCAATTAACTGGTGATTCATTTGCATTGCCTGTATTATGGGCTCGTGTAGCACAGTGGTAATGTCCCTACCTCTGGGTCAGGAAAGCTTGGGATTCAAGTCCCACCTGCTCCAGAGGTGTGTTGTAACATTTCCAAACTGGATGATTAAAAATATCTTGCATATCTATGTATTTCTTGGAAAGGGGTCCTGTGGCACAGTGGAAAGTCCCTATCTCTGAGCCAGAAGTCCAAGTTCACATCTAAACTCACCTGGATGTGTGTCTGAACAGGTTGATTTAAAAATAATTTATACATCCTGAAATTGAGGTTTTTGTATTTGGAGGTGTATGTGAATATATACCACAATGCATATATCTTTATAAATAAAATATGTAAAGATTAGACTCCGGTATTTTTCCGTCACAAACTGGCTTTCCAGAACAGAACATGACCTACATTTACATCTATTTACCTGTCCACCAATGCATTGAACTTTACATCCCTATTCTCATTTTCGAATACTTTCATGACCTTATCAGCTTCACTGGCCTTGTATCACTTTGGTCACTAGTGACGCTGTCTTTCAGATGGGGTTTTAAACCAAAAGCCCCAGCTGCTCTTTCAGGTTAATGCCAAAAATGTCAATGTTCCAGTGGAGAACAGCTAGCGAGTTCTCAGGGTGTCCTCGTCAATGTCTTAATTTTCCTAATCAAATTGTTTAGAGATTTCTGGACCATGTGGGACTCGAACCCAGGCCTCTTTGTCTAGAGGTAGGGACACTACCATTGCACCACAAGAGGGTCTCACCAATATGTATCCCTCAACCAATATTACTGAAAACAGGTGAGGCGGTAGTTTATTGAATTGCTATTTTGGGACCTTGCTGTGTGCAAATTAGCTGCGTTTCCTACATTATCTCTTTTCACTGGTTGTAAAAACTTTTCAGACATCCTGAGGTCATGAAGGACAATGTAAAGCCACTCAGACTTCTGCCCACTTAGCTTTCGGTCCAGGCTCTGGCATGCCTCCTTTTCTCTAATTATTGATCAGGTCCTTCCACACCTTTATTTTTCATTCATCCATTAACCTACACACTGTCAAGTCCCATTAAAATGCCCAAAGATGATTTTGACATTAAGCTTGAATATATTGTCGCAAATTGCAACAGGCGCTCTCTGCGATAATCTCACTCATGGAGGCCAGCATACATTAGTTTAAACAGTGATGATCTTTCACATCCATCAACGGTACTGGGGCAAACAATGATCGATAGCTGCTGTGTTCTGTTACTTCCACAGATCCAATAATGTGGTGTTCACTTGGTCTGTGGACCACAGAAGGACAAAAGACTAAATAGACTCCCCCGACCTTGACTACATTGCACTGTCCATTTGTGCCAATGGGCAACAACTTCATGCTGTCACTGAGAAGACGAAGACACTGCACAGAATGTGTGCTTCTAGCCTGCAATTTAAAAGAATAAAACACAAAATGAAGGAGCACCGAGAGACACAAGTAATAAGCACCTATTATATCAAAGTAGCCTTATGTGCCAATTAGATTTAGCGCCCCTTTTATTAATCCTCTGCAGATAGCTTTGTTCTTCCTACAGCTGCTTCTACAGACTTCTAAAGGTGCAACATGGGCTTGCAGCTTTTTCTAGAACATTCCACCAACAAAAATAACTGTTACATTATATTTTGCGTCTGATGTTGCTGCTGCCTGAATGTGCTGAATGTATAAAGAAATACGAACTGCATTGAGGAGCTCTGTCGCTCTGCATTTCCAGTATAATAACTAATGACACAATTAAGTCAAAGTTGCAGGCGAGGACTGGAAAATAACTGGTTCAGAAAAATTACTGACAATACAAATTCATCAAATGAAATTCCTTTCTGTTTTCACTTCTCCACTCAATAAAATGCTTCCTCAAGCTAAGGTGTGGTTGTAAGGAAGCTACTTTTTCCAGTAGGCCATTCATTGTTCATGTACAATCATCAAAAGTGGGTGCCCAAGCAGGCGGGCAGGGGGTGGGGGTGTGGGGGAGGGGAAGCACAGTGTTCATACACACAGTTCCATTAGGGGTCGCTGAATAGCCAGCAACGCAGGAGCTCTGGATAATTCCACCTCTACTAATGCTCCATTGTGACTCCTGCCTACGGATCAAGCAGCCGATGGCTCAGTGAAGCACTGAGGGAGTTCTGCAGTGCTAAGGTGCATTTGGCTTCCAGATGAACCATCTCAGGTGGATGTAACAGGAGCTAGGACTGGACTGTCTTCTCGGGGAAGAAAGAAAATCATTCTGGGCTCCTGCATGTCCCTCTCAGATCCGATTACGCCAGCTGGTAACTGTGCCTATAATCACACAACGAATGTCAAAAGGATTGGACCCATACTCAGCCTCGACATTCCCGAAAAGAATGAACTATACCAGGTTTCACTGTTCAAGTCATTCCACAGCCATCGAGTTATTTTGACGAACAGTTACTGTCACAATGTGGAAGTCCATTTGAGGACTACAAAGTCCTGTGAACATCAATAAATTAAACTGTAATGTAATCTGTTACATGTTAGCAGTGTATGTCATGGATGAATCTAGACTAGAACACTTTGTTGAATAACTAGTTGAAAATCATACGCTTAGCTATCATGACAGAGAACACCAGCTGCCATGGGATTGTACCACACCTCAGTTGGGGGCGAGAAGGGGGATAAATTGGAATAAAGAAATGTCACTTAGATCTTAAAGTGATCTAAAGTAAATCAATGCAGTAATTTCTTCCACTGCCAAAAGTCCCATAGCCAATATGCATTCCTGGGTGATTGCTTGTGACACATAGCCATTATTTCCAACCACAAGAAGAAAAATAAGAAAACACATTAGTTCTAGAATGTGAAATGTTGCCCTGACAACAGTCTTCCTGTATTTCATTATCGTTCCGAAAAACATCAGTTTCAGAATACGAAGGTAAAATGATGCAAAGTTCAAAGCTTGCTGCTTATCTGACAATATCAGGTTTCACAAGCTAGCAAGAGTGGAGCTGATGTGAGCGGTATGTTGGGTTAGCACACTGTCCATACACCTATGAGACATGGGTTTCAAAGGAACTCATTTCTCACCATCAACTGAATGCTGTGGCCCTATATTGACATAAAGTTGGTGACAGTGAACCCAATTCCAAATGGGCACAACGTAACATTATTAAATTATAGAACTAATGGTGGTTGTCTTTTCCCTAGGATGGTGGATTTCAAGGCTAGGGGCTACTTATTTTATGGTGAGCGGAGGGAGGTTTAAAAATAAGACATGGGGGCAATTTTTTTTACACAGAAGGTGGTTCATTTGTGGAAGGACCTTCCTGAGGAAGTGCTGGATGTGGGTACAGTTCCAATGTTTAAAAGATATTTGAATAAGTACATGAATAGGAAAGGTTTGGAGAGGTACGGGCTAGGAGCAGGTAGATTGGACTAGTTTAGTTTGGGATTATGTTCGGCACGGACTAGTTGGACCGAAGGGTTTGTTTCTCTATACCTCTACAGCATGTTACACATTAGTGCCAAATTTTAAATCTTATTTGTAAGTAGAGTGACCTTAAAATAACGTGAAACACTTAAACTTCTATAAGGGAGTTGAATGTTCTTCAAAGACTGGGCAGAGCTTTATTCATAACCAGTTGTGCTCTGACCTGAGAGTGTGACGTTGATTAGCCAATTCTTCAAAATGTCTTGGAGCAGACAGAAGTTAAAAGTCAATCTCCAAATTCAAAGCCAAGTAATATAACACCAGGTAATAATTAATAAGGACAAGGGCATGCAGAGGACGGGGGTCTAGATTAAAGAAAAGATAAATTTGAGGGGCTGAAAATAAACCGTTGGAAAATAATCTTGCTCAAAAGTGATTTGTAAAAACAACAGGGAACATTTAAAATACAGTCTAGCAGAGCTCAGGGAATATATATTCTTCTAAAAGTTAAGCATAAAACCACTAATGAGATATATGGGAAAACTGACCAGAAGGCTAGAGACATACACTAAATAATTGGACACCTAGGAAAAGCGTGGTAAACAAGAATACAAAGAGGTTAGACAGAAATTTTTTTATAAAAAGAAAAAGAAAAAAGGGGGAAAAAGAGGAACTATATTAATTTAATTCTCAAGGAACTGCAAGGTATTCCATGGGCAAATCAAAAAGAAGTGAGACTGTTAATAGGGTCACTGAGGGACAGACAGGATTAAGTAGCAGGAAGCAACAGTGAAGTGGCAGAAATATTAGATAATTATTTTGCTTCAGTAAATGCCAGGTTGACAAGACATCAAGATGACTGCTTTTAAAAGCAAAAAGTGAAGTATTAAATAAACTTATCAAACCCACAGTAATACCCTTGGTGTGGTCAATGTAAAAGCATGCATTTAAAAAGAGACCATTGAATAGTTAGCAGGGGTACTATTGCACATATTAAATAATTTGTTAGAAAAG
The DNA here is from genome assembly GCF_030684315.1 of Stegostoma tigrinum. Taxonomy (NCBI): domain Eukaryota; kingdom Metazoa; phylum Chordata; class Chondrichthyes; order Orectolobiformes; family Stegostomatidae; genus Stegostoma; species Stegostoma tigrinum. The sequence continues at coordinate 16,846,415 of NC_081376.1, forward strand.
ATGTACTGCTAGAGGCCTGATGGACAGCTAACATTATACATAGAATTTTAAGAAGGGAAATGCAGCATATCCTGGGAACTATAGACCAGTTGGTACAACCTCAATAGAGTCGGAAAAATAATGTGTTTCTTACAAAAGGAGAACATAGAGGAAAATTCTAGATGAAAATATCATCACGATTGTCAGCAAGGATTTCAAATGAGGAACTCTTGCATGACCATATATAATGAATTCCTTGAAGAGATATCATGAAGAGTAGATATGTGAACATATATATAATTTCCCAAGGGCCCTCGATAAGGTAGTATGTAATAGACTAATTAATAAGGTTAGAGTGCGTGAAGTTGCCAGACGAGTAACAGAATGGATAGCAAGCTGGCTCTGAGGCAGAAAGCAGAGTTTATAGAGTGGCAGCTCAGATTGGAAAAAGGGTCAAAAGTGGGGTCCAACAGGGATTAATGCTCGGGCCAGTGTCAGTCGAAAATTATATTCATGATGTGGACTTCAAACTAAAAAAAAAAGTTCCTACATTTGTAGACAAGGCCAAACTGAGAGTGATTGTCAACACCAAGGAGGACTGCAACAAATTAAAATAAGGTAATGATAAACTTGCAGAACCTTAATGTGTTTGGCAAAAAAAATTACAACTTAGTCAAGTCTAAAGTATTAACCAAAAAGGTCACATTTTCCTTGGAAAACATGATTAGGGACTAGTAATACAGAGATAAAAAGCTATGAAGCAGGTCAAAATAGCCACAACAAAATCAAAACAAGAGCTACATTTTGTTTTAGACAGCTTGAATTTGAAAAGAGTGATGTTACGTTCAACGTGTATCGAAACTTGGACAGATCACACCTGGTTTATTGTGCATATTTTGGAACATCATTTTACAAAATAGGCATAGAAGTGCAGAAAGATTTAGGGATTATATCAGAATTGTGAGGTTCTACATATCAGGAAAGAAAGAGCAGACTTATGGTTTTTCTCATGAAAAGAGAAGGCGGAGGGGTCAATTAGTACAGGTTGTTGAAATTACATATAGTTGTGATCAACTAGAACAGGGGCCTGAAGTGATTTCTTCAGGGGTACCAAGGGTAATGAGTATGAAAACTAATTCCATATCTTTATTTTGGACAGAGATGACCACCTTGATTTACAAACATTCAGCCAATTAAAGGCAAGGAGTGACCTTATCACCCAGATCGGGATGGGACATGAACTCCCAATGCGCAGCCCAATGGGATGCCCTCCAGAACTTAAAACGTAAGCCTCACTTTCCAAGGTGGGTGCTGCTTGGACAAGAATATTTTCATTTTTTCCAAACATCACAGCTGTCTGGCATGGTTCCAAATAGGCAACTCCTCCAGGTGACAGTGACTAACTGCAGCTATCACCCCGTGACGATTATAGATGTGGAGAAGGATCCATCATGCCACCTTGCTTTTTTCTTATTCATTTGTGGGATTTGGGCATCACTGGCTGGTCCCTAGTTGCCCTTGAGAAGGTGGTAGCATAAACTATGAAGAAATTAAATGAATTCAGAACAAAACTTCATTACCAGAGCACAGTGAAAATCATGGAAGCTGCTATCAAAAGGAGTAGTTGAATTGAATAATTTCAACGCATGTAAGAGAGGCCAAGATGAACATCTGACAAAGAAGGGAACTGAGAGTTATGCTAATTACGATTGATGAGAAGATCTGAGAGAAGGCCCAAATGGAACATTAACACATCATGGACTGTTTAGGCCAAGTAGCCTGGATCTGGACATTCTCTACAGAACAAGGAAAAGTAAATATTCCAGTATTTTCCACAAAATTGTAGCTGAGAGGACAAGAGATAAAATGTGAATCTTTCATTTCAAATTTGACACCTTCATTTGGGTGAAGTCATTAAAAAAGTACTCAATGATACAACATGTTATGATCTCTGGGTGTGTTCAAGCGAACACAGCATTTGGAACCTCCTTCCAGAATACCTACCTTCCTGTTAGAACTCTTAGCTATCTTTTCAATTAGTCCCAAAACCTGGCCATTGCTATCAATTCAAGCTATTATTGTCCTATACTGCGAAAAGAAATACGTTCCAACTCCTCTCGTAAACCTTCATAATCCTGCCCATAATTGCTGGCACTTTTCTGTGCATTGCAATATTTGAAAACTTGTCACTCTTAATGAAACTTCCTTTCCACTCTTTTCAAAAAAGAGCTTTAACAGTTTAAATAGTTCCTGGTAGGCACTGTCAGAGAAACAAAATCAAACAGTTAATGAAAACCTTCAGACGTGGAAGGGAAACTTAGCAAAATCAAAACAAAATAAATGTTATCCAGGATGATGATACAACCCAGCCCCTGTGGCGTCCACAAATTATGCTTCCTTTCTGGTTCATTCCAAACACAGATGCCGATTACTGGTGGAGACAATGCTACAAATTCCAAGAGTCCCTCTAAAAAACTATCCCTTGTGTAGACAGAGGATAACAGCAGTGTCACCTGACCATAAAATGTTTTTACAACACAAAGCAGTCTTTCCCTTGCCCAGAGTGCACATTCTTAGTTTGACTTATTTGATTACAAGAATAGACAATAGACAATAGGTGCAGGAGTAGGCCATTTGGCCCTTTGAGCCAGCATCACCATTCTTTATGATCATGGCTGATCATCCACAATCAGTATCCTGTTCCTGCCTTATCCCCATAACCCTTGATTCCACTATCTGTAAGAGCTCTGTCTATCTCTTTCTTGAAACTATCCAGAGACTTGGCCTCCACTGCCTTCTGATATATTTCTGCACTTCCTGCACTGAGGTCATTGAGACCCACTGGAGCACTTCACTGCCATGCCAGCTAAGATCAGGTGACCAATGTGGACTGGGTACTGGACCTGGAAAGATCTTGGTCTATCTGACACAGTTACACACTGCAATCTGCATTATCCACAAAGCCATCTGGGCAAAAGGCCATTTTTAAATCTATCAGGCAAACACATCCTCTCATGGTAATCACTGAATTACATTCTGATCTTCAACTGTCTTCAGGTAAGATTTATTGCTGCACTACAGCACATTTGTTAGAATAATCCCACGTTTATAACTCACAAAATCAAGATACTGTGGATACTTGAAATCTGAAATAAAGACATTAAAATGCTGGAAATACTCAGCAAATCAGGCAGCATCTGTGGACAGGAACGAAGTTAACATTTCAGGTTGATGAGCTTTTATCCGTATCAGATAAAAGATCATTAACTTGAAAATATCAGCTGTTTCTCTCCAAGGATGTTACCTTACATGCTGAAAATAGGATCATTCTTGAAGTTTCAAATTGTCGAAACAATCTCAGATGGAAAAGAAGCTTTGTTGTATCCACAATGCAATGACTTTAAGTCTTACTTGGAGACATAATGGTCCAAATGAATGGCGTTGGCATAGGGAAAACATTCCACTATTGGGAAGACCAGAAACTAAGTAATCACTAATAAATCTAAAAGGGAATTAAGTAGGAACTTCTTTACCTAGAGAGATCTAGTAAGAATGTGGCACGATGTATATTAAGAAATGAAGGTAAGCATATGAAGGAGAAAAGAATAGAAAGCGACAGTGGGAGAATCTGAAGAAGACTGAAGGAGGTTTGTGGAACATAAGTGCCAGCCATGGGCCAGTTGGGAAAAATTCCCTGTGCCATAAACTCTAAACAATGCAACCGAGTAACAATGCAGGCCCAAAAGTGCATATACTCAGTGATGAAAGAGTTGAATGATGTAGCAGCTAATGGCTTGGGTTTTGTCAGGGAGACAGATCCACCTATTAGTTGTGGAACCTGCAGAGGACCTTTGCCAATTCTGTGTGTGTGTGTGTGTGTGTGTGTGTGTGTGTGTGTGTGTGTTGGGGGGGGGTGTGCTGACAAAGTTATGTACCTTTCAGGCACTTAGGGGGTAGCCACCAGCTGGCCTTCACTGTGATGAAGAAGCCCTGCCTGGTGAGAACTGCTGGCTAATCTGAGGCTCCTCATGCCCTCAGTGTTGGTGGATGCTGTGGCAGTGAGCTGTGGGGCCTCTCCAAGTGGTCGAGGGGCCCCGGACCAAATGTGAATGACAATACAATTGTGGAGTGAGGAGTTTTGGGACAGGGAGGAGAGGGGTTTCAGAAGCAAGGGCAAGCCAATGACTTTCAGCCATAACCATCTTCCCAATGCTGGCTGCCTTGCTTATGCTTTGTATACTCACAATGCAACAACTCTTTGAGTCCTACTTGGAGACAGAATGGTACAAATGAATGGAGTATACAGGAGCAGATAATCAAAGTGGGGAATGCTGCTTGCTCCGTGCCTTGCAACAGGAAGTCCGGTACCCCTCATCTAATCTGTCACTACCACTAAATTTAGGTACAATCAATTAGGGGCTTTCAATTGTCGTACTAATGAACCTAATAATATTCCGCCATTTGTAGCCAGAATCCCACATTGCCCTTTCTGCCCTCCCACCTATTTGAGTTGGGGGTGGGGGGTGGTGGAGTTTGGTGAATGGGGATGATGGGTTTTGCAACTGCCAGGAGGCCTCTCCAGCCAGTAACTTGGCCACCGTGTTTCCTACTATGATGGACTATATTAAATATAACCCAATGTTTACATCACTGGCCCATTCTGAAAGACCTCGTCATGCTAAAAATTATTACTCTACGAAAGAAAAACCAAAGGACAAATGAATGGATTTACTGTGTGATGTGGTTCATTTCAATTGAGTTGATCAAAATTGCACTGGTTAAGTTCGTAGGGGTAATTGATGGGATCTTGTGCTGGACTTTCAATAGCCTTCCTTGAAACAGCATGGCATATTCTGCGCACAGACTCATTTGTCTTGTTCAGGACAGTTTGGGTTTTGAGTCTGGGACTCTTCAGCAGAAACCAGAGTTTTAGAATTAAAATCATCCTGACCTCTGGCATTTTTTTGTGGCCTACTACGTATACCAATCAAAGAGGCATCAATATTCTGAAGAAATCATTATCAGCAACGGTAGTTCCTTTCTGAAAAGCCAGAACTGCTTCTACCTGAGGCCTGGTATACACTGGTCCTCTGCACAGACCCTGTTTGACAGAAGAAGGGAGAACGTGGTTGAACAGAAAGGACCTGTGAGCTTACAAAGAAAGATGATGGTGGTTTTTGTTCAAATTCACCTTATCTATTGCTATTGCTAACCTCCTCCAGTCCCAGAAGCCTCCAAAGCTTTCTGAAGATCTTCAATTCTGACTTCAAATGTTTCCATGATTTTAATTCTGTACCATCATTAACAGTAATGATTCCAGATGTCTAAGCCCTGAACTCAGGAATTCCCTCAGAACAGCAGAGGAATTAGAAGACGAGCGGACCACATGGTCCATGGAGCTGGTTCCACCTTTCAGCACAATGATTCTGGGTCAACCCGGCTCTCCCACCTGCTTCTTTTATCCCAAGATTCACTGAAGTATCACAACCAAATTGGTTAAGAACATTATATTCAAACTAAGTTCTATTTCTTTCCCTTCACTAACATAGTGTCCTCTGTTAATACCGTGCTCTTGGATCAGGTGCCTGGATGCTTTGTCCTGTGTATTAATGAGCAGACATTGTCCAAATCCACTCTTTAAATCAGTTCATCAGTAAAGCCAGCCCACCATTGTATTTACCTCTCACCCCTCATTTGTCTTAGTTGAGTCTGGCAAACTTGTACCCAAGGCTCTGCTGAATGTCAGTCAAAGGGCTAAGATTCAAAATAAGAGCTCTCATCAGCTTATTAAAATGTTGTAGCTAATTGCTTATAATACACCAATATTTTAAAACTGAATCACTAACATAACTTATGATAGACATCTAACAATTTTATCTATTCAGACATTCTCCCTGCAATTAGGTTTTATTTTTCTGAAAGCTATTGCTAACAGCATGCAATACTCCGGGGATGTCAGGTATGACATCTATCAAGGGCTGAATAACATTGTAGGAAAAAACATAAAAGGGCTGGATTTAGAGAACAGCTTAAATGTTAATTTTAATGAAGAGCCTTTTCCTGTAGAAGTCTTCTGTGAGATATAAGTGAGAGATATTTTCTCTCTGTTGAGGGAACTAAGTTAGAAAACAGCTTTTTTTTCCAGAACGCAGTTTTAATTATGTATGTTTTCTATTTTAAAAAATTCTTGAAACTGTAAATAGAGATAGTATTGACAAAATATAATTCTGGGTCCTGAACAGTTCAAGCATTTAACAGGCCACACTTCTGTCAAGGCATCTTCCTATTTCTATATTTTACATATTGATGAATGCCTATAAATATCCCATTATAACATTCCTTCTTCCTTCTATAATGTACTGAAGTGTTTCTTTTTCACTTTCTTTAAAAGAGTACAGAAGATTCTGGATGAGTTCACAATTTAATACTTTGTGGCTTGAGATTTATTTCGTCTGAAGCCTGTATCCCATCCTGTTACCGTACTTCTTCACCCCTTTCCCTTTTTGTTACGTCTCTTCTTAGCTTGTTTAATTTACTGAGACTGTTCCTTTTCTGGAACTATCTGCGTGAAGAATGACCAGGAGCTTTAATCTCTTTTCATACTTGGGACTGTTTCCCATCCTTTCTGTTTTTAATTGGATGGACCACATCTTCTGTATTAATGCTTTTTTCTTTTTGCCCCTGTACTCTTTGTACTTTTAAAAATTGCTCATCCTGTTCCAATGATTTTTTTCCCTGCTTGTCATATTTCTGCAACATTGCCAACACCTACCCCACTTTGTATCCTTCTAGTTCTTTGTGAACTCTTTCTATCTTTCCACCTGCATTATTTCACACTCTTTCTCTAATGTCTCTACTACCTGATTTTTACCCCTTCCCAGCCAGAATCTTGCCCCTGTCCCCATCCTCCAACCTTTTCACCACTGAGCTCTTCTCTCTTTGGATCTTCTTGTCGTCTATGTTTGCACCATGTGATCAATGCTTGAGTGAAAAAAGTTGCCATTGGGTCTGAGGATCAACAGGTTCCCTTCAGACTGAAGTAGAGGTGTAGGAGAGGCGGGAACAGGAGGAGATAAAATCCCAGATAGCAGAGCTAATCACCTGGGATGCTGCAAATCCAAGTACAATTCAACTGTTTCAAAATACTAGTGTCTCCTCAATGGACCATTCCTTTCAACAAATGTTGCTAAATGAGCCTTGTATGGGATTATCTCACAATTATTTATGTAGATAGGCAAACACTGGGAAAGGCAATACTCCAGGTGAAGCAATGATTAATACACAAATGAAAATTCATAGAAAACAGCCTGCAGATAAAAGCACAACTTAGAACCCCCATTCCACAATTAGGATTGAAGATATTTTAACTCCAAAGTCAAGAGGTTTGCTACTGAATGCCTTATAATAAATTGAAATAGCATCCTCCCAACTGTGCTTCATTTAGACAGACAGGCAGATCCAGTGGGTCAGATTGATATTGATACAGATATAAGATGCAGACAAATAGATACAGATACAGAAGCATGCAGGTGCATGCTCTCCTTCACTAAGTTAAAGATCTCCCCTGACAGATTTGCTACAGTATGTCTGGCTTCTGGTAATGGAGATGATTTACTTTACAGTGTGTCCAATAAATGTACTGACGAAGGTTATTGATCCTGAGTTGATGAGGACGCTTTGTGGCAATTTAATGGAAAGAAGGCAAAGGGCGACTGATGCCAGGTTCCAAAATAAATCGGAATTATTTTGAAAGTTATTTGCCACTAACTTTTGGCACAGTTTGATTTTGAATAAAATGTTGCGACAGTGCCTTGTATTTAATGAAGGCACTTCATAAAAAGCAGCTCGGGAGGAACGAACCCTCAATTCACACTAGGTATACAAATCTCATCTAAACATACAGGGGACTGGACAGCTGAGCCTTGGATCGGATAGCGGGACTGCGTCTCGGAATCAGCTTCTCTCTAATACCGAGCATGGGGCGAAACTGTTCCACAGTTAACGGTGTGTTTTACACTGGCCCGCTATCTCTGCTTCAATCCAGGTCTAGCGTTGGCTAACGAATTCCCCTCAATTCGTACACATTTGCAATCGTCCTTTATTGACAACTTGCCTCATTTTTTTTTTGTTTTGCTCGGCCAAAACTCAATTGCAAAGCACAGGTTCCCTCTCGCTAATTTAAAGTGCGCAAAAATAAGGCACCGGAGTGCTGGCTCGCTACTCCGCGCTCAGCTTCCAGCATTGATCCACTTCAAGTTACGACTGGGTTTATTCGATCAGATTTTTGTTCTAGTCTTTTGCTCACCTGCTTCCAGGCTTTCCTCCTCCTCCTCCCCACCACTTCTTCAGGCGAGGAGTGGCGGCGGCGGCAGTGAAATATTCCTCATTTCCCAGTGCTCTGGGAACATACTACAGCCACGGCTCTCTCTCCGGGAACTGAGCCCACAGCAAAACTTGGGAAGTGCTTGTACCTGTTCATCCTCGGAAGCCGGTAAAGATTCCCCCAGGAGTTCGGTGGAGACGACAGAGACGAAGGTGAGAAGCTGCCTGTTCCCAATCTAGCTGCTCCCTTTGGAGATGACACTGTTCCACAATGTGATTCCCCGCATGGTCCCGGTGATAAGCTCAAAGCCACGGCTCTCCAATTTCACCCCCTCCCACCCAGCCCTGTCTCTGCCTCCCCTCCCCTCCCTCCCGCTGCCGCTGCTGAGTGTCAGCCCCCAGCCCGCACTCCTGGTCCAGCCCGAACGAGGTTTTTGTTTATCCGTGTCCAGCGCTACCTGATCCCGCACGATCCCATCGCATCCCAAGCGCTGCAGACTGCGCATGTACTGACACAGCACTCAGTGACCAGCCCTTGGGAAGCTCGGACTCCGGCCCCCACTGGGCAGGCTGCTCCATTCCTGCAGGTAGCCAAGTGCCCGGGGCTCACTGGGAGCTCTCAGCCTCAGAAACACCTCCGGCAGCAGCCTGCACACCCTCGGTCAGGCAGTCACCAACCCCCCGCCATCCCCAACACACATATACACACAAACAAACATACAGAGACACTCCTACAGTCAGATACATACACCAACGTCCTACACACACACAGTCAGATATTCACCCACACATATACACACAGTCAGACATACACTCCTACAGTCAAATACATACACACACTAACATCCTACACACACACACACACACACACACAGTCAGATATTCACCCACACATATACACACAGTCAGACACACACTCCCACAGTCATATGTACGCACACCAACACCCCACACATATACACCCATCCCCACTGTCAGATATTCACACACCCTAACACATCCACACATATACAAACAGTCACAGACACACACTCCAACAGTCAAATATTACACACGTTAACGCCCCCACTGTCAGATATTCACACATACCCTAACATACCCACACATATACACACAGTCAGAGACACATAAACACCCCACACGCACACAATCAGATATATACCCACCAACATCCCAACACACATACGGGCAGACACACCCCCACCCACATACACACAGTCAGACATACACACGCACCCACAGTCAGATATATACATACATGCTAACGCCCCCACACATATACACAATGTAGGACATGCACACAGTCAGACACACACAAACACCCCACACATACACACACAGACACGCACACACCCACCAATGGTCAGATATACACACACCAAAACCCCCACATACATACACAAAGTCAGATACACACACATCCACAGTCAGATACATACACATCCACAGTCAGATACACACACATCCACAGTCAGATATACACATACTTACATCCCACACATACACACACACACTCACAGTCAGAAATGCACACACCAACACCCCTAAACACATACACACAGTCAGATACATACAGTCACACACACATGCAGTCAGACACACACACATCCACAGTCAGATGTACACATATACAGTCAGATACATACACAGAGAGTCAGATATAAACACAGTCAGAATCAGATACGCACATGGATATACACACATTCAGATACACATATAGTGTCAGATATACACACACAGTTGGACACACACGGTCAGATACACAGTCAGATATGCACACATCCAGTTAGATATACACACAAAAAAACTGTGGGCGATGTAAATCAGGAGCAAAAAAAGAAGTTGCTGAAAAAACTCAGCAGGCCTGGCAGCATCAATGAAGAAAAATCAGAACAGTTCTGAGCAAGGGTCATCAGACCTGAAATAATAACTCATTTTTTCCTCACAGATGCTGCCAGACCTGCTGAGCTTTTCCAGCAACTTTGTTTTTATACATACATACAGTTGGATATACACACACACACAGTCAAACACACATACACACAGTCAGATATATACATACATGCTAATGCCCCCACACATATACACACTGTCAGACACGCACACAGTCAGACACACACAAACACCCCACACATACACACACAGTAAGAGACACATAAACACCCCATACACACACAATCAGATATATACCCACCAACATCCCAACACACGTATGGGCAGACACACGCCCAGATACACACACACCCTCTCTCCTTCTCTCTACAAAGATATCCCTAACATACACCCCTAACTTACAGTTACCCCTCCCCTCCATCCCAAGTCTCCATATACTCTCAGATGCAGACCCAATAAAAGCATACACACTCATACCCTGACACAGTCACACCCTGACATACTCATTCCCCAACATACTCATATGCCGACACAGTCTCACCCCAACACACATTCACCCTGACACATTCATACTTTGACACACTCATATCCTGACACACTCTCAACCCAACACACATTCACCCCAACATACTCATATGCCAACATTCATACTCCAACACATTCTTACTCCTTACACATATGTTCCCTCTACATACACATACATCCTACACAGGTTCATATCCCCTGCAGACTCATACTTCCTACACACTCATACCCTTATACGTTCATACTCCCTACATGCTCATACCATTACACACCCATCATACTCCCTATATGCTCATACCATTACACACCCATACCCTTAAAAATTCATACCCTACACGCTCATACTCTCTACACGTTCATACCTTTACACACTTATATGCCCTGCATGCTCATACTCTCACCCCTGCATGCTCACACCCACCATCCATTCATAATCCCTGCACATTCATACAATAACCCCTCACCCACTGACCCACACACATTCACACATCTCCCTCACATACACATATATACAGACTAACAAACTCTCTGCACAGTATTATACCCTGCTACACTTCTACGCCAATACACACTAACATACACATTCATACACACCCATACACTCATACATGCCTACATGCACACATAAATCCTACACACACTCATGTACATGCCCACACACTCACACAGATGTCCATACACATTCTTACACCTACATACACATTCATTCACACCTTTACACACACACTGATACACACTCATACACATGCCTGTATGCTTGCACATATCCTACAGCTCACACATACCCCTTAGAAATACTGTACGCTACAAACGTAGAGTCAGATACACACACTATCTCTCTCCTTCTCTCTCATATAGATACAATCTCATGCATACCATATCCTGCTACACACAATGTGTCCTTATGCACAACTGACACAAACTTTTATGACTGATTGTTAGTTGTATACACAATCCACAGTGACCCAGAGCACCACGCACATATACATTACAAATGGGCTTCGATTTGGGCACAAATGGAAAGTTTGGTTTTCAAAAGTATCCAGACCTGTGACCATTCAGTCAGTATTTTGTTCATGTTGCCTCCAAATATCATTAGAATATGTTTGAACATAAAATATCTGTGCAATTAGGAGTAAATCAGCATTTACAATGCAGGCCTTAAAAAAGTTCTGAGATGACACTATATATATTCCTTAAGTATGAAATTAAAAATTGAACCATCATTTGTACATATAAGGCACAGCATGTGTGAGAACCTGCAATCGGAGAGCTTATCAATTTTTAACTCGACTTATACTGACATCATAAAATCCATTCAATGAACCAAAAATATAGTTCAGCATCTTATTGGGGATTAATTTTTAATTTTTTTTAAAAATTACAATAAAATTGCAGAAAAATGGCCATTTATAGCTGAAGATCTCCTTATAATTTGAGCTTTACTGGAGATTGCAGTTGTCGGAAACTCATGGATGGAGCTTAGTGACTTGGGTGTGGGACTATTTTTCTGGTGAGATGTGGTCAGGCAGAGAGACAAGTGACTGCTCTGAAAGATAAAGGAGGTTTGGATTTATTGTGTGACAGATGTAACTCTTGCCTAAAATGTTTGTGATGTCTTAGTCCACAGGTTTGTTTTCATAACCTGGCTGCGTATTACAGGCACAGACACAGTCTATATTCCAGCTAGGGAGTTTTTCACTTGCTCCTGGCTACGTGGAGAGGGTCGAGATTATTTACAATGGAACCACAGCATTAGTGCAACACTAAAATGTTTCACTCTGACATGACAATTGGTGTGCAAGGGTCAACCTATTCCTCTTCTGTTCAAAGTAACTGTTTACTCCTTTATGAATATAAGAGCTGCTTAAGGCTGTGAGTGGTGGATGGCACCCTGATTTAATGCAGACATCACATCAGCCGCACAAAAATCCGAACAAATAAACCCACACCACACATGATTCATATGTCATGCTCCAATTCTACATCAATAAGAAAACTCCTACCACCCCCAGCCTCCAGCTACATTCTCAGATTGCCTGTGTACAAGTCATATAGAGTCAGCGACTGATCCTTCTCTGCAGTATCCTACAGCTCCACACACAAAAACTAATCGAACCTGCTGCATAATTGCGGTAGCTGCTAAAAACCCCAAAAATGCTTTATGGTTTGCAACATTATGTCATACCACAGGTAAGAAGGCCGTTTGATCCATCAGGCCAATGTTGGCTCACTGAAATAGCTATCCAATTCATCCCATCCTTCTGCACTTTCATTGTTGCCTATAATATATTTTCTTTTCCAACTGTTGAACCAATTCTGTTTTTAACTCTGCTTTCATCGGCTTTTCAGGCAGCACGTTCCTGATCATGTCAATTCACTGCATTATTAGAAAAAAAACCTGCCCAACTTCCTTAAACAATTGCTCTAAACCTGTACAGCACCCTCTGGTTAGCAAACCTCCTGCTTGTAAAAAAAAGTTTCGCTGCATCTATAAAAAAAACTGAAAGACCTGCAGTTGTTGTAAATCAGAAACAAAAACAGAAATTGCTGGAAAAGCTCAGCAGGTCTGTCAGCATCTGTGGAGAGAAATCAGAGTTAATGTTTTGCGTCAAACAGTGTTCTGAGGAAGGGCCACTCAACGCAAAATGTTAACTCCGAATTCTCTCCCCAGTCCTGCTAGAACTACTGAGCTTTTCCAGCAATTTATGTTGTCACTCTATCTAAACTTTAAATAATATTGAACATCTCTTTTATATCTCCCCTTCACTTTCTCAATGCATGATTCTTATTGCTGATATATATTTATGTATTTTCTCCTAGCCCTGTTTGTTTTTGTCAAAACATCCAATTTTCATCCTTCATTCCTTGTAACATTAAACCATGCTGGGTCAGAGTCATCACTGTTTCCACACAATATCATGTATAAGACCTAAACTGTGTGTTACCTGGGCATTGTGGTGTCACAACTGAGCTCTATTTGTCTATGGTAATAACAATATGCTTTAAATGGTGTCTTTAGAGGAGCTATAACAACCCAAAGCATTTCACAGGAGAACAATCTAACAAAAATTGACATCAACTGCATAAAGCAATATCATCTCTAGTCTGGCATTTATAACTCATGAACAGCAACAAAAGAATAGGAAACACAAGGCGAACTGTATTACTAAATTGGTGGTAAATATGTGGAACAGATTTCTAGCATGGACTGTGCAAGAAGAAAGCTTAAAAAGGTTCAAAAAGAAACCTGACCTTTTCTTTTCAGCAGATTTAATTATTAGAGTTGCAAGACAGAACCTTACATATATACGCAGTCTTTAAAATGGCAAAAATATCAGACGGCACTTCACAGGAATGATTATCAAACCAAATTTGACATTCAGTTACATAGAGAGTTACCAATATGTGACCAAAAGCTCTTAAATGAAAGGAGTGAGCTGTAGAGCTAGAAAGGGTTAAGGAGGGAATTCTAGATCATGGGGCCTGAAGGTACAGCTGCCTATGTTTGGAGTAATATTTGGATGTAAAGGAGGCCAAAATTGGAGGTAGATTTTATTAGGCTATAGGGACAGAGATAGGAAGGGAGCAGTGTCAATGAAGACAATCCAGTCTACAATTTCAATTCATTGTACGTATAAGTAAGAGACTTTTAAAGTCAGTTTTCAAAGGTTTAGTTTCAGGTATTTTTCCAGTTTTACTTTTATCTTAGAAAACTGGGAGGAGGTTAAGCAGGGAGGAAAGTCGAACAATAAACTGGATAAATTCAGAGGATTTTTTTGTTTTTAATATATTGAAATATTAAAAATTAAGCACAATTCAGATAAATGAAAATTCAGCTATATTCATCTTTTAGCTAGTTGGTTGTACCCAATGCAATGTTGTATGTTTCCAGAGATAGTAAGAACTCCTGATACTGGAATCAGAGACAACACAGTGTGCGTCTGGAGGAATACAGCAGGCCAGGCAGCATCAGAGGAGCAAGGAAGTTGACATTTCAGGTTGGGAAGAAGGCTCCTGCTCCTGTAATGCTGCCTGGCCTGCCGTGTTCCTCCAGCTCCACAGTGTGTCATATGTTTCCAGTCCCACTGAAACATGCTGGATTACATCAACTGTAAACTCCACCTAAACTATTTGTGAATAGACTAAACCAAATATTAAAATGAATGTATTAAAGTAACACAGCACCACTATCCATATTGTAAAACCCAAAACTTTTTCAGTTTTTGACTGAAACAAAATAATTGATCCTGAAATGTAATTTCAGAGTTTGTGTTTAAACAAGATATTAATTCTGTGTGGTGTATCCTTTCTCTTAAAAAGATTATTACACTCATTATCAGGCTTCCTTAATATGACATGAACAATTCACTTCTTGAGCACATCTAGATCCGATATTTGGTCATTTAAGATACTTCAGTTTTTTTTCCTCAGTCTCATGAGATTAGATTTCACGTATCTGCCATCTCAAAACTTCCAAAGGTTTATTTGTGAAATTTAATAATTTTGGATTAATTACAGGTGTCCGACTGTCAGTGATGATGCTAGACATCCTGGAACTTGAACAATGTGTCCATAATATATGATCTCAGCTGAAGAAACTATTATCTATTTGAAATAACCAAAACGAAATTTGTCCATAAAACATTGAGGAGTTTTACATTAGTAGGCACAATTGGCGGTGGTGATTTTTGACCTATTGCTTCCAAAGCTTTCCATCGCTAAAGTTTTTTTACTAGGACTAATTGATAGACATTGATTATCATGGTTAATCAACATTTCTACCATCATTGCATCATTTGACTACCTGGATGGTAGATGGCATACAAAATGGGTCTAGTGAGCTCTGTAAGACTCAATGTGCACTTCTGAACACTCCCAAAAACCTTGCAGGTTTCATTAGGTTGTAAAAAGCAGAGGAGTCTGCCAGGGCTATTTAGCCTTCAAAGTCTCTTTAAAATAGTTACACAATTAGTCCCACTCTTCACTCTTGCAGATGTTTCAGCTTACATTATATATCCAACCCCTATTGGAAAGTTTGAAATCAAACGGCACCAGGTTATAGCCCAACAGATTTATCAGAAATCACAAGTTTTCAGAGTGCTGTTCCTTTGTCAGATTTTCACCTGATGAAGGAGTAGCACTCCGAAAGCTTGAGATTTCAAATAAACCTGTTGGGTTGTAACCTGGTGTCGTGTGATTTCTGACTTTGTCCACCCCAGTCCAACACCGCCACCTCCACATATTGGAAAATTGTGAATGAATCAGCTTCGTCCACCTATTCAGGCAGTGCATTATAAATCCATAAGCATGTGCTGTGTAAATAAAATTCTCATCACACCTGTTTCTACTGTCAATTACTTTAAATCCATGTTCTATGCTTATTGAAGCTTTTGCAATTTGAATTAATTTACCTCAATGAACTCTATTTAAACCTCCTGTAGTTCTGTGTATTCATTTAAATCTTTTCTTAAACTACTCTGCACTATGGAGAATAATCTCAGTATCTGTACTCGTGCCATGTAATTGAAGTCACTTATTCCTGCTGCCATTCTTGTAAAGCTTTTCTACATCTATCTCTAAGGACTTAATATGCTTCCTAAAGTTCGATGCCCAGAATTAGCCATGATACTCCCACTGAGGCTTAGCCAGTTATTTATTCAAAAAAAGCAAACTTCCGCACTTTTGTATTCTATTTATGAAGCCATGGATCTTGCAATTTTTTAATCTGCTCCTGTCACTTGTACATTCACACTCAGATATTTGCAGATGCACACCCATGGGTCTCTCTCTTCCTGCACCATTTTTAGAATTGTACTCTATAATTCATGATCGTTAACATTTTCTCTGTCATCCTTGAAGGAATCTGTAATTTCTCCAACCTTATTTTCTTTCTGTCATCAATTATTGATGGCAGAGGATGGAAGAAACCACTCTGAGAGAATCCATATTGGGCACAGTATAGTCCAGGCACCAGACTAAAGTGTTCAAACAATTTATTGTTAAACTGTAATGTGGGCATGTACAGGCTTAGAAGACAGGGCCTCTGTAGAATATTAGGTCCCTTGCAAACATGGAAAGAACTGGACAGCAGCAAAAGCTCAGAGACAATGGGAACTGCAGATGCTGGAGAATCCAAGACAACAAAATGTGAGGCTGGATGAACACAGCAGGCCAAGCAGCATCTCAGGAGCACAAAAGCTGATGTTTCGGGCCTAGACCCTTCATCAGCTCTGATGAAGGGTCTAGGCCCGAAACGTCAGCTTTTGTGCTCCTGAGATGCTGCTTGGCCAGCAGCAAAAGCTCTATTGCCATGGAAGCAATCACAGGCCATTTGAGCTTGTCACCATGGGACATGTATCACCAGTGTATTGTGAAGCCCCAGACAGAAAGTGCTTGATGGACATCCTAGGCACTTTAAGAAACTTACTGTGATGTCTTACTCCACTCTTTCCACTGTTGGGAGAGTTGGTAAGCAGAGCACATAGCTTTAAAAGAATTCTCAAAAAGACCAGAGGGCTCTTCTTTAAAAATAGAACAAAACTGAGAATTAAGGTTAATTCAGTTCAAGCTTAAAACTCAATAGCTCGTTCACAACAATGGGAATAATAAATGATGCATGTAGATTGTGCCTTCAGTCTTATACGTAAAGTAGCAAATATTCCAAACTAATGTACTTAACTCTTTATTATTAGTTGATTAGGACAAAGTTAACAGATGGATTAAGACAACAAAGTGACAATGTAACAGAGCTGAGATATCACTGGACCTTCATCAACTAAAGAGGAAGCACTTTTTTGCTCACTGTCAGATGCATGAGGAAATTATGCCCTCATGTAAGTAATATACCCGATCCACTCAGTTCTCCACGGTATATGTTTCAGGCGTTGCTTTTCCTGGAGCATAGGTGCAATCAAAACATCAGTAAAAGTGCAACAATTTTCAACCTATCCTGAGAACTAAGCCGTTGAATAAACTGAATGTCTATTATATGCACATGGAAACACACAAATGCAAAGTCTCACAGATTATGTACATACACACAGATAACTCAGAGCTGTTAAAGGGGTTTTATTCAGTTTGAAACGAACAGATATCAAAAAAGGTCTCACATTAAAAGAGCAGCACCTTTCATTTTTATATGTGATCTAAATAAAAGATGGTTTGATTAGACTGCAGAGACAGCAAAGCACACCAATCCAGCTTATTCACACCTAATGTTAGTTCATTAATTGACTCTTACTGTAAGTAACCTTTGCAGAAACCTAAACATGTTCAGTCCTTAAATGCAAAACTTTCCCAACCCAAATTACTGTTTTGCTTTTCTAAGCAGAATTAAAACTGTTACATATAAGGGAAAACAAAAAAAATCACACAGAAGCACATATTTAATACAGGTGCAATTCTTGTATTCCTTAATAATAATAATTAGATTATATAAAAAAGTCTGGCAGACACATTCCAAACTCGCCCTATTTGCTGAGTACCCGTCTGGGTGCTGACTGTCTGCCAGCCCTTGGCTTTGTGTAACTCCAAAACTTAATCTGCAAAATGTTATTCAAAAAAAACAAAGTTACAAACCTGGGGTCTGCTGCATGAAATTAGTGTCAGTTTCAACTCATTATGAAACACTTTTCAGCGCAGGTATGGGGATGGTTACGAATCCGCTTGGTGAGAGAATTGGAGCAGCAGATGTGAGTGTCAGGGGCAGCGTGTTGAGGACAGAGAAAATCATTAACTCTTTAGAAAGCAGTCAGAAACCTCATGGGAAAGGGAAACTGTCTTACACAATTAACAATGTGCAGACACCATCTCACCTTGCGCACTCCCCCTCCCCCTGCCTTGAACCAATGGCAATGAATGAATGTTGTTGCTACTGTGTTATGTATTCTGCTCCTGGCACCAATTAAGTCTGGTAGCAAGAACATTGTTCTGCATTTCTACTTCATCAATTTTCTGCTGGCTTAACAGGACTGTCAGCATGTAGGATTCCTGTTATGTGTTGCTAATTGATAATTATTCAAATTTTCTTACTTCTCCCAGCTCCAAACATTCATCCTTCCCACCTTATAAACACACATTTCAGTTTTGGGATGTATGCTCTAGCTTCTCATGATAGCCTAGTTTCAGCCTCCCCTTGCAGTGCAGGCATGCCACACCTGCATGTCTCTGCCTGTTCCTACTGCAGTCTGGTTTTTACAATTGACTGTATTTTAGCGGAAACTCAAATAAGCAGGGAGACTTTCTTCTGGAAGAGATAGCGGCCTTTCTGAGAAAGTGCTTCTGGAGGGGTTCTATGGCTGCAGAAATACTGGAACTCAAGAGTGGAGGGTGGTTCTTAGCTCCTTGAGCCCTTTTCATCATTAAATGAGATGATGGTTAAACTGTGAACAAATTCTGTATGTGGGAATGTCCCAATATCCTTTAATACCCACAGTTAACAAAAGTTGATCAATTATAAATTGGAAATGAGCTATTGACTAACATGAACGTCCAATTATGAAGAAAGAGTTCCAAACTTCTGTCTCTGCTCACATGTAAAGGGTATATTCTACATCCATTCTTGAAAGGCGTGACTCAAACCTCTAGGTTTATCTTCCCAGATGAGCAGAAATATATCTAACCATCAGAACATGGTGGCATTGGCTATGTTGAAAATGACCTTTTTGGCAAGACAGCTACTTTACTTATATCTGACTACAATGCAGGAGATAAACTCAACTGATGGCATGCATCTGAAAACTTTAATGCACAGGGAATGCCTCTCCCCCAGTCACTTGGAACTTAGTGGTTTGCATGTGCCTTAACTTCTGAGCAGTGATAGCAATAGGCAAGAATCCTTAGTTACAGCTTGTTTGTGTGAAGCAACCTTCAATGACAAAAAAATGATGGCTTCTCAATAATGAACAACCTGTAAATACTTTGTTCCATTCCACCCTCTTAAAACTTAACGTTAGCCTTGCTTTTCCATGTCGACCCAGTTTGGTTTACAAGATGTACATTATAAACAAATACGTTGGTTCCTCAATTTCCCTCCAACTACATTTTCCCATGGCTGATGTGGACTTGTTACTCTCAGTCAGTTTTCTCCCTCAGCTCACCAATTTGTACTTTATCCATTTTTTTTTCATTGCAATGCACAAAGCTTAGGATTTTATAATTTTATATTGCAAATGGAATAAAGGCTCAGCTCTCCACCTCAACATTTCACTAGAGAAAGAGGCAAAACAGGATAAGCTTGAGAAAATGAGGAATCATCTTGTGAAACAACCTTAGGTAATCAACTGATCTTGTTTTAAGCAGCTACAATATTAAGAAACTGAAATTTAAAGTACTGTTTAACGTGAATTACAAGTCACACAAAGTGGTTTGAGGTCACATGAGAGATGCAAGTCGAGAATTCACCATTGACAATGTTGTCATACGGATGCATAATATACTTAAATCAAATTCCAATGCAGGTTTAACAGAAACATTAACCTATTTGAAACTGAGGCACCAATCAAAGGCAAAAAAAAACCTGTTGAGACAAACCAAAAATAAATACCACATTTAGTAAGGGTAAAGATCTGTTTAGCTTGTCTAACTGTCCACATCAAGCTTGTCAATAATATAAGATGAAAACAGCATTACAAACAGGTGAGTTTTTCCAAGCAAGGCTTGTATCTATTTCAAGACCAAATATCTTACCCAGCTTACTTCATCAATGTGTGGTGTGTTGCATGTGGATCTTGTCAAGGCAAGGATTTCTGCACAGAGTTGTCCTGTTTCCCTGAACCAAGTTCCAAAGGGTTGTCTTTATATTTTGGAAGATGATGACATCAACAGGAAAGAAAAAAAAGACAAGCCTTCCCTCCCCCAGCCATTCCCCTGACAATCTGTAAGTAGCCAAGAACATCAGCAGTGCACAGTGAGCCACAAGCCCAAAACTGGGCGTGAATTTGGCAGGTGATGCCACAAGGTTGGGTCATGGTGATTGTGGCATAAGTTTACAATCAATCAGGGGAAATATTCTTCACGGATTTTGTTAAAAATGTGTGGTGGTGATGGGGAGCACGTGAAGTGTCAAAATATTGAAGAGGTGGAAAATAGGATGGTTATGGTCCAAACTGAGGGTTTTTTTTGGAAGTAGCTAAGAGAAAAGATTATATATTTGTTACAAATCTGAGGGCATTCTTGAGTAGGGTGTGAAATTATATAAGGTGTGATTGAATGACAGAATGGGTTTTGTATGTACAATGAGTACTTTTTTTTCTTTGAAATCAAGAATCGGAAGATTATCAGTTGTGACTTCTTAGTTTCCTTGATACATGATCCAGCCTGTCCTTAATATAAAAAGACAGTGCACACATTCATCCATTATCATTTATTAGTGATGTTGACAATAGACAATGAAGCAAAAGGGGCAAGGGTTAAAAAAAAACTCTCTGTCAGGAAATGATAGTGATCCTCAGGGCCCCTACCATAATGTGTTGTCCACTCCAAATCGATCCAAGGTCCTTCGAAGATAAGAAATGTGGGAGTAAGGATTGATTAGATTTTGTACATTTTGGCAAAGAGGGAAATGTTGCT
Source organism: Stegostoma tigrinum (assembly GCF_030684315.1). Lineage (NCBI taxonomy): Eukaryota > Metazoa > Chordata > Chondrichthyes > Orectolobiformes > Stegostomatidae > Stegostoma > Stegostoma tigrinum. The sequence goes on from NC_081376.1 coordinate 16,867,706, forward strand.
TAACCTTTTCTTGTATTTATCAGGACAGATGAAAGAACACCAAATTTCAAACAATCACAGCAAAGTATGCATAGGAGAAGAGTATGCAGATTGGATGGCGAATTGGCTGTGATTGGCAGAGGCATTACTATTACCTGGCTATCACAATGCTGTGCTGTCCCAAGGCATCCCATCTCATGGCTTGACTGGAACTGATGATGCCCATCACAATGATGACCTTGATGGAGTCAGATCTAAGCAGCCTGTGTGGGGCTTCAATCTGTCCTGTCCAAGTGAGGCAGAAATGTATGGTCATTGTCTGACATCAGATACTGAGTGTTCATAACAGGCATTTCATAAGGAAATATCCACAACTGATATTGCTGAAACCCAGAAGCATTTTTAAGCAGTAATAGAAAACAACTCAGATTTACACTGCCAAATTTGGAAATTTGATTTGTAGAAGCTTAAGATGAAGATTAAATAGAAGCCTACTCATGCTGACTCAAGCTAAAGCACACCTGTACTTGAGTAAATATCTGTTCTATCTAATTATATGAATACTTCACCCAGAGTTGCCTACATTACAAGAGTTGCTGCATTTCAAAAGCTTGTCATTGGTCGTCAACTGTTTTGGGATGTACCGAAGTCGTGACAGATGTGAATCTTCCTTTCTAATCCTTAGAATTGTAGATAGTTGGGAATAAATGCTCCTTTATCTAGAAAGGTTATTCCGACACCACCCACATTCCTGTAAAATGTATAGGGAAAATATCACACCTGCATGAATGTCTTTTTCTCACTTCTAACCCTTAAATGCATTTTTTTCCATTGTTACCCTTCTCATTTTATCAACACTACTCTAGGTTCTAGAGTCTCATGCTCCATAATCCTCTTCCAAGGCACTGCCCTGCATAGTCCCATTCTTACATATTCTAATCCAGATATCTCAGCTGCTGTGACAGCTTCTCATCCCACATCTTCACAGTCCTTTTATAAGTGCTCTCAGCTACATTTCTTAATAACTTCCCTCCTCAACTTCCACACTCTCCCACTACTTCTACTTCACGTCTAAAAGTCTCCCTTCAGCAACAACTATGAGAATGGATCAGTTTCCACGTGCACAATATTAAGAACCAACGCCACTTATTTGTTCCCATCCTTGAGGCCATAACTGCAGTTAATCTGTTTCGCCTCTTGTCTGATTTCAGGTGACCCAGAAACTTTGCCGATTTAATATTATAAAAACCAAAGTCATCTTATTTTGCCCCTGCCAATAGTTTCACACCTGAGGCCACATTATTCATTCCCCTCCCTCACTGTCTGTTTAGGTTTAACCTAATAGTGTCATGTTTTAGCCTGAGCCAAAAATAAACTCAAAACCCCATTCCCAACAGCAAGCCGATCTATTTTCAGCACTACACACTCTCTATTTGAGCTCAAACTCTTATAGACCTTAAACACTCTCATCCACACATTCATCACCTTCAGTATCAACTCCAATGATATGCTCAAGGAGCTTTTCACAACCTTTCTATTCCAAAAAATGTGAAATGCCTTTGTCCTGCCAGCAATCATATAACTACCACCCTCCCATTGTATCCTCCTTCATCATCCAGCCTTCAGTACATCAAAGTCAACATTCTCATCCTCTTCCTTGTTTATAATCCATTGCACGGTGTCATGCCATTATATTTTGGCAATTTTCACATGCTGTCAGCTCTTCCAACTCTCTATTCCCTTCACTCACATCCTTCAATAGAGGGTAAAGTTAAAGTGGCATTTAACTCTGAACTCTCCCCCTAAACTCAATCTGTCTTGCTTGCTCTCTGACCAACTTCAAAAGCATCTTCAATGCCTTCAGTTACTCCTGATAATCCAACTACTGCTCAATGACTTTGAAAGGTGCTCTATGAATGTAAGTAGTTGTTGCTGTTTGGAGTTCTCCTCTCAGCCTCTGACTCTGACCATGCAAATAAGTCAAAACAATCCACCTGGTTCTCAGAAGTGGTTATTGATTTCCTTGAATTTAACATAAAGTAGAACTACAAAGACCAGGTATTATCATAGGTTTCTGGTGAGTTAGCTTCTCATAGCACAACAACTTTTGGTGGTATTACATTGACTGCAGTAGCCCTGACAATCCCAACTGTTGCCTAGACATCTCTGCTGGATGATATTAGGTAAGGATTTGTCCTGGTTGCCCCAGGGTGGGGCTTGCCAAAACTCAGGAGGGCTGAGGGGTAGGTGCAATTTCAAGGTCTATCTCACCCCTGCTGGAAGTGGGACATTTGCACGAAAATAACAGCTAGGCGTGACTTGATGCCCCGTTACTGAGAGTAACACATGGTGTACACCACACTTTTAGTTTATTTGCCATGTACACCTGTTTGTTAAATTGTTGACCAAAAATAAGCATGTGTCACTTTCAGTTAGTGACAAGATGAGGATAAATTGGTGACTGAATGCTTTATATTGAAACTGAAGTGAATGGCATCAAGAGTGATAGGGCTAAAGAACTTTCGAGACAGAGGGGATATATATTACATATGAGAGTGCTAATAATGAAGCAAGCTCAGCCATTTTTCTGCACTTTCAAGTAAAATATAGTACTGCTCTCTCCAGGAGTGGTTGGTGTGTGAGCTTTGGATGCAGTAGTCGTAATCTGATATGCTTAATGGTTTTCTGTGTGTTAATCCACATAGCATACATCAGAGACTCAGATTCTTGTTCAGACATATGTCTTGAAGTTTATTAACTGCAGTTGCTATTGAAATGACTACACTATCGCAGACATACACACGTTACTTATGTTGAACAGTGAGTCTGAACTTAGCCAATTAGGAAGCTGCTTGTTGAGAGTTGTTCTGGCAGGCATTCGAAGACAAGGGAGGCTTAGGACCCATGATATCCACAGCACCTGGAAAATTCAAAAACCCTATCAGTCCTTTTTCCCCATCTCAAATTTTTCCAACATTCTGCAAAATATTGTACAGCATTTTGGATTTCATCATCACAGGTGTTGTTACTGACTTTTGCAAATGTCATTCTGGGGATAGGAGTGTCACTAGCCAAGTCAGTATTATTCTCCATCTCTAGTTACCCTTCATGGTGGCAACCTCTTTGTGGAATTGTTGCCATCAAGTGCTAGGTATGGAGTTCCCGGACTCTCAATATCACTTACCATTCTCACTCTCCAAAAATAGCAGGTCTCCTTCATCTCTTTGCAGGCTAGTCTTTGGCTCTTTCGAAGCATCATCTATGGCTTAGGGCTGGTACTCTTAGTCAGAAACTCATGGGTCCAATGCCACTTCTATGAGTCGGGCACATGTTCCATGCTGGTACCCAGTGCTGCCTTTTGATAAGATTAAAGCCTCTATCTTACCTCTCAGGCCAATGTCTGTGATTCCACGCCATTATTTGAAAAAAAAGAGCATGGTGTACTGTCTGACACCATCATCCAACATCTGTGAAATGTTATCTGGTCATTATCACATTGCTGTTTGGGGGATCTTGCTACGCACAAAACGGCCACTGCGTTTCCGACATTACAACAGTGGCTACTCTTTAAGAATACTTCACTGGCTGTAAAATGTTCTGAGATTGTGAAAGGTACAACAGAAGGACAGAAGTGCTTTGATGACTTGATGTTTTATTTGTTAGGTCGCTCCTGTGAGTGAAGTTTCGCTTTCTAAATGGTTGCGTTTTTTTTGGAGATTTTGTTAGGGTTTTAGAAACACACAGATTGTCTGATGGAAAATCACAGTTAGGTGTCAGGAGTTAACTAAGTACTCAACCCTCTTATGCTTTGTAATTTTTTATTTAAGTCAATAGAAAAGACTGTTGCAGACAAGCACTCAAAATAGTTCTTTTTTGAGGACTCCTCTTGAGATTTTCTTCAGAGCTACTTTTTCACTCTCACCAATTAATTTATTAGTTGATACTGTCAGGTAATAACAATGACTGTGTATTTCTGCTCACACACAAGCAGAATTAGAGTGAGCCACCAAAATCCTCAACAATGATTAACTCTCCTTTAAATTTAAAGCCAGACCACACAAAGACAGCGATAATTCCCAAGACACCACAGGATTTAAACTCGTACAAGATAAAACGGAATTAACGAAAAATTAACGATAGTTTTTTTAAACTAACTGACACATACCCGTACACATGAAAAGTCATCACCCTAAACATACCTTCTGTTATCCAGTAAGGTTACAGCAAATGTATTTCCATCGCACATACGCAAAGCTGAAATGTTTAACGAGCAAGTTTTAATATTATTTACTGCATCTTGTGTCACAAGCCCAGATTTAAGTTGAACAATTGACATCATTCACTGTTGAAGGATCTACTACATTTTTTCCAAAGGAGCTCCTGAATTTACGCAACTTTGTTTTAGACATTCCACATTTATTTGCAAAGACTTTATTACTTCAGTAAATTTGAAGTTGTCTTAGATTCCTGTTAGCTGAGTACTCATTTGTTGACAGGTTTAAAATTTTGCCTCCCCAGATTCAGCATTTGGCCTTGTTCTTGACTCCCAGATCCAGTTCTTGATCCTCCCAACACTACCTCTTGGCCCCCTAGTCTCTATCTATCACCCACACTCTCCCACCCGAAACCCCACTCTTGGCCCACTAATCTCTATCTATCACCCACACTCCCCTGCTCCAAACCTAGCTCTTGGCCCCCTAATCTCTATCTATCACCCACACTCCCCCACCCCAAACCCAGCTCTTGGCCCCTGGTCCATGAAGGGATGTATTGGCCTTGGAATGAATGAAACTTAGGTTTACAAGAGAGATACCTAGACATCAGGGGTTTTAAGATATGAGGAGAAATTGTACAATTAGACCTGTTTTCTCCAGAATTCAGGAGGTTAAGGGCTGGTCTGATTGAAGTCTTCAAGGTATCAACACGAAAAGACAGGGTAGATAAAGATAAACCATTATTACTAGTTGAGGATTCTAGAACTAGAGATTTAGGCCCAGGCCATCAGGAGAGGTGTTAGAAAGCACTTCTATACACAGGAGTAGTAAGTGTTTCATCAGTGGTGGTGGGTGCTGCATTAATTGCTAATTTTAAATCTGAGATGGATACTTTTAAGCAAAGGTATTAAGGAATATGGGCCAAGGGCAACTATGTGGAGTTAGGTCACAGATCAGCCATGATCTCATTGCATGGTAAACAGAAGCAAGGGGCTGAATGGTCTACTCCTGTTCCCATTGCTTCAAGCTCACAGGCCCCCAGTCCCAGCTCTAGCTCCACCCACCCTATTTCTCAGTTCCTTAGACCCAGCTGTCAGACTCCCAGTCCCAGCTCTAGGCCCCCTGGACTTCAACTCTTGGTAAAGCCTTCCTTGGCAAAGACCCTCACTGCCAGCACTAACTTTTCTAATAGCTCTCTGCCCCATCAATCATAGAGGTTTTCTCTTCCTGGTGTGCTGCTGGGAGGTTGATGAGGTGACAGATTATAAGTGGTGAGACCATCTGTTCCATTTCTCCCATGGGTCGTCCTGTGAGGGAGTTTTTTTTGCAGGTGTTTTGAGGATTTTCAGGGAGCAAATCCATACACAACCACCACATAATTAGAACATTATTTGCAGACTTCATCTAAATTTAAATGATCAAATATTTTTATTAAGCAATCAAAGGGCGAGGAAACAGTCTAAAAGTGATAATTAGAACTGGAAGTGTTTTATCCAGCTCTTTGCACAGAATCGTAGAATCCCTACAGTGTGGAAGCAGGCCATTCAGCCCATCGAATCCACACTGACCATTTGAAGAGCATCCCACCCAGACCAAACCCGATCCTTGTAACCCTGCATTTCCCCTGGCTAGTCTACCTAACCTACTCAAACTTGGACACTATGGGAAATTTAGGCCGACCAATCCACCTAACCTACACATCTTTGAACTGTGGGAGGAAACCGGAGCACCCAGAGGAAACCCACTCAGACATGGGAAGAAAACGCAAACTACGCACAGTCACCCGAGTGTGGAATCAATCCCAGGTCCCTGGCACTGTGAAGCAGCAGTGCTAACCACTGAATTGCCACGCTACAGTCAAAACAACTCAATATTTGTAATTTAGGACAATATGATTTAAACAGAAAAGAATACAGAACTAACTCCCAAATGGGGAACCTGTGGAAAGCGCCCTAAGCGTTGAAGGGGAAGCTCAGCAAATATATTAGGGAAGGATATTGTGATCAGCTTACATCAAGAAAGATGATAAGAGATATCATCTGTATGGACCACTTAAGGTGAATGGCCTGTTTTGGATTCAAACAGTCTCCAAATCTCTGTAAAATTTTACAATTTTTCTTACTTTAACAGAAGTTTTCCAACTGACCCAGTTCAAACAAATTTCTATCTCTTATATCTGGAAAAAATGTTCCAAAAAAGTGTACATCCTGAATTTCCAGCGACTATGCAAAAAATGTTGTCAGTTAAATATATCACTGACCTGATCCCAATGTTTAAATATATTTCAAATTTGCATGGTAGACTCCTTACAATATTTCACTGAAATAAGTGTATTTTAAGATTTCTCCAGGTTGTTGAAATCAAAGTGTACAATTTTTGATTGTTGCTGAGGCAAGAATTAAATTTAAACTTATTATGAAAAACATATCAGTTTTCTAACAGTTCCATCTCCAGCTTGACAACCATATCTTACTGGTGCCTCCAGAAGGTTTTTTTTCCCAAATGTTCATTGTTCTTCTTGTCAACTACCCCTTCTGGTATCGCTAACCCCTTTTGCAACATGCTCATATCCTGTGTGTATTCCCTGATCTTCGCTTATATTCTACATTTTGTTTTTAAATTTAAAGATTTTTAAAGAAGATAAAAATAACCACGGATTTTCACCCCAGGGCAGAGTGGAGACATTTTCTAGCTCTGCAAACCTGACCCAGGCTGGATGTTGGTACTTTCTCTCTGGAGTAATGGGGCTTCATGGGACAACAGTGGAAGTCACCAGGTGTAGAGCTGGGCGAAACTAAAAGCCTAGTTCTGGACACTGGCTCAATGTTGAAGCTTCAAAAAGAAAGAATAAAATATAAAACATCTCTCTAACCCTAATCCCTCACATCTGCCCACACTATCTATGCCCCATCCGTACCAACCCATGTCGCCTCATGGTGTGTACGCAATATTCATATCTTCGTGCCGACACTGCCCCACACCCTCCATAATACCCCATAACTCCTGTGCCAAGCTAAGCCTCTCATTCCAACCTTATGGCCCTTCACAGTTCCAACTTGGTTCAAACCATGTCAGCGTATGGTTCCTCACCCACCAACCTTTGTTGTGAAATCATTAATTTAGCTCTCATTCAATAATGGAAGCTCACAGGCCCATGTCAACAGACAGAGTGGAAACAGTTAGCAATTTCTTTCAACCCAGATGTTTTTCAGAGATTTAAAGGACGGGACGTTCAAATAACTTGACAGCTCAGCACTTCTTCTTGACACATTTGACTGGTATTTTTGACAGTTACTCTTGACAGTTCTTTGTCCAAGATCTGACTGCTGTTTTTGACAGTTTTTTTGACGAGCTTCATGGTTCCATGATTTTATGTGTATTTTATACATATTCATACCTGCCTAAACAATCCCAAATGGAAATTTATATCCCCCGAATGCCACTGACCACCCCTCCAAGGACAACTGATCTCATTCAAAGATACCCTGACACATATTCAAAAGGGGTATGTTAGCCCTCCAAAAAGGATCCCAGTCTATCGAAACAAATCCTCAAAGTTCTGATCTGTTGCTACCAGGTCTAATTTGCACACTTTGTGCTTCAGGCCATCACAGTCTCAGAGGAGTAGAGTCGTGTGCTTATTACATGAATAGCTGCCTCTGCAAAAAGTACATGAGTGAAATACAACCTCTGTAAACTCACAACACTCCCCACCTCATCCTTATCCTTCCCACCCCAGCAAAAATTTCACATACTGTGTTTGGGAGCAAGACTTCCAATTTTTTGCCGCATTAAGTATTCCAGTTTTAACAGGAAAGCTCTCTTTTTTGCTGAAATGCCTAAATTTCAAATCTGGACTCAATTTGCTATTCATCCATGAAGTTCAGGACACCCACCCTCTTTCCTGGATTTCCAACATTGCCTGCTCACTTCTGTTTCAGGCACTTTCTCTACCCTTGTGGCTTCCACTTGAGAAAATATTCACATTCACTCCTGCAGTCTGGTGAAATTAAACTCATTTGCTTTGCTGTCAAATGGCCTAGCCCAGCTCAGCTATTGAGATCTGTATTGGAACAACAATTCACTGTTACTATCTCAGTGCTGTTTGTGCCATTGCCACTGGTTGAATCCTTTGATCATTTCAGCAGTGACGGACTTGTCTTCCAAGGAATATCTCTGAATTGAAAGAACTATCATGGCAAGGACAATGACCTGAATGTGCCTCGGCAGGGGAGTGAGTATGCAGGGTGCAAGTCCCGTCAGTGGTGGATTTGGTCATGTTTAATTTAACCAACGTGTAGAATGGGGAGAAGAGCTGACCTCATACCTGTAGTCATACTTTTACACACTGCCACTCAGATAGCTCCTGTGATAGTTGGTTGGCAACATTAGTAACAGTTCTAAAGTTACTACTTTCCAGTCACTGCATATTAGTTGAGTTATACAGCGTGGAAACAGACCTTTCGATCTAACTAGTCCACACCAACCATGTTCCCAAATTAAACTGGTCCCTCTTGGCTGCACTTGGCCCATATCCCTCTTAACCTTTCTAATTCATGTACTTATCCAAATGTCTTTTAAATATTGTAATTGTACCTGCTTCTATCACCTCCCTGGAAGTTCATTTCAAACATGAACCACTCTCTGTGTAAAGAAAGTTTCCCCTCATGTTCTTTTTATAGAACATAGAACAATACAGTGCAGAATAGGCCCTTCGGCCCTCGATGTTGCACTGACCTGTGAGCTAATCTAAGCCCCTCCCCCTACACTATCCCATAATTATCCATATGCTTACCCAAGGACTATTTAAATGCCCCTAATGTGGCTGAGCTAACTACATTGGCAGGCAGGGCGTTCCATGCCCTTACCACTCTCTGAATAAAGAACCTGCCTCTGACATTTATCTTAAATTTATCACCCCTCAATTTGTAGCTATGCCCCCTTGTACAAGCTGAAGTCTCTCACTGTCCACTCTATCTAATCCTCTGATCATCTTGTCTCTATTAAATCCCCTCTTAGCCTCCTTCTCTTCAATGAGAACAGACCCAAGTCCCTCAGCCTTTCTTCATAGTGCCTGCGCTCCAGACCAGGCAACATCCTGGTAAATCTCCTCTGCACCTTTTCCAATGCTTCCACATCCTTCCTATAATAGGGCGACCAGAACTGCATGCAATATTCCAAATGAGGCCGCATTAGCATTTTGTACAGTTGCAGCATGACATCACGGCTCCAGAACTCAATCCTTCCACCAATAAAACCTAACACACCGTAAGCCTTCTTAACAGCACTATCAACCTGGGTAGCAACTTTCAGGGATCTATGTACATGGACACCAAGATTCTTCTGCACATCCACACTACCAAGAATCTTTCCATTGACCCGGTATTCTGCCTTCCTATTATTCCTCCCAAAGTGAATCACCTCACATTTATCCGTATTAAAATCCATTTGCCACCTTTCGGCCCAATTCTGCAGTTTATCCAAGTCTCCCTGCAACCTGCAACATTCTTCCACACTGTCCACCACCCCACCAACTTTAGTGTCATCTGCAAACTTTCTAACCCATCCACCTATGCCTGCGTCCAAGTCATTTATAAAAATGACAAACAGCAGTGGTCCCAAAACAGATCTTTGAGGCACACCACTAGTAACCGTACTCCAGGCTAAATATTTTCAATCCCGTGCCTCTGTATTTTCACCAATAGCCTACCATGTGGAACCTTATCAAAGGCTTTACTGAAGTCCATGCACACCACGTCAACTGCCCTTCCCTCATCCACATGCTTGGTCACCTTCTCAAAAAACTCAATGAGGTTTGTGAGACACGGCCTGCCCTTGACGAATCCATGCTATCTCCAATCAAATTGTTGATTGCTAGATGATTATAAATCCTATCTCTTATAATCCTTTCCAAAATTTTTCCTATAACAGACACAAGTCTCACAGGTCTATAATTACCTGGGTCATCCCTATTGCCCTTCTTGAACAAGGGCACAACATTTGCAACCCTCCAGTCCTCTGGTATTAAACCTGTAGACAATGAGGACTCAAAGATCAAGGCCAAAGGCTCCGCCACCTCCTCCCTAGCTTCCCAGACAATCCTTGGAAAAATTCCATCTGGCCCAGGTAATTTATCTACTTTCACACCTTCTAGAATTGATAACACCTCCTCCTTACTAACCTTAATCCTTTCAATTCTAGTAGCCCGTAATTCAGTCATCTTCTCTACAATATTCTCCTCTTCCTCAGTGAAAACAGATGAGAAATAATCATTTAGCACCTCTCCAATCTCTACAGTGTCCACACACAACTTCCCACTTCTGCCTTTGACAGGCCCTATTCCTACCCTAGTCATCCTCTTATTCCTCACATACCTATAGAAAGCTTTAGGGTTCTCCTTTATTCTACCTGCTAATGTCTGCTCATGTCCCCTCCTTGCTCTTCTTAACTCTCTCTTTAAATCCTTCCTAGCTAATCTGTAACTCTCTATCACCTCATCTGAACCATCTTGTCTCATCGTCACATAAACCTCCCTCTTCTGCTTAACAAGAGACACAATTTCTTTAGTAAACCACGGTTCCTTTACCTTATCGCTTCCTCCCTGCCTGACAGGGACATACCTATCAAGGGCATGCAATATCTGTTCCTTGAACCTGCTCCACATTTTGATTGATCCCATCCCATGCATTTTGCTAACCCATTCTATGCCTCCTAAGTCTTGCCAAATCGCATTATAATTGCCCTTCCCCCATCTATAACTCTTGCTCTTTCCATTGCTAAAGTAAACATAACTGAATTACGGTCACTCTCTCCAAAGTGCTTACCTACCACTAAATCAAACACCTGGCTTGGTTCATTACCAAGTACCAGATCCAGTGTGACCTCCCCTCTTGTCGGCCCTTCGACATACTGAGTCAGGAAACCCTCCTGCACACATTGGACAAAAACTGATCCATCCAAAGTACTAGAGTTATAGCATTTCCAGTCAATGTTAGGGAAGTTAAAGTCTCCCATAATGACCACCCTGTTCTTTTCACTCCTGCCCAGAATAATTTTGTCCATGTCCTCCCTACACTCATCCTCCTGTGTACTAGAACTACACCTCAGTTTCCCATCCCCCTTCTGACCTAGTTTAAATCCACCCGAACAGCACTAGCAAATTTCCCACCCAGGATATTAGTGCCCCTCTGGTTCAAGTGCAGACCATCCTGTTTGTAGAGGTCCCACCTTCACCAGAATGAGCCCCAATTGTCCATGTACCTGAAGCCCTCCCTCCTGCACCATTGCTGCAGCCACGTGTTCAGCTGAAATCTCTCCCTGTTCTTTGCCTCGCTATCACGTGGTACGGGTAACAAACCAGAGATGACCACTCTGTTTGTTCTAGCTCTCAGCTTCCACCCTAGCTCCCTGAAATCCTGCCTGACATCCCTATCCCTCTTTCTACCTATGTCATTGGTGCCTATGTGGACCACGACTTGGGGCTGGTCACCCTCTCCCTTCAGGACCCCAAAGACACGATCTGAGACATCACGGACCCTGGCACCTGGGAGGCAACACACCAACCGTGAGTCTCTTTCGTTCCCGGCAAACCTTCTATCAGTCCCTCTAACTATTGAGTCCCCAATGACTATCACTCTCTTCCTATCCCCCCATCCCTTCTGTGCAAAAAGGACAGACTCTGTGCCAGAGACCTGTACCCTACTGCATGCCCCTGGTAAGTCATCCCCCCCAACAGTATCCAAAACGGTATACTTGTTTTTCAGGGGAACGGCCACAGGGGATCCCTGCACTGATTGCTTTTTCCCCCTTCTAACAGTTGCCCAGCTTTCTTCACGCTTAGGAGTAACTACTTCTCACCTTAAAAACATGCCCCCTAGTTTTGAACTCTCCCACCCTAGGGAAAGCACCCTTAGCTATTCACCTTGTCTATGCCCCTCACAATTTTGTAAATCTCCATAAGGTCACCCTTCAACCTCTTATGCTTCAGTGAAAGAAGTCTCAGCCTATCCAGCATATCTTCATAACACAAGCCCACCTTACCCGGCAATATCCTGTTAAGTCTTTTCTGAACCCTCTCCAATTTAATAACATCCTTCCTAAAATAGGATGACCAGAATTGGACACAATACTCCAGAATAGGCCCCACCAACATCCTGTACAACCTCAACATGACATCCTAACTCCTATGCACTGATCTGAGCAATGAAGGTGAGCGTGCTAAACACCTTCTTAATCACCCCATCTACCTGCGATGCAAATTTCAAAGAATTATGTACGTAAACCCTTTGGTCTCTTATTTTTACAATACAGACCAGGGCCCTAACATTAATTCTACAAGTTCTGCCTTTGTTTGTTTTACCAAAATGCAGTACCTTGCATTTATCCAAATTAAACTCCAGCTGCCACTCCTCAGTTTATTGAACCAATTGATCAAGACCTCTTTGTAATCTTCTTCACTCTCAATACCATCAATTGTGGTGTTATCGGCCAACTATGCCTCCTGTATTCTTGTCCAAATGAGTTACATAAATGACAAACAAGAGTTCCTAAATCATGGCTCTCACTTTGTGGAGTATGAAGTCTAAAACTCTTCCTTAAGTAATTGAAACGCTTGACTTTCATCAAATATGAAATAGAAATGTGTTCCTGACTGGTGGGTAGAAGGGATGGAATAATCATGTGATGGATTGTTGGAGCTCTGACAATAAAAAAAAATGAGCTATGTACTTTCAATTTCCATTCACTGACTCATTATGCAAATTGTCCCAATTGTTTGCTCAGTATTGGGACAAAATCAAAGCACTGACCCTCTCTTAACTCCTTTGCAACTCTTGTCTAGCCAGAAGAACAAGCCAAAAATCAACTGTAGCAATGAAATGAGGAGGATAAGAACAGATAGGCTTGAAGAGGATACAGACTAGCTACATGGATAAACACATGGCAGATATATTTAATGTAGAGTAGCATCAAGTTACATATTTTAATACAAAGAATGAGGAGAGGCATTTCTGCAGTGAAATTCTGTAACCTGAAAGGGTGATGAAAACAGATTTAGTGATAAATTTATCAAATTAAAAAAAATTATGTTCATTAAGTGAATTGGATAAGACATATGAACAGATTTAGGTCATTTGGCCCATCAAGACTGCTTAACCATTCAATGAGATCATGGCTGATCTGATTATCTTCAACTCCATTTATTCCCTTATTATATAAAAGATGATGGAACATTTTGAATATTCTTGACAACCCAGCATTGGCAGCCTTCTGTGGTAAAGAATTCTACAGATTCCCTACCCTCTTAAACAAAAAAAAATCCTTATCATCTCTGACCTAAATGAACAACCCTGACTATGTGTGTTTGACTTCTGGTGCCAGAATCCCCCCACAAGAGGAAACAACATCTCTGCATCTGCACTGTCAAGCCCCCTGAAAATGTATTTATGTTTCAAGGAAATCTTCTCTCATTTCCTTAAATTCAGTGAGCACAGAACAATTCCCTTCACCTTTCCTCACAAGAAAATCCCTCTATACCCAGAATCAATATAATGAAACTCCTTTTGACTTCTTCTGGTGCCAGTTTATCTTTCCTTAGACGAGGAGACAAAAACTGTTCACAGTATTCTAAATGTGGTCTAACTAGAACTTTGTATAGTTTAAGCAAGTTCTCCCTATTTTTATACTACACTTCCTTTAAAATAAAGGCCAACAATCGATTTGCCTTCCCACTTCCCTGATCAATTAGTTTGGGGGCACTTTGTGATTCATACACAAGGACATTCAATTTCTCCATGCTGTAGCTTTCTTCAGTCTTTCTCCATTTAAATAACTTTCACCTCTTCTATTCCTTCTGCCAAAGTGTGTAACCTAACATTTTCCCACACTATATTTCATCTGCCAAGTTTTTGCCACCAACTTAACTTATCTCTACCCCTCTGCAGACTCTTTGTGTCATCCACACTATGTCTTCCTACCTCTAAGACAAAGTATACAATTTTAAATTAAGAAGAGGAGAGAACTCACTGTTGATGTGCATACACCACTCAAAGAGTCAGGACAGGTTGAGAGAGCTGTTAATAAAGCATATTGCATCCAGGGATTTATCAGTAGGGGCACAGATCACAAAATTAAGGACAGTATGTTAACCTGTATAAACCCGTGGATATTCTTTAGGAAGGACATTAAGGGATTAGACAGAAGGCAGAAAAGATTCAGAAGAATGGTTCAAGGGATAAGGAACTCCAACAATGTAAAAAGCTTGGAGAAGTTGGGCATATTTTCCTTAGAAAAGGTTGAGGAGAGATCTGCTTGAGATATTCAAAATCATGAGGGCGCTGTCCAGAGTGGATGGGGAGAAATTGTTCTCACTGGTGGAAAGGCCACAGACGAAAGCACAGAAATTTAAGGTAACTGAGAAGAAGAAAAAGTGATAATAAAATGTGAGGCTGGATGAACATGAGAATAAAACATTTTTAACACAATGAGTGATTAGGATCTGGCATACTTGGCCTCTAGGGTGGGTGAATTGAGGCTTTCAAAAGGAAACTGGATCATATTTGAAAAATAAAGGTTTTCTTGGCTGCAGGCAATAGATAGGGGAGTGACACTAGACGAATTGCTACTTCAGAGGGCCAGCACAGACACACTGGGCAGAATGAACTATGCTTATGCTGCAAACCATGTCCTGGTTATTATCTGGAGTATATGAAATCTCTGCTGCTAGGTCCTTGGGGCCTAGTGTTGTGGTGCTGACCCTGGAATTCTAACCCTGCAGGGAAACACCCATCTAGTTAACTGGTCAGAAGATGGTCAGTTCATATGGTTACATGCTTTGGAGTCTTACAGTTTTCCTTATTACCTGCCTTTAGATCAACTGGGAGCTGTTCCTAGAAATCAAAGCCTTTCCATCAATAGATAGAGATTCTTTTAAACTGTTGCACTTTCCCCGTCTAAATGGTATTTCCAAGTATACTCTCACTCCATGGTCAATTCCCTACACGCATTAAAGAGATTTCAACAGTGCCCTCCAATTTTGCCTTTATGTTTCAGATATATCAAAGATCAAATTCATCTTGGGTGACAGGACAAATGGGTACTTGCAAATCATCAGTGCAGAACCAATCTCTCACCTTCCCCAATGCTATTTTCCATTGCAAACAAGTATTGGATGGGGGTTGACAGAGGCTGGCTGCTGATTCCCAATTGCCCATTTTCTGCTGCCACTGAAGTTGAAATTTAGTCTTCAGCACATTTTTACAATTTCCAATCCTCGATTGTCAATTTTATGAGTGAGAGGATGCATTTGGATGAATAACTGTTCAGTGATACTCCAAGTCATTCAGATTCACCTTCTTTGTTCCACTTATATGAGTTTGCTATTAATTCAAATGCCTTTATGAATCTGTCTGTGTTGATCCATTCTTTAAAATTTCCCATCACAGTAGATTTAGGTGACATTATTGCCTGTACATTCATGGGACAAATGAAAGTGTTTTCAATCACTGAAATCGCTGCTGATATACTTGCTGTGCTAGTACAAGAGTATCTGTACTTTTCCTCTGGAGATCATGTTTCTGTAGATCATTTGCATGCCGCTGCTGTTCCCAAGTTTGTTTGCCTCAAATCCAAAGTGTCCCTACAACTGCTCACACAGTTCATCCCTGCTTCACTTCCCGGTCCATGCATACTCTCCTTGTAATTCCTGCAACTGTTCAGACTAATTCTCGCTCATGGCACCCATCACTCAGAACCTTAACAGAAGAGCCAAGCTTTTCACAAACGTAGATTATCTGGTCATTTGGCATTGCTGTTTGTGAGATCTGATGTGTCGATTAAATGCTTCATTTCCAGGATTACAGCAATGGATACGCTTCAAAAGTTGGTTTTAACAGACTTTGGGAAATCCTGATTTTGTGAAAAATATTACATAAATGCAAAACTTGCTTTCTTTCTCTCAAAGGGAGTTCCCAGTCCCTCAGACTACGACCTGACTGGTGACTGGCGAATTTGCAACAAACGCTGAGCACAAATGAGATCATCCCACTAATACATTTCAGCTGATTGTGTTGCAATCTTCAGAATCATAGATAGGGGCCCAAATGGTCAGAGATGTTCCATTATCTGCAGAAACCAGATTTCTGGAGGATATATGAGGAATCTGTGAGCTTAGCACATGGTTTATCTGCCTGTTTAAGAAAGTTTGATATTTTACGAGCCTACTCTTTGCACACAACATATGGCTTAAAATGAAGCTGGGTGAGAATTCATGTGTCAGATATGAAAGTTATTCACCTGAAATGTTGGTGTCAGTCATGGTTCTGAGTAACAAGGCTGTGAGTTCAAGCTCCACTTTGGTGATTGGAGCTCATGTTCTAAGCGGTTATTCACAGTGAAGCTGAGGATGTGCTGCACTGTAAAAGGTCCTGAGGTCCCACTTCCCTTCTCAGGTGGGCATAAAGGTCCCATCCCACTTCTTCAAAGAGTTGAGGACTTCATTTTGATGTCCTGATGTGCAAATTCACTGCTACCTTAGAACAGTGACTATACTTCACAAGTGCTTAACTGGTTTTAAATTGTTTTATAATATCCTGTTATGAAATATCTTTATAAGGGTAATTTCTCTCTTTTAACATTGACATACCAATATATGAGGTATGCAAGTATAATTCCAAACCCAGTATCTTTCTATAATACCAGCCAGTGGCAGGAAGGTAGAGAAAATGTAACATTGAAAGGTTGTGGCTCCGGAATCTAACTAACAGGTGAGGGCATCCTTCATTGAAGAGGAAAATTCCTCTTTTCTTGGTAGGAACTGATGTAAAAATGATAGACAAGACATTTTTAATGTGCATCATGTTGGCCTATTGATGTTGCCCATGGTATAATGTCATTATCAGCAGCTGTGCCTTCATAGCCAAACAAATACTGTGGTACAAGAGCAGGTTAGAGACTAGAAATACTTCTGGGAGTAACTCACTTCCTGACTCCCCAGAATGTACTCACCATCTACAACATACAAGTCAGGATTGTGATGGAATACACTCCATTTGCCTGGTTGAGTGCAGCCTCTACAAAACTCAAGAAACTTCTCACCATCCAGGACAAAGCAGCCACTGACCACTGACTCTCAGTCGCAGCAGTGTGTGTCTATGCCTAATGCACTGCAGAAATTCACCAATTGTCTTATACAGCACCTTTCAAACCCAATGCTTCAGAATTAAGGTGGATCTATGAAGATTTCACAGACCGTTCATGAGCTGCACTGAATATTTCTCTCTTCTGACAGGCTGTTTCGGGCTGAGACATGAATTCTCTTCCTCTTGGACTTTTGGTCTTGGTGCTAGATGAATATACTTCACTGACTGAACACATCAGTGATCTATCTAACAAGCAATAGCCCCCAAATTTATCAATTGATACAAATATCATTTAGTTCTTTGACCCAAACAATTAAATCATCCAGGAGAGGCCAGTATTTTGATCCAGATATTTTTATACTTGCTCTTCTGACGGAGAGAGATATCAGTTATCACAAGGCCATGCTGAGTACATTTTGTTGGAAGGAGAATTCCATTTCTCTTGGTTTTCCCAACCTATTTTCCCTAATGGAATCACAGCAAACTGTAGCACTGAAGTCCCCCAAATAATGATCTTTTCTGTTTTTTGGAATGGCAGTGAGGAACTTCATCACAATCAGAATAGAATAATTCTGCTTTACACTTTTATTAGGTTCGCGTGTCTGGAGATTCATGATGGTGGCATATTGGTTATAGTTAAACCACAGAGCAAGTGTCATGAGTCTTTCATTTATACAATTAGGAAGTTCTGGTAGTGGATCCATGATCCTATCCTCGGTGCTAAAACCATCTCTCTAGACACTGTCAGTTTTTGCTTGCCCCTCAAAGGTGTATCCCTGTTATTCCTCTCCCTAATTTCTCCAGGAAGGCAAGTACCATTGAGGTTAGCAATGTCACTTTGGAGACTTGATAGTTGACATGATAAAATTGCAGTTCATCTTTCTGGATGGTCACTCCTGAGATTATTCATGAATATTTCAACATTACAAGCTGCAAAACCATGAAGTTTTTGTCTCTAAGTCGGTGATCCAACAAGGTGTGATTCCTCAGCCAGAGAAAGTAGGACAACCTATTTTTAGGGCACTCCTTGTGGGAAGCAGAGGGCATGCAGAAGAGGAGTGTTCAGGCTCAGATGCTGCTCCCCAAAGACAACTTTGCCCCATCATAGTCTCCCAATGACCTCCCTGTCATTGTGTGCAGATTCTTAACTCGGGACTCCCAGAATCACAACCCTGACGCCTGTCACAAATTCTCCATCCCCACGTGACTTGGCAAATGATCTTTGGTAGAGATCTGCACGTGATTTTGTTTAACATGGAGGCCTTGGCATACCATCATAGCCCACGTGATCTTGACAGTTAGGTGATCATATTTTGATAACATGTTGAACCAAGATGACCAGGACAACCTTGCCCTTTTCTGCCGTCATGGCCAGTGAGATGCATAGGTTTCCTTCACCTGTTCTGCTGTTGAGGACATTTTGGACCACACCTGATCTGGCACCTTCTCCCCACCCTCGTCACCAAGGGTGGTATTACTTAGAGCAGGGAGTTCCTGCCTGCATCTATGAGGGGACTATTGGAAGCCTCCCCACCATGTAAAGGTGATGATTCATAGAGAATTGGTATCTTACACGCACATTCAGTAGAAGGCAGGACTTAACTCAGACACTTAGCTATAAGCAAAGCGCATTTAACGAAGTCATGATCTTCAATGCACGTTATATAAAATGCTTTTTTGAGTTAGCTTTAATTCAAAAAGTTTAATCTGACATGACTCATACATTCTTAAGTGCAAGTCTCATTCCTTTTTATCTCTAATGTGTGCTTTAGGTGCCTTTTGCATCACTGCTAAATTATAGCACTATTATCTTGTTTATCATACTTATATAGCTCCCAACTGTAGCATTCCATTGTATAAGCACTTGAAGCATTCTTTTGATTTATAATTAGATCTAATCTGTTGCCATTTTCCTAATCGCCACTGGATTTTCACTTTCGCCCTCTCAGGGACAACAGGGTTTCCAACTCTGGTTTGGTACATTCCTGAAGCTATTGTCATAGAACCAGGCAGTAAAGGGTTAGGTTATGTGGGACATTGCAAAAACCAAACATATATACCCTGGAGCATGGAAACTTAGTGGCAATTTTATTGTGGTCTTCAGCAATTTGACAGGATAGATAGAAAGTTCCTTTTCCACTGAAATCAGGGATGGGCTACTCAGGGGAGAAGGGAGGAGGTATATCTTCATGCAAATGGGTACTGGAAGCCAGAATCTCTTTCCCACTGAAATATAATAGAGGCTAGATCAATCAATAATTTTAAATCTGAATCGATAGACTATTGCTAGCCAAGGTTTGCAGATCTGGTTATAATACAGACAACATCTGACTCAATAGCAGCATGGGCTTGAGAGCCTGAACGACCTATTCTTAGGTTGCTATGACATCCCACCTCCAACCTACTCATGCAGTCAAACAGTTGTTTTTGACTATCTTCAGCATGTTTATCATGAATAAACAAAGATGTTCAGAAAGTATGTTTTAAAAATATACCTTTTAATTCCTCCATGATTTTGCTGTCCGCTATTGCTTGTAACAGTGTCTTGAAGCTTAACCTTTAATTTCTGGATAGTGCAGGATGATCCTGGAATGTTGGCTAGGCTATTTCACCTTGACCTTCTCACAGCAAAGTGCCATGTCATATTCCTATGTTAATCTGACACGTTAGCATTAGTTGCAATTTGGTTTGCAGTTGGTATTTCTATGGTACAATATCTTCAGAAACCTCAAGGTACCACTTAAATGAAAAGAACACACCACAGACTTAACAGGACTTAGAATCTCAATTGCCAAATTAGATTGTTAAAAGATTATTAATTAGGTTATTGTAGCTAATCTGTTTCTGGGGTTTGCTGCGGGCATTTGTTCTGCTGCATTTGTTCATGATAATGGTGGCTTCACTTCAAGGTTACCATGTTGCCAGTAAAAAGTGGCCAGATGGCCTGAGACTGTAAAAGACACCACAGAAATACAAGTTGTTTGTTTTCACTGCTAAGTTTTCAATTGTAATGTGGTTAGATCCCAGCAGGTGGCGATTATTTAATTCCTTTATCAAACCGGAGGCTTGGTGAAGTTTCCAGAAATTGCTTTTGATGTGAATTACCAGACTTCGCTGTGACTGAGACTTCACCAGCCTCACTGCAAAAGGGCAGAGATATGTACAAGGTCTGTTGATATCACAGCGCATATTGCAGCAGGAGACTGTACGGTTATGAAAAGTTTGAAACACGTACTTGTAATTATATTGCACAAAGGCCTTGTATTTATACTGCTCTATCCCAGAAACTGCTTTCTCAGTTAAGATAAACTGGTCAACATCTTAGTTAACAGTATTACCACTGGAAAATCCCAAAAGAATCAGTAAAAGAATCAGTGATGTTTGATAATATAGAGACAATGACAACGATAATTGTTGCCGATGGTGACAGCCTATGATGGTCCTTTGATTGGATGAAAATGCATGATTTCCATGAGGAATGTTTTCTTACTCGCAGGGCACAGAACATCGGTCTGATCGAAGGACTGTGATTTATGTCCTGGGTTGTTCATGGCTATATCCAGGAGATTCACCCATTGTACAGGTCAATTCATTTTTAAACAATTCTTTCATGTGTTATTGACCTCATTGGCTGGGCCAGCATTTATTGCCCATCTCTAATTGCCCTGGGAAATGTTGTGCAATCTGTTGACTTAAACTGTAGCAGTTGTTGGAGTGTAGGTGGACCCACAATACTGTGATCAAGGATTTTGACCCAACAACACTGAGGGAATGGGTGATATATTTCAAAGTCAGGTTGATGAGTGACCTGTAGAGAACCTTATAGGTAGTAGTGTTGCCACACATCTATTGCTCTTGTCCTTCTAAGTGGTAGAGTTTACAGGTTTGGGAGGTGCTGTAAGAGGACAGTGATGAATTACTGCAGTGCATCTTGTAGACAGTACACACTATCGACACTGTGTGTTAACGGAGGAGAAGTGCATGTCGAAGGTCGTGGATGTAATGCTAATCAAGCGCACTGCTTTGTCCTGGATGGTGTCAATCTTCTTGAATGTTGTTGGAGGTGCCCCCATCCAGGCAAGTGCTAAGTGTTCCATCACACTCCTTACTTGTATATTGTAGAGGGTGGGCAAGGCACTGGGAAGTCAGGAAATGAGTTAGTTGCTGCAGAATTCATAGCCTCTCTCACCTACACTCGTAACCACAGATTTTATTTGGCTGTTCCAGTTCAGTTTCTGGTTAATAATAACCCTAGGATATTGACGGAGGGGGTTCCAGTGGCAGGAATGCCATTATATATCAAGTGAGGTCATTTGATTCTCTGTTGTTGGAGATGGTTATTGATTGGCATTTGTGTGATGCAATTACAAATCTGGAGGATCAGCAACCCTCAGTCTAGTTCATTGGTTAACAGTGGCGTGTATAAGAAGACAATTTCCAAGAGTATCGGACCTGGTTTGACCTGTGGCATTAAATGCAACACCTCACATATTGCACCTGCCTGGCTGAACCTAAGTGAATTTTGGGAAACAATAATAGTGTTAACTAGGAGAGATTTTATTCACACATTGTCCTCTGGAGGCCACAAACAATTGAACAATGGACTGGCTGTCGAAGCAGCTGAGAATCTAATTGATGGGGTTTCTAATGCATGGAGGATCAAATGGTTGGTGTGTCTTAATAGTGGAATGTTTAGTGGCTGGTAGATCCTCAAATTCTCCCTTTGCGTTGTCACTCAAATCATGATATCAGAGAAAGTTGAGAATAAATAAGTTCCCACAGACCCAGTGCCAAAGTCTGTGGCAAACATGAACATCTTTTGTTGAGTAAAGTCGTTCCAAAGTTATGATGGGTTTTGGTGGACTGCAGGTGGAGAGCAAAAGTCTTCCCACTAGTAAGAGGGTCAGCAATCAGGTGAAGAAGACACAAGCTAATTGTCAGATGAAGCAGAATGGAAATAATGCCAAATTTTCTCGACACAATTATGACCTGGTGTACAGAGTGGAGGAAGCAGATTCAATATTTTCAAAAGGGAGTTGGGTAATATTTTAAAAGGAACACTTTTCAGGACTTCAGAGAATGAGCAGGAGAGAGTGGGACTTATTGGATAGCTTTTTCAAGAAACAGACATAATGGGCTGAACATCCCACACTGCAGTGTCTATTTCTAAGAGAAATTCCCAAAAGCAAGACAGCTCTTATCAACAGGACAGGTAGGCTATTCCTGGCAGGCAAATCATGACCATCTGGGTCTGGGAAGTGTGTCCAGATGAATCACAAGCAGGTCTGCAGTGCACCTCTCAGGAAGCCCAGTACTGTAATGTCAAAGGAGTACTCGTGCAGTAATAATACGCCACGTTAGTTCCGGTACAAGTAGTTTGGCAGCGCATCTGCCATTTGGTAGGAGTCACACAGATGATAGCATGACTTCCTGCCCTCCCATTCCATAGTTCCAATCTTATGCTTGAATGTGTTGGTGAGTCGCAGCATTTCATTCACTTTCTTGTGGAGATAGTAAGACTGTGTCAAAAACTATGAGTTAAAAAAAATTGAAGGGAAAAGCACGATAAACATAAGAGAGTGAAAAGAATTGAATCTATGCTGATAGGGTTACATGAAATAGGGTAAGAACAGGCTCATGTGAAGCATTAGCACCACCATAGACCTTATCGGACCAAATAGCCTGTTGATACGCAATAAATTCTATGCAATGCTGTGAACAGACTTGACAGTGCATCATGCTAAATATACACTGTAAAGTCATCACTGCAGCAAGGGCACATCTCCTTCATTGTGTGGTCATTACTTATATTCAAAAATCAATGGCTTTCATACAAACAGCAGTGCACTGAAGGCAGTCCCACTGGGAGAGAAAAGCTGAATTCATGCAAGTTCAAGCAATGGTCGCTTAACTCTCGCCAGCTCCTCCTTGGTGCTGCTGCTTCTGCGTCGTGGCATGTTGTGGGAAAAGGATACACTTCCTTTGAAGGCTAGCTGGCCACAGCACCATATTAATGTTCTGACAAAATGGTCTACCTGCAATAGATGATCTCTGTTCATCAGAAGTATTATTTGCCCACACGCAGTGACATTCTTCAGATGTGAAACTTGAAAGGGTTCAAAAAAGTTTGACAAAGGTGTTGCCAGCATTGGAGGGTTTGAGCGAAAGGGAGAGGCTGAATAGGCAGGGGCTATTTTCCCTGCAGCATCAGCGGCAGAAGGGTGAACTTATAGAGATTTATAAAATGATAAAAAGCATGGATAAGATGAATAGCCAAGGTTTTCTCCCAAGTTGGGTAGTCCAGAACTAGACGGCGTTGATTTGAGGTGAGAGGGGGAAGATTTAAAAAGGCCCTAAGCAGCAATGTTTTCAGGCAGAGGCTAATGTGTGTATGGAATGAGCTGCCGGAGGAAGTGGTGGAGGCTGGTACAATTACAACATTAAAAGGCACCTGGATGAGTACATGAATAGGAAGGGATTAGAGGGGTATGGGCCAAATGCTGGCAAATGGGACGAGATTAATTTCAGATATTTGGTCGGCATGGATGAGTTAGACTGAAGGGTCTGTTTCCATGCTGTATATTTCTATGACACTACGATTCTAAATGTGTGGGTTTTTTCCAGCTATTTGCTAAGAACTGGTAATGAGCTTCTAAAATGTAGATTGCCTTCCAAATTGCTTACTGCAATTTGTACATAAGTTTCGATTGCAAGTGAACAAAAGAGTAAGGAATTATTTTTGCAATTATGTAGGGCTGAGGTGATACCACACTTATGTACTTAGTGCTGTGTATGGTTTTAACCTCTCTGCTTTGATTTCTAAGGTGAGAAAAATATTTAATGAAAGGAGATTGAGGGGCATGTAGAGTTCTTGATCTCGTTAAAATGTGTAACTTCTGAGAGCGCTTGAGAGGCTGCACGCTGAGCAGAGGTCCTCTCACAGGAAAGTTTAACATTTATCTTCATACAGTTGGATTGTCACAGAGTCAGACTGGTTTTGGAGAACTTTAAAAATGGTGGGTGTGATTCACAGGGCCTGCCCTCATTTCTAACAAACCCCAGGTTGATCACCGAAGGAAGTGGGTGAGACAAGAATTACAGAGATGGAAATCCAAAATAAGCAAAGCATTCGATAATGGATGTTACTCCAAGGACCTGAGCCCATAGTGTAGCTGTAACAAATTTATGAAGTACAACTAAATATTCTAGAATGGTGGATAATGTTTCAGTGTCATAATCTGAAGTTATTTAAATCTCTAAGTCTTTAAAAGGGGAAGGAAAACAGGCTGAAATTGTCAATTACAGTTTAAAGCAATATTCGTCAACTACTTTGATCAACAGGTCTTCTACCCATCTAACTTTAACCAGGATTCAGGGAGGGAACTGTAACCCACGCCCTCCCATTGCTGGAGATGTGCTGGATCATCACATGAATAAGGTTGGGTTGCTTGTTGCATTTTGACCTTCACTGCACACAATCCATTTCCACATTGGAATAGTCCTTTGTATCTTGGGGATTGGTCAAACATCCCAGCAGACTCCCTTGATTATAATTTACTCAGCACTATTTCACACAAAACTGACTAATTTTTGCCCAAACTCTGCCATCGAGCATAGTAAGTTTAAAATGTAAAAAACTGAAAGTTGTCATCCACAGAGACTCAAAGTGTTTTCGCGCACTGCCTCTGGCATGAACATCTTTTCCCAAGGCTGCCAATTGCTTTGCCCACTCTCCACCTTCCTCCCCCAAGTGCAGCAACAAACTCAGCCACATTGTGCCACTGCAGCTCGTGAGCATATAGAATTCCTACGGTGTGGAAGCAGGCCATTTGGTCCATTGAGTGTACACTGACTGTCCGAACAGCATCCCACCCAGAACCCCCACCATTCCCCCACCCTATCCCTGCATTTCCCATGGCCAACCCAACTAAGCTACACATCCCTGGACACTACGGACAATCCACCCTAACCTGCATGTTTTTGGGCCGTGGGAGGAAACCAATGCAAAAATGGGGACAATATGCAAACTCCACAAGGATAGTGCCTGAGGCTGGAATCAAACCCTGCATCCCTGGCGCTGTGAGGTAGCAGTGCTAACCACTGAGCCACTCTACCTCCCAGAGTGCACAACTTAACACTTAATGGCACATTTATAGGGGACATTACCATTCACTGGTATTACATAGATCTATGCTAGAGAGTCTACACCAGTCAGTCCATTTCACACTTGCTTTGGGGCAGCCCCTGCTGGTGGTGAGAGTGTTTGGGCACTACCTCTTTAAATGGATACTAACAATGGAAAATGCTATTAATGCTTGCTCTGTACATTACTATATGTTACACACAGATAAAAAAAAATTGTCTGTTAACAACGATGCCTTAAATTACTTTATGTTGACGCACACCACTCTGTGTGTTAACTGACATGGGGTAATTTTCACCCCCTACACAGTTTATTTTAAACCAAATAATACCAGCACTCAGAGTCAAAAGATGGTAGTTCAATCCATCAGGGGAGGGTTCCAGATGATGTAAGTTAACTGCTTAAGCTTCACCTGTGGGCTTGATTGTAAAAATACACTTTGTAAGATCGTTTTGATTCTGCCACCTGGATCTTTCAACCTTCAAGGTCTCGCACTGCTCAACATCTAACAAGTTCCACAAAACAGAGGAATGTCATCATGCAAATAAAGAAAGACTTGCATTTATATAGCACCTTTCATTACCACCAGCCATCCCAAAGTGCTTTACGGGAATACAACACTTTTGAATCATAGTTGCTCGTGCCTTATGGGAAACTCTGTCACCAATCTCGCACAGACAGTAACACAATAACAACCAGATTTTGTGTTGTGACATTAGTTGTGGGATAAATATCAGACAGATCATGAGAGATAATTTTTTGAAATAGGGCCACATGTTCTTGTACGTACAGCTGAGAGGTAGGTGGGGACTTGGTTTAACATCTAGACCAGAAGAGAGCACTCCAGGCAGGTCAGCATTCCCTCAATATTGCACTGGTGTGATGGGTTTAAATTTTGTGCTCCAGTCCTGGAATGCGTTTTCAGCCCAAAGTTCAGGGGCAAGTGTTCTCCATGGACCCCTGGAGCAGGTTCTTGCTATGATTTGCCAAGCTGTTCCCAGGGAATATTTCTTACTTTGGCTACATCCACATTCTTAACATGGAATACAGGGAGAGCTAGCCATTCGGCTTGAAGGAAACAGAAGGCGATGGAGGAGTGTTGTTTTTTTTGAACTGGAGACCTGATTGTGGTGTGCTTCAAGGGTCAGTACGAGGTCTATTG
The DNA here is from genome assembly GCF_030684315.1 of Stegostoma tigrinum. Lineage (NCBI taxonomy): Eukaryota > Metazoa > Chordata > Chondrichthyes > Orectolobiformes > Stegostomatidae > Stegostoma > Stegostoma tigrinum. The sequence goes on from NC_081376.1 coordinate 16,894,340, forward strand.
CTTTTTATCATTTATATTAAGGATTTGAATGTAAATATAGGAGGTATGGTTATTAAGTTTGCAGTTGACACCAAAATTGGTCATGGAGTGGATGGTGAAGAAAGCTAACTCAGAGTAGAAGGGCACCTTGATCAGAGGTAATTAGAGTTTACTTTGGATAAATGTGAGGTGCTACATTTTGGAAAGGCAAATCAGGGCAAGACTTATACACTTAATAGTAAGGTCCTGGGGAAAGTTGCCGAACAAAGAGACCTTGGAATGCAGATTCATAGTTCTTTGAACGTAGAGTTGCAGGTAAACAGGACAGTGAAGAAGGTGTTTGGTATGCTTGCCTTTATTTATCATTGCATTGACTAGAGCAGTTGGGATGTCATGTTTCAACAGTACAGTACATTGGTTCGGCCATTTATTGAATACCGTATTCATTCCTGCTTTGGAAAGATGTTGTGAAACTTAAAAGCATTCAGAAAATAATTTCAAGAATGTTGCTGGGGTTGGAGGGTTTAAGCTATAGTGAGAGGCTGAATAGGTGGGGGCTATTTTCCCTGTAGCTTTGGAAGCTAAGGGGTGACCTTATAGAGGTATACAAAATCATGAGGAGTATAGATAGGGTAAATAGACACAGTCTTTTCCCTGGGGTAGCAGAGTCCAAAACTAGAGAGCATAGGTTTAAGATGAGGGGAAAGATTTAAAAGGAACTGAAGGGGCAACTTTTTCACACAGAGGGTGGTGTGTGTTTGGAATGAGCTGCCAGAGGAAGTGGTTGAGGCTGGTACAATTACATCATTTAAAAGGCATCTGGATGGGTACATGCATAGGAAGGGATTAAAGGGATATTGGCCAAATGCTGGCAAATGGGACTGGATTAATTTAGGATGTCTGGTCAGCATGGACGTGTTGGACAAAGGGTCTGTTTCCCTAATGCACAACTGTATGCCTCTAAGTCTAAAACCCTCTGAAATCCCAGTATCTTTAATTTAGCCATAGTAAGTCCCTCCATCACGAGACAGATTGGTCAGTGGAAGATTCTCCACTGCTAGGCACAAGCCCATTGTAAATATTCTATTCCCAGGATGTGAAACATAGTTGGAAGAGAGTGGTGGAGATAAACACTCGCCTTTGCATTTCTGGTAGCTCTGTTGTGCAGCTTCAATTGATATCATTATTTATCCAGTCTGAAGTTCACTGTAACTATTTAGTCTTCGAGGGAACATTCTATCTAAATCAACCTTGATTTCTAGACATAACTGAGTACTTTGGCAGCCCAATCTTCTGAAGAAACATCGGCCCCCTGCACTCCACCTGTACCTTCAGTACACCGCTCAAGTGACCTTTTTTTAAAATAAAAACCGACAATGCTGGAAATACACAGTAGGTTGTGTGTATAAAATGGCCATAGACCTGGAAGGTTAACATTATTTCCCATTCCCCAAATGATAAGTATTTTCAGCATTTTGTGTTTCTCTTTCAGGCTTCCAGCATCTGCTGTCGTTTGCTCTTCGATTCTGTCTATAGATGATGAGTCAAAGGTGAGCTCTATTCTGTGCTCTGTATAACCAAGGTAGATAAGAGACCTCATTTTACTTTTAACAAGCCAAAGAGTTTTGACTTTAATCCTACCAAGCTGAGTCCTGGATTGGCGAACCTGGATCTTCCTGGTTTTAATCAGTTCAATTTCACATGGATTGGAAGAAATAGGATTAATGACTGTCAAACTGAATTTCATATATCCTAACAGTGACAACACCTCAAATTACTTCATCATCTTGACTTTGAAAGCTCTTTAAGGCATCCTGAAGTTGTGAATGAAAGTGTAAGTTTTTTTTTGATGCACCACATTGACCCAGGATTCTGAAAAAGCTGTGGACAGTTAAAGCTTGACAAATTATTGAAAATGTTGTCTTTTTTCCATTGCAAAGCATAATACAGCTAGATATTTCAATAGACAAAGAACTGCGAATGATGGAAGTCTGAAATAAAAACAGAAATTGTTGGAGAAACTCAGCAGGTCGGACAGGATCTGTGGAGGCAGAATCAGAGTTAAAACTTCGAGACAGATGGGCAAATCTGGGATTGCCTCACTTTATGCTGGAGGTTTACCAGGTCAGATCTTGAAGCTTGATTATTATAATGGGAAGGTATAAGGAAGACGAGGACACCTCCAATTACAAAATTTATGATCCTTTTGGATCTTAGATGCCAAAATAGGAATATCCACAATTACAATTAAAATCAAAAAGGAAAAGAAACACTTGGAATTTATGTAGTGTACTTTATGCCACCAGACATCCCAAACAGTCAGTGAACCATGTTTGAAATGTACTTCAGTTGCAATTTTGAAAACACTGCAGCCAGTTTGTATACAGCAAACGCACAAGTAGAAATGTGATAATGATCAAACAAGCTGTTTTTTGCAATGTTGATTGAGGGAGCAATGTTGGCTTAGACACCAGGATAACTCCTCTGCTGTACTTTGGAATAGTGTCCTGGGATCATTTAGGTTTCACTTGGGACAGCAGATGAGTCCACCATTTATAGTCTTATTCAGAAGGCGGAATGAGCTGGAACTGCAGTCACAAGTAAAACACTGAAAGCAGCTGGAAACTCCACAAGAATTTGAAGTTCAGTTCATTTCCGACAAGCTCAGTTGTTACTAATTATGTGCACTTATTAAGAGGGAGCTCGGTAAAACCGTCAGGTACAAAGGATTAGCAGTAGGCTACGGTGGGGCCCTCTTGCGATACAGTGATTGTGTCTCCATACTGGTCTGGGGGGGGCCCACCTGCTCTCGAGGTATGATAAAATCTCTGAACGGTTTGATTATAAAAATAGGTTAATAAATAAAAAGGCTAAGGTGAGTGAGACGAGGTGCCAGCCTAAATACTAACACAGACATGCTGGCCCAAATGGCCTGTTTCTGCATTATAAAATGCACCATAATTTTATGTCGTCAATTACAGCCATTAGATTTTGAGTTTCGGATGACTCACGTTTCTTTCCTACAGCTGGCAGAGAGAGAACCCTTTCATCCTACTTGTTTCGACTTGTTTCAAAGTAAGTTACAGAGATAAAAGCACCGTGCGCCAGCTGACTATGCCACTTCAGTGATCACATTGTTTGAGTTTTTAAAGCCACTGCAGAAATTCAAGCCTAAGGCTGGTTTGTATCTTTTCAGGTACACACATAAAAGATGCAGCTAATTAATGAATGGGAGATGCAGCATCTGACAATTGATCCCATGAGTGCTGAATTTCTCTATTAGCAAAGCAATGAGCTGGTCTTCATTGTCTAACCATTGCCAGAATGCTAATCAATAGAATGCCCAGCAGTATTACATGTGCATGGCTACAAAATACAGTCAAGGTACTTTCATAAACTGAGATCTGAAAATTGAATGAAAATGCCCTAGCCTTCCGATTGCTTTTCTGAGTTCTATTATTGGCAATTTTCAATTATACATCTGGCAGGAGATGCTGCAAGCAATCAGCTGAATGCCTTACACACTTTCTGCTGCCAACGAACAAGTTACAATCAATTACCTATGGCTTAATGACTGTGAGCAGAGGAACATGCAGGTAAGTCTGCAATGAATGGAGTCTAAGGCTAAAAACACTCAAACATGCAGCTGTGAACCTTATACTTTCTTACTCTATATCTGTCACTTGTTAGGGAGAAGGAGAGAATGAAAAAAGGAAGCAGGTTCACTGACTCCATCAAAATTGGTTGTGCCTGCTTGTGGTGTGAGGGAGTCCTGGCTCTAACACCTTTTCTCCCATTACAAGATACTCTCTTCCTATGTTCACATTCATATCGTTTATATAAATGATGAAAAGCAGTGGACCCAGCACCGGTCTCTGTGGCACACTGCTGGTCACACGATTACAGCAACCCTCCACCATCACCCTCTATCTCCTACCTTTGAGCCAGTTCTGTATCCAAATGACTAGTTCTTCCTGTATTCTATGTGATCTGCCGACAGGGAAGGCAAGCTGCCTGATTGTGTGAGAGTGCTAAGAGGCAATGAAAAGCAGGGCAGGGATGCTGTGAGCATACAGGTAGGTCATAAGTGAGTGAAAGCTAAGGGAGCCAACAAACAGCCCTGTGATGCAGCCTGGTCCCAGCCATGAGCTGGGTGTCTGTCCCTGCTGCAGCCTTTCAAATGTGAGGAGCTGGTGCACCCTACAATGCAAGTCTGAATGCCCTGCCAGTGTATCTGAGAGGTGCCAGGATGGCAAATGCCAATGTTATTGGTTGAGGGATGAACTTGGTGCTTGGGGGTCACAATCTGAGCTGCAGTTTGGTCGTACACAGTGTGGAGGTCCTTCAGAGTAAGCAGCGAGCTGAATCAGAGGAACCCCCTCTGATTTCCATTTCAGTGTATAGTTTGTGTGGTAAGGTAGGAAGCCGGATAGTGTTGGAGTGAGTTGGGCTATTAACAGGACTTCTAAAAAGGAACAATTTCCCTCACGCAGCAACTCGCTGCTGCAGAGGGTGAAACTCACCACAGCATTTCTCAAAAGCAATGGTAGTGTTCCTACCTCTCAGCAAAAGACCTGGTTCAAGTCCCTCTCTGCTCCAGAGGTAAATAATAACATCCCTAATCAGGCTAATTAAAAAAAAGAAATCAAAAAGAAACAGCAAGATTTCTCCAGTGCCAAATAGGCCTCACTGATCTCTCCCGATTCTAGCACAAATCTCACCACGGCCCGCGTCTCTCAGACCCCTTTCAGGTTCTACCCTTGGTTCATCTTTGGCCCTAACTCCACTTTCCAGGCTCTTCCAATATCCCTTGATCTCTGAGAGGTCAGACATCAGGTCACCCCAGACCTAAATATATTCATCCACAATTCCCTGGGGTGTGCATTTCCAAAAATTCACAACACTCTAGGCAATGAAATTACTCCCTCTCTCAGTTTAATTAACCGGCATCTTATCCTGCGACTGTGCCACTCTGTTTTAGATTCCCCAGGCAATAAACCTTTGTGTGTTCCCTCTTTTGCATGTTACAATGAGATCACCTCTCACTCTTCAGAACTCCAGGTGTCGTAGGCCCAATTCACTTTCATTGTGGCATTCCTTCCTCATTCCAGAGACTATGCTGAGTTAAGTATGTCCTTTCTTAAATTTGGAGGCTAAAGCTGAAATACAAGGGGTTAAGGCTGGCTGTTACTAATGAGATAGCATATCTCAAAACAGGAAGAGATGCAATGTCACACAAATTTTTTGCAGCCCTCATGATAAGGAAAAATTATCGTAAGATAGCTCTTATATAAAAGTTAATGCTTTCCTACCTCACCAGAATCTGTAAATATTCTTTAGCAGTTCAACAAGACCAGGAATATTAAATATTAAACACGCGGTCTCACTAAATCTCTGGACTACAGTAGCAAGATTTCTTTATTCCTTGACTCCTAATATCTCTCAATAAAATAAAAATGCTAGTTGCTTTCCTAATTGCTTGCTTGACTCATTTGTTAACTTTCTGCATTCTTTGAACAAGTACATCTAAGTTCATCTATGCATGGACATTTACAAATTTCACCCTTTATAAGAAATATTCAGCTTTTCCATTCTTGCTAACAAAGTGATTAACTATTCACCTTCAGATATTCATATATTTCATTTGCCTCCACGTTGGCCATTTATTTAACAAGTCTATAAATTGAAAAAGCTGAGGAAAGAGTCAGAGTTTGAGAGACAGATATGAACTGAGAAAGGTAAAGCAGTATTTGTAACACAGACATCAAACAGAGAAAATTAAACAACCAGTAAACTGAGACATAGAAAAAGAGAGGCATAGACGTGAACAGGAAACAAATAGGAGAGATAGAATAAGACATAGACAAAATAAGACTCTGCATATTTCAAGATTAGAATGTTCTAGTGTTTTTAAGTGTGGAAGCATTCCAGCATTGTCTTAAAATTTGTCTGCTTAGGTTCTTGTTTGATACAGATTAAAACCCTTTTGTTTTGTTTTCTCATGTCTGATACCAACTGCTCTCTAAATATGAAGCATGCTGGTGATTTCCATGCTGCCAATATCAGTTATTAGGTGCGCTTTATGTGTAAATTGTTACTTGAAAGACACTCTATCAACCTTTTTCCATTACAAATCCCAGCAGGGTTGAATTAAAGAAGTCCCTCCGGTCACTGCCACCTGTCTGTGTATTACATAGCCGTTCTTTGTCACTGCTATGCAATTGGCCACAGATTCTGTTATCACTGCTGCATCTGAAGGCCGTGAAATTCTTTAAGAGACGATTGTTTAAGCCATTTGACTTTATGCACTGCCTAGATGTGCACCAGGAAGCCTCAAGGGCCGCATGCAAGGTTTAAAGCCACATTTGCAATAATAGCAATGTCAATAATTCTTTCTGATCCTCCTGGTTTGTCAAAATCTTACAGAACAAACCCATGAATGAGAAATGCATATGGATAAATAAAAAGCAATTATGAGTTTCTTGGTACACACATAATGCACTGAGTTTTTCCATGTTCTGTTGTTCAATAATTGTAAAACACCCACTGCAAGGACTTGGAGCTGGACATGGACCTCTAGCCACCATGAGACAGTGTCCTTGCTGCATTTTTACAGCATGTCTGATGTTGTAAAATATCCCAGCTCACTTCATAGATCAATTATCCAACAAAACACAATACAAGCCACATAAGGAGAAATTAGTTCAGATGACCAAGTGCTTGATCAAGAGACAGATTTTAAGGAGTGAGAGACAGTTTGAGAAGTTTAGACAATTCTAAAGCTTAGGCTGAGGCAACAGAAGACATGACAATCAATGATAGAGCAAACAACACTCAAGAAGCTGAACATCATCCAGAAAAAAGCAGCCTGTTTGATTGGCACTACATCCATAAGTGTTCACTCCCTCTACCACTGATGGTCAGTAGCAGCACTGTGTAAATATCTACAAGATGCACTGCAATAATTAACCAAAGACCTTCAAACAGCACCTTCCAAACCCACAATCACTTCCATCTAGAAGGACAACGGCATCAGACATATGGGAACACCAGCAGCTTCAAGTTCCCCTCCAAGTCACTCACCATCCTGATTTGGAAATGTATTGCCATTCCTTCACTGTCGCTGGGTCAACATCCTGGAATTACCTCCCTAATAGCATTCTGGGTAAACCCACAGCAAGAGGACTACAGTGGTTCAAAAAGGCAGTTTACCACCACCTTCTCAAGGGCAACTAAGGATGGGCGAGAAATGCTGGCCCAGCCAGCGATGCCCACATCCCAATGAATAGAAAGAAAAGCAATGTAGGGAGAGGCAAAGGGCCAGAGTTGAAAATGGTCAGTGATCTCAAATTGGGTTATTGAAGATTGTAGAAAAAGGGAGGAACACACCTTCACTGTAAAGTAACAGAGTGCCACAACCACAAAAATGGGTCACTGACTAGCACGAATGTTGTGATTTTAATTTTGTACATTTCAGATCTGCAAGCCAGGATTTGAAATTCCAAGCATTACAAAACTATATCGAGAGGTGTGTTTTGAGGTGTGCTTGGCAGGCCTTCTGTTTAATCAGATACAATGTCCATGTAACACACTGTACATCTCAATTGTTCCAAATCCTATTACTTCCCAGAACTACATTTTAAATGAAAGGTATCGTCACCTTATGAATCTACTGGGAAGATTTTATCATCCCTTTAATAAACGTGTGACATAGAAAAGATACATTTACTTCAGGAAATAAAAGTGACTCCACTGAACATGTCATTGTGCCACTGATACATGATGCCATCATTATCTTTTAAAATCTGATGGTAGCCAAATATATGGAACGTACAAAGGAATTGAAAGAGAACATTCGACCAATCCGCTACCGAATTTGATCATGGCTGAGGTGTAATATAACTCCATTTGACCAGTTTGCTTCCACAATCCTTAACACCTCAGCTGACAAAACTCCAGAGGGTAAGTTCTTGGTAGCTGTCAAAGTAACACTTGTAACATTTGAGAGAATCGATCAGTAACCAAAAGATAATGTAAGAAGTGCTAGAAGTTGATATAGTAAAACAGGTAGTTATGAAAGCAAGACGAATCTGACTGACAGCCATAGACAGAACAGAGACCGGGTAGGGGAAGTTATTTATGAGGAAGGTTCATTTATAGGAACAAAGCCCTCTTCACAGCTTGTCATTGTGCTCTCCCACAATGCAGCATGTGGTAAAATTGCCAAGAAAGACAGTTATTTTCATCCCTAAAGGGAAACTAGCATCCGGTTTAAGTTCGAACATGCATTAGCAAATGCATTTGCATTGATGAAAGTGCATCACCTTTACCTACAACTAACAGCAAATTGTTGCAAATCCATTAATGTCATGCAGGATTCACATAGAATTTTATGGAGAACCTGTGGACAATCTCATGGTCAAGTACACCCATCACTCCACGTAGTGGGATAGTTTGTGCATTGAATTTTAATGATCACTGGCAAAGTGAGAGAGTTAAACCCAATGAATGAATGAATGAATGAATGCAGACACTGGGCCAATGTAGATATTAAACAACGAGAATGATGTGTGGCAATACTATGTGGAATTTATTATCACATCAAGTATGTTAATGCCTGTCTCTCATTCAGTGATGGATGCATCAGGGAAGGGCAATGAATGGTGTCAATTTTTTTTTGTCTGTGCAATGAAAACTTTCATTGGATGTGGAATTTCCGATTGCTCCTGCACCCGGTTAAAAGTAAATACAGAATCAAAAGCTTTTACTTGATTTTAAAACATGACATCAATAGTTTGAAATACATTTTTTTGCTCATTTCTAACCTTATAACAAAACAATCATTAATATTTTATTTGAAACGATTCTTCTGGATATTACATGAGAAATGATGCTGTATTCTGAATCTGAACAAGTATTTCAGAACTGAAGGGGTCAAAAGGTCATTAACAAGTGACTAGATGGATAGATTGACCAGGATATGTATCAAGGCTTCTTTTACACTGGACAGTGAAGTCTGTGACTGGATAATTCTCATTATAGCCAAGAGGAGTTTAATATGTTTACAACTGTGTACTTGCCAGTTTCTGTGATTATAGAAAGGTATTGCTTGATATTAATTCTAAAGAATCGCAACTCAATAAAATGGTCCCACCTCCTAACTTCAAGGTATACTTGTTTTATTTATAGAATCATTGAATCAAACAATAATTTGCATTTATATATGATCTTGAACATTGCAAAACATTCAAAGTCAATCCGTATTAAACAATTTTGACACTGAAGCACATGAAATACTGTGACAGGTAGCTGAAAGTTTGGTTAAGGAGCTAGATGTTAAGGAGAGACCCCAAAGAGGGAGAAAGGCAGAGAGCACCAGAAGAAGCCATTTGGCCTTTAATGTTGTGCCTCCCCCTTATATTCGTTGCCATTGCCCTATCAATTTTTCTTCCTCAAGGATGTATTCAATTCCCTCTTGGAATTTACTACTATTCCTTCTTTCACCAGTCAGCCAGCACATTCCAAATTATTACAACACCATGTGAAAAGAAACTTTTTCCCTGTTTCCGCTCCAGTTCTGTTGCTATCTTAGTTACTGTACCTGCTGCTGCCAACGGGAATCGAATTTCCATCTACTTTACGCCAAAATCCTCATTATTTTGAACAGCAGTATTAAATCTCCTGCTAACTTTCCCTGCTGTAAGGAGAATAATCACAGCCTTTCTTTGTCTCTTCGCATAACTAATTTAGTTTAATCACAGTATGGAAACTAAATTGATGACCACTGCACCTCCCTGTAAAGCATTTAAACTGATCAAGTTAACATGCAATTCCCGAGCCAACTAGCACAATTGGTGGATCTGACCATTCAGCAAATAAATAACTTTGTTTTAATTCCAGTGCAATAACCTCTGTGTTGTGGAAAAAGTAGTCAGCTGGGCATGGACAATCCTTACAATTGGAGAATCCTAAGAAATAATGAATGGTGCCTGACATATCGGGGATTTGAATAAATAATAAAAGGTGAAGGAGAAAATAGACACAGTACATTCTCAAGTACCTGTGGTTCTCTTGATGATTTCATAATTTTTCACCAGCACTTTAATCACTATTCGTAATTGATAGACTGGGAGGGAGAGCCATTTCAGCTTCCCATAGTTCCTGTAAATCAAGTACATGAAAACAAGAATGGAAAATCAATTAATCATTAGCACTATTGTGAGCCACAATCTCTAATTAGTTCAGTCTTTCCCTGGCTTAATGTAGACTCTGCTGCAATGATAAATTGTAATGGTGTTAGTAGCAGAAGACAAAAACCAATGAGTAACGACAAGTTAAACAGCAATAGCACAATACAACCATTATGTGTCTTCGCTTAATTTGGCACAACAATGGTTCCAACTGAAGTAGGAAGATTGTGTCAATTATTAAGAGAAAAAGTGAAAAGCGCTCAGATTTTTCTGCCTAAGATACCCTTTCGCTTCTTGAAGAGGGAGCTTGCCCAATTTATCTCAGTTGGTAGCACTCTTGCCTTAGAGTAAGAAGTTTCGGTTGGCACAGTGGCTCACATGTCTCACAGTGCCAGAGACCCGGATTCTTTTCCGGCCTCAGCAGACTGCCTGAGTGGAGTTTGTACATTCTCCCAGTGTGTGTGTATATGGGTTTCCTCTGGGTGCTCCGGTTTCGTCTCACAGTCCAAAGATGTGCAGGTGGACTTGCTCTGCCATGGTGCCCATTGTGCCTATGGTGGGAAATGCAGGAGTGGTTCTGGGTGTTCTTCAGAGGGGCGGTGTGGGCTCAGTAGGCTGAATGGCCTTCTTCTACACAGTGGGAATTCTATGAAGTTTGTAAATTTATCATCCCGTTTCCCAGGGTTAAGCACATGATCTATGCTGTCACTTTGGTGTAGAGTTGAAGGAGTGCTGCACTGTCAGGCATGTTACGTTTTACATACTGTGCTACTTTGAAGCTCTGTCATCTCTGGTAGGCCTAATGCTTGTCCTTGAAGGGGAGCAAAAGAGTTCTCTTTAGCATCCCAAAATTTACGGAATCATTGAACTCCTACAGTGTAGAAGCATGCTGTTCAGCCTATGGTGTCCACATGATCCTCCAAAGATCATCCTTACCCTATCCCTGCATTTCCCATAGCTAACCCACCTTACTCTCACATACCTGGGCACAATGGGCAGTTTAGCATGGCCAATCTACCTCAGTAGGTAACTGAAGCACCCAGCAGAAACCCACACAGACACCAGGAGGATGTATAAGTGCCACACAGACAGTTGCCCGAGGCTGCAGTCATACCCAGGTCGTGAAACTGTGAGGTAGCAGTGCCAACCACTGAGCCACTTAGCTGTCTGTGCTTTTTGTGGGACCTTCTTGTGCATGAATGAGCTGCTGAGGTTGCCGAAGTGAATGATGCTATATCAATGTAAGCTCATTCTTTCTTTGAAATGATCTTCTTTCAGCTTAATCTTGATCTGAATGTCACAGATTCTTAATAAAGAAAATGAATCAAAAACATCTCATGTAAATTCCTACAGTGAAGAGTAAATAAAATCATTTTCTTTAAGATCCAAAACCTGATGAACTTTTATCCCTCTGCAACATGTAATACCAATAACCTGACTGGTTATTTCTTGTTGGTGATGGAAGCTTGTTCCATTCAGTGGCGACTTTTCAAAAGTACGTTGTTAGTTGTAAAATATTTGGGACATTCTGAGGCCATAAAAGATATTACAAAAATGCTGATCTTTTGATTTTTTATCTTGTCCCTATTACTTCTGATATTAATTTAGGTTTCTGCCTTTAAGAAAGGGTGACATTCTGTGAAGGAATTAGTAAAAAGATCATAAGCTTGTTTACAAGCAAAGGCTTTCCATACGTATCAAACAGACTATTCATTTCCCGGTGAGGGCTCTGGTTAATTCTTGACATCTTATATCTCTCTTTCCTTATAGGATAGCAGGTACAGTAATTAATATCATCCTCGTAATGCCTGAAGTCATTTCAGATTTCTCTATTCAAATGACAGAGAGAAGTATTTCAAATAAGTCCATTAAAAATTTACACAGTAATAACTGGCAGACATTTCCATCTTGAATGTTGCTGAACAAAGAGACTTTGGGGTTCAGGCATATAATTCCCTGAAAATGGAGTCACAAGTAGACAGGGTGGTGAAGAAGGTGTTTGGTACGCTTGCCTTTATTAGTCAGTGCTTTGAGTTTAGAAGTTGGGAGGTCATGTTGCAGCTGTACAGGACATTGCTTAGGCCTCTATTAGAATACTGCATTCAGTTCTGGTCTCCCTGCTATAGGAAGGATGTTGTGAAACTTGAAAGGGTTCTGAATGGATTTACAAGGATGTTGCCAGGATTGGAGGGCTTGAGCCATAGGGAGAGGCTGAATAGGCTGGGGTTATTTTCCCTGGCGCATAGGAGGCTGAGGGATGGCCTTATAGAGATTTATAAAACCATGAGGGGAATGGATAGGGTAAATTGACAAGGTCTTTTCCCTGAGGTGGGTGAGTCCAAATATAGAGGGCATAGGCTTTAGGTGAGAAGAGACAGATTTAAAAGGGACCAAAGGGTCAACCTTTTCATGCAGAGGGTGGTGCGTGTATGGAATGAGCTGCCAGAGGATGTGGTGGAGACTGGTACTATTACAACATTTAAAAAGGCACCTGGATGGGTATATGAATAGGAAGGGTTGAGAGGGTTATGGGCCAAATGCTGGTAAATGGGTTGAGAACAGCACAGACGAGTTGGACCAAAGGGTCTGTTTCCATGTTGTACGTCTCTATGACTCAACTCCATTGCTTTCCACTTTGTTCTTTTTCTCTGCTGTGCTATTTGTCATTGCTCTTTCTGGACCAGATAATTTCACAAAGCCTCACTGTCTCTTGTCTTACTAAGTGATCCAAAGCCAATGGGTCAGCAGTGATGCATTGTTAACATTAATTGCTATTAATGAATCAGTAACATTTGTAATTATGGGATTTATTTTCAGTGAAGATGTCAGAGTCGATTCCTTTCTCAGAAAATTCCTATTTCCCTGGACTGTCCTGTATATGCTCTCAAATGCTCCCTCAAACAATGAAATACTAATGAAGTCAAACTAAAAGCATTTCCTCCCTCGATTCATTCAGTAAAAGGAAATGATTTGTGAACATGATACTAAGCAATGTGTGGTCTATTAACTTAACTTTAGCCAATAGTGTTGGTTTTCCTATCCATAATATGCCATCTGCTAGGCAATGAGATCTATTAAACAGTCTTCACACAATTACAGTTGTAACAAAACACTTAAGCACTGATTATATTCTCAGATAATGTACAGTAACTGATGTCACTACATATCCTGAAGGAATCATACATTGATCTGAAACTTACACTCATAAATCTAGGACTTTCTAACCAGTCTTCTTTGTCTTCAATCACTCTAATTACTCTCTGACGCAATTAATTAATTAGCTGATTTTGCAAGTTAAGCCACATCCTCTCACCCACATTGGTGAACAATGCAAGGAAGGAAAGAATGCACATTTATATAGCACTTTTCATAACATCAGCATGTGCCAAAACTCTTTGCAATCAGTTAAGTTCTTATGAAGTGTGATCACTGTTGTAATGAAGGAAATACAATTTGCACATAAGACTGTCCCAAAAATAATGACCAGACAAGATTCTTTTTAAGCAATGTTGGGTTAAGGGAAAAGTATTGGACAGGGCATCTGGGAGTACTCTGCTTTCCTTTGAACTATTGCCAAGGGATCCTTCACATCCACTCGGAGAACAAAGAGGAGATTAAAGTTTTCTCAGGATGTGGAGGTGGATTTTGGTGCACAAATGGCAAATTAGCTTTTTTACAGGAAATCCAACTTTCTTCCACATCCCCAATCCCACCCTATCTTTCTGAGCCCTTTTTATGCGTCAGGACTGTCTAATATATAAAACACATCTGCCCCTGCAGAAGTCAGGCTCCCTGTATTCCCACCCTCACACCATTTCATCCAGTGATGTGGGCTTTTGGAAGCCCACTAAAGGCACACCAGGCTTGTGAGTTCATATAGAAAATGGAAAGCCTGCTGAGGAGTCTGAAATATTCTCAAAGGATGTGTGAAGTGTTTCACATGTTCAAATGTCACTGTTTGGTACTGTAATATACCCAATTTGTAAGAATTATGTATTGTTAATACAATGATTCATCACAGGGATCTGCACTTTAAGGTAAATTGATCCTTACATCGACTGGCTTTGTGTATTTGTTCATATTCATTCTAATAATTTTCCAAAACAAATTGGAAACAGATTGCTAATCATGTTTGAAAGTGTCAGCAGAATACAGGTACTAGTCTGTGTTGCTGACACAACCAAAATGGAAAGATTTAGCCAAGAGGGTCAGCTTAACATTTCATACGACAAACAATGCAGCATTCCCTCAGTGGAATATATAACCAGATCTTCTGCCAAGTTATCTACAGTGAATGTGAACCCACAATGTTCTGAGTCAGAATGCTGCCATTGAGTCACATTTTATACCACTATATGAAAATGAACATTATGAAACAGATGAAACTCTAGTTTCAGAGCCCGTGAATTTCTATGAATGTCTGAAATCATCTGCTTATAACATATGAACCACAGGGTTAAATAACTGCGTCTGCAATTCCAGTAGAGAACTGACCTCAAAGAATATACCAGCCCTAGTTGCTTTACAACCGCTATCATCACAACTCTCAAACTTGAACTTCCTTTAAATATGGGCTTCCACTTAAAATGCAGGATCAATGAGTTCTTCCTTTTTAAAAGATTTAAAGATTTTCCAGCAATCTAGTTGTGAGCTAGCAAAATCTCTGTTTCTCTGTGAATCTATAGGCATGTTATTTTATACGTTCTTTAAAAAATTTGAAAACATATGTCAGGAGAAATGTGATAGGGAGCAAATGTGTTTGATTCAGGAATTACCTAGTACACACATGTCTTTCAATCTGTTCTGGATGCAGATAATACCCAAAACATTTGGCTCAGGACATCACTGCAGAGACTCCTCAGGGGAATGTCCCAGGTCCAATCACCATCAACTGCTTCATCAATGAACAAAACCAATTATAAGACCAGTAGCAGACATGTTCACTGACAATTGCATAATGTTCAATAACATTTACAATTCCTTAGATACTGAGTTGCCCATGCCTGCATGCAGCAAGACTAGAATAACTTCCACGCTCGAACTCTCAAGTAAGCTTGACACCACATGAATGCTAAGCAAAGATCATCTTCAATGAGACAGAATCTAACCATCTCCTCTTGACCTTCAATGGAATTACTGTCACCAAATCCTCTACTGCTGGCATCCTGCAGTTTACCATTGGCCAGAAACTTAACTGGACCAGCCATATAAATATGATCGCTACAGACCAAATGAGAGGCTAGGAATCCAGCAAAAAGTAACTCACCTCCTCACTCCCCAAAAGTAGTCCATCATCTTCAAGGCACAAGTCAGGAATGTGATGCGGTATTCTCCACTTACCTAGATGAGTGCAGATTCCCTAATACTCAAGAAGCTTGATACCATCCAGAGTAAAGTAGACCATCCATCAATTTAAATGTTCACTCTGTAAAGCATTGATGCATAGTTGGGTAACAGTACGTCCAACATTTATGAGATACACTATAGCAACTCACGAAGGTTTCTCTGACAGCACCTTTTAAACTTGAGATGTCTACCACCTAGAAGGACATGGACAGGAAAAGCACGGAGGCACCACCACCTTCAGGTTGTCCTCCACCATCCTGACTGGGAATTATATTGCCTTTCCATTCAATGGGACTGAGTCTAATACCTGGATTCTTTTCCTAACAGTATTGTGGGTCTATTTACGCTAAATGTACTGCAATGGTTTAAGAAGGTGGCTCATCAATACCATCTCCAGGGCATTTAGCATTGATAGCAAATGCCACCTAACCAACGATGCTACCTCCCATGAAAGAATACAAAAATCACTCTACTATTGTTAATCATTCAGTTTGCATCAAATCTTTAGTTGTATTAGCTGTTGATGTCCTTTCTGACATCACTGGCACTAAAAGAAGGAACCAAAATAGAATAAAATTGCTGTCTTCATAATTCTATAGGGAAAAATTGGATTCATTCATGACAGTAATTTCAGAGAGCTATGAAGCACTCAAATCTGCCTTATTTAACCATTGTGTCATCTGAGCCCTCCCGAACCTTCCACTCTGAAATTACTCATGACCCATAGTTTTCTTGGTTGTGCTTCAACTGCATGTCCTCTCCCACAGGACTGCAATCGCTTACAGAATGCAAAGATTGAATCACGGTGGATTATACAAATCAAAACTCCACAACCCAATTCTATTTTCTGTTGAATTTAGTACATTATGAGTAACACAGAACTGAACAGCCAACCTATAACCTGTAGTAAACCCCCTGCTCCTCCTGTTAAGCTGTTAAACATGCACTTAATGAACTCAAAACTGCAAAGGGAAGCTTATTCTACAGCAAAGCACACAAGTCTCTAGTGCTCTGATTGACTCAGTAAGGTGTGGGAGATCCGATGTGCCTTCAGGGCATTGTTAGCTTGTGCCTGCCATTGCCAAGCAGTCTGTATTTTGCTCATAGAAAGAACTATTTATCGAAGAATCCCCCTGCCTCTATGGTTATATTGCAGTTGTTATTTGTTTTATGGGAACTGTTTTCAACATTCCCTTCTCCCTGCAGCCATTAATACAATTTCCACAATTCTTTACCGATACTAACTAACTACTGGGGACCCCCTTGCAATTATTGATAGGCTCCCTAAGATACTAGCATATTTCTAAGGGCCCCCTGTCTTAATAAGGCAATCAGTGCAGAAAACATTTTTCGGTTAGTATTATAGGAACAGGTTTCCGTGTCTTCTTTTTAGGCAGTCCCTCTGGATTGAGGATAATCTAATGTCACTCTGGTTTGAAGACTTCTGAGATATAAATAAAGGAGTGATCTGCAGATGCTGTCACATGAGGAACCGATAGTGCTCATAAGGTCATGTAGTTGAGTTATTCAGATACAGGCAAAGGCCAATCAGCCCTTGACCTCGTTCTACCATTTAATTACGTCATGTCGATCTTTATCATAATTCCATTTCAAATTGCATTGCTTTGGTTCCATATTCCTTAACACCCTCACAAAACCAAATCTCTTTTTAATAAATCCCAAGCTTTTGGGGCATTAGGTTTCTGTGACTCTTTCTGTGAAATCATTCCCGAATGGCTTAATTCTAATTTTGTGGTCATTTCTCCTTGTTGTGCATTCCTCCATAAGAGGAAATAGTTTCTATTGACTATACCAGCTCCCCTAATTAGCATAAACCCTTCATTTAGATCACCCTTTAACCTTCTTTATTCAAAGGAATACAAACCTAGAGTGTACTTTATGCATAATTGGCAGAATCTAAAATTGTTAGATGGAATTACAAAACTATTACATAATCACACAGCAGCTTCGTGGATTCCTGAGCTTCAGGGTCTCAAATTTAAAATCCCATGGTCCACAATTTTTACTTGAGGTGAGTAACATTGTTAAACAGCCTGGAAAGGAACTTAACACAAACATTTTGACCAATGAACTGAAAAGCCCAAATATTTTATGACATTGAAATGACTGAGGTAATTTGTACTTTTATGGAAGGTTTTAATAAAACTATTAGCTTAATAATAGGTTGAATTAAATTTCCCAGTTCATGTCCAAAAGCATCCCATCTGGGTTCAAAATTGACAACTAGAGTTGAACATGAAGCTGAGCTCAGTGAATGAGGTTAATGGTTAATTCTTTCAGAAATTCCTGAGCAAGAATTAATCAATGCTCCAAGCACTATGACTTTTTTTTGCAGAAGCTGAAATTAGCAAATATAAAAAAAATTAATCTCAATTCCAAAACACTGACTCCCACTCCTATCCTATTTAAAAGACCATAACAAATACAGTGAAAATGATTACTTGTGCAATTTCCTTATCTGTCATGAAAATGACTTGTTTCTGAAAGATGACACAGATAGATAAACAAGGCAAATTGAGGTTCTTATCTCAGGAATTAACAGCCTTTCAGTGTTGTAGCTCATAATTGTTCAGGTTAGAAAGGGATTGAACTGTAGTTGTCTTTTCCCAGCAGGGAGAAGTGTGGCACCTTTCTGATCAGTGGCACCAAATTTTGAAAATGCTCTTAAGAGTATGTTTCCAATTTCATTGCATCAAGTGCACAAAGAAAATCTCTCCACATGTGGTTTACTTCAGATTTAACTCATTGTGCTTACCTCTTGACATTGAAGAGAAATAATGATTTTAGGGCATGACTGTACACAAACCTTTGTAAAGCTTCAGTGATCAATCCAATCTAGCTGCATCGTAGGTGCCAGATTCAAACCACATTTGGCTGCTCACATTCTCAGAATGAGTCGGATGTAGCCTATGGAGAGAAAAGTAACCATCTTCATTGCTGACAGGCAGCCCTCACTGAAACTATACATGGGTGGTCACTGTCTGAGGAAAAGCCTGTCCATTTTCTCAATGTGAAGAAATAAACTACCACTTTGCTAAGATTAACTGTACATGGAGTTGACTTAGGTAAGCGCTCTGTTTAAATAAGATTTAAATTTTCTTTTAATATGTGTGTTCTGCCTGTAGATTAGTTTGTAACTTTCTGGTTTCTAAGTCAAAGGTTGTGGGTTCCAGTCCTACACAAAAGGTTTGAGGACAATGTCCTGTCTGACTCTCCTGCTGAGAAATGATAGAGTCTCAATCTGAGGAGACATTATTTCCTTATTCAATTCCTGTTGCAATAATGCATAGTATTCCTTTAACCTTCTTCTGTTCCATACCTGCAAACTATAAACATAAGCTCTGTTTGCCCTTTCATTGGGCATAACATGTCTAACACAATTCCTTATAAAAATGCAATTGTTTATACCAGGTGTCCTGGCTAAAACTTATCCTACAATCGACATCACTAAAACAGATCATCTCATCCTCATCACATTGCTGGAATCGTGCCAAATGCAGCTTGGCTCTTGTGTTTCCTACACTGTAACAGTGACTGCACCTCAACAGTACTTCATTGACTGACCTGGGATGTCTAGACATTATGAAAGGTGTTATATCGATGCAGCATTTCAATTAAGGGCAGCTTGTTGATGTACTGTACTTGGATTTCCAGAAGGCATTTGACAAAAGATTATTGCTTATTGGTGCATTTGGGGTAACTTACTAGAATGAGTAAGTTGGTTGGCTGACAGAAACCAGAGCCTGTGTATAAATGGGCCTGTTTCAGATTGCCAGCATGTGACAAATGGCAACTCACACGGGTATGTGTTGGGGTACCAACTTCTCATAATTTACACCAATGACTTAGATGATGGAGGCTAAATTTCCAGGTAGCACAAAGATACATAGAAAAGTATATTGTGAAGATGACATAACAAAAACACACAGCGATATTGTGAGGTGAGTGGGCAGATGAAGTATACTGTGGGAGAGTATATAGTTCACTTTGGCATGAAGGAGAAAATTGTGGAGAATTACTTTGATGGTGATCAACTACAGAAGGATCTGGGCTTTCTAGTGCATGAGTCACAGAAGGATAGTTTGGCAGGTATAACAGATAATAGGAAAGGACACTGGGATGCTAGTCCTTATTCCAACAGGAATTGAACATAAAAGGAGGATGTCATACTTCAGGTATACAGGGAATTGATGAGACCACATCTCTAATACAGTGCACAGTTTCGGTCTCATTTATGGAAAGATATAAATACATTGGATGTGAATCAGAGGAATTATTCTTACTGGATTGATACCTGGAATGTTTGGGTTGTTTTATGAGGAAAGATCGAGCATGTTGGGCTTGTTTTCACTCGACTCCATAACAGCAAGGGGTGATGTGTTGCAAGATTGTAAGATCCTGAGTGGTCGTGACAAGGTGGACATGGAAAGGTTTACTCTTGTGGCTGATATCCAAAAAAAAGGGACACTTTTAAAATTAGAGGGCACCCTTTTAGGACAGAACTCACTGCTGCAGAAGGTATTGGAAGTGGAGTCATTAAATATTTTCAAGAAGGTAGACAAATTCTTATTAGGTGGAGGAGTCAAAGGTATTTGGAGGCAGATGGGAATGTGGGATTTGTAAAACGAAGAAGTCAATTGTGATATCATTGAATGATGGAGCATGTTTAAAGGGTCACTTGCCTACCACTGCTCTTAATTCATCTGCTTGAGTGTTCATATAATAACTTACAGGAATCTTTTATTTTCAGAAGATCTCTTACTTATGTATAATATTTGGTGAATTAATCCCTACACTTCAAAAATTATTTTAGGCAATGATTTCAACACCATGGTTACTCTGTGTGTTTATATATAGGTTCCTTATGGAAGAACTTTGAGTTTAGTTAATTTCACTCACATTTTCAGTGTTCAAGAGCTTTTGTGAAAGTTTCCATGGAGACGTTCTTTGCAAAATCAGTTGTCACAATTGAACAGCTGTCTTTTCAAATTGAAAATGTCAGTCTACTTTTCATAACAGTGCAATTTCAAAAGGTGTATTTCAGGATGGGCTGTGGTAAAGAAAGTGGGTTTATGAGGTGACCCCTGAATTTGATAAGAATACCATTAATAATAAAACATTAGCAAAGCCCACTGTCATGAGTTGACATATCAGGGCCTTATTAACCACACACAGAAAAGGAACAACTTGCCTCATTCTGGTTAATATAGTAATGCATTTAAAACACTATCAACAATCTGGTCAATTACCCACTGCTTCTTTTTATTTGTTGACCTGTGGTCTTATGTATCTACATATAGCCTTAGTAAACACATGAATGTAACTTTTTAAAAAATCAGGTAATCTCCTTATTAACGTGTGGATATGGTTTGTTTGTCCTTAAGTATCTCACACATTGTAATCATAACTAAATTAAAGACTAATCACTTCAATGTTCAATAGAAAGAAGGACAGAAAAATCACCAAAACAAAATAGTGGAAGGAAGCACAGCAAATTGAACTTTCTATTGCTTTCTGCACACCGTTTATGTAGCATTGAAAGAGGCAAACAAATGGAAGGAATGATTTGCAAAATGGAGAGAGGCACAGCTAGATCACTAGACAGTGAGATATATAACAGTGGTTAGCACTGCTGCCTCATAGCGCCAGGGACCTGGGTTCGATTCCAGCCTTGGGAAACTGTATGTGCCGAGTTTGCATATTCTCCCTGTGTCTGCTGTGTTTCCACCAGGTGCTGAGATTTCCACCCACTGTCCGAAGATGTGCAGCTTAGGTGGATTGGCCATGCTAAATTGCTCATAGTGTACAGGAATGTGCAGGCAGGGTGAATTAGCCATGGGAAATGCAAGATTGCAGGGATAGTTATGGGTTGGGTTCTGGGTGGGATGCTCTTCAGAAGGTCAGTATGGTCTGCTTCCATACTGTAGGGATTCTGTGATTCAATAGGAAGAACAAGACAAGATGAACAAGCCCAGAAGAAAGCATAAATTGGAGGGAGGGAGGCCAGTAAATTCCATATTCATCCAAACCAAAAACTTTTATAATGCTTTGTCCCATTCAGAGGCCAGCATCAACCTCTACTTCAAATGTTTATTCACCTGGTCTTTAAAAGATGCTATTGTCTCAACTGTATTCTGTGACAAAGCATTCTACGCTATAGCAGCTCTCTGAATGAAGAAAAGTCTAATTTCTCCAAACATCTATCCTCACTGTCTTAGGTATACCTTTAAAATGATGGACCTTGTTGCTGGCTCCAAACCAGAGCGATGCAAGCTGGCCTATTATCTCAAATTTCTCCCTGCTGGCTATTTCATTTATATGAATTTAACAGCCTTTCTATAAACAGGGCAACCAAACTACAGACAGAAAACATGGTCGTCAAAACATGTGCTTCACCATTAGACACTTTTAACAAGTGTTAAGACTTGGTTACTCCTGGCATCACCAAAATCATGTAAAGAACCTGTAGTAACTTTTCTTTTGTTGCTTATAACAACTGTTTTAAGAAAAGAAAGCAAGCAAGAAAGAATGACTTCCACTTCTTGGATAGTAGGAACCGCATATGCTGGAGAATCTGAGATAACAAAGTGTAGAGCTGGATGAACACAGCAAACCAAGCAGCATCTTAGGAGCAGGAAAGCTGATATTTTGGGTCTGGACCCTTCTTCAGAAATGATTTCCTGGTCCTCTGGTGCTGCTTGGCCCGCTGTGTTCATCCAGCTCTACACCTTGTTATCTCTTCCACGTCTTGAGTGTTTTTCACATCCTGATAGCCAATGAAATATTGATTAACTATGGTCATTATTAAAGGAAATGTAGTCTGACTGCTACAGCAAGGTTCTACACACAGCAATGTGAACGTGACTAAATAATCTGTTTTAGTGATATTGTGTGAGCGTAAATATTGACCAGGATACTGGGGAGAACTAAAAACAAAGAAATGTGGAAGTTGGAAATCGGAATCAAAAACAGCAATTGCTGGAGAAACTCAGCAGGTCGGGAAGCATCTGCGGAGAGAAAGCAGAGTTAATGTTTTAGATCCAGTGACCTATGAGTCCTGAAGCAACCCTTCTTCAGAACTTATATTAACTCTTCTGAAGAAGGGTCACTTGAACTCAAAACATTAATTCTGTTTCTCTCTCTACAGATGCTGCCAGACCTGTTGAGTTTCTCCAGAAATTTCGGTTTTTGTTTTTGTACTGGAAGAACCACCCTGTTTTTCTTTGAATGAAATGTTAAACCAAGCTCTGTTGGGTGAACGTTAAAAAAGACCCACATCTCAATTTCAAAGTCTTAAAAGAGCATTGGCTTGTCCACCAAGAAAAAAAAAGTTATATTTCAATATTGTGCCTTTCAGAACCACAGGAAATACTAAAATGTCTTTCAACCAGTGAAGTACTTTTTAAAGTGTAGTCCCTGATGTAATATAGGAAACAAGACAGGCAGCAGGGGCAGCACAGTGGGTCATTGGTCAACACTGCTTTCTCACAGCGCTAAAGACTCAGGTTCAATTCCCGCCTCGGGCGACTGTCTGTGTGGAGTTTGCACGTTCTTCCCATGTCTGCGTGGATTTCCTCTGGATGCTCAGGTTTCCTTCCACAATCCAAAGATGTGCAGGTTAGGTGGATTGGCCATGCCAAATTCCCCATAGTGCGCAGGCTAGCTAGATTAGCCATTGGAAATGCAGGATTACAAGGCGAGGGTAGGGGTGTTGGTCTGGATGGGATGCTGTTTGGAAGGTCACTGCAGACTTGATGGGCCAAATGGCCTGCTTCTACATTGTAAGAAATCTATGAATTTGTGTCCAGAATGATTCCACAAAGTGTAGAGATGTAATGACAGTGATTGTCAGAGGTATGTCTCATGACTCATGACAGAACATGCACAAAGTTTGCCAGACAGGATTAAGAAGCAGTGTCAGATGAGGATTATATGAGTTTGGAATCCAACCGTCGATTTCATCAAGGATCATCATTGAACCTTTTCCTTCGTCACAGGTATTCTCAGTGAGACAAAAAGTGACATGATCACTTCAACATGATGTTCACAAATGACATTGAGCTATGTGGTAGGGATAATGAAAACATGGCTGAATCTCTGGAAATACTCGAACTGGAAGATGAGGGGTTGAACATTTAACCATAGACCCAATAAATGGTTTGGCAGTTTGGAGACCAGAGAAGAGGATTGGAGCATCAGTATAAAGATTATGAGAGAAGAATTGGAGAAAGTGAGTCATATCAAGTAGCTCAGGTCAGTGGCAGCAGAAGATAGATATATGGAAAAGGAAATTAAGCAAA
Organism: Stegostoma tigrinum; assembly: GCF_030684315.1. Lineage (NCBI taxonomy): Eukaryota > Metazoa > Chordata > Chondrichthyes > Orectolobiformes > Stegostomatidae > Stegostoma > Stegostoma tigrinum. The sequence continues at coordinate 16,918,176 of NC_081376.1, forward strand.
GAATTGGCTCTGATTGCAGTAACTGCAAAATGTGCAGTGGAGTGTTATGTGACAGGAAAGCAACACTGAAATTGAAAGGGAGAATCTATAACACAATTATAGACCAGCCTTGCTGCATTGAACAGAAATTTAGGCAACAAGTCGAGAGGGTTAATGACTGGATGAGATGCAGACACTGAGATGGATATCTGGATTTATGACATAGGACATGAACAGGAACTGATAAATCAGGGGATCAATAGGTTTTTCAGAAGCCTCAAAGAAAGCAACTGAGAAGAAATGTGACCATCTGTTGCAGAGCGACAGAGAATATTTGGTGAGATGGGTGATGTTGTTAGACCTGCCAGGAAAATGGGAAGCAGAAAATCTACATTCAGGTAAAATGTTGTAGTGATGAGAGAGTTAAATGCAGTGGAATGACTGTCAGGAAGAGTTGGCGAAGATGATTAACTAGCATTATAACAACTCCAGATAAAATGGAAGAAGCCAAAATAAGAACAAGTTATTTGAGACATTACAGCTTTCTCAATCTTCTTTGGAAATACTGTCATGAATTCTTTATTCACATCGAGCTTAACACTTCCATTACCCCTGACATTGCAGAGCTCTGCTGGAAGCAATGGCCTAAATTTTGTTTTCAAGTCTTTGGAGTGAATATCAAAACCATAACCATCTTGCTAACAGGCAGTGAGTATCATGCACAGAGCTGATTCCAATACTAGAGGATCAAAAATGCACGAGGGATCTTCCCATGGTTCAGGGAATCCCTATTTCCAAGTATAGATGCAGAATTTCAGTGGGAGAGATTCCTGGTCAACCAAGGGATGGTTAAAAAAAAACAGTTGGAGCCTTTACCATCACTACCAATAGCTCCAGAATTCAACATTCATGCAGAAGAAAGTGATTGTTGCCATTGTAACTTGGTCTTTCTGAGTAAACTGCAACACATCATCAGGCTCAGGAAGGGCACTGAAACAGGGGTGCCTAGTGGAACCAAGTGAGCAGTGGCTATTTCTTATGTTTTTGTTTTCTTTAAAGCCTAATAGTTGAGTTGCAATGACAGTTAAATCATTCCTGGTATTTTTGCCAATAAACATGTCAGTGATAGTCAATAGTACAATTCGGCAAACAACAATATGGTTTATCCGTATAAGAATCGCTAATTTGAGATGAACTTGTGTTTCAGGGGATAATAACGAAACACATGGGAGAAGGGAATTGAAACCTAATAGCCTTCAATGCGGAATGATAGGAGGAACCTCAAAGGGAACAAATTGGCGTATAGCGATTGGGCCAACTGGCCTGTTGCTTTGTTGCATATTCTATGCAATTACGTTTGTACAGATCAATGCAATATTAATTATCTCGATCACAAGTTGATTGAGTAAAAAGGATTCCATGTACCTTTGTTTTGATTCCAATTAGAAGTCATTTCTCTGTCTCATTAAGAATAATATTGGCTTTGAAAGCAATTTGTTTGATAAGAGCTGCCTGCACTTTGTCACTTGAAAAATAGGTCATGTCTTCCAGTTGGTCATGTTCACATACTGATTTTCACAGCATAGTGCCACCAGTGAAATGAATTGCCAACTCATTTAAAGATTACCAATGAGAAAGATTGCTGAGAGGGTGCCAAAATGGAGTAAAATGCTATGTTATTATCTCTGTCCAAAGCAGCCCACACTTTAGGCATAATGCAGTGTCAGCACAGTTCCCAACTTGTGCAGATGACAGCATAAAGTTGCCATTTAATGGGCTATATTACTGAAGCTTTGTTAAAGCCTGATGCTATAGCTGAGTTGAGTGAGCTTCCTTTTGAAGCTGTATGTAGAGTGCCAGCACTTGAGTATTGGTCTTAAGGGTCCGATAGGCCATTCAGCCCCTTGAGCCACCTCCATCATTGAATTAGATCATCTGCACCTCAGCATCATTGGTCTACCTTTCTTACATTCCTCTTAATCCATTGACCAACAAGGGCCTACTCATCTCAATCCGGAGACGTTCAATTGATCCCTAACAGCCGATGCTCATTTTTGGGAAAAGAGTTCCAGATTTCCATTTGTCGGGAAAAGTGCTTCCTACTTTGTGGCAGATAAATTATCCAACTTGTTCACCAGATGAAATCATTGCTCAATAAAATAAACTAAAGCAGAGGGTGACAGATGGCAAGTGCACCTCCTGAAAACCAAAATGGCTGCTTTCCAATTCTTGAAATTCTTACTGGAAATGCCAACTTGTTGTCAGCCAATGTTGTTCTTTGTTTTTACTGCTGAGCTTTTTCTTCCTGAATGAAAAAGGGACAAATAAAATATCAATATTCAGATCAAAGACCAGGAAGAAATTGTTAACTCTGAAGAGCAAGAACTATGTAGATCAGGAGGAAATTTGTAAATACCAGTGGAGAAGAAGAGTGTACAAGTTGTGCAGAACAACCCAGAGAGAGATGTCACGAAATGTAATGGCAGGTCATTCAATCCACACAGTGTTTGTGCTGTCTCATTGAAACAGCTATCCAATTAGTTCCGCTGCCCTGCGCTTTCACCACAGTCCCAAATCTTTTCTATTTTATTCTTTTTCAACTGTACAACTAATTCCCTTTTGAAAGGTACTGTTGAATCTGCTGCCTCTGCACTTTCAGGCAGTTAAAACTTCTTTTTGCTCTGTGGGACTACAGAATGCTCCAGGCGCCTTAGCAAGGAAAAACAGATCTTCCCTGTTGAGGATCACTAGTGGAAGGAGCAACTTACCATCTGGAACCTTGGGAAAAAGTCATAAAAGGAGGGAGACTACTGCAGTGATAAAAACTGCACCTTCCTATTTTCTCACAAGCGGCACAGAAAATGTTGCAATGTATTGATGGAAATGAGACAGTCTAACTCTCTAAAGAATAAAGTACTGACATTGAATCATACCATGGTTCATTTCAGTTTCTGTGGTCTGTTTATTGCTTACTTCATTGTTAGGAGGCAGATAAAAAAAATTGTGACATCTCCCAATAGACTTAACAATATCGGCATGTGCCCTACTCATTCATTGCAACTCAATTTGTTTCTTCAAACAACCCAATTTGTGTACAAATCCCAGTGATAATTCTTTAAGATCTATGGTGGGTGTCACTATACAGAAAGACTCACAACTGCTACATTCTCTGTTGATTAAAAGATTTTATGTAATTGCTGCTGGCCTCATTCCAAGAGGCCACTTGAAGATGTATTCTCTTTAAAAGGCCACTATTTCATTAGCCATGAAACATGCTATTGGAATAAAGCAGTCATAACAGAGAAGGTGTGAAGCCATTTTATCTCACTTAGGGTCTTGGCAAGTTTTCAGCTCCTCCACAAATGTGAAATCAATTAAACATGGCATGTGAATTCTACCCTTCTGACCCCAAGCTCTGACTGCCCTTTGTCTTGTTCATTCGATATTCCTTTTCAGTCTCTGCAAATGAGAGGGTGATAATTTTTTGCTGAAAAAGCAGAGGTTTCAAACCAGGCATATGTCACATTAACTCAGAGCTGAGAATCATTTGCAAAACACTTGAATAAATAATTACAAGCAGGATCAAATGAATTGAATTAATGAATTTTAATTAAATTTCAACAAATAATACCAATTAAATTATACCATCTAAGTATCACAGTTAATATAAATCAACTCTGAAACATCATTGATGACAATTAAAAAAAACAAACTTTTTTTTAAAGCTCCCTTGATGACTAATTAGGTAACTGCACTGCCCTGGATAGACATTAAGTTCTATCAGCCTAGAAGGTCCCACACTTGATTCCTGGTGTCGACTGATTTAGCTGATCTCCTTCAGGGTGGTAATATGGTGCCATTATAATTGGCACTGCAATTCTGAACCAGGGAAGAGAAAAATAGACAAAGTTTCCACTCCTAATCCATGCTGGAGAATGTGTGTGCATGTGCGAGTGCGTGTGCATATTGATTTATATGTATGCGTGGGTGTGTTATGTATCTGAGTTTGTATCAATTTGTAAATTATTTCTCTGAAAAGAAATTTCTGATCACCACAAAGTGCTGCTGCTGGAAAACTGAACATACATTTAAAGGAACCTGACTAATAGTAATTAGTAAATTAGGGTTAACCAGTACCCGCAAGTATAACCCAATTAGTTTATAAGACAACTGAGGCCCTCCATTTCGTTCCCACTTTAAAGTCACCATACCCTGAATACTGTTTCCATTTCCACTCATTGGGACACCAAAGGAGTAGGTTGTGCAGAAAAGATGGACGATGCTGAACTCTAGCATCAGCAAACTAAGGCAAAACTTATTGAATGTGGGCCTTTTAATCATGCAACAGAGTGACTGAATGGGCACCCAAGAGATATTTAGAACAGCTGGTATAGGTGACAGTCTGCTAGAACTGTTAGAATTATATTGTTCAGACATTATGGAGCTACCTGATATTCATTTCCTTGATGTACTCAATGTAAAATCGTGACGGTGACAATGTCTTCATGTTAGCATTTCTATTGTATCTGTGTACAAGATTTAAGCAGAAAGGTCAGATTTATACAGAAATGCATGATATCTACATCATAGAACCTACTAGGCCAAGTAATCAAATGCCCTAATTATGTTTCACTCCATCCTGCCTTCATTTAGTTCTTTTGCATTTATCTAGCTTCATCTGAAATACACAAAGGCTGTTCACCATAGCCGTTTCTTGCATTTAAGAAGTTTCACATTGTCAGCGCTCTCTGGCTTTGAAATCATACCACGGGATCTTTTACATCACCTGCTAATGCAAGCAGGATTCATTTGGAATCCTCTTCTTCCGGATCTGACAGATACATATAGATATGCAAATATGATCGTGTGGGACAGCTTGACACTGGAAGTTGACCAAAGAGATAAACACACAGAAATCTGGAGGACATCTCAGCAATTCTAACACAGATAACTGCTTGGCCTGCCCTGTGGGAACTAGTTAAAGTGACATTCTTTTCTTTATTGCTCATCTATTTTTAGATTATAACATGACAGGAAAAATCGATCATGTACCTGATCTAGCCCTATGGATATTGTTTTTGTGATATTTTAGCTGGCTCTGAAGGTGTTTCTTGTAGCAATCCCGAGAACATACAGCCTGGATATTACAGAGTGCTATGCATTACTTCGTACAAAAGAGCAACTATATTTAACTGCCTGTGCTTTAAAGCAACATTGTCAAAATTAGTCAACATATACACAATTGAAGGCCAGGTGGAAATCAGCTGCTTTAAACACCAGGATAACTGGAGCTTCATGGCTACCTACCCACATTAACCATTCCTATCTCTCCCCTCACACACAATTATGTAATCTGCTAGGAATAGTCACATCCAAAGTCTCATTTCAGAATGATTGACTCAAATATAAATTCAATGTGTCTTTTGTTATTTTACTGCACAAATCTCAGAAAGGCACTATACCTTTAAGGCAACAAGATAAACTCATGACATGTGATGGTCTAGTCTACAAGGTGTCTGTCTTGCTCTCTGTTTGTTCAGTCAGCAGTTAAACAAGTGGCCAGTTAAGATGTATGTACGTATGTACGTACTAATCAAGCATGTAACCCAGATTGTGTACCATAAGTCTGAGATGTCACGTTAGATTGTTAATAAACTTACAGATATCAATTTAAAAAGAACATGATTTTCTGTCAAATATGTTACATGGCCAAGCATATAGAAATCCAGAATCACATCATAGCCGTAGCGAGTATGAGAAGCTAGTGACCAAAAACTTGACATGCAAGGCCAGAAGAGGAATTCAATCACAAGTTTTGTGAAAAATTTTCTTCTTTCTCTAACAGTCACTCACCACATCATCCAAATTCAGAGATGAAGCTCACCTGTGATAACAAACACTGAAGGCTAAAACTGCACTGAAGAAGAAACATTTGTGAGTAGTGTCTCTCATTTTTAACAAAATGGAGGCCATGGTTAATATAATTTAAAAATAGCAGTTTTAAAGATGTTAAAGGTCAGCTCAGATCTAAGAAAGTGATCCTAAAACCAAAAATGCTGTGGCTGCTGTTAATTAGAGACAAAAATGGAAGTTGCTGGAAAAGCTCAGCAGGTCTAGCAGCATGTGGAGAGAAATCAAGATTAACATTTTGAATCAAGTGACACTTCCATCAGTTCTGAGGAAAGGTCATCAGACTGGAAATGTTAACTCTGATTTCTCTCCACACATGCTAACAGACCTGCTGAGTTTTTCCAGCAATTTCTACTTTTGCTTCTAAAAACACTGCAAAACTTTTCTACATCTTAAAAGGGGCTTACCACATCCAATGGGTGGTCAATTCCACCATCTTGCTTTTTAAACTGACATAGAAATGTTAAAAAACAATTTGTCACATCACAACTTTTTATTTGGCTCACACTATTGAGCAATGCTGCAAAGATGAACAATAAACACCTGAATATGGATTGGCATTCCAGTGACATTCTGTTATAATTTCAGTTATTCAAAGAAAGAATCTGCATTTCATAGATTAATCAGTAACTGATAAGAATGTTGACTGTCTGTCTTCCTTTATCACTTGGGGAAAAGGAGGATTGCAAAGAATAAAATCAAAAGTTTCCAATGTTTAGAAAATCAATTTAAGGTCCAATCAACTTCAGGATTCACAACCTTGTGTCCTGTCATACCATTATCAGCTGGGTAACAGTTCGTAGGCAGATGTTGGTGTAAAAGTGTGGAATGTGAATTCATCTCAACTAGCCCAGCTGAATGGCTGATGGAACTGGTTCTTACTTATCTATCAATCTTTCCAAAAGGCCCTTCTGGACAAACCAGAAAATGAGACCGTCAGCACACTGCAAGAAGAGGGATGCACATCGTAGCAGGACAGTAGCAAGTTCAGGTGCTTGAACCTGCAACAAATTCTGCAGCCATCGTCAAGAACAGTAAAACATTCAATTGTTTGCAAGATACGAATTTCTCATCCACCAAAAATGTCCAGCATTTTGTGACATGTGTAAGCTTTGTTCGGAAGAGGACATTGGAGTAAAGTGAAGGCCAAGTAATTGGAGGAACCAAAAGTGCAACTAAATCTTTTTTTCCACAGCAGCACGTGAGGAACAGCCAACCTAGGAACAACACTAAACACATTTCCAAACTCACATCCGTGGCACGCAAGCATGTCAGTGAAATCCAAGAGGTAACTGCAACCTGACAGCTTACACTCCAGCCAGATAGAACATGTAGTTCAAAAACCGAAAGAAATGCAGATGCTGTAAATCAGAAAGTAAAAGTTGCTGGAAAAGCTCAGCAGGTCTGGCAGCAACTATGGAGAGAATTCAGAGTCAGTTCAGGTGACCCTTTCTCAGACCTCTGTTCTGAGCAAGTGTCATTGGAGCTGAAACATTAACTCTGATCTCTCTTTACAGTACACCTGGTAAATGTGATACACAAAATCGTACCTGACAGAAAAACTTATGCTTATTCCTGCATCAAGTGATATAACCTGAAAGGGATGAACTATACGCCAAAAGTAACAATGGTGCAAGTGCAAATATCACCCTTTACACATATTACAGAGATATAGTAAGGAAACAGGCACCATATAGAGCAGAAATAACAAGGTGTAGATTTCTGAATTCATTTCTGAAGAAGGGTCTAGGCCCAAAACGTCAAGCTTTCCTGCTCCTCTGATGCTGCGTGGCCTGCTGTGTTCATCCAGCTTGTTATCTCAGATTTTCCAGCATCTGCAGTTCCTACTGTCTCTGAAACCATACAGAGCAGTTCTTGTAAGAAGCTAACTATGTATAATAGGCTTCATAACTCATGCATTGGTATTCTCTGTTAAATATCAATGTGCCTATCAGGATGGATACCTGATGCCTTATTACCTTTGACACAGTGGCACCTCTATCCATGGTCTACCAACATGCAGATCTAAATATCACATCGATCCACAAGGTAACTTACATGTCAAATCCAACATCAAAAATTCCAGTCTGTAACACGGAGGCTGTACATGATCTGGCTGACCTTTACCTCGACTGTTTTGACTCAATTGATAAATGTGATGCAGGCTTAATCTAAAAGATGATGCCCAACCCAACATCAAACTTCCTTGTAGGTGGATTATTCATACTCAGGATAAGATCAAACTGGAATTAGATTTCTTGGTATACAACAATAACATTTCTAAAATTGAGCATCAGGCTGGCTGGTGCAGCTCCATTACTTGTGTTTTGAAGAAAGTTGGTACGCTATGTGTATGTTCAGATCGGAGGTGACTGAGCATTGCACTAGAGAGATCTCCATACAAGATTACAGCTGTGAAAATTCTCAGGTGCCAAGTGTTTTTTCCAAATTTGATACCAAGAATGGCTGGTAGTTCATACTTCATTACATTAAGTTCAATGAAATGATTTTTTTAGAACACTTTTCATTAGATATTGAAGTCTTTAATTTCATCTTTTCAAGAAAGATGTCGATATTGTTCTTAGTCCGAAAGGGACCAAAGAATTCAATAAGAAAGCAGGAACAGGGTGAGTTAGATGATCGACTAATGATCATACTAAATGGGGGAGCAAGCTTAAAAGGCCAAATGGCCTACTTCTGCTCTTGCATTACATGTTTTTATATGGTTTCCTCAGGTAACTATTTGGACTATTTGTTAGCAAGGAAATGTTCCAATGACATATGGATCTTATCATTGAGAATCTGTCACATAGTTTCTATATTGCAGGCGACACAACAGTTCTCTGGAAACTAAACTTGAGCATGACACAAACTTCCATCAGCTTATGGGGGCAGCAGCAAGGGAACACAGTCCCATTTTTAACACAGCTTGGGTTTGAGTCCCACCTCCACCAGAGGTGTGGAGTAACATCTCTAAAGGTCAATTAGAAGATATCCACTGTGTTGTACATGGATGGGTCACAGAAAGGACTGAGAGCATGTGAGGATGACACAGAGAGACTACAGGGGGATATTGACCAGTTAAATTAGTAAGCAAAAACTTATCAGATGTAACACGATATAGGAAAACTTGAAATTATGCACTTTGGCAAGAAGATCAGAGAAGGTAATTATTATTTAAATGGGGAAAGATTAGAGAAAGCTATGGATTAGGGAGTCCTCATCCATAATTTACAAAAAAAAAACTAGGCTGCAAGTTAAATGAATAATCAGGAAGGCAAGTTAACTGTTAATTTCTAAAGAAATTGAGCATAAAAATAATGAAGTCTTGCTAAAATTAATGGAAGTCACTAGTCAGACCACAGCTGGAATACAGTGAACAGTTTTGGACTTCTTTTATCTAATACCATAAACCATAAGATAGAGAAGCAGAATTAGGCCATTTGATACATCACATCTGTCCACCATTCAATCATGGCTGATATGTTTCTCAAACTCATTCTCCTGCCTTCTCCCCTGAACATTTTATCCCTTTATTAATCAAGAACCTACCTAACCTAACTCAATGACTTAGCTAGCGAGTTTTGAGAAGATTTGTAGCTCAGGTTGAGTTTCTGGATGTGAGTTTGCTCGCTGAGCTGGAAGGTTAGTTTTCAGACGTTTCATCACCATTCTAGGTAACATCATCAGTGAGCCTCCAGTGAAGCGCTGGTGGTATGTCCCGCTTTCTATTTATCTGTTTAGGTTTCATTGGGCTGGTGATGTCATTTCCTGTGTTGGTGATGTCATCGTCAAATGACATCACCAACCCAAGGAAACCTAAGCAGATAAATAGAAAGCGGGACATAACACCAGCGCTTCATCGGAGGCTCTCTGATGATGTTACCTAGAATGGTGATGAAACATCTGGGCATTGCTTGGCTGGCGGTGAGAGGGGCTCTGCCAGTGAGATCCTTTATGCACGCCCGGAATCTCTGCACCACTGCACGCTGCCTTCGAGGTGGCTGCGGGGGGGACGAGACTGTTGATCACCTCCTTCTGGAGTGTGCCTATGCGCAGGAGGTCTGGAGGGGGATGCAGTGGTATTTGTCGAGGTTCGTCCCGAGCAGCTCCGTGACGCGGGACTCCGTGCTCTACGGGCTGTTTCCGGGGACGCACACCGAGACCAACATCAACTGTGCCTGGAGGACCATCAATGCGGTGAAAGACGCTCTTTGGTCTGCCCGCAACTTGCTGGTCTGCCAGCTGAAAGAACTGACCCCGACCGAGTGTTGCAGACTGGCGCACTCCAAGGTCCAGGGCTACGTGCTGAGGGACGCGCTAAAGCCTGGGGCAGCCGCCGCCAAGGCGCGGTGGGGAAAGACCACCGTATGAGCCCCCTCGTCCAGAAAAGGGAAAAGAATCCTATCTGGTAACTGGGCCCAGCTGGCGCCTTCCCCAACTGGGCAGGGGGCCAACTGGGACTGTGCGGGGTGACGACTGCCGGGGCGGTTTCTTTGCTTTGTTTCTTTTTTCTCTGTTTTGTTTTTTTTTCCCTTTAGTTGGTGTACGTACCCCCGGGTAACCCGGAGTGGCTTGCATGACTGGGTAGGTGTATAAATGTTTTATTTTTTGTACATTCTATGAATAAAGTATATTTTTTCAAATAAAAAAAAAAGGTGACGAAACATCTGGGAACAAACCCTACAGCTCAGTGAACTAGCTTACATCTCGAACACAATAAAGACCCACTCTCTTGTGGACCGAGAGGACGAGAGTGCTATCTTGGAGGTGAAAGGAGGACGTCGGGTTGGCTGTGCACCCTTGCGACCAGTGGATCTTAATGCTGGCTTCGGCCTAACACTGGTTCAGGGGAGCAGCCAACCTGCAACGATGGCTGCGGCAAGTGCTCGTGCCCCAGGTCAGGGGGTCCGGAACACCATCCATGTTTCTGTAAAGAAGGTGGATGAAGGTGCACCTGTGGACCGCACCTTCTTCGTGAAGAGGGTCCTGTTGGACTGTTGTGGGTTCGCTGCTGCGGACATTTACTGCCTGCAGGATTTCCCCCGAGGAGGTTTTTACGACATGACCTTCAGGAGTGCCAAGCTTTGTGAGTGCTTCCTGGAGGTTTTCAAGGAGAAAGGAAGTGAGGACCCCCTCTCTGTATTGACCGCTGTCCCACTGTTTGTGATGCCAGCGCAGAGGAGCCGTATGGTGACTGTACATATGTACAACCCGCATGTGCCAGCAGTTGATGTCCTAACCTTCCTCGGAAGGTACGTGAAGGTGGAAGGGGACCTAACTGACATCGTGGACCCCTTTGGCATCTGGACGAGTAAGAGGCAGGTCAAGGTGATGCTGAGGATGGGCGCAGGCGGGAATGTCGTACACCCACCGTCCAGCTTCGCGATCGGCGGGAGCAGGGGCTACCTGACCTATGCAGGGCAACCTAAAGTCTGCCATGCCTGTGGTAGGTCAGGTCACGTGGTGGCCGACTGCAAAGCCACCATCTGCAGGAACCTCAGGGAGGAGGGACACCTTGCAAAGGATTGCCCACGAGAGAGAAGCTGCAGCCTTTGCGGGGAAGCGGGCCACCTCTATAGGGCATGCCCGCGGCGGGGGACCACCTATGCCCAGGTCGCCAGCAGGAGCAATGAGGGGCCAGCCACCCCAGAGGAGAGGAAGGCACCAGGGCCCAGCAAGGACCCCACTAATGTGCAGGAGGGCCAGGCCGTGCAGGAGGGCCCAGCCCTGCACGATGGGCCCGAGGCCAGCAAAGCGCCCCTGCAGGCTCCACTCCCCGCCGACAACCCGGAGTCGATGGAGGCAGCGACAGGCGACCCAGGGGAGTGGACGACGGTCCGGAAAGCGAGGAGGAAGGCGTGTCGGTGGGCCCAGGAACCGCAACCATCAGGCGGGAAGAGGCAGCTACAGGGGGGATATAAGAGCTCCTCTGACGAGGGGGATTCGGAGAGGGCCCACCCAAAGCAGAAGTTAAAGATCTTGAGGGAGAAGGAAGGCAGCACCCCGCTTCTTGGTGACGGGAGGCATGCTGAGGCTCCCTCCGACACCCAGTCAAGTGCCGCTGGAGCACTGGAGGGCCCCACGGAGCTTCCAGGCGGGAAGGAGGAAACAGCGCGTCCCCAGCCTGACCCGGAGCCGGACCCTCCTGCCTCCGCACCCCTGATGGGGAGGATGCCACCCGGAAGGCAGCACGGACAGTTTCCTGAGCCCGGAGAGTGTCCAGCAGTTAGCCCGGGCAATGGGCATGAAGGGACAGATGGAGGGGTTGGACCTTGGACTTAGGGAGGGTACTGCGGTCACTGCCCACAATGGGGGTACGAGTTGCGAGCATTAATGTGCGCAGAGTCAAGTCAACCGCGAGATGTGTGTCCACGTTGGCCTACTGGACCACCATCAAGGCGGACCTCCTGTTTCTGCAGAAGTGCGGGATACCGCACCTCGGCAGGTACGGGAAATGGTCCGGCGCCTGGACCTGTGGGCCTTCGATCTGGTCGGGGGGTAACGACTGTCGCTCCTCGGGCCTGGCTATTCCGCTGCGGGGGCGCGACTTCACCATCTCTCAAGTTCAGGAGGTGGTGGGGGGACGCCTCCTAGTGGCTGACATCACCTATAGGAATGCTCCCCTGAAGCTGATCAACGTGTACGCCCCAGCGGTACGGAGTGAGCGGTTGGCCGTCCTGCAGCGGCTTCCACCCCTGCTGGCTACGTCCAGGCCGGTCATCCTAGGCGGAGACTTCAACTGCATCATCGATGCAGATGGAAGATCCGGCGTGGGGACTGCAGGTGGGGGGAGTCAACTGGACGTCACGTCCAGATTCCTGATGGGCACGGTGACGGATGCCAAGCTGCTCGACGTCTTCAGCACCCCTGGAGACGGAGCGCAGCAGAAGTACACCTGGTCGCGGCCAGACGGGTCTATCCACTCAAGGATAGACTTCCTGTTTGTGTCACGGGCGTTCTCGGTCAGGTCCACCGGCGTCGAGCCGGTGTTCTTCTCTGACCACTGCCTCCTGCTGGCCGACTGTCACTTACAGGACGACCAGCAGGCCGGCAAGGGGATGTGGAAGCTCAACACGACTCTGTTGACTCCAGAGAACGTCGAGGAGCTTAAGAGGGAGTACGCCGGTTGGAGAACCGTGAAACCCTTCTTTGAGTCTCCGGGCGACTGGTGGGAGACGGTGAAGGAGAACATCAAGAGGTTCTTTGTCCTCAAGGGTGTTCAGAAGGCAAGAGAGAGGCGGGGAAAACTGTCGCGACTCCAGAAAAGGGTGCAGAACCTGCTCCTTCTGCAGTTGATGGGGGTCGATGTCACGGACGACCTCCGCGAGGTGAGGGGCCAGCAAGCCTCGCTCTTCGCCGTAGAGGCCTCCCGGATAATCTTCCGGTCCAGGGTCCGCTCCGTGGAGCAGGACGAGACGTGCTCGCGTTTCTTCTTTCAGAAGGTGCACAAAGAGAGCTCTGTGCTTAGCTGGCTGAAGGAGGACGACGGCTCGGTGACATCGTCTCGGCCCGACATTTTGAGGATCAGCAGATCCTTCTATGCCGGACTGTACAACACGAAGCCCACAGACAGCACGGCCTCCGAGTCGTTCCTGTCGTCTATCACGGAGGTCTTAGACGACGGCACGAGGGAGTGGCTAGACCGGCCGATATCCCTGGACGAGCTGACCAGAGCCCTCAAGTCCTTGGAGAGGAATAGGACTCCCGGAAGCGACGGCTTACCAGTCGAGCTGTATTCCGCTCTCTGGGGCCTGGTCGGCCAGGACCTGCTGGAGGTGTACGATAGTGCGCTTCGGGCAGGGGAAATGTGCAAGTCCATGAGGAAGGGCATCATCACCCTCATTTACAAGAGGAAGGGGGAGAGGGAAGAAATTAAGAACTGGCGTCCCATTTCACTTTTGAACGTGGACTACAAAATCCTGGCCAAGGTCATAGCCAACCGGGTCAGGTCTGTCCTGGAGTCAGTGATTCACCCTGACCAAACCTGCGCTGTGCCGAGCAGGAAGATCGCTGAGAGCCTCGCGCTCATCAGGGATACGATCGCCTACGTACAGGACAGGCGGGTGGACACCTGCCTCGTCAGCCTGGACCAGGAGAAGGCCTTCGACAGGGTCTCTCATGCTTACATGAGGGACGTCCTCTCCAAATTGGGGTTCGGGGAGGGCATCCGCAATTGGATCCGGCTGCTCTACGCCAACATCGTTAGCGCAGTCTCGATCAACGGGTGGGAATCAGACAGTTTTCCTGTTAGATCTGGAGTCAGGCAGGGCTGCCCACTCTCTCCTGTCTTGTTCGTGTGCTGTGTGGAGCCCTTCGCCACCTCCATCAGGAAGGACGTGAGCCTGAAGGACGTGACTATCCCAGGCAGCGGAGGCCTTCAGGTCAAGACCTCCCTGTACATGGACGATGTCGCCGTCTTCTGCACCGATCGTCGGTCGGTGAGTAGACTATTGGACATCTGCGGCCAGTTTGAACTGGCCTCGGGTGCCAAAGTCAATAGGGGTAAGAGCGAGGTCATGTTCTTCGGGAACTGGGACGACCGCTCCTTCATCCCCTTCACCGTCAGGACAGACTACCTGAAGGTGCTGGGTGTTTGGTTTGGTGGAGCTGGGGCGTGCACTAAGACTTGGGAGGAGCATATCACCAAATTGAAGCAGAAGCTGGGCAGGTGGACGCTCCGGTCCCTCTCCATCGCAGGTAAGAACCTAGTTGTCAGTTGCGAGGGGCTTTCGGTACTGTTGTATGTGGCGCAGGCCTGGCCTATTCCCTGGACCTGCGACGCTGCAGTCACCCGGGCCATCTTCCACTTCATTTGGGGGTCGAGGATGGACCGGGTCCGCAGGGACACCATGTACAAAGACCTGGAAAATGGGGGAAAGGGCGTACCGAACGCCACCCTCGCCCTGACGGCTACCTTTGTGTGTGGCTGCATCAAGCTGTGCGTAGATCCTCAGTACGCAAACACCAAGTGTCACTACTTACTGAGGTTCTACCTGTCCCCAGTGTTGCGAAGGATAGGCCTGGCCTCGTTGCCGTGGAACGCTCCGAGTAGTTGGACCGTTCCGTACCACCTGTCCTTCGTGGAGAAATTTTTGAAGGGAAACACCTTTGACCACAAGGCCGTCAGGCAGTGGTCAGCGCGTAGTATCCTCGGGACCCTTCGGGAAAAAGAGAGGGTGGATCCCGTCGTGTGGTTCCCCACGCAGACTGCCAAAGTCGTTTGGCAGAATGCCTCATCGCCAGAACTTTCAAACAAGCACAAGGACATTGCTTGGCTGGCGGTGAGAGGGGCTCTGCCAGTGAGATCCTTTATGTACGCCCGGAATCTCTGCGCCACCGCACGCTGCCCTCGAGGTGGCTGCGGGGGGGACAAGACTGTCGATCACCTCCTTCTGGAGTGTGCCTATGCACAGGAGGTCTGGAGGGGGATGCAGTGGTATTTGTCGAGGTTCGTCCCGAGCAGCTCCGTGACGCAGGACTCTGTGCTCTACGGGCTGTTTCCGGGGACGCACACTGAGACCAACATCAACTGCGCTTGGAGGACCATCAATGCGGTGAAAGACGCTCTTTGGTCTTCCCGCAACTTGCTGGTCTGCCAGCTGAAAGAACTGACCCCGACCGAGTGTTGCAGACTGGCGCACTCCAAGGTCCAGGACTACGTGCTAAGGGACGCACTAAAGCTTGGGGCAGCCACCGCCAAGGCGCGGTAGGGAAAGACCACTGTATGAAACCCCTCGTCCAGAATAGAAAAAAGAACCCTATCTGGTAACTGGGCCCAGCTGGCGCCTTCCCCAGCTGGTCAGGGGGCCAATGGGGACTGTGTGGGTTGACGACTGCCGGGGCGGTTTCTTTGCTTTGTTTTTTTTACTCTGTTTTGTTTTTTTTTCCTTTAGTTGGTGTATGTACCCCCTGGGTAACCCGGAGCAGCTTGCATGACTGGGTAGGTGTGCAAATGTTTTATTTTTTGTACATCTTACGAATAAAGTATATTTTTTCAAATAAAACAAAAGGTGACGAAACATCTGAAAACTAACCTTCCAGCTCAGCAAGCAAACTCACATCAATGACTTAGCATCTACAGCCCTGTGCAGCAATGAATTCTACAGATTATCCACCCTCTGGCTGAAGAAATTCCTCCGCCTCTCAGTTCTAAAATGTCATCCCTTACAGTGGGCCTTTGCCCCCACATCCTAGTCTCTTCTAGTGCTGGAACTTCTGAATGTGCATTCTATCCAGGCCTCTCAGCACTTCTATAATTTTCTGTCTTCTGCCTCCTTCCCTCCTTAAACAGGGTTGTTACATGAACCAGTTTCCAGTCCCTTGGGACCCTCTCTGAGTCCAATGATTCCTGAAATATCATCACCAATGCCTCCACGATCTCCTCAGCTGTCGCTTTCAGAACCCTGGTGTGTAGTACATATGGTCTGGGTGATTTATTCACTTTCAGACCTTTCCGACTCCCCAGCACCTTCTCCTTCATGATGTCACTACACTCACCACTGTACCCAACTCTATTAAAGTTCCAGTCTGCTCCTGATGTCTTCCACCATGAAGACTGATGTCAAGTACCTATTCAGTACTTCCACCATTTCTTTGATTCCCATAACAACTCTAGCCTCATTTCTAATGTCCTTTTGCCTCAGTATTATCTTTAAAAAATCTCTTGCAAATCTTTTTTTTTAAATCACTAGCTAGCTTACTCTCTCATTTCATCTTCTTCCCCGCCCCCTCATTGATTTTTTTTTTGGTAGCTATTCTCTGCTGGTTTTTAAATCCTTTGGCTTCCCACTAATCTTCACCCTCACATTGTATGCTTTTACTTTTACTTTTATGCTGTCCCAGACATCCCACATCAGCCACAGCTGCCTCATCCTCCCCTTAGTATGTTCCTTCTTCCTTGGGATGAATTTCTGCTGTACCTCCAAAATTACTCCCATTTACTGCTCCACTGTCTTCCATGTGAGGCTCGCCTTCCAATTAACTGTGGCCAGCCCTTGCCCCATGTCTTTGTAGTTACTTTTACTCAACTTTAATATGGCTACATCTGATTCCAGCCTCTACCTCTCAAACTGCAGGGTGAATTCTATCATATTATGGTCAATGGTCCCTACGTGTTCCTCCACCTCAAGCTCCCTAATCGATTCTGCCTCATTACACATCACCAGAACTGCCTGTTCCCTAGTGGGGTCTACTGCTGCTCCCAAAAATAACACCTCGCAGATACTCCATGATTCCTTTCCTTGAGATCTGCTGCTAACCAGGTTGACCTAGTCCACCCAGACTCCTGGTTATCGGTGAGGCAGCGGCTGTAGAGTGGGGGCCTCCTAGTTGCGGGAGGAGTGGGGGTCCAGCACAGGACCTGGCATTGTTGGTGAGGTGGGTCCAGTGATGAAGAGATGCCACCTGAAGGCTGCTGACTCTGACATGTGTGGACCTGGTGCAGGTTGCAGAGGGATGGCAGCGCAGGCTTTGTTGGTGAATGGCTCAGGAATCATGGGGGACGCGGCAGAAGGATGACAGACCTTCTTTCAGCTTTATCTTTTTATTCTTAAAATATTTCAAATGGTGGTGACAGATGAAACATTTAACTGTATTTTGCTGTGTTGTTCATTGCAGAGCACAATAAATCATCATCATATTAAAGACCCCATGATTATTGCAATAGGGCCTTTCTCACTTGCCTTTTCTATCTCTTGATTTTAGTTTCTGCCCCATATCTTAACTATTGTTAGGAGGCCTGTGCATATTCCCCATCAAGGGGCTTTTTCTTTATAGTTCCTCAACTCTACCCACAAAGATTCTACGCCTTGCGACTCTGTATCAGTTCTTACTATCAATTCAATTCCATTTCACACTAACAAGGCAACCATCTGCTGACCTATGCCCCGTTAACATTTTTCGTAACTTTCTGTCCATATGACTCCCCCTTCCCCTGCACCATTTAGTTTAAAGCCCTAGCTATGCAATTTACCAGGACTCTGGTCCCAGCATGATTTAGGTGGAGACTGTGCCATCAGGACAGCTCCCTCCTTCCCCACTAATGATGCACGAGTTCCATGAATTTGAATCTGTTTCTCCTACACCACTCTCTGAGCCACACTTTTTAGTTTTGTTGACCCTGTGGCAACTTTCTCATGGCCCAAGTAGTAATCGGAGATTATTGTCTTTTTGGTTCTGCTTTTTTCAAATTTAGCCCCGGTTGCCCCTATTCCTTAGCAGAACCTTCTTTCCTCTTTCTATCCATATTGTTGGTACCTGTGTGGACCACAACAACTGGATCTTGCCCTTCCCACTCCAGGTTCCTCTGCAGATGAGACATCCTGTACCTGGGCACCAGGCAGGTAACACAAGTCTTTGGGATTCTTGATCCCGGCCACAGAGAACACAGTGTCCATTCCCCTGACTATACTATCCAAATTACAACTACATTTCTCTTTTCTCTGCTCCGTTGAATGGCTCCCTGTACCACAGTGCTAAACTCATCCTCCCTCCAGCCCCCACTCTCCTCCACATAGGGTACAAGAATATCAAATCTGTTAGACAGGCACAAGGACTGAGCCTCCTTCAGTGCTACCTCTTGGATCCCTCGACCTGGCTTGCTGGCAGCCACACCCTCCTATTCTTTACCACTGACCAAATTCAATGTAGTTAATTTAAGGGGTGAGCCCGCCTCCTGAAACACAGCGTCTAGGTAACTCCCCCCTCCCTGATGTGTCACAATGTTCAAAGCTCAGACTCCAGCTCATCAATTCTGAGCTGCAGTTCCTCAAACAACCAAACTTGCTACAGATGTGGTCTCTATGAACTATAATGGGATCCATCAGCTCTCATATCGTGTAGTTACAACACATCACCTGGCCAGGCATCACTATTTAGTTCTTAATTTGATTTTCAGGAAATTTTACACGGGTCTTTTAGTTTGCAGCCTGAAAATATTCCCCCTACTTATCTTCAGTCTGAAAGTAACCTAATAATTAATTGGCAAATCAGTAGCTACCACCAACCAATGAACTTATGGTTTACATGTGATGTCACTCATTTGTGCTGGGCCCCTGCACCTTCACTTCAATTTATCCCGTTTAAAATAAACTTACAAACTATGAACCAAAAAAATGCAAGCAGAAAGCACCTCTTTCCCTCTGCACTGAATTCCCATGTCGTCTCCAAATTCTCTGAACTATATATTCACCGAGGCTGTGCCTCACTCTAGCTGTGATCTCTCCTTCCTGACCATACAAAGCTAACTGAGGAAACATATACTAGCATTTGCTGGAGTCCAGAGAAGGTTCACCAGGCTGATCTCGGGGTATGGTGGTACAGCCTTATTAGAAGTTGAGCAAGTGGACTCGTTGATGTAAAAGAACAAGAGATGACCTTCTGGAAACGCACATGACTCTTAGGACACTAGACAGGGTGGATATGGAAGTGTTCTTCCCCTCATGGGTGAGTCTAGGATTAGAGGGCATCATCTCAGAATGAGGGGTTGACCATTTCAGACAGAAATGAGGAGGAATTTCTTCTCGGAGGGCAGTAAATCTGTGGAATTCTTTATTGCAGAGTGCTGTTGAGACTGGGTCATTAAGTGTATTCAAGGCTGAGACACATGTTTTAATCAGCCAGAGAATCAGGGATCATAGAAAAAAGCCAGGCAAGTGTAAAGTTAAAGATGATCAGATCAAACTGGATCTCATCGGCTAAGCAGATTCGTGGGCTGAATTGCCCATTTCTGCTCCTACAGTTTATGCTCTATTATAGGATGACAAACCAATTGCGTTCTAAAATTCATACAACAACAGCTTAGTGAAAGTACATCAAGATAAAAGTTTTAGTTTTTAGAAATAATAAAGTTCATATTTGGCAGCCACTTCATTATTCATGCGACTACAGCCCATTGGAAACAATCTGTTAAAAACCTCTTACAAGTGCACCGCCCTGACTTGTGAAGATACAATGGTTCAGTTTTGAAGTACAATATCATCCAGGCTCACAGATGACTATTCCAGATACTGCTGTCAATTCTATATCCCACTAGGAACAAACATATTCCCCTCGACTTGCAAATGGGTATTGTTGAATCTGAATTTGAAGACAATCTTCATATTGATCTCGTTGATTTTGATCATTGCCAAGGAGAAAACATTCAATAAGCTACATCTCATGATGTTCAGTCGCAACATCTCAAAAATACTGTCATCAGCAGATACTCTGAAAACATTTTACAGGTTCCTGAGCAAGTACCTATTCTTTTTGGTCATTTGGAGTTGGAAAAGGACTCTTTAGGAATGTCATTTCAAATGCAAACAAGTGATTATTTTCGAAGCTGTTCATCATAACTTGTGATAGAAACATAGTTCACATGGATGCAGAAAACAAAACCCAAGAGGCCGCTATGTGAATCTATCCATTGACCTGGCATCAATAAGAATGTTGCAAGAAGCATGCCAATTCCATCAACCTCAACCATTGAGAACATTTATCATTCCACACAAGATTCTTTTCTGCACCATAATGCAAGATTGCAACTGATATTTCGATGTCTGGCAACTGACTACTTCAGGAAATTCCCTTTTTGTGACGTAGGTCAAAAATGCCACTAGTATGATTGACACAAAGGCCCCCATATTCAACAATGTTTGATGTTCCTCAACAAATTGTGTCCAATAATTGTCTGCAATACACTAGTACACCCTTGCAAGACATACAGGAAGAGGGTATCCTTTCCTCACAATCTTCAATCTCATGGTCTTGCAGAATGTACTGTTTATACAACGAAGTGCAATATCATTAGGTGCAAAACTACTTGCTAAGCTTTTCACATCGATCCATGCTACTCCTCTAAGTAACATTTTATTCTCATCCGCAGCTGTTGTGTTTGAAAAACACATCCACACAGTTTTCTATCACGCTCGCTTACCATCCAATCACAGATACATGATGCCTTATCGGAATAAAGGAAGAAAATGGTACCCTGGTATGAGCAACAAGCACACACTCAGTTATCCCAGCTTGAACCTGAACAAAAATTGTGTCCGAGTTTGAGGTTTCCATATGAGTACTTGGCTTTGTGAAAAGGAATTGCAATACTATGCCCAGCCCCAGTTCATACAGATTGTCACAAACAGTTATCAAACCCTGCAACGAAACAAAAACAAAGCCCAGTTGTACATGGCCAATGGTTTGTTATACATTCAGCAACAGAGTCTTCATTTTGTATTGCACTTGACAACAAGTGGACATCCATGATGCACGATACACATCCATCCATAATGACAGGCAGGGTACCACAGAGGGAAGCAATACAACTAAGTTGTGATAATTGCTTATGGACCACATCTGAATGTGTTGTACATCTGCCAAAGTGTTACACTAATGTTTAAATACAACATATCCATGTGCAACTTCGTATATATTTATCAGAAAAAAAAATCCTATTCTTCAAGGGGGAAAGGGGAATGGTGTATTGTTGCACAGATCCCAGAAAGACACTATACCTTTAAGGCAGCTAGATGAAACATGGCAAATAATGTTCTGATTTAAGACGTCTACATCTTACTCTCTGTCCATTCAGTCAGAAAGAAGTTAGTTATTCTGCTTGACAGTCTGGTAATGAGCCAGTCAACTGTGCATGTAATAAAGGGTATCAGAGATAATGGGAACTGCAGATGCTGGAGATTCCAAGATAATAAAATGTGAGGCTGGATAAACACAGCAGGCCAAGCAGCATCTCAGGAGCACAAAAGCTTTTGTGCTCCTGAGATGCTGCTTGGCCTGCTGTGTTCATCCAGCCTCACATTTTATTATCTTGTGTATGTAATAAAGTTGTGATCTAAGTAAACAGTTCACTCAAACTGAGTTGATCCAGTGGCACAGTGTGTAACACGTCTGACTAGGAATCAGAAGGTTGTAGTTTCAGCTCCTATCACATTTGAGTGTATGTTTCAAACTTTAGGGCTCACGTGGCATAGTGGTGGTATCCTTACCTCTGAGACAGAGGCCTGGGTTCAAGTCCAGGCCTGCTCCAGCGGTGTTTCATAACATTCCTGAACAGGTTAATTAAAAATATCTATAACCCAAACTGTATATATAAGACTGAAATATACTAATGCACATGGCTAATTGTTAACTTACTTCTAGATACCTGACTCCAAAAACAACTCACTTTTCTGTGCTTTGTTACGTGGGAATTCACAGTCACATCATCTTTCAGTTGTTCTTTAATTTGTTGAAAAAGAGAATATTATCACCTAATTTAGTGAATGTGGTAGTGATAGGTTCACTGGCATCATTTCTTTTAGAGTGACTCTCGGGTCTGTTGTATGGTTGAATAAGTTAAATTGAGTGAAGGGCATTACCTTGATGCAACTTGCTGCCAGGCCCGATTTTTAAGAGTTTGAACGGTCAATGGTTGAAGTTCTTTATCAGGATCTCAAGCTCAAAGGATAGCCCCAATCCACTTTCCCCTCAACCCTTTCCTGCACGATAACCATTAATTGCACAATTCAGGACAAGTTAAGGTCAGTCTGACTTCTGCCGACAGGAATCCATTAAGGATTGTTTTATTGTGGATTCCCTTCCTACGGTCATCAATGATTCTCCATTTTTGATAATTACTGAAGAGCTGATTCCACAAACTGGCTTTTCATTGGTAAGCAAACTTCCTGGGTGATATATCTCAGGTACACATACACAACCATGAGTTTTCATCTTCGGATGCATTGACAGAGAAATGCAAAAATCAGTTTTTAATTAACTTCTCCAAAAAACAAACAATTAGTGCTGCAAATACTGTTGACCCTCAATACCTCAATGCAATGATTATCAATCAGCTTCATAACAATCAACTGACTTGACTCAACCTCCCAGTCGCGAACCATTTCCACTCCCCCTCCCATTCTTTAAATGACACGTCCATCATGGGCCTCCTGCAGTGCCACAATGATGCCACCCGAAGGTTGCAGGAACAGCAACTCATATTCCGCCTGGGAACCCTGCAGCCCAATGGTATCAATGTGGACTTCACCAGCTTCAAAATCTCCCCTTCCCCCACGGCATCCCAAAACCAGCCCAGTTCATCCCCTTCCCCCACTGCACCACACAACCACCCCGGCTCTTCCCCTCCACCCACTGCATCCCAAAACCAGTCCAGCCTGTCTCTGCCTCCCTAACCTGTTCTTCCTCTCACCCAACCCTTCCTCCCACCCCAAGCCGCACCTCCATCTCCTACCTACTAACCTCATCCCACCTCCTTGACCTGTCCGTCTTCCCTGGACTGACCTATTCCCTACCTCCCCACCTATACTCTCCTCTCCACCTATCTTCTTTTCTCTCCATCTTTGGTCTGCCTCCCCCTCTCTCCCTATTTATTCCAGAACCCTCACCCCATCCCCCTCTCTGATGAAGGGTCTAGGCCTGAAACGTCAGCTTTTGTGCTCCTGAGATGCTGCTTGGCCTGTTGTGTTCATCCAGCCTCACATTTTATTACATTGACTTGCATTTATTGTCTTGTCCAGTAGTCTATCATAGTTGCATGGATTTTTAAATATCTAATCTGTGAACCTGCTCAAATTTGTTTGAGCACTAATATTGTTGATTTCTAGCTTATAGTTCCTTTTCTGTTTGATTGTGGGTAATATGAGAACAATTACATTAAAGCTGTTAACTGTAGCTTTCTTCTTGAAAAAGGCTTAGTGAACAAAATAACTTGTTTTTTTCTGCTGGTGAGTAAAGCCTGACCATTATAGCTCCAAAACTGAACAACTCCATCCATCAAATATTCCCAAATGGGCCAGTGATCTAAATGCATCTTATTTTTAACTGTATAATCCCTAGAAAATTGTCATAAGTTTGCAAGTCTGCTATAATGTACAGTCAATAAGATATTAAAACAGTATAAATCCTGACAATGTCAGAAGACTTAGCTCTCTGCAGATAAATGTTGACAGTTCAGGCTAATCTTACCGCATTTTCATCTTATTTTTAAATGGTTACATTGCAGCAGAATTTTGTTGAGAGCTTCCCTGGTTATGTGTGATCACAAGGCAGGTACAGATTAAAAAAAAAGCAAGGCAGACCATCACAGCTTTCAAGTGTCAGAAATGGCTTCAGGGCTTTTTTGTGAAATGCAGCAACTCATCCAAAGGTCTGCTGTTTCTATTGTGACTTTCTTTCACCAATCACCCCTGTACTCACTGACCTACTTTTTGTCCTGGTCCAGCAATACCTCACATTTACAATCTCGCCCTGCTGTTCAAACCCTTCCCCTTTTCCGTCTCTCTTGTCTTTTCCAGACCTCCAAAACACTAAGCTCTGAGCACTCCTTCAATTTCAAGCTCCTGTGCACTCCCGATTTTAGGCATTCAACTACTGGAGGCTGTCTTCAACTGTCTGGACTCCAAGTTTTCAAATTCCTTCTTTAAACATTGCTCCCGCTCTCTTAAAGATATCCCTTGGCAACTTCCTCTTGAAGCACACCTTTGGTCACCCTTTCAAATGGCTCCTGACAAGGTTTAGTGTCAAACGTTGTCTGAACGTACTTCTGTAAATGTTGCACCAAGTGCCATACAAATGCAGATTGTTGTTGTTTTCATTGCCCTTTCTGAAAGGCCGTTGGCAATTTATTATTCTTTTTGTAAAACCTTCTGACATTAGCCTTAACTTACATTTTGTAGTAGTTCAACATTGAAATTTTTGTTATAGCACATGTATGTCTCGAAACAAACCTTTGAAATATCCTAGGATTTTTATGACAGTAAAGGCACAATATGAATGCAGTTTGTTTTTGTTGAATTTAAAGACAATAGTGTGTTTGAATGAATCAGTCCCTGTGGCCAATATATGACATTATGGATACTCACAGGGAGGAGAGCAGAGGGTACTAATAAAGGTTGGCAGTGGACACTATGCGAGAAGTGAGCATCTAAAAGAATTCAGGAAGCTCCCTCTAGATGGGGATCCCTACCAACCAAAATCCAAACGTTTCCACTTCAAGAAATCTCATCCTGAGCTGTTCCCCCCACCAGACCCATTACTTTGTGGATCATGCCAAGCTCTTGCCCACCCACCCCCAATCCTCTGCCCCTTCCTTAGATCTTCAAAGCTCCAATCGCCTTGATCCCTCCAATCGCCAACCCCACCCACACCCCAGTGAATGTTCCCTCTCCCAACCTCAAGTTCACCTTGTTATTCCACGAACGCATCCCTCCCACAACCACTGACATTCCCCTCCCTCCTTCTCCTGGGCACAGCCTGATGCTGAAGACTACCTAGCAGGCATTTGGGAGACCTCTCGATATAGCTGTCCACAGAGTTAGAACATTCTGAGTTCAAACCCAACTCCGGATCTTGATGTCAAAAGTCAAAACTAACATTGCATTACAATGTTGAGGAAGTATTTCATTTGTTGTAAAGTTCTGTAGCTGTGAAAAGAGCTATATAAATACAATGATTTCTATCTTCTTATACCTGGGGTTAAAAATAAATGGTAATTTGATCTTGTCATTAAAATTAGTACAGCTGAAATAGCACAGAAACCCACTCCATTCAATAACTATTAGAATCACAATGTTTCATCTGATAATAAGGTCCAGTATTGGGCATGACCAGGCTTCTTTTCTATATAATTTATCATCTTGGACAGCTCTTGTTTGGCTCCTGTTGGGACTAAAGAACTCAAGCGTCTTCAAAAAACCAAAAGAATTACAGATGCTGTAAATCAGGAACAAAAACAAAAGTTGCCGGAAAAGCTTAGTAGGTCTGGTAGCATCTGTTACGAAATATCAGAGTTAACATTTCAGGTCCGGAAACCCTTTCTCAGAACTGATGGTATCTAGGAAAATGTCAGTGTATATGCAGAAGATAGGGTGGGGAGGGGATAAGGAATAAATGATAGATGGGATAGAGGCCAAAGAGAGAGAACTGTTGGATAGACAAAGGAGTTGATAACGATCTGGCTAGGAGGACGAATAGCTGTTAGTGGCTAACAACAGGATGTGTGTAATGGCAGACTGTGACAACAAGGCCTGGTGTGAGGGATAGGGGGCTAGGACACAGGAGAGTTCAGGCCCTAAAATTATTAACTCAATATTGAGGGCTGCAGGTCCCCAAACGGAAAGTGAGGCGTTGTTCTTCTAACTTGCACTGAGCTACGCTGGAACACTGCAGCAAGCCTGAGACAGAGACGTTGGCCAGGGAACAGGGTGATGTATTAAAGTGGCAGGTAAGTGCCTTCAGTCTGCTTTTATAACCCTGTTTTCTGATCAGCCTCTGAGCTGTTCTCAGCTCTACTTCAATGATCACAAAACAGCCACTTAAAACAGAAAACGTAGAGAAAGCCAATCCCACACCTCACAACATGTGCACTTGCCCCAGGACATTTCTCTTAACCATTGTAGGAAGCCATCCCATAGAACAATGGAAACCTGTTTCCATGACTCACGAACAGGATTTCTTCCTGAAGTTAAAGCAGAGAACCTCTTGAAGACATTCCACATTAAATACTTCAGACATTTGAACAGAATCAAGACAACATTCCCAGTGCAATACTGAGGGAGTGCTATACTGTGTGTAGAACGTTTTTTCACACAGGATGTGAAAAGAAGGCTGCATTTGCTCTGTCAGATGAACATCAAACATATCAAAGATGAATAGTGACATTTACTCTGGCATCCAGGCAAGTATTTATTCCTGAACCAACATCATGAAACAGATTATTTTGGTCATGTAACACTTTACTTTCTGTGAGAGCATGTGCTGTGCACAAATTCTACACTGTAACTAGGGCTGCACTTCAAAAAGAAGGTATTTCTTCGACTGTGAAGTGTTCTGAAGGTCTAGAAGTCATGTAGATTAATAAAAGCAAATACTTTTTTTTCTTACATCTTCAGGGATTTTCCTTCAATATATGAGCTTTATTTCATTACCTTAATGCAGGTAAACCCTGGAAGAGTATCAAATATCTGGACAGAATCCGAAATGGCCAAGTCAAATTCTGAGGTATCAATGTAACATTTCACTGTGCAATATTTGATCCAAACCAGTTCCGTTCAGCAGATGATATAGCCATACTCTCAAGCCTCACAAAAGTATAATATTTCAGTATCTTGTCAGTGCTGTAAAAGTTGTTTTTAGTATCTGATATATCCAAGAGACTCTCTGGAGTGGGAAGTTTTGCATGTGAGATAATATTATTGTCCAAATGTGTCTTGTTTATTGGCAGCTAAAGCAAAAACATGACCTCTGTTTAAGTGATCTGTGTGTACAGCATTTATGAGTTTAATTCACAGCATAAAACCCACTGTTGAATGCCAGATAGCATTGTCCATTCTAGTCAGATGTCTATGGAAGATTTACCACATCTCCTCTGCCCATACATTACAGCCATTGCTGACATGACATGTCCATGTCACAGCACCGCACCTTCCAATGACCAGGGCAGAAGTGGGAAGACTCTATTAACTAATTAGAATATTCTTGTCTGCGGTCAAACATACTCCTTTCTCCAATGGTAATTGTATATTAATTGTGTTCAGTGGAGTCTAGTGGGGTGCAGTAACTGAGGATTTATTTGAGATCTGTATAAATACACACAAGCTAAAGCTGTGGTTGTTGACGAGGAGGTATGTGCTTATAATGCAGACTCTAGCTTTATCGTTCGTCAATTGTCTTTCTGAAGTAGAACATTTAATATTTTATATATAATCATGTCCAAGACATTGTTTTCTTTAACTGAGATAACATGCTGACGTTTCAGGTCTGGACCCCTCTTCAGAAAAATATTTTCTGGACCCCTCTTCAGAAAAATATTTTCTGAAGAAGGGTGCAAACATGAAACATCAGCCTTCCTGCTCCTCTGATGCTGCCTGGCCTGCTGTGTTCTTCCAGTTCTATACCTTGTTATCCCAGATTTTCCAGCATTGGCAGTTCCTATTATCTCCTTCCTTTAACTGCACCTATAATGGGTAGAATTTTATCGGGCCCTGAGCAAAGTGAATTATGGTGTGATTTGTAGGTGAAGGCCTATCTCAATGTTGGAGGCTTTAATGCTTTCTCCGGGTGGGGGTGAGGTGAGTTTCTTACCCAGCAGTGGTGAGTTGCAGACAAAGGGGGATTTTATAGCTTGTTAAACACCCGATCAAGCTTCTTGCTGACTGCAGCCATGCTTCACCTTGCCTGTTCAAACACTGGTGTTTCATCCAGAGACAGAGGCTATCAGGACTGCCACATTGATGCAGGCTATCTGCAGGTCCTTGTACCATCTGTCATGGGAACAGTCCACACACAGCCCAGGAGCTTGGCCATGTTCACGTCCACTTGGGCCACTCGTGGTCAGAGATTTTGTTTGACATCAGTCCAGGAGCGTGCTTGGTCAAACATCAGGGCGCAGCGATCTGTTCTGTAATGTCCTGCACCAGCAGTGAATGGGTAAGATCCCATCAGGTAAGGAGCTGCAAAGACAGTGGTCAGGCCTTTCCTGTGTCACTGTCTAGGGGCTGCTTGTTGATGTTGGTCAGAGAGCGGAGTGAGTACAGTCCTGTGAGGTTGCAAGTGCGTTGTGGGACATGGGGAGAATTGCAGACAGAAGACAAGGGGGAGTCGAGGCTGGTGGGGAAAACAGAAGAATTGATCAAAATGGGACAAAGACAAGGGGGTTGAATGGGAGGGCATGCAGAACAGCATTGGAGGCACGGTAGGCTGTGGGAGGGGTGGTTATCAGCAGAGACTATCACCTTGGCCTCCACAGTGTAGAAGACCAGAGTGGGCATCATTCGGGGTAATGTCAAGGATCGGGGTAGAGAGTACAGCTGGAGGCAAAGTTCAATGTGATAGGTCTCCACATGAAGGCAGTTGGTAAAAGTATATAGTGGGGTAATGTGAGGTAAAAGTGGGCATGCAGTTTCCAGGGATTTGGAGGTGCCTGGCAGCCAGGCGGTGCCCAGTGCTGGCAGTATCCAATGCAAATTGCATTCCCTTCCACCACTTGTCCAACTGTAAAGCAAAATGGAGCTGGAAAACGGCTGGGACAACTCTCGGGGTGGGCAGAGTCTGTCAGTATGGTGGACAGAAGGATGGGATTGTGCATTTGCAAATTCCAGTGCCATTTCTAAGGACCGGTAAACAGTATTGGCTGGTGATTAAACAGCAACAAGGATGAGAGAATGGGGTAGTGTGGATTAGGGAGTGTCAGCCGTGCTGGCTATAAGCTGTAAGCTGCATGGTTTGGTGAATGCTGTGCCATGGCATAGCTGGGAAGGGGGGCGGGGTGGGTAATATCAGATTGCCAACACTTGTCCAGGTACACAGCAGCCTTTTAAAAATGAGCTGGGCATAAGGAATTCTGGTGTTTTGGGTAGATAACCATTTAGTGGTGAGTTATTGTGGGAAAAGCATATGGTAATGTGAGGCTAGAATCAAACGCGAGAGATGCCATAGTGGGCTGGGTAAGTAGTTAATGAGGTGAGTTTGGTAAGATATGGTGAAAATTCTCACTATGAGAATCCATCCAAAATATTAGCTAAACAAATGCAAAAATCAGCTCATTATATCCATGTCTCTTTTTCTCTCTCAAGAAAGCTTGATGATGTTGGATAACCTCTTGATCAAGTGTAGCTGAAGCCAACATCAATCAGCAAATAATCTGCAGTAGAACAATCACCTAGATCTGAAAATTTACCGCAAGCCAAGATAAATCTCATGATAACATAGGTAAATGAAATGAATCCACTAGAGGGAAGACCCTGCCTGGTCTGGGCTTTAAGTGCACAAAATGGTATTTTCTCATTCTTTGCTTTCTTCAATTCTTATGCCAAAATTACAAGGGAATTGTTGTCTCCGCTACTTGATGGTCTAATGATCTGAAACAAACATTTTAAAAAAGGTGGCCTGATGATCTTCTTTCTTGGAATGCGATCATCGGGAACTGAGGCGCGACGCCTCCTGGTCCTGCCAAGGTAGGCCTGAGGGCAGAACTGGGAGCAAACCTGACCCTGAGGGTGTTGGCTCAGTGGCTATATACTAATCTGCCTCTGGGTGATTGCGTTAGAGGAGAGATCATACTGGATTCGGAAGAAACTGCCCAGCAGAGCCTCAGAAATAAACAATGGCAACTTGATTCCCCCAGGACTGTGATAATAAAGTGTGAAGCTGGATGAACACAGCAGGCCAAGCAGCATCTCAGGAGCACAAAAGCTGACGTTTCGGGCCTAGACCCTTCATCAGAGAGGGGGATGGGGAGAGGGTTCTGGAATAAATAGGGAGAGAGGGGGAGGCAGACCGAAGATGGAGAGAAAAGAAGATAGGTGGAGAGGAGAGTATAGGTGGGGAGGTAGGGAGGGGATAGGTCAGTCCAGGGAAGACGGACAGGTCAAGGAGGTGGGATGAGGTTAGTAGGTAGGAAATGGAAGTGCGGCTTGGGGTGGGAGGAAGGGATGGGTGAGAGGAAGAACAGGTTAGGGAGGCAGAGACAGGCTGGGCTGGTTGTGTGATGCAGTGGGGGGAGGGGACGAACTGGGCTGGTTTTGTGATGCCATGGGGGAAGTAGAGATTTTGAAGCTGGTGAAGTCCACATTGATACCATTGGGCTGCAGGGTTCCCAAGTGGAAATGAGTTGCTGTTCCTGCAACCTTCGGGTGGCATCATTGTGGCACTGCAGGAGGCCCATGATGGGCATGTCATCTAAAGAATGGGAGGGGGAGTGGAAATGGTTTGCGACTGGGAGGTGCAGTTGTTTATTGCGAACCGAGTGGAGGTGTTCTGCAAAGCGGTCCCCAAGCCTCTGCTTGGTTTTCCCAATGTAGAGGAAGCCACACCGGGTACAATGGATACAGTATACCACATTGGCAGATGTGCAGGTGAATCTCTGCTTAATGTGGAATGTCATCTTGGGGCCTGGGATGGGGATGAGGGAGGTGGTGTGGGGGCAAGTGTAGCATTTCCTGCGGTTGCAGGGGAAGGTGCCGGGTGTGGTGGGGTTGGAGGGCAGTGTGGAGCGAACAAGGGAGTCACGGAGAGGGTGGTCTCTCCGGAAAGCAGACCAGGACTGTGTTTCCAGTAGATCACAGCTAAAGATACAGGGTGTCCGGTGAAAGGATATCTCCTCAACAGTATTGGCCTGGCAATCATGACAACACTAATTTTTAACTATTTTTTCAGATCTTCAAAAGCTACTTCCAAAGTGAGACACCATTTGTTCCCCTCACTGCCTGCGCCAACCTATCCCTGTGGTACATGCTGGATGCTTGGGACTTTCCCATTGGTCCTTCCCTGTTCGGGAAGCTCCAAAAGAGACTGGGCAGGTAGCAGGTAGAATGCACACAGCTTTGGGGTCAGGACTCACATATGACCAGAATGAGGAGAGGGGATTCGGCCCCTTAAATCTCCCAATCTCTCTATGATCAGGCAGATTCATAGGTTGCTGGGCATTTTTCAGTTCAAATGCATTGCCAGCTCAAACACCCCTAAGTCTTTCTGATGGCTGCTAATGGTACCCTCCCACATGTATTTTCTCAATTCAAGCCTAGTCCCATTGGACTGTAATCTAAATCAAGGCCCTGGCCATCTCTTTGACAGGAATTTCAGCTCCTCAGAAAGCAAGATCAGAGAGTTAATAAAGAGGTTGTCAGAGCTGAAGACATCATCTCATACATACACAGCAAAGGCAAGGTGCACTGTCAAGCCAAAAGTAAGGATTTCAATAGACATTCTATCTAATCCACGCTGTACCTGAGATGGCTTGAGGCTGTCAGTGGAGAAATTATCAATCACGTTACACTTTCATCCATCATCTTGACGAGAGACACAGTCCTGAAGAACAAATCCTCTTCCCTGTGGATTGAGACTGAGCCTCCGCAAGGAGCAGACTCTCAGAAGAAAAAAATAGATACAAGCTGCATATTGGCTGCTGCTGAAGGAGTTCTGGCACAGCAAATGCATGCAGGTTGGAGGCCAAGTTGTGCATTATAATTAGATTATGCATTATGCAGATAAGTGTGTCACGATAGCACAAAGGAAGACTTGCATTTACCTAGCACCTTTCAGGGCCTCAAGGCATCCCCAAAGCGATTTGTGGACTATGAAGTACTGTTGATGTGCACTCACTGCTCTAATGCAGGAAACAAGGCAGAAAATTCACAACCAGTCATGTGGTTACAACACGATTATCTGTTTATAGATGTTCTCTGAGGCATCAACATTGGCCAGGAGTCTGGGGACAACTTCCCTGACCTTCTCTGAAAAATGAGAGAGGACATTTTCCCAAAGAAGGTGGGCAGGGTTCTTTTTTTTGTTGGTGTCTAATCAGAAAATATCACCATTGGTGGAGTGGCACTGTCCCAGTGTTTCAGTGGAGCTTTGGCCTAGAGTATTGGCTCAACCATGTGGATTGGGGCTTAATCACAATTAACAATGAACTACATTGTGATTCCAAGGAGAAGGCACCAGCCCCTGATCCATGACTCTCAGCAATATTTCCAAATTTCTGAGAATTCCTAGATTTTAAAGAAAAAGAACACACAGAAGAGGGCAACGCTAGAGAATAGAGACAGGATGATGGGCTGATGATGGCAGCAGGTATGTGGAGTAGACGGAGCACAAGGTGAGGAGACGTGAGGTAGGGACTGGGTGAGGTGGAGGAGATGTGTAATAAGGAGGCACCGGTTGGAAGAGTTCATGAAGCAGAGGATTGCATGAGTTGGAGAGGGTATGAGTTAAAAGGGGCACAAGCTGGAGGCGCTAAGGGGTGAAGGTGACATGAACTGTGTGAGCCATTCTTGTGAATATGATGTACCTTTCAAGGAGTGTATTTTCACCCTTCAGTCAATCAGTACCACGTGTTATGTCAGTTCTGTAACTTGTCATCTCTCTGCAAGAAGCAAGATTAACAATTAGATGCATACACTTAGCCTCCTAGTTAACATTACTTGTATGGGGTTTTATGCTCAGAAATCACATGGGGCTGAACCTTATGATATTTTGTGTGTTGTTTTCATAAAAGGCTTGAATCTGCAAAGGCTAATGCGTCTTCTTATACTATTGACCCAAATTCGCTTCATTAATTACTTACCCCACCTCTATGTTGTCCCCCCTTGACTGATGCGAGACCAATTCCACTATTCGCCATGACTGGAAATATATGTTGTTGCTGGGACATCCAGGAACGGAGCATAATCCCTGGCACGGGTGCTATCTTTAAAAGCCCATGGTACACCTGGATAAGCACTGTTAGCACAGAGTTGCCTTATACGGTTTCTGATGTTTGCCTCGGAATTGACAGAGAGAGGGAAATTAGTACCTAGCTTTGCGAACAGTCACCTAAAAGTTCTGGTGGAAAGGGTCGTGTAGACAGGATTGTTTCCAACCTAGCCCCGGACTGGGAGACACAGTCGCACATTCACATCAGAGCCGAAGACCAACTAAGCATGAAACAATCATTTAATCCTGCACTGGGGTGATCACTGCTTTGTCAGATCCTGCCACTTGTTATTTAAAGCCAAGTGCATGCTTTGCAAATTGCTCCCTTGGGACACACGTAAATGTATTTCATTTTGTCCAAAATAAATGGAAGCAATTTATTTACTGCTGAAGTGAAAATCCATTATAAATATTAACTTTCATCAAGGAGGAGGCAGAGGCAACGGGAAGCAGAGTAATGAAACCATTTGGGTTAAGGGTGGAATCTCCTGCTGACAAACTGAGGTGGTTTTGTTACTTCAAAATAGAATTAAAATCTTATTGAGGTGAAATCAGCAAATACTTTAAATACACAGCAGGCATCAAAAGAGACTGATAGATTTTCGTTAGTTCCAGGCTGCCTATAATCTAATAAATGAAAAAGGAATAATTTTATTAAGATTTAAAACACAATTACATTGGCAATTCAGTCCCTAAGGAAACTCCACGCTCAGTGGTCTGACTGGCAGTCGGAGTCCCACCAGTTTCTACCTGGTACACTGTGGCGGTGTGCTGCTGCAGTCTATGTGCAGTAGATAGACCCACAATGCCATTATGGAGGAAATTCCAGGATTTAGACCCAGCAACAGTGAAGGAACTGCACTATAGGTAGAAGTGGTGTGAATGATTGAGAGTGACAGTGGCATGCAGAATTGGGCTTACTTTGTTAAAGTGAAATGAATGTTTCTGCATCCCTGCAGGACTGGTTCCTACAAGGGCAAGGATTCTCTTGTTTTGGAGATGCCAAATGTCTGGCATACCCGTTCCTTTGTACCACCCTGTCCACCAGGGCACTCAGATCCCTGTCGGAGAATCACAGCCAGCTTCTCCTTCTCTGCTATGTTCTGGCTCTGTCCTTCCATGATCACGGCAGCTTTAGAATGCCAATGCTCACCTGAGTGCACTGCAGCATTTTTAACAATGGCATGGGTGGAAGGAATGCTGGTCTTTCAGTGGATATCTGCTGAGAGACAAGTTATGCTGAGTATAGCGTCAGGTAGGATGAGGCAGAAATCGGATGTGATAGTGCTATAAGCATGGGGTTGGTAAGTAATATGGTGAGTTTGGTAAGATCCGGTCTTACTGGACCATATGGACACAAATCACGCTTAGCCAAAAAAAATGTAATATTCATCCCTTAAAAAAGAGGAAGTGTGTAGAGGCGAGTACGGTTACAACATTTAAAAGACATTTGGACAGGTATGTGGATAGGAACGATGTAGAGGGATAGGGGCCAAATGCAGGCAAATGGGACTAGTTCCGTTTAGGAAAAATGGTCAATATGAACGATTTGGGCCGAAGGGTCTGTTTCTGTGCTGTGTGACTGTATGACACCATGACTATACAAGAAATCATGTTCTAATTTTGTTTGATATTCTATATGGCAGGATTTATTATAATGTAATTTAGAATTCATTTTTACTATAAATATTCATAAACAATTATAAAAATGTTGCAGTCAAATAAATTTATATCCTCACTAGCCCACATCAACATAACAATATCCTCGAATTCTTCAGTCAGGATTCTAAGTTGTAAACTTTAAAAAAGAATTATTTTCTGTCATAACATATACATGTAGCTATATTCTAACCTGAGCTAATTTTGTTGGTTTGAAAACTCTTGGGGGCAAGGGAATGCAAGGATGGTAGACAATTCACTTCACAACGCAGTCTGTACCTGGTAAAAACCAAGTTAATTTACAATCTGAAATATCTCTTGCTTGAGGTTTTAAGCAAATACTAAGATGAACAGAGTAGGTTTACCTTGCTGAGGGAAAGATAATAGAACCATTATCAACCATAAGGTCAGTACAATGATCAGCACTAATTGTGATCCTCACATACTGAAGCAGTCCATGCCCATATGAAGTAACATCCAGGCTTGGGCTGATGAGTGACAGATATCTTTCGCACAACTCAAGTGCCAGACAATGATCATCTCCAAAAGAGGCATTCAAACCATAACCAATTGACAGTCTATGGCCATGCCTTCGCTAAATCTTCCTCTCTCAATACCCTCAAGTAATGACTGACCAGAAACTGAATTGGATCAGCCATGTAAATACTTTGGCTACAATAGCAGATCAGGCACTGGGAACCTGGGTCAACATTCTGGTACTTCCTAGCAATACTGTGGGTGTACACAACAAGCTGTGGACTGCCACAGATCCGAAGATTGCTTATCACCAATTTCTCAAGAGCAGTCAGGGATGGGTAATAAATGCTGACCTAGACAGAGACACCCATATCTTATGAATACATGAAAATGAAATTAGCTATTGGCCAATACTCTGGCAATTTTACCTTTGACAAACAAGTTTTTATGCTTGTAAGTATGAGTCACCTGTTATCCAGCTTCTCTTCTCGGGTTAAAAGTTACTATTGAATCTGCCCCTTCAGGTGGCCATGCATTCCAGGTTGTAACTCCGGAGCCCTGTTTCTATTCTGTTTCCAATGGAAGGATTGGCATGGAGACATCATTAGAAATCAGCTAACATAGGTCACAGTGGGATGGAAGAGGAGATGGAACAGAGTACTGTGATTCATCTGTACCTGCCACTTGCACCCTACTCCTCAGCTGTGACTCAAGAATAGCCTATCACACTAGCATTACTCCCTCGTTGTGGGGGACGGGAGGATTGACGCTAGGGAGGAAACTACTGGTCACCAATCTTCCTCTGCTGCTTACAGCGGCTCCCCTTTCAGACAGAAGGCAATGAAGTGAGAGTGACCCCTTGTTGCCATGGGATACAGTCAAATCCCAGGCATTATTAGCATTCAGAACATAATGGGAGAATGACAGATGCTTGCAGCAAGCAAGCAATTACATACCACTTGATGCCTTTAGTGGGGTGAAAGCACATAATAATGTGTGTGAAGAAACAGTTATAGGTGAAGGTTGTGTGTACAGTGACCCCATGCTACCTGAGGGGCACTGATAGCTGGCTGCTGGAGTACTTCACCATGCTGAGGGAGAGGTAATTGTAAGTTGTGAGCATGTTTACTGCAGTAGCTGGTTCCTTTTACTTCATCTGACTTGGTTAGGTGATTACATTCTTTGTTGAACTGAATTGTCACTTGATTTTCAGAAGCTCATGCTCAGGGGGTCAGCATTGTGGACAAGGTTAGCATTTATTATCATCAGGGAGGCAGTGGTTGGCCTTCTTTCTGTGACCATTACATTCTGCACCATGTTGTTGGGGAGGGAGATTCACCATCCTGGCCTAATGCCGAAGAAAGAACAACCGGTACACATCCCAGTCAGATGTTGTGTGACTTTGAGGGAAATCTGGTGAGGGTGAAGCCCTCAGTCAGCCTGCAACCTTTATACTCTTGAGGTGATGGTCTCCTAAAAAAACACCCAGAGATGGTGTCCCAACCTTTTTATGATGAAGGGTCTAGGCCCAAAACGTCAGCTTTTGTGCTCCTGAGATGCTGCTTGGCCTGGTGTGTTCATCCAGCTCCACACTTTGTTATCTCGGATTCTCCAGCATCTGCAGTTCCCATTATCTCGCCAAACGTTAATGCTGATTTCTCTTCACAGATGCTGTCAGACCTGAGCTTTTCCAGCAATTTCTGGTATTATTTAAGATAGTGTGTTGTTGGGTATAGCAAAGGAATCCAGCAAGGAATTTCAACAGGGATCTGTGGAATCTGATAAATCTCTGGTAATCCCCCCACAAAATCCTGCCAATGCAGCTGAGTGCAACTAAATATGGCAGCAAATATTTGCTGAATATCAGTAACTACAAATCCCAGCCTTCCTCCAGTGACAAAGAGGATCATGCATTTCCTCTCACATGACAAGTTCTATTCTTCTGACATTTTTCTTGGGAGCTGTAGCCATGTGAACAATAAATATGATGTAATTCTTTTGCAATGATCCTGAATTCCAGTTTAAGCTTAACCCACTTAATGACACTGGAACCCAATTGACAGCTGAGCCAATTCCAGGTCAATAGCCAGTCTTTAGAGGAGCAGTCATTGAGGTGGTGAACCAGGTCACCAGAGCAAGCGGATTGGGAATATGTCAACTGGAAAATAGGATTTTGAATGTTAAGCACACAGCCACTTTGTAAGCGCATTACAGAAGAGATTTGGCTGATTGTATTTGTTGAGGGCATTGATCTAGATTCCACTGTAAGCACATGGAAGCTTGAAACATCTAGACAATGGAATGAGGTAATGTCCTGCATGAAAACTTTAAAAGGCGAGCACTCCCTGTCACAACCAGTGGGCTAGCTGTGTACTGCTGCAGTCCTTTTGATGAGTGTTTTGTTCATTCAGTGGAGAAATATCAATTCTACAACTGGAAATATCAACCATTTCTTTTACCTAATGTCAACACCATACTTGTGATTTATGTACAATTGTACTGCACTCGGACTAAACGTAAAGGACAGGAATGGTACAGACTGAGCACAAAGAAACAAAGAACAAGGACATACAGCACAGGAACAGGCCCTTCGACCCACCAAGACTGTGCCGACACATATCTCTCTAAACTGAAAATCTTTAGCCTCTATACAGTCCATATCCATCTATTCCCTGCTTGTTCATATATTTGTATATATCTCCAGCATGTCCTCTGGCAGCACATTCCAGGCACGTACTACCCTCAGTGGCAAAACTTGCCTCTCCAATCCGCTTTAAAATTAACCCATTTTACCTTAAACCTACGTCCCTTAGTAATTGACATTTCTACCCTGTGTACGAGACTCTGACTATGCATTCTTCCAATGCCTCTCAAAATTGTGTAAATCTTTAATTAAGCTGCCCCTTCATCCTTCAACATTTAACTGAAAACAAACCAAGTTTGTTGAATCTCTACCAATAGTCCTCCAAACCAGGCAACATCGTGGCAAACTCTCTCTGTAGCCTCTCCAAAGCCTCCACATCCTCTGGGTAATGTGGCGACGAAAACTGTACATAATGTTCCAAATGTAGCCTAACTAAAGCTCTGTGCAGCTGCAGTATGACTTGCTAATTTTTGTACACTATTCCTCAACCAATGAAAGTGACCATTGTCCTGTGCCTTCTGAACTACTTTATCCATTTATGGGAACTGTGGACTTATATGACCAGATCCCTCTATGTTGTTGCTACTAGAGGTTCTGCAACTTACTGTACATTTCCCTCCTGCATTAGATCTTCCACAATGCATCATCTCACACTTGTCCAGATTAAATTCCATCTGCCATTTCTGCCCGAATCTCCAATCTTCTACTTCCTTCTATATCCTCTGGCAATTCTCCTCACTATCCATAGTTCCCCTAATCCTTGTGTTATCAGCAAACTTACACATCAGGTCACATACATTTTCCTCCAAATAATTTAGATATATTTCAAGCAACAGAGCTGATCCTGTGAAACAGCTTTGGTCACAAACGTCCAGTCAGAAAAACACCATTCCACCCTTCTAATTCTCTGTCTTCTGTGACTAAGCTAGTTCTGTATCCATCTTACCAGCTCACCACAGATCCCAAGTGACTTCACTTTCTTTATCAGCATGCCATGAGGGACTTGACATGGACTTTAGCAAGGTCTGTGTAGACAGCATTTACTGTCTGTCCTCATCAATCATCTTTGTTACTTCCTCAAAAAACTCAATAAAGTTTGAGACACAACCCTCCCCGCACAAAGCCAAGCTTCCTATCACAAATAAGTCCATATTTTTCAAATGTGAGTAAATCTTATGCCTAAGTATCTTCTCCCATAATTTCCCCACCGCTGACTTAATGCTCACTAGCCTATCATTTTGTGGATTATCCTGTTGCCCTTCCTAAACAAAGGAACAACATTGACTATTACATCATCCTTTGGAACATCTCCTATGACTAAAGATGATGTAAAAATTTTATACAAGGCCCCAGCAATTTCTTCAGCTGCCTCCCTCAGCCTTCTGGGATAGATCCCATCAGGTCCTTGGGACTTGTCTACCTTAATGCTTTTCAAAAGACCTAACACTTCCTCCTTTTTCTATATTGACATGCCCCAGAATATCAACATACCCTTCCTGAGACTCACCATGCAATATATCCTTCTCCTTTGTGAATACCAATACAAAGTATTTGTCAAAATCTTCACCAACTCCCCCAATTCCATTCATAAATTCCTACCTTTGCCCTTGAATGGACCTACCTTTTCCCTTGCTACCCTCTTTCTCCGTATATACACATAAAACACCTT
Organism: Stegostoma tigrinum; assembly: GCF_030684315.1. Lineage (NCBI taxonomy): Eukaryota > Metazoa > Chordata > Chondrichthyes > Orectolobiformes > Stegostomatidae > Stegostoma > Stegostoma tigrinum. The sequence continues at coordinate 16,957,700 of NC_081376.1, forward strand.
AAGATTTTCCTTAAAAAATGACATTTCTGAACCTGGTATTTCTTTTTCTTCCTCCAGCCAATTAGCCTGATTGTTATTACTCGTAATTCCAGATTTTTTTTTGTTGAACTCCACCATCTGCCTTAGCAGGATTCCAACACAGGTACCCAGAACATTTCCTCAGTGTTTGGGTTAATAGTCTAGCAGGAATGCCACTCGGCCATCACCTTCCCTCATCCATGGGAATCATGTAGGGATGTATTTACAGATATACCATTATTGTCATCTTGCTATTTCTGATATGAGTCAAGGTCTTGATCAATGAGTGTTAGATAGCCAATGTAATTCTTCAGCATGCAATCACCAGGAATGGACCCACAGCATTACAAATTCATTTTATTTAGTATTCCTACAGTATCAAAGAAATGGGCCAATGTAGAGAACAGGGTTAACTATGCTGTTACTTCAGTAATGGCTTCTGAGCACACACACTAGACCTATGCTATGATGCCATTAGATTGCATGGAATTGGGATGCAAGATGTAGGGTTTCAGAGGCTTCTGCTCTTACTTTCTCCCTTGCACAGTTGCAGTTAATAAAGACTGTTGTTGTCAACTGACATGGACAGTACATCTATGAACACAACCCAGGCATGATCATACTACGTGATAGCAAGCGGTGACCAGATCCACAGATCTAGTGAGCAGCAGTAAGTGAGCACCTGAAGAAAGGCGCAGTGGAAGTAGATTGAAATGAGTAAAGGCCAGTCCAGCAATCCAATAACAGATGTGGGAAAACCTAAAGAGAAACCTGACCACAGCAGGGAGGAGTGGGGAATGGACGTTAGTGCTGACCCTGTAACTGGGTCACACTGAGGTAAAACTAAGCAATACTGAAGCAGGGGGTAAAAGTATAGAGTTTTTACACAATGCACCTTACAATAATACCTGATAATGGAAAATAATTGCCTTTACCAAAGCCTCTGGACGATGCACAGGCCCTGATTAGATTGTGTATTGGACAACTAATGCTAAGGTTTCAGCAATTACCACTTTGCCTCAAGCCTCAATCTAATACCAAACAAAATCTGACTCTGTGCATTTGTACAATTGGCAGCAGTGCCAATGCTATTCACATCAAACAAGTGAAGAAGAGGAACTCACTAAATGTCATTAAGACCTTTGACTTAGTATAAGATATAACCCCATTATGTACTGGCATCATTGATTCTTTTCTGAATGTCTCGGGCTGTCTCACTGATAACGTGAACCATTGAGAGGTGAGCTCAGAAGTGATTGCATTGTAGTAGGGTGCTGGACGAAGCGGTGTTTACATTCTGAAGAGGACGCTCACATTAGCAAAGGGTGTGCGATTCACCAGACAGGTTGAATTTCTTAAGCTGAACAAGTTTATACATGGGACAGGAATCTCGGCTAAAGCCAGACCACTGGCTATAATTCAGGTCAATTCATAAATTACAGTGTTACTAACGTGCCAGCAATGCAGCAGCCAATTGATGAAGGCTATAATTTCCACTGTTGCTTTTTAGTTGTGTTGAGGTAGAAACGCCAAAACTTTGTCACACATGCATACCATAATCAAGATCATTCTCAGGTGGTTTGTCAAAGCAGTGATAGGAGGTTTCCTTTTGCAGGACAAAAATTTAAAGCAGGCCACTCCAATCTGCTGTTCCCCAAAAAGTAGGTGTTACTCAGGATCAGGAAACAAACTTTTGTAGGATGTGGTAAATTAACAGGATGACATCTGGAGTGCAAAGCTCATAGCGAACGGCAGGAAAAGCAATTTTAAATTGGATACAGGGACAGGTGTCTCTATTCTTTCAGGTTCAACACCACTGTTGAAGTCTCAACTTCTGTATTTTCCAGCAAACTTCAAAGGTTCAGGAGGTGTTAAGAGTATAAGAGCATAAAGAAGATATGGTTATTCTTGGCTGCACTGAGAGAGAGATCATCGGTTCTCGTATGTCATTCTCAGTCAGGATTGGCTGTTATTAAAGAGAGACTTGTGTAGCTTTGAATCTTTTTTATTCACCAGCTGCAGCAGAAGAGGTTGACTCATTACCATGTTAGCCAGTTTTTACTGAAGAACCAGCAGACTTCAGGAGGATTTTACAGACCTTTACCTTCTTTTTGAGGGAAGGCTAGAAGATCTGAGAACAGGAGAATGACAGTGGCCAACAGCAGAATGACATTCTAGACTTTAAATGCTCTTCCAGGAAAAAATACTGAAGCTTCTGCAGAGGCAGATAATCCAGGAGTGAAGAGGTCCTGGATCTGGCTACAATCTGCATTCAGTACTGAGGGTTACGTAGTCTGTGCTTTCAATTTTGAGGAGAGCCATCCTTTTGTTGACAAGGGTAATAAAAAGGTTAATTTGTCTGCTTATTCCATTGAGGCCACTGATGACATATACCGGCAATTGCAAGCTGCCAGGAAAAAACTATCCAAGAAGAATGAGATGGTTAACTCCAAATTAGATCAAGCAATAGGGAACATTGAGAGATTATTAGTCTTCATAAATGGCAGCTGAAGTCTGCATTTGAAATCCATCAGCAAACCATGGAAGGCATCAGGTTTTCTTCCTGTCAAGGAACAGACGCTCATATTACAGAGCTTCTAGAACTGAAGATACATTAGAAAGCCTAAAGCCAAGCCATTAACTGGTGTTTGATACTCACTTAAGCAAGAGTAGTTTAGTCCAATTTGAAACAGAATGTTACGCTCAGCTATTAACTGTCTCGGCACAATCAAGTAACATAGCAATAGTCTGAAGAGGCACACACACTAGCTGCTCCTACCAGCACCAGATTCTTGACAAGAAAATGCTTGGGGCCAAGGTTGAATTTTTGGGCAAGTCCACAGATTGGGCTATTCCATAGAAACTCTACCGTTGATCCCGATGCAGGGGTTATTCTGTTGCTCTGATGGTACAATCTTTACTTTTGTGGTTAGACACCCCAGGAGCTCCCTATCTGAAGCACCATAGTCTCAGATTGATACCACAACCTACAGAGAGAGAAATTCCTACCCTGGGAGTAACAGGACAGTCCTCAATCCCTCATCATTTGAATTACATTCAGAATGTTTTTGTTCTTTTAAATGTCTCACATTCAGCCTCGGATCGGAATGCAGAGGAGAATTCCACTTTGTTAACTTCCTTTTAAAGGGGGTTGTGACCATTCAAGTCCTGGAGCATTGTCTTCTCAATCAGATCTTCCTCGATTGCTCTTCACTGTTTTTATGTTCTAGTTGTAGTAAGTGTCAGAGCTCAGGACCAGCTGTTATGATTCCCATTCCACCACTGTGTTTGCCTTCCTAGGAAACCGTACATCCTACAGATCTTCCAAAAGAGTGGAGAACATGGCTGGTGATTGACACTTTAGGCACAAGATTTTGCGTGGATGAGGGGAGAGATCCAAGGGTTGAACAGAGACTGTAAATAGTTAAAGGTTTAACAGTCTGTTGTTACAGTGAACCTGGGGGCAAAAGGGAATAAAGGGCCAACTATCTTTTGAGTCTAATAATAGCTACCGAGCTTGTGAATAAGAGATCATATAGCACTGAGAGACAAGTGCAGCACAGTGGGTCTCTGATTAGCACTGCTGCCTCACAGCGCCAGTGACGCAGGTTCAATTCCTGCCTTAAGTGACTGTCTGTGTGGAGTTTGCACAGCGTACCTGTATCTGCAGGGGTTTCCACCAGGTGCTCCAGTTTCTTCCTACAGTCCAAAGATATGCAGGTTACATTGATTGGCTTTGCTAAATTGCCCATAGTGTCCAGGGACGTGTAGGCTAGGCTAGTTGGGTTAGCCATGAGACATGCAGAATCACAGGAACGGGGTGGGTTTGGTTGGGACGCTCTTCGGAGGGTTGATGTGGACTCAATTGGCCAAATGGCCACTTCCACACTTTAAGGATTCTATGATTAAGTGTGTAATATTTCAGAGCTTCTAGAATACATTAGAAAATTGTCTTACCCTGTCCTACATCCAGTTTGTTAAAGATTGTTGATATTTATTATTGAACATTGGGGTGAACTATGTCACATCAACAAGCCAGACATAATCACACTACAAACCATTTATTATCAATCTGACTTTGGATTCAAACTAAGGATGGAGACCATAATTTAATATTTTCATTCTAAGTTTCTTTTCTCCATACTTGAGTACTGTTATGGATTACAATTCTATGGACTTTGAAAGGGCTTTTAAAGTGTCAATATTTGAACCTAGATAGCAAATGTGAGTGAATTTATCCACCATTCATGGGAATGTCCATGGCAAAACTGAATGGATCTTCACGCATTGCCCACATCCAACCACTTCCAGCAAGGAATGATTGGAGAGTGACTGTTAGGGCAACATTAGACTTTTTAAATCTGTCAGCTTGGATTGGATCCAAAAACAAATGCCATGGCTGATAGTTCTTTTCCAAAGTGGTTTGGCCCAAAGTGACTTGCTTAATTATTTTGATGGAAATTTAGAAATGAACCATACTGCCGACAGTCTGGAATCCTATCTGAGCAGGTCCACGTAAGGATGGCAGACTTCCTTCCTCAGAGGACATTAGTGAAGCCGATATGTTTTTAATAGTGACCATGAAACTACTGGATTACTATTAGTTTTTTTAATCTCAGAAGTATTGATTAACTGAAATTTCACCAGCTGCTGTGGTGAGACAAGATTTGAGCCTATGTCCCCAGAGAAGTGTGTGAGCCTTTGGTTTAATAGTGTTGTAAATTATCCATTAGCACCGAACCCAATCAATATCCTGGCAGCTAACCAGAAACTGAGCTGGACCAGCTTTTTAAAAGCTACGCTGCAATAACTGATCCGAGGCTGGAAATTCTGCAGTGAACAACTCACTTCCCATATACCATCTACAAGGCACGAATCAGGACTGTGGTGGAGTATTGACCACATGCAGGCACAGGTATAGCTCCAAAAACACTGATGAAGCTTGACTCCATCTAGGACAAAGAACCCATTTGATTGGCACCATATCCACCAACTTGAACATTCACTTCCTCCAGCCCCAGCACTCAGGGCCAGCAGAGTGGGCAGAATGGGTATGAAGGAGATGCCATAAGCACTGTCCACTCTGATGATATCATTGGGCATGCAGGTACAACAGTCTCTGTGACAATATCTATCATATCAATCTGACCCATACCTGCTTTGCTAACATGAAATAAACTATAGACTGTTATCTACAAAATACTCCAAGTTGTAGAGGGGGCAGCTTTCTTTACCACATCAGACCAAGCTGGCCCTGGAGTTTCGTGCCCTTAAAACGGGATGGCGGCAGCAATCTTCATCTTGAGCAGCACCTCACACAACACACAGTGAGCTGGCATACCCATCCAACATGGGCAAGATACATTGCAGAAATTCATATATCCTCCTTTGGCAACACATTCCAAACTGGCAAACATTACCACCTAGAAGGATAAAGACAGCAGATACATGGGAACATGACCATCTACAAGCTCTCCACAAAGGAACACATTACCCTGAGTTGGAAGTACATTATTGTTCCTTTATCATTATGCTGGATCAAAATGAGTTCCAGAAGGAGGCTCACTACCACTTTCTTGGGGGCAATTAGGGATAGGCTTACCACCCACTTCCTTTGGAAGAAATTTGAAAAATGGATTGGAGTACCCTGCTGATTGGACTTTCAATATAGAGGCATTGGAAGTAGGGGCAACAAATGCTGGAGAATAAGCAACAGAGGTCAGAGCCCACCTCTGGGTGGACGCCCAATCTGAGTTGGGGGCCTGATCTTGAGGAGGTCCATTAGTAGAGGTGTGAGGTGCAATCAGTTGCATGAGAGAGGTCTCAATTAGAAAAGGGGTTCAAACCTATGGGTGCAGGAAATAAGAAACCATTGAGTGGAATATCAGTCAGGGAGCAGCCTGTTAGAACTTTGGTAGGGGAACGTGTGCCTTGGAATAATTGGAGTCTTTAGGATCCCTGGGTAGGAGAGGTCAGAGTTCTCAGTTGGGAAGTTTATGGGGATGGAGCTCAATCTTCCTGGGAATCTTTCCACCTCTCACCGACACTTCCTCAAGGAGGCAAAACACGTGTGGAGATATGCTGATGAAAGCTTTAACTGCTCAAAGTAGTAACAACCTCCACATTCCCACCATTCTACAGGTAAAGAATTCACTTCTGAATTCCCTGCTGGATTTATTAGCAACCATCATGGTTCAAATTATTTAAGTTTTATGTTTTAGATTGAATCAAAATTAGATCAGTGCAAAGAACTCACAAATTAAGCACTGCCAAAGCAGTCTACTGCCATGTTGGGTGTTAAAATCATCACTAAGTTTAGATCAGATCATTTTAGGTCATTATAGTGACTCAACAGCCTCAGGAGAGAACATTATAATTTCCCTTAAATGTTCTGCATTTCATACATGGAGTAAAACAAAAAAAATAGAAAGTTGCTTCGAAGATGTGTGAATAATAAATATCACTGACAGAAATAAAGTACTGGATGTCCCCTAGTCAGTGCACACTTTGTACTGTGTACAAATGCCAAGAGTTGTGACAACAATTATATCCATCCATGTATTTACATAATTTTGTTTCTCTTTAGTGAAACAGAGGCAGCTTGAGCTATTGGTAAATGTTTTAGTTTAAAAAGGTGTGAAGGGGTATAGCAACTGGAAATAAAATATAACAAGACGACTTCAGTGAGCGGACACATTTTGTTTGATAATGCCCCTGTAAAGTACTTTAGGACACTTTACTATGTTAAAGACACTATATAAATGCAGATTGTTGCATTCAAGCCACAGCATGAAAACCATTACGCAATGATACAGAGAAGAGCAACAGTCTGCTGCCTGACACAAAATGAGCGCACATCACTAGGACAGAAATGTAACAATTGAAGTGGTGGAAAAGCTCCTGCAACTGGCTTCCACACACTCCACTGAGCAGGTTGACTTTCCTCTTCGTAACCAGGGAAGAACAGCTTGGTAGGAGGGGCTCCTTACCTAACTTGGCCAACTCCAGCTAAACATTTTCCAAGTTCTATCACATGATCTCCCAATGTCCCAGGCCCGTCTGCCCAACTTGATGCTGCACCACCTGCCTACAGTCAGTCAGATACTGAAAGACTAATGGACATTGCTAGGTTCGATGATTGTTGTCTACCAGTTAAACACCTTTTCTTTCCAATCATCAATACCTTTGTACCCAACAAGTAAGTATTGAAAAATACTTTTATTATTTTTATGATTTTTCTCCTGTGTTGCTTTCAGCTGAATCCTGGGAATTAATCTGTAACCCTGTAAACTCAGAAGGGTTGGCAATCCCTATGTCAGAGCAACAACAGATGCATGCTGGTTAGGGTCTCACATAAAAGTGAAGGATGGAAAAACATGAGAACCTTAGGCCTGAATTTGTGCTAAAATCCCACCCTCTATCAACTTCCTACAGTTTGAAAAGGAAATATTTACCTTTTATTCTACAATAATGCATCAAATATTTGATTTTGTTTATCTTTAACAATTATTGTCAACCGTTTTCTAACACCCAGTGCTGACACATTCTCAAGGGTTCATTCCAATGGACCAAAAACAAAATTGCTGGAAAAGCTCAGCAGGTCTGGCAGCATCTGTGAAGGGAAAAACAGAGTTAACGTTTCGGGTCCGGTGACCTTTCCTCAGAACAGCTCTGAGGAATGGTCACCAGACCTGAAACAATAACCCTATTTTTTTCTTCACAGATGCTGCCAGACCTGCTGAGCTTTTCCAGCAACTTTGGTTTTTTTTGCCTAATTTACAGCATCCGCAGTTCTTTCAGTTTTATTTATTCCGCGAATGTTGAGGTTGTACAGCGCATTGGTGAGACCACTTCTGGAATACTGTGTCCAGTTCTGGTCTCCCTATTACAGGAAGGATATTATCAAGCTGGAGTGGATTCAGAAGAAATTTACTAGGATGTTCCCAGGAAAGGAGGGTTTGAGTTATAAGAAGAGGCTGGATAAATTGAGACATTTTCCACTGGAGCGTAGAAGGCTCAGGGGTGACCTTATAGAGGTTTATAGTATCATGAGAGGTAGAGATTAGGTGAATGGCAGGTTTTTTTGTTCTAGGTTGGGGAATTTCAAGACTAGGGGATGTACTTTTAAGGTGAGAGAAAGATTTTAAAAAGACATGAGGTACAAGTTTTTTATACAGTTCATATGTGTGGAATGAACTTCCAGAGGAAGTGGTGGATGTGGGTACAGTTACAATGTTTAAAATACACTTGGATAAGTACATGAATAAGAAATGTTTGGAGGGTTAAGGGTCAAGCGCATGCAGGTGGGACGGGTTTAGTTTGCGATTTATGGTCAGCATGGAATGGTTGGACTGAAGGGCCTGTTTCCGTGCTGCATGAGTCTATGGCTCTATGGATACTCTTCATGTGAGCATTTCAACTAGGCATCCATGCACACAATAACACTTAAACATATTCTTAAAGTTAAAAAAAAACTGCATTTCTGTAGTGCCATAACTAGCTTCAGAAGCTCTAAATGTGCTTTGCAGCAAATAACAGACTTTTGAAGTGTTCTAATATAAGAAATACAGCAGCCTGCCTGGGTTGCAGCAGAATCTTACATACAGCAATATGATTATGACCAAGGAATTTATTTTATTTTGCTTTATTTTATTAATGTTAGATGACAGATAAATATTGTCCAGGACATCAGGGATGACACATTGCCTGTTCTTCAAAGCAGAGCCGTGGAATCATTGACATTTTTATGAAAAGGACAGAAAAGACGTGAGTTTAAAGGCTGTTATCTCCAATAATGCAGTACTTCCTCCATTATTGATGGTTGCTATTGTGTGCTGAAACCTCTAGAATGAGACTTGAACTCACAACTTACTGACTGAAAGACTGGGAAGATTGTTCTCAAAACCCCACCATACTTACAATCCCAAACTTATAATAATGGTTGCCTGGAGATTCAAATGCATTATAATTATCAGCACGGTATCTTAAGCCTTTATGAATTCCAACGTGCGTATAACATATTGACAATTTTTATACCTTTCCTTCGCTCTACACATCAATCCATACAATTCTAGATTGTGTAACTAGGTAAATCGAGGATCTATTGGCACTCTGATCAACATGAGAAGGCCAGGTGCCATGCTGTTGGGCATTTTGGGGAACCAACAAAACAAGACGTGGTAAAGGAGGTCCTGTTTTGAAATCTCCAAGAATAAGTCCAACCTCAGAGGGCAGCCCAAGCTGATTAAATCAGTAGGCAATAGATGAGAGAAATGTACTTACACACTCAGCTTCTGCACAAAGTGTGGTTGTTGGGAACTGAGCTTTGAGGAGCTAAATCTCAGCATTACTCAGTGCCTTCAGGAGTCAGGATGGGATGAAACCAGTCAAGGGAATAGTCCTGGTGATTTCCGTCAATTCCTGAAGACAATCAACACTGCAGAAATGGAAAGCTGCTTGCAAGCAGCTACCAGTTATTTCATTCCCAATAACTTGCTAATAAAATGTTTGTTTGTATCCGTTAAGTTGGTGAGTCCTTTTTTCAAGGGATACTTCTCACCCAAACCTGACCATTCATGCATATGAAACCAAAGTGAACCATTACACTTGTAGTAACCATACTTTCTCTTGATTTGGCTCGCTGTAGCTGACCACCTCATTGTGGAACTGAATGATGCAGGGCTCAGATTGACTGCAACCCTGATCAATGGGAAATGAAGATCTGGCTTCACAAATACGAATAATGGAACATACCAGAACAGCAGTCGAAAAGAAAAATGACTAGAAGTAGGTCCATTGCTATAAATACAGATTTCTGCCTGCAGGGTTTAGTTGAAAGGTTAATTAAAGAAGAATGATTACAGCTCCATTTGTTCCTTTAGTCAGAGGATGGAATGTGGGCAATGCAGGTGTATTGTTTGTGTTAAGCAGGTGGCCCTGGGGGTTTCTGAGCAGGATTATTCATTCATCGAATATGATGTTTGTTTATATAACAGCAAATTAGTGCTGACATTTTCAAAGCACAATATAGAATTTTATACTGTTTCAATGCTAGTCCAGGCTCATGGAGTAACATGTTAATACATTAATGCAATCTTTCTATGGGTTGAACAGTGCCTTTGCCTGCCTGCTACCAAACCTCTGCTCCCTGAAGGTGCCCTCTCTATTTTTGTGGCTGGTCTGCTTTGAGAGCATACTATCCTTGCAATTCCTGTATGAAATTATTTGCATTTTTGCTTAGCTCCACAATTTCATTTTAGAATTTAAAAAAAAACTGCAAATGCTCGGAGTCCTTTTTTCTTAAAGCAGAAAATACTAGAAACATTCAGACGATGTCTGTACAGAGAGGAAAGATAATAAGGTTAACCTATTAGGTCAATGACCTCTTGTCAGAGCTTTATCAGGCTTCCTACATGATAGAGAGATTAAATAATTTAGAATTTCTTTTGCTATTTAATTCAATTTATTTTGCCAAGGAAGAACAGTGAGCTAAAGCATGTCATACTCTGTCAAGATCTGAAAATTGTTTTACCAGAACCACAAGAGACAAGTAAAGCAGTCAGAATAAGCACAGCACATAATATGTGAAGAAAGAAAGAATTTAGAAGCAATCGAAACTTAAGAAATACCAAATTATTTCAAGTGTATGATTCGACAGAATCTTAGCAAGCCAAGCTTAACAAGTATCATTAGTGTGTCAGCTGTAGCTCAGCAGGAACACTCCTGCCTCTGAATCAGAATGCTGTTTGTACACCATGCTGCAGACATTTGAACACATAATCTAGGCTGACTGTCCAGTACAACACCAAGGGACAGCTACATGTCCAAGGTGCTGTCTTTCAGAAACAACATGAAACCAAGGGCCTGTCTACCCTCCCAGATGAAATCCTATGGCATAATTTTGAAACTGGTCAGGGAAGTTGTCCTGGAATCTTAGCCAAAATCCATCCCTCAACCAACACAAAAATTATCTGGTCATTATCGTGTTGGTCATTCTGGAATTTGGCTGCGAGCAAGTTTGCTGTGACATACTTTGCAACTTGACTGTAACTGTTTTCCAAAAAGTGCATCATTGTCACCAAGGCCTTTTAGATGTCCTAAGGTTGAGAAAGCTACTATATAAATGCAAGTCTTTCTTTCTGTCTACCCATTGCATCATTTAAGAAAGAAAATCACTTAATATGCAGATATTTAATTTCTATATTAAGCCATGATTCCAGGATCAAAGTGGGCTTCAAGGGAATCGGATCTTGACCAAGGTGCACTGATACAGGTACCAAAGGTACAAATGGTCTCTAGAATATAAATTTGAAATACAAAACAATGCTTCCATCTGCTTTCTAAAAGGAAAAGATAAAGGAATTATTTCATGTTCAACTCAGTCCTAATGACCTGACTTGAAGAAGAAATCCAGTATGGATTGACATAGGATTCTTCACTTCATTAACGCACAGTGAGATTTGCTGCAAACATATTACTCAATGCACTGAATGAAGCAGACATGGAACCTTGAATAAAGTAGAATTTCTACAGTGTGGGAACAGGCCATTTGGCCCAACAATTCCACACTGGCTGTCTGAAGAGAATCACACCCAGGCTCACCTCTCCCCCCCACTTCCCAGTAAACCTGCATTTCCCTGAACACTACGGGCAATTTGACGTGGCCACTCCACCTAGCCTGCACATCTTTGGACTGTGGGAGGAAACTGGAGCACCGGAGGAAACCCAAGCAGACACAGGGAGAATGTGCAAACGCCACACAAGGCTGGGATTGAACCCTGGTCCCTAGTGCTGTGAGGCAGCATTGTTAACCAATGAGCCACCGTGCCGACACAAAGCATGTTCAGGTTTATGCAGAAGTGCCATTTTTAGGCCTCGAGGCCCCTCTTGCATTGCTGCAATTCTTAGTGATAAGAACAAATCACAAGTGTGAGGTGAAGTTAGTGAGTTAGTTTTTTTTTTATCCTGACTTGCATGGCACTAGAGCAGCATCCACCTCAATTAATAATAAAAACAAAGAGTAATGAAAACAGGCCACGCTGGAAAAAAAACTCTTCAGATCTATCAGCATTTACGAGGGAAGAAAGAGTTAACTTATTGAGTCCAATGTGACTTTCCTTCCAGTTCAATTAGCCAAGTCTGCAGCATAATAATTGGTGCATTAAATTGGCCAACACATGAACAAAAGCAAACCAATCAGCACCTGCAGCTTGTTGTTTGAATGCAGTTAATGTGCCAAATTTACGATCAGAGTTGCATAAGCAGATACATTGGAACAGGTGGCCATTCAGTCCCTCAAGACTGATCCACAATTTAATTAGACATTGGCTGACTGGGATCCTAACTATTTACCAGTCAAACAGAAATCTATCATTCGCAATTTTGACCCTCTCAATTTATTGCTAGTTCAGCAGCTTTTTAGGAGATGAGGTTTCACATTGACATTGCCTTCAATGGGAAAAGATGCTTGCCGACATCACCTGTAAAAGAATGGGCTCTAATCAGATTACACCCGCTCATTAGTGTATCAAATCGACCATCAGATGCTATAGGAACGGAGCAGCATTTGTTCCAAACCAAATGGAACATAATGGGCAGTGGGTCTCAACCATCCTAATATACAGTCACAGTGCCTGAGGGATCCCTTACCTTGTGCTTAGGATCAGATCACCCAAGTGAGTTAATTCACCACCAAATCCTGGAGAAAATGTAATTGCTCCAAATCCTATAGTCGAAGTTCACAAAATACGATGTCAGTCTTTCAGCGCCCTTTCATACAAGAAGATGAGATTAACAGTAATAATGGGGATTTTCTTGAGAGCAGCAAGTTAACTGATATGCAATCTTGTTCTTCCGATCTGCCAACTCACTCCTAAATTCTCCATTATGCTGTGAGCAGACGTTATTAATTAATTCAATCGTTGCCTTCACTTCACTTCTGATCTTATTCTCATATTAAAAATTAAATTCAGCAGAATTGATGTAGAAAAGATACTTTGCGTTTATGTAGTTCCCTTCATGGCATCAGGAAATCCAAAAGCTTTCCCAAAATTGACAGTGCCACCTGCAAACTGATGCACTGCATGCAGTCATGACCCAATGGTCAGTAACATGTTTTTCTTTACTTGTTTATGGGATGGGGGTGTTGCTGGCAAGCCCAATGTTTTGCCCATCCCTAATAGCTCTTGTTAAAATTGCTGCCATCTATGTTTTGTTGATACACCCACACTGCTCTTAAAAATCAATCAGTGAACCCCTATGTTGTAGGAATAACCAATCTGGCCATTGAACCCACACTGATGCTCTAAACAGCATCCCACCCAGATTGTCTCCCCTGCCCTACCCCTGTAACCCTGCATATCCCAACCTACACACACATGGACAGTATGGCCGATCCACCCAACCTGTGCACCTTTGGGCTGTGGGAGGAAAGCCACACAGACACAGGGAGAATGTAAAAGTTCCACACAGACGGTCACCTGAGGGTGGAATTGAACCCAGGTCCATGGCACTGTGAGGCAGCAGTGCTAACCACTGAGCCACTGCACCATCCAGAATTCCCATTAGGCCAGGAGTTCTGGGATTTCAACCCACCGACGGTGAAAAAAAAAACGCGGTGATATAATTTCAAGTCAGGATTGGCATGTGGTTTGAAGGGAGTTTGCAGGTGTTGCTGTTTCAGGCAGTGGGAGGTGAGTTACTCACTGCAGAATTCTGAACTACTCCAAGACCCAAAGTGACAGAGCCAGCTACATTTTCGTCAAAAGTAATCCCACAAGTAATCTCCAAAGGGATCAAGTTTTGTATCAGGATGGAAAACTGTAGAATAGTCCAACTGCCCAAACCTCCGATGGAGCAGAACTGGGTACTGTGCCATGTTAAAATCAATAGTTTGAAAGAAAACCAATCCCACTAGCGTCTTATACTGAAGCTTCATCATTCTCTGTTCTGCAGATGTCTTGGCCTCATACCTCATCTTGATGATGACAACTCCAAAAGTGCAGCCTTCCCTCAGCCTGGACCATGTGCTCAGCTCTATGGAGTGGGGATCAACCCCATAAAGTTATGACTTACAGAGTTACCCACTGAGCCACAGCTGACAGCTTTGCACAAGAGTCTACTTCCACTTCTATTGCAGCCTAGAACAGGACGTGAAATATTGTGCAGGATCTAGGATATTACACACTAAATTGCTGCTCTTATTTCAAGTGAGCAGTCAAAAGCTCAAGCCCCGGAGACTGGAGTTCAGAATTCTTGATAATGCTGATATATAAAAAAAAGCAGCTGCTGTCACATTGATTTGACAACAGTTGAGCTACAAATCCTGCATAAAATACAGAATGTGCAGTTCTTTAGTGGTGCTGTCTGCACAGGGGTTCACTGTGCGAAAACATGATGGGATGATGAGAAAATGCAGCCCTCCAACCGATACCTCTGCCTGTGACTTCATCATGCCCTGATCCTTTAAGCAAAAGGCTGTACCACTTATTTAAATCAAAGTAACTATAAAATATACTCTGCAAAGTACAGCAAGAGTTACAAAATTTTTACCATCTGCTCCATTGAAGAAAATTTAATTGGTAAAAGATCAGACTTGAGATTGAAGTGTGTCCCACTTTTCAAATGAATACACTGGAGGAAAGAAAACCCTCAATTAAATCTAAAATGATGACTGGGACAGTGTCTTGTTAAGTGGAGCACAGGTCAGCTGGTCAGCTACCTAGCCCAAATGCTGAAAGTATCCAGAGTGCAATTCAAGCATATCAACTGAGAATGCCAAGAAATGGCGACACAGGGTGAGAAATACGGTCATAAGTGCATCTCGCCGAAGTTAATGCCGTTCAGGTTGCAAAGTGAAAATCCAACATTTTGTAGGGAGGTGGAGAGGAGAGGTGGAGAAGATGGTTATTTCGTTGCTAGTGCTACCGATATCTCAAAGGGGTACTTGGGGATGTTGCTGGATTGCTCTGAGATGTCTGCCCATCATGCAATGGGACAGGTTCAGGGAGGTCAGATCAGCTGACAGCTGGAGTGAATACTTATGTTGAAGAAAGGCTTCCGCATTATCTTTGGGCTAAGGTATTCTATCACATCTAAACAGTCTCAATCCCCCAGAGCGCGACAAAATATTGCCTTTCAATTATTTGTCTAATTATTTCAATTAGTTGTAAAAATTATTACCAAATCTCTTTCCACCATCCTATCAGGCAGGACATTCTTCATCATAACATTGTATAAATTTCATAGTAACTGTCAAATTCATTGCTGGAAAAGCTCAGCAGGTCTGGCAGCATCTGAAGGAGAAAACGGAGTTAATGTTTCGGGTCCGGTGGCCCTTCCTCAAAAGCAAAAGGCTGTACCAGATACTTAAATCATTCAAAGTAACAAGTAATTATACACTGTAAAACGTTAACTCCGTTTTCTCCTTCACAGATGCTGCCAGACCTGCTGAGCTTTTCCAACAACTTTGGTCTTGTGTTGAAGTTTACTTCAACTTTTCCATCAAAATAAAGGGCATTACTACAATGGATGTGATGAGCATTCCATTTCAGGCACCTAGTTTTAGAATAAAGCAACATCATGTCAGTTACCACACAGCAAGACACAGGATAGCACACTTTCTCTTCTGTCCCGGTAAAAATGCCTGATCACTAAATCCTAAACTTTTTAAAAAGCACCTGTGTAAACTGGGTATAAAATGAGAAGCTAATTCTATGTTACCCTAAGTAAAGTAATCCCCACCTTATACTTGCAACCTCCACTTGTGGGCAAACAAAGTGGCATGGCTGAGATTTTTTAAATGGTACACTTTAGTCATTAAACTTTAAACAGTACATTACAAAACAGTTCGGGATTTGACATGAAGTGTAGCACAGATCCATTTTTCTTCTCAGTGTATCATGATTTGCCTCACTACACCTGTTAAAGGTTATATTTACAGTTTCCATTACTTTTCATGTCAAATAATCTCTGGTGCATACAGCCTGAGAAGTCGTACACAAGTCCCAGACCTCCCTGGGGTCAAAGCCTTACAAAGTGATTTTTCCCTAACAAGATCCCTCATGGTAGGCCGAATATGAAGTCACATGGAATCCACCGTGAGTTAACGAGTTGGATACAAAATTGTAGCAAAATGGCAGTTGGAGTTTTATCTGGACAAGTGTGAGGTGATGCATTTTGGGAGGTCAAATCCAAGAGTAAAGTATTCAGTAAATGGCAGGGCCTTTAGGAGCATTGACATACAAAGGAATCTTGGGGGCTCAAATCTGCAGCTCCCTAAAAGTGGCAGCACAAGTAGATAAGGTGGTAAAGAAAGGCACAGCATGCTTGCCTTCATCAGTTGGGGCATTGATTGTAAATGTTGGTAAGCCTTATTGCAGATGTATAAGACATTTGCTAGG
This sequence comes from Stegostoma tigrinum, assembly GCF_030684315.1. NCBI lineage: Eukaryota > Metazoa > Chordata > Chondrichthyes > Orectolobiformes > Stegostomatidae > Stegostoma > Stegostoma tigrinum. The sequence continues at coordinate 16,974,118 of NC_081376.1, forward strand.
CCACATTTGGGGCATTGTGTGCAGTTCTAGTCGCCACACTACAGGAATGATATGGGGCTTTGGAAGGGTGCAAAAGAGCTTTACCAGGATGTTGTCTGGATTAGTGTGCAGTAGCTATAAAGGAGAGATTGGACAAACTTGGATTGTTCTCAGAGTGTCAGAGGTTGGGGGGCAATTAACAGAAGTATATAAAATGATAAGAGGCATGGATAATTGGAGTCATTTTCCAAGGGTGGAAATGTCAGATACTGGGGACCTAAGTTCAAAGTGAGAGGGGGAAAGTTTCAGGAGGTGTGCAAGGCAAGTTTTTTTTTAAAACACGGAAGGTGGTAGATGCCTGAAATGCACTGCCAGACGAGGCGGTAGAAGCAGATATATTGACAACATTTAAGTGTCATTTAGACAGATACATGAACAGACAGGAAATGGATGGATGTGGACTATGTGCAGGCAGCTGGGATTAGTTTAGAATGGCATCGTGGTTGGCACAGACATGGTGGGCCAAAGGGCCTGTTCCTGTGTGTAATGTTCTATGCTCTATGATGTACAGAGCTACAGAATTCATGGTTTTCCATGTATGGAGTTGGAGAATGTTGGGAATACAGCTATCCATTTTCTTTTAACTCCAACACATTAAAGTTTCAACCATCTGTGTAGACTACAAAGGAACACGCAATGTTTGACAGAGACCCAATGGAACAAACATCAAAATTTGAAATAAATACCCATGCATCTTTAGTTAAGGGTGCTGTATAATGTATGATTGCACTCTCATAACGGAAAGGAATCTCTGAAGTGCAGCTAACTGAGTCTCATTAAACAGAACATTTTGCTGATTAAATGCAACTCCTAATTAAATGTAAGGTATTGTGGTAGCAAGTCTTTCTTTAGCTTTGTCACTTAGATTTCACACCTTACATTCCAGCACCTTGCCAACAAACAGAGCAGCTGTGTTGCTCTCTTCTTTCCAAAATGCTATTAATAATGATTTATATAACCCCCTCATCAACCGTCAAAATGGAATCCCCCACTGTAAGGCCATTCCTTGCAGGAAAAAGATCCCCAGGCAATTCAGCAAAGCTTGGTAACTATTGAGGAAAATATATGGCAAAGGAAGTTCAAGAAACAAATAAGGAAAAGAGAGAATGGGAAGAAAGAAAGAAAGAGAGAGAGAGAATAAACGACAAGGAGGAAAATATAGGAATGACACATTAGTAATAAAAGGAGGTCTGGGGAAACAAACTCTGTAACTTAATGGAAATATAGTGCTAAGAAGCACAATTCTCGCCAGTGTTATTATTTCTAATTGCGACTTAAACAATAGTGAGATATAAATTCGCTTCACTGATTTTTTGAATCCAGGCTATCAATGCAAATTAAAAGCCTTTGCATCGTCAACACCAATCTAAGATGGAGTACATCCACTCAGCATATTTCCCTTCCTTGAAAAAAAAACTGTTTTTGACATTTTTTTTAACATAATTTTTTGTACTCTTCAACCAATTTCCTACCCATTGTTTCCCCTCAACCGACACCATTTTGAAGTTCACATGTAAGTTTTTTTTTCGCCGAATGTTGTTGATGTTTGGAAGTTTAGACACACCATGTCTCGGAGGTTCCCACTGGCTCCCCAGGTGACCCCTTCAAATAGTCATGAAGATTGTACAGGATCTTCCTGTTTCAAGTATATGCCTACCCTGAAGAAGTTCTGCTCCTCTCTCCAATAGGATTTCTGTTCCAATCTCTTTTCTTGTCCACCGTCATTAATATCGCCATCGCTTCTGGTGTTTGACCAGGTATTTGCTAAAACTTGCTTCCACAGCCATATCACATTCCTCAGTGACAGCCTCCGGCTCGCCCATATGGGTTCCAACTCAAGTTTCATCCTTCGTGCATTGAATCCACCCAGGATCATTGGTTTTCCATAGATGCTGCCAGACCTGCTGAGCTTTTCCAGCAATTTCTGCTCTTGTTTCTGATTTACAGCGCCTGCAGCTCATTTTGGTTTTTGTGGTAGGACACTTTAAAAAGTCTTAAATTTCTATAACATCTCTTATAAACTCAAGACATCCCTCAGCATTTTAGAACCAATGAAATACCTTATGGCTTTACCACAGAGTTTCACCTCACCAGTCAGACAGAAGTCAATTTGTGGAGTATGTTAACATCCTCCTCCTAAATATCACATTAATGCACAAGCTGCATTCTGAAATTTGAAGATGATACAAACCTGCACAAAGATGCCATCTGTTTAAGAACTTTGATTACCTGCAACATAACAGTTCAAATACGAAGTCCATGTCTCATAAGTTACAACAGGAGGGTCAATAATGTGATAAAAAGTTTCTGAATAACCACTCATTGTAATTTAGCACAGCTCCTGCACACCATCTTAAAAGAATTATAGACTCTTTATTGTCATTGGACAAAAGCTTTGGGAGGCAATCCATGACCCCTCTCTTCTCAGCTCTTATTCAGAGTGACATTTCAACAGAAGGCGATTTAAAATCAATGTAAAAGGACGTTAGCAAAACATGCAGAAAATAATCACCATTTCTTCCAGCTAGTTTTCGGTTCATGTTTTATTGGTATAGGCAGGCAATGTAACTTCCTGCAAGTTCCAATTTAACTCTCAGTCAATCTTTGCAGCATCTAAAAAGCAAGTTTATTTGCACTTTAAGCGCTGCGTTGATTTTCTCCTGGGCATTCTGTAACCATTCATAACTCCTCTGAAACCATATTTTGACTTGGCTCATTATCAGCTCCCTTTGCCAAGCACCAGCATTGCATTCCATTATTTAATTGTTACTGCTTTCTCCTGCACCATTCTCTTTAGTTTTCTTCTCTTCTACCTCCTTTTGCCCTAACCCATTTTCTTAAAAACTCTTAGAAAATTGCCTTTGCTTTTATTCCAGAGAAGGAGTTGTAATTTGTTTGCCTGCTCACACTGGTTCCAGTAGAGGTGGCTAAAATCCAATCTTGGTGTTGTCAACCCATTTTCGTGATTGCAGCTATTAAGTAACACCTCAGTGCTCTGCAGGGTGACTGGCAGTGTTGTGTTTTTAGCAATTGTTGCATGCAGCTTTTTGTCCTTAAAGATACTTTATCCCTCATTGTGAAGTTGGGCGATAGGTCACTTGTTGAACTCTACTGCTGTAATTTTAATCTAAGATAATATAGCAACAAGCAGAGAGAGGGTTCCAAGGTCACAAATGCAGCTCTGGAGGCTTTTGTATTGGAAGTGAGCAAGTGCACAGATGCCATAATTCTCTGGTGATCTGAAGCTCTCAGGAACAATCATCCACAGGGTGTTTGCAAGCACATGGGTCAGACAGATCAATTTCTGATGTGAAGCCTCAAAGCCTTGGCGACAAGACCACCGAAAGCTTAATGATCTTAGGAGAGTGGACGTGCTCAGTGAATGCACATTTATGTACTAACCACCATCACCACACCAGCAATCTTTCACCTGCCCAAAGCACCATATTCCATCGCTTACTCATTAGCAGAGCCTGCACTCAGGGTTCATGCATAACATTTAGATGTTCCACTTCACTCTCACATACATTCCAATGCAGCCAACTTCAATCTCACCTCTTGCTGCTATTCTTCAGCTATTCAGATTATCAGTAAGGTAATCAAAGGCTATGGAGAAAAGGCAGCAAAGTGGTGTTATGGGTGACAAGATTAGCCATGAACTCATTGAAAGGCAAAGCAAGTTCGATTGGCCGAATGACCTACCTTTGCTCCTATGTCATATGGTCACGTGTGCATTCTCTCCATGTCTGCATGGTTTCGTCCAGGGGCTGCAGTTTCCTCCCACAGTCCAATGATGGTGCAAGTTAGGTGGCTTGGCTATGCTAAATTGCCTTATAGTATCCAGGGATGTGAAGGCTGGCTAGCTGGATTAGCCATGGGAAATTATCCCATAGTTTGCAGGCTAGCTGGATTAGCTATGGGAAATTATCCCATGATGTGCATTCTAGTACATTAGCCATGGGAGAAGCAGGGGAGTTAGGATCTAGGTAGCATGGTTTTTGGAAGGTCAGTACAAACTCAAATGGACCAAATGACCTCCGTCTGCACTGTAGGGATTCTACGATTTTAAACACTGCTTTCCTCATGCTTGTAGCAGCCTTTACATGGAAAAACCACCCATTCCTCTGCCATCTCTTTGAGATGCAGCAATGCTCAACACCAAACCCAGAAGGTCTCTCAACATCTCCAAAACACCTCAGTATTACTCAGACAACTTACAATCATAGCAGTTCTTCAAAATGACCATATCACCAAATTGGGCATCTGGTCATATAAGTAATGCTACTATGGGGCCTGATTTGCAGCCGAACACTTGATCTTTTGAGTCATCGAACTGAAATGTGAGCTCTGTTTCTCCTTCCACAGATAATGCCAGATCTACTGAGTGTTTCCAGCAGTTTTTGTTTTTATTTTAGATTTCCAAAAGAAAATGCATTTTGCATTTAATTTATTTCATAATGTGTCTCTCTGATGCTGTGTCCAAGCTGAAGAGACTGGATGTAGTAGCCTTCTATGGTACTCTGAACAGAATTTTAAACAGGCGTTGGCCTTCACCTAGTAGCAACCTCTGATCTCATAAGCTTTGGATTATTAAAGTAACCTACTGCACCTTCACTTTAGACAAGTCTATTGGAGAGCCTGGTTAAAAGCTAGACTGTCAGGCAAATCCAGTAGGTATGATGAGTGAATGTGAGTAGTAGGCATAATGAGGAATAAAAATTCTGATTTTATCTCGGAAAGGCCCAAGCTTGTTCAGATAAACCTGAACCAAAAGTACATGCATTCTTTGTTTCATATTTTTACTCATTCTAAATAATAAATGAATGAATTAATTAATGAGTGTATGTTCATTCTGAAATAAATGGTAAATTGCAAGCTAGATTTCAATAATCGTCATGTTACAGTTCACAAAACTGCCAAGAATTGCACCTGTGTATTTACAAACATGAAAATTAGAGTCTGTCCCCTTTGGGCTCCAGGCTGAATTCAATCCTTTTTTCTTTAAAGAAAGCCTGGTAAACTTATTTGTAGATAAATCAAACAGAAGATTAGCATTGTGTTGCAAAATGCAACGAGTTAAAAAAAAAAGCATTTGATTCCACATCAGTTTCTTCCAGTTAGACATGATATTCAAAGAGAAAGGACTGGCTCAGGAAATTTTACTCCTGATTTTCTGGTCAGTTGGAATCACAATCAGAGTTACAAAAGTGATATTGTTACATTCACAACAATGGGCAGAATCTTACATTATTTTGTCTAGATGTCAGGTTTCACAGAGGACTCCTCTCCATGAGACCTAGAGAGATTTCTTGCCATATTCAGTGCCACTGTCAACCAGATTGATGATTAACTCCCTACTACACACTTCTGATAACCCTCTTGTCCAATGCTAACCAGATTCTACCAACTCGTTGTAGCCCGACAAATTCACCTCTCCCTAGATACCCTGGAATGGAGCAGCAACCTTTGTGCCAATATCATCTTTAAACCCAGGCTAATCACTGGCATCATGGAGTTGCCCATCACTGGGAATGTAATGGAACAGCAGTCCCGAACACTGTTGGCATGGCTGACACTTCCTGACATAACTTCACTTTCTTGCACCAGACAACGTCTAATCACAGGGCTGCCCTGAAGCACATCCTACATTACCATTCTATCTAAATCACTGCTAACAAAGACACTGAACATTCCCTCTAAGCTGCATAATCCCACAGCTACTGAAGTTCCAATGATTGCTATGCTGAGATACTGACTTACTGTTTTGGAAACTGAGGCAATGCATACACCTCGGAGATCCACACACCAAAAAGGAAAATTAGACTGAATGTCAGTGCCTGTGATGGTCCTCTGTAAAAGCAACTCAGCTAGACCCACTCCTCCAGACATTTCCTTAGCCCCACAACCATTTTCTCTCTTGGTAACTGTTTTGCAAGTCATGACTGATCTTGCCTCCACTATTGCATGGATCCCAGAATGGGAATGTACATTTAAGGTACCTAGACAACAACATGATGTGTGACGTTCTATATTGAGCTACCTCATCTGTACTCACTATTGCGGTGCAATGGAGATAATGTAGTCTGTTCAGTCAATCAGCTTTTTATACGTAAGGCACGTGAGCAAGCACAGAAGAGAGAGTATGTGTAATCCCGTGATATTCTCACAATGGAAATTGTTTATGTTGTTGATAACTTCAAGACATTTGTCCCAGCAAGAGCTCTATCTTTGTGGCATATGTTACATGAGCTAGCATATAGAGCAGCACTCAGGTAAAATCTTGCTGGCAGTGGTGTTTGACCCAAGAAACCATGTCTTGGTGGCACATCATGCTGTGCACTCTCAGGGAGGTGTGCTCTAGATCTGAACCTCTACCACCTACAATGACAAGAGCAGGAGATACTTGGAGAACCACCACTCACTGATAGCCCCTCCGAGCCTGACATGATTCTGATTTGGAAATATATCACCATTCCTTCACCGCTGCTGGGTCAAAATCCTGGCACTCTTCCCGAACAGCACTGTGGGGGTCCCTACACAAAAAGCACTGCAGTAATTCAAGAAAGCAGCTCACCACCACCTTCTCAAGGGCTGTTAAGGATGGGTAATAAATACTGGCCCAAGGAGCAACTCCTACATCACATGAATGAATTTTAAAAATAATCACTGCTTAAAAATGTTTTCCTCATATCACCCTCATTTTTTATGCTATTCACTTGAAGTTGTTGTGCATTGGTTTGTGACTTTTCTGTCAATGAGATCAGTATCTTCCTTACTTTATTCAAAGCCCACATGAGTTTGAACCCTCTTTAAACGCTACTTTCTACCTTATTTTCTCCAAAAAGAACAGTTCCAGCTTCTCCAGTCTTATCCACCTAACAAGTCCCTCATCACTGGAAACATTCTTGTACTTCCTTTCTGCATTCTCTCCAAAGCTTTCATAATCCTACCAAAGACGTGTAGCTCAGAACTCAATAAAATACTCCAGAAAACGTGTCACTCCTCAATCTGCTTTTCCTTATTTCAGGCTCGCCCAAACTACCTTACTGACCAGGCTTTTGGTCAGGCTGATATAATGTTCGCCTCTGTGGCTTAGCGTTATATTTGGATTTAGAATGTCTTTGTGAAGTGCTGCAGAGTGTTTTATTAAAGACTATATATCAGACCATTGGGAGAATTTGATACAGGCCTAAATGAACTGGTCTAAGGCAAAATTCATGACAGGTCCGTGCCAGAGGTCAGCAACATAGGGAGCAGCTCGTCACATTTTCGAACAGTGTTTCACAGTGAGATTTTCGCAGGGCAGCAGTGTGGTATCTTTACAGGGGAATTACTGCTCATTCACAAGGCTGTCATCTCTTTAATATTAATAGGCAGTGGTGCAGTTGCTAGCACTGCTGCTTCACATTGTCAGCACCCCAGGTTCAATTTCCTAAGGATTACAGGAATAGGATAGAGGTCTGGGTTTGGGTGGGATGCTCTTTGGAGGGTTTGTGCAGGCTCAATGAGCCAATTAGCCTCGTTCCACAATGCAGGGGTTCTATGATTCTATGAATATGCAACTCCCTATCCTACCACCCACTGCAAGGAAACTAGATGTCAACAATTCCTGACAAGAAAATCTGAGAGGGTACCTGGTAACTGCTTGCATTCTCTGGGCCACCATCTTGGAGACTTGGTAAAAATGTCTCAGCAGTCTCTGGGCATGGTCCAGGGCACCAGACACACACACACACACACACACACACACACACACACACGCCATCTCCATGGATGCTGACAACTTCCAGCTTCTTGGAATCATCGTGGCACCTACTGGGTGGTTTTACACTTTGATGGACACACCAGCTACTAGCATCGAAAGGCTACTGGAAGGGTGCTTTATTCAGAGCTTCCGGCACCCCGTTCACATCCTGTGAAGGGTGGAGGGAGCCCATGGGCAGACATGGGATACTGCGGGAGAAGGTGGATAAGCAGTAACCATAATCATGGCCACAATGGGAGGGGGTGGCGTGTCCAGCAAGATGGTATGAATAACCCAACTGAAGTGATAGAGTTCAGAGGGTAAAGGTCGAGAGTTGGGGATGCAGCACTAAGTGGGAGGTGGGCTGGGAACGTGTAGATGTTCAGTAGAGATGGGTTGTGCAGGGAGTGCTGGTTGGAAAGGGAATTGGAAGCCCAGTGAAGGGGGTTGGTGTCCACATAGCACTGAGCTTGAGCTGTTTAGCCTTCCAGTGTCTGTTGTAGACTAAATGTGACCTACAAATAGAAAGTGACTTCCACCATTTAAAGAGTGCAATTAGGAAATTCACTTTTAAACTATTTAACTTCCACATTAACCATCTAAGTAGAACAGAGCTGGCTGGACAGGCGATGTATTGTAGCTGCAGTATGTGGGTATTGGTGGACACCAGTGCGACAAGAGTGTAAGAAATAGGAGAAGTAGGCCATCCGGCCTGTCAAGCCCATTCTGCTGTCCATAAGATCAAGGCTGATCTTTGTTATGGACTCAACTCCACTTACCTACCTGTTCACCTTAACTATTAATTCCTTTACTGTTCAAAAATCTATCTTTGCCTTTAAAACATTCAACAAGGTAGCCTCAGTCATTCACTGGGCAGAGAATTTCATAGATTTATAACACATTTGAAGAAGAAATTCCTCTCAAATCAGTCCGATGTCTGCTCCCCTTTATTTTGAGGCTATGCCCCCTAGTTCCAGTTTCACCCACCAGCAAAAACAACCTCCCTGCTTCTATCTTACCTGTTCCCTTCATAACGTTGTATGTTTCTATATGTTCTCCCCTCATTCTTTTAAATTCCAACGAGTGTAAACCCAGTCTGCTCAAAAACCAGTGACCAGATCTGCAGCAAATGTCTGCTCAAGAGTTACCTCAGCTCAGAGGTGATGCGTTGTCGACACTATGACGTATCAGGGACGGGGAGAGGCACCTGGTCACTGTCCTTCAGGAGGAGATCACACCCCTTAGTCAAATTATATCAAATTGGTCAGAGGGTGGGGCAGGTACTGGAATCAGAGTTTAGTGTTGGAGGAGCTGCAACCAGCGCTGTTGACCTATGAGTATAAAATTCTTGTTCCCAGTCTGGGCAAGGGCACAGGCAGCAGGGAGAATGAGCAAATGAACTAGACCAGCCGTGGTACAGATCACACTCGAGTCAGGAAAGAAAAACAATTCCCAGGAGTAAGAGGGGATACCACAGTTTAGGGACTAGATGCTATTCCCCGCAGCAAAGACAAAGCGTCCCAAGGGCTGTATTGCCTACCTAATGCCACGGTTTAGGATATCTGTTCTGGGCTGGAGAGGAAATCGGCACAAGAGGGGAAGGAGCCAGTTATGGTCCACGTAGGTCCCAATGATATAGGTAAGTCAGAAAAGAGATTCTGCTCAAGCACAGCGGTGGTGTCCTTACCTTTGAGACACAAAACCTGGATTTAAATCACTCCTGCTCCAGAGGAATGTCATAACATCTCTGCAATGGCTGTTTAAAATGATCTAAAGGCTGCTGCCAGACCCGGTGATAGCTTCAGCAGTTTAATCTGCCGCAGAGTGCGTGAACTCATCGTCAAAGGAAAGGATTTACCGTCACTTGTACCACCTGCAAATGTAAAAGCTGCCTGCACCCTTGTGTAATTAGTGGTTAGTGATGTGGTCTCCATGGGAGATGTAACCTCCAGTGAGGAGGAGAGGGTGTAACTTGATTTGATTTATGTTTCCTGACCTCTACGGGATGAAGGGGTTGCTGAGGGCACAATGCTAGTAGGCACTGCGTTGGGCTGGGAGGCCTTATCTATTCAGCCATGTGTACAAGTGCAGAATGACATTGCTGTAAATGTCAGAAACACAGTGCCAGAGGAAACTCGCACTGCAACATTGACAGTGAATTCACTGTGACATGTTGGTTAGGGAGATTACCTCCAACTGGACAGGGGGCAGCCTGCCATACAATGCCAATAGGCCTGAAGGTTAATGCTGCCCTGAGTTTCCTTACAACAGCTCACAAGGATGGTTTCGAGGAATAGAAACTTAAATCACAAAGACAGATTGGAGAGGCTCAGGCTGTTTCCTCTACTCCAAATGTAAACAGAGAGGAGGCTTTGCAGAAGTTTTCAAAATCTTGACAGGTCTGGTCGGAGCCCACAGGGAGAAACTGTTCCTACTCATCAAAAGGATCAAAAAAAACACAGAGGTCACAGATTTAAAGTAATTTCCAAAAGAAGCAAAAAACGAGCTGGGACGCAACACTTTTCACATGCTAACGCATGCAAATGGACACAAATAGGTCTCTTGCCATTCAATAGCAAGCGTCTCACCTCACCATTTAAAACTTTGTTGCAGAATTAGACTTTTCTTTCTCAATGTTGAGAATCTAATTTTTCTGATCTTGCCATATTTTCCCAACTGGCAAAGACCATGTTGTTTGAGGGTGGGAATAATTCTACCCAATGATTCAATTAGCCATCTCCTGCACATTTACAATTGTGTGATTCTATGGAATTGAATCATTTCTAACACTGGCTAAAACTTCTTACCAATGCAACGTTCAGATGGGCTACAGAATATCAGAGGCAATGAGAGGATTCCCAAGAGTGCAAATTGTGATCGACTGCACACATCACTAGTTAGACTCCAGCAGGTCCACCCTGCAGACATCTGAACTGAAAGACCTTTCAATCCCTGAAAGCACTGTTAGTGCATGGCCAAAGAGTAATGCTTATCAATGTCAAAAACCTAGGCCAACACTCAGGCACCAGATATGTTTCCAATGCAGCAGGTATGGGAAACATGGGTTGCTGGATGACAAGGGCTACTCATTGAAACATGGGCGCCTTAGGCCTCCGAGGGTTCCTTGGGTATACACAGGGAGAGGGTACAATGCTAGCCATGGCACAACCCAGGGCTATCATTGAGCCAAAGATGAGGTTTCCACTGTTCAGCAGGGCCTCTGCAATACACTGAATTCAGAGAGTCTCTGATGACCATTGTGTACTGTACTCTTCTATTCAGTGCCTCCTCTTGCCTGAGGTGTGGTGATCCTCAGGTTAAACCATCACCAGTCACCTCTTTCCAATGAGAGACTAACCCTATGAACTTCTGGGACCAGCGTGACAGTACCTTTAATAACAATGAGGCCTTAATACTACGAGAGTTTACAGTAGGCCACACACTCAGGACCTTTGAACAGTGTGTAGCCCCTCTATACTCCCAGGGAACTAATTCCCCAATTCTAGTCTCCATAATAACTATCCCTGTTCGGCATGACCAGCTATGTCTTGACACACCTCTCCCTGACATTCTGCAGGGATTTTACAGCTCTGCAACTTAACTGTTGAGAAATGAAGTACTGCACCTCTGCATGATACCCATGAAGCACATCATTTACTTACAAATGTCCCATTGCAAATCATGATGCCGGTGTTGGACTGGAGTGGACAAAGTCAGAAGTCACACAACACCAGGTCATAATCCAACAGGTTTATTTAAAATCACAAGCTTTTGGAACCTAGTTCCTTCACCAGGTTCACTTGACAAAGGAGCAGCACTTAAAAAGCTGGTGTTTTTTCAAATAAACCTGTTGTACTATAACTTGGTGTCGTGTGACTTCTGACTTCGTCCATTGCAAATTGGGCTTGGATATCAAATTTAAAAATGTTCTTCCGAGTTAAAACATGATGAACGTAGGTTTTTTCTGAATCTCTGCCATGTGCTGTATAATGGAGCACCCTCTTCACTATACTGCGAATCCATGTGCCCCCTTGCCCTGAAAGAATTTGGCAGGCATTGTATGGGCAGTTGAGTCTATGAAGGCCCTGTGGCAGAAGAAAGCCCTTGCACAATGCTGGGATGACCTTCTGTTAGTGCAGCAATTGAAAGTGATGGTGTCAATTGCAGAGGGGCAGAGGGAAGGGTACTCCCATTAGAAGTACCTTGAATGATGCTTTCAATGGGGTCCCCTGATACTCCACCTCAGCCCAGTTTGAACTTCCTTGCTGTCTGATGAGAGGGACCAGGAGCTGGATACAAGTGCAGGCTCTTACTTCCACTGTCACTCCGGCTCTGAGCACTGATGTTTGCAGATACAGGCTTCCAGAAGGCCTTTGATAAGATGCTCCACAAAAGATTAATACACAAATTAAGATCACGCAGATTTAGGGGTAATTTTTTTTTAAGCTTGGTTAGACAGAAAACAAGAGAGTCGAGATAAATGGGTCTTTTTCTCATTGGCAAAATCTAACCAGTGGACAACAGTGAATCAGTGGTTAGCACTGCTGCCTCACAACGCACTGATACGGATAGGTTCGGTTACTGCGCGAAAATTTCGCGAATGGAGTTTAACATGGGTAAGTGTGAGACTATCCTTTTTGGTTGGAGGAATAGAATTATTATCAGAATGGAGAGAAATGTCAGAGTGTTTGAATGAAGAGGGATCTGATTGTCCTCATGTATAATTTGCTGGGAAGTACTGTGTAGGTACGACAGATAATAAGAAGAGTAAATGGACTTTTAGCATTTATTGCCAAAAGGAATGGGAGGATAAAAGGAAAGAATGGCTGCAATTGTAAAAGCATTGTTACAACTGCCTCCGGGCTACTTTTTACAGTTTTGGTCCTCTTACTGTCGAAGTAATTTACTGCCAGTCCCTGGGTTCCATTCTTGAGTCTGTTTATAAGTCAATATTTGCACAAGTCAGAACAGGACAAGACAATATTAAAGATGTATCAGAGATAATGGGAACTGCAGATGCTGGAGAATCCAAGATAATAAAGTGTGAAGCTGGATGAACACAGCAGGCCAAGCAGCGTCTCACGAGCACAATATTAAATAGCTTTCTGTAAGTACCAGAAAACGTTTGCATATCGGATCTTTAAAATTAATGCTAACAGACTTGTGTATGGGATCTTGTTTCTAAGCACAAACGTTCATAAGTTGGACACTTGTGAATTGTGGTCCACCTGTAATTGCACTGGAGCCAGGTTAGAGGAGGTTCACCAAATTAATTCCAGAGATGAAAAGCTTGTCTTATGAGGAGAGAGTGAGCAGTTTAGGCCTTTACTCATTAGCATTTAGAACAATGAGATGAGATCTAGTGGAAGACATATCAGATGCTAGAAGGAATTGACAAAGTAGACATACAGCTAATGTTTCCCATTGTGAGGCAATCTAGGATGAGGGGTCAAAGTTTTAGGATAAGGGCAGCAGATTTAACACAAAGATAAGGACGAATTGCTTCTTTTAAGGAGTAGTAAATCTGTGGAATTCATTACTTCAGCGTGCAGTGGATGTGAGACAATAAGACTTCAAGAAATAGCAACCGAATTCGGCCATTCAACCCACTGAGTCTGCTCCACTGTTTGATCATGGCCAATATGTTTCTCAACCCCATCCTCCTGCCTTCTCCCCGTAACCCTTGACCCCATGAATAGTCAAGAATCCCTGTCTTAAAGACATTCAATGACCTGGCCTCCACAGGCCTCTGTGGCAATGAGATTCACAGATTAGCCACCCTCTGGGTGAAGAAATTCCTCCTCATCTCAGTCTAATTAGTTGTCCCTTCACTCTGAGGTCTGCGCTGAACTCCTAGCCTCTCCTACTGTAATGTCTATTCAAAATTTCTGACCTTATTGTAATGTTAACCCTTTAATATTTTCCTATTTTTAAACTTATTTTTCAACCCTGTAAGTAATGCAACTACTTATATTTCCCTTTTGTATCCAAGATTTGTACCTAGGTAGAACATAGCTCAGCACAGGCCCTTCAGCCCACGGTGTTGTGCCGAACATTTACCCTAATCCTAAAGGTCTATCTAACCTCCACTCCGACCTTATACTAATCATCTATATGCCTATCTAATAGCCACTTAAACACCCCTGAGGCCGACTCCACTACCCTCTCCAGCACTGCATTCCACACCCTACCACTCTCTGAGTAAAGAACCTACCTCCGACGTCTCCCCTATATCTACCTCCACTCACTTTAAAACTATGCCCCCTCATGATAACTATCTCCACCCAAGGAAACAGTCTCTGGCTGTCTACTGTATCTATAAGTATGATCAGAGGTATACCTAATAAGTCACCATAAGAAGGCAGACATTCTAAAAGTTTTTCACTGTACTCCTACAACAGAGTACACATGTCAATTAAAGGATATTGTATTGTAAAGGATATTATACTGTATTGCATTGTAAACATCCTCTCCAGGTCTCTCAGTATCCCATAAGTTTCAATCAGATTCTTCCCTCATCTTTCTAAACTCCATCGTGGACAGACCCAGAATCCTCAACTGCACCTCACATCATAAACCCTTCATCTCAGGATCAGTTTTGTCAACTTCCTCTGACCCCTTCCCAGTCCAGCACATCCTTCCTTACCAGTGGGGCTTAAAATTGTTCACAAAATTCCAAATGTGTCTGACCAGAGCCTTCTACAGCCTCAGCAGTACAAACTGCTGTTGTATTCTAGCCCTCTCAAAATGAATGCTAACATCGCATTTACCTTTTTAACTACCTACTGAACCTGTAAGTTAACCTTAAGAGAATCCCGAACTTGAACTCTTAGGTCCTTTTGTGCTTCAGATTTCCAAAGCCTTTCCCCATTTAGGAAATAACCTGTGCCTCTATTCTTCCAACCAAAGTGCTTAAGACCATAAGATATAGGAGTGTAAGTAAGGCCATTTGGCCCATCAAGTCCACTCCGCCATTTAAATCATGGCTGATGGGCATTTCAACACCACTTCCCTGCACTCTCCCCGTAGCCCTTGATTCCTTCTGAGATCAAGAATTTGTCAATCTCTGCCTTGAAGGCCTCCAACGTCCCGGCCTCCACTGCACTCTGCAGCACTTTCCCAAATTGTATTCCATCTGCCACTTCTTTGCCCATTCTCAAACTCTCCAATTCCTTCTGCAATCTCCTGGCTTCCACAACGCACAACCCTGGGCTCCCCCCCCCCCCCCCCCCCCCCATCCCCGCCACAACTTATCTTTGAGTTATCTGTGAACTTAGCAACAATGCCCTCAGTTCCTTTCTCCAGACTGTCAATGCTTCATGTAAATAGTTTTTATCCCAACATTGACCCCTGCGGAGCTCCACTCGTCACCTGCTGCCATCCTGAAAAAGACCCCTTTCTATCTTCTGTCAGTCAGCCAATCCTCTATGCATGCCAGTACCTTACCCGTGATACCCATGGACTCTTATTTAGAAGCCTCCTGTGCAGAGGCTTGGAAAGGTTTACTGAAAATTCAAATAGAACATGTCCACCGGCTGTCCTTTGTCTAATTTGTCAGGCATGAACACCTCACCATAAACACCCCCCAACCCTTGACTAACCCTTCCTGACTTGGCACTATTTTACCATGATTTCTAAGTACTCCAAAATCTCACCTTTAATAACTCTAAAATCCTACCAATCACCAAGGTCAGATTAACCAGCCTATAGTTTGCTGAATTCTGCCTCCCTTCCTTCTTGGACAGGGGTGTTACATTAGCCATTTTCCAAGTCCTCTGACAACTCTCCTGACTCCAGTAATTTCTGAAGGATCGCCACCAATGCTTTCACAATCTCCTCTGCTATTTCCTTCAGAATCCTGAGGTGTAATACATCTGGTCCTGGTAATTTATCAATCTTCAGAATGTTCAGCTTCCCCAGCACCTTCTCCTTGGTGATGGGCACTATATTCACCTCTGTCCCTGACATTTTTGAAGTTCTGATATGCCACTGGTATCTTCCTGCATGAAACCTCAGCAGGTACCTGTTCAGTATCTCTGCCATTGTTCCCCATTATTACTCTAGCCTTACTTTCCAACAATCTAATGTCCACTCTTACCGCTCTCTTCCTTTTCATATGTCTTTTAAGTCAGCTATGATCATGTTGAATTACAGTGCAGTCTCAATGACCTGAACCTCCCACTCCTGCTCCAAGGCACAGGCAATAAAAATACTGGCCCAGCCAAGCAATGCCCATGTCCGATGTGCAAATAAAAAAAAATCTTATTTGTTTATGACAGGGAAATAAATGTCCCCAGAGGCTCAGTCTGTCCCTTCAGGATGTCACCAGCTTATCCAAAGAAAAAGCCGAGTGCTCTGATTAGTGGGTGACTGCACTTCTCATGGTTGGGGTATTTGTGGTTGAACTCTCTGGTAACTCCATATCTCCACCTACCTTCCACTGGACATCCAGTATCTGCCACCTTACAGATGACTGCTCATTCTGACTGACACTCCATCTCCAACAATATCAAACCATCGGAGGACTGCACTGTCTCACTCTCCAGCAGCACCATGTGAGATGGTGAACTGCCCTTGGCAGATTGTGTGCCTCATTGTGTGATACCCCAGCGAGGTGCCAGGGTCTGCTCTCAGTGTGCTGCTACACCCTCTGAGGCTTCCTCTCCCTCCTCACAGATGCCTGCGGATACCCTCAGGACTTGCATTGTAGGGCATTTGATGATTCACCTGCACAAGAGACAAAAAACACTAAGCTTATGCCCAGAATTCATTCATGCGTTAGTTGTGAGGACACTACCTTACACAATAGCAGCTTCTGAAAGTGCATTGAGATATCTCTAAACGTTTGCATTGCAAAAATTCCAGTATTCATTCTTCAATCCCAGATCCATTAGAGTCCTTAAAATCTCAAGTTATCAGAGTCATGAATGCATACAAGCATCGTGAACCTTCCCCTTAACTTCTGAAGACTTCTCCCTCAATTGCTAATATTGCCTTGTCATCCCATTATCCCCCTCCAAATTCTCCTGTGGCTATGGAATAGCTTCACTCATCCACAGATAACTCCAGACTCCCCTTCTCAATGCCTGTGGGAAATACTCAGTTTAGTGGTTTACTTTTTGCCCTTTTCTTCTTTCCAGCAGTGTCCACTACCTCCTTTTACAATAAGGTGCAATGTTTTGATGCTGTAGATCCCCACAAACTTTCATTCCCCTACTGCTATAAACTGAAGTGTAGTCCATTGTCTACTAAATGATTAGTAGACAACAAGCAATGTTTCTCCCAATGTTTCCCCCAGCCACTAAACCCTATACCATGACGGTCCAGACTTCAGACCATGTCCTTTGCCAATAATGGATCATTTGGCCTTGCATAACTGAATAATGAACAGTGTAATATCCATATGGTGCCTTCTCATGATCTTCCATTCTTGCCTATCTCCATAATTAAGCCTTACCTCATTCCTGCAGATTGTAAAAGCTCATCAAAGCATTTTACACTCTGGTCCCAGCCTCACTGGCTGACCCCCAAGCCTGCTGCTGTACACTGCACCCTCTGGGCAGACAGAACAGCGCCCAATGTTCCAGTCTCCACATCCCCTGGGATGGGCAGCACAGTGTTGTTAGCCAGCAGCCCCCTTGTTATCCTTAGGTCACTCACTCCTGGCTCAGAAACACACTCTCTACATTATACAACCCACCATTTTAATATAAGAAACACAGCAGATGGTTTGAGCCAAGAAAAGTCTCACAAACAGTAACATAGTAATGACCAGATCATCTGATTTTGTGAATTTGAAAGACAAAAATGACTGATGGGGGTTACTCCATTCCTCTTTTTGAAGTACTATGCTTTTTATGAGTGAAATGATACACCTTGGGTGTAATTCAAACACTGATTCTCTGATCCTGCTCTTCCTCACTACAGTATCATTGCAGATATTGCACCCAGTCCTCCAGAATGGGATATGCACCAACAAACTTGTTGATATGATTCAGAATCTGCCCATCTACATCAGTAAGCTCAGATTCCTCCCAGATGCTCCATCAATGACATAAAGTAACATCTCCGATTTGTGAAAATTTGCTTCAGCCTCTGCCCAAGGATGTTGACAATTGATCTCTCTCATAAACGTTTGTAAAAAATCTCGGGTGTACATACAAGATGTTTTGGGAATGTGTAGAATTTCCATGAAGTAGCAGAATTGGTACCATCCAGTCACAGGACTAATCACAGACTCCAATGCAATCTATAACTTTGCTGCCAAAATGTAACACAAGGCATGAGTATTGGAGTCATTCTCTTGCTGTCTGTACAATTTGTGTACTTGTGTATCTGAATCCTGGTCCTTAACAAGATGAGACAGAACTCTTTCTAGTCCAAAGAGAATGAATAAATATTCACTGCAAAAACAGAACCTTCTTATATTCCCACAACAAGACATTTAGTATAAAGTGTTTTGGCACTTCTGTGATCTATCTCTTTCTTTCTCCTTTTCTTATTGCCTACAGGTGTCTAAACCATGTACCTGGGGCTATGGAATACTTCATTAATATTCTGTTTACTCTTTCAGTGCTTAGTTTTATCACAGTTTTAAACCTTAGAATTTCACTTAGATTTCCGAAATGAAAATAAAAGACACTTGTTTATTTGTCCACCTGCTACCGCTGCTCTCTCTTCTTAATTGAAGAAAACACTGCTAAAGAACTCACATGAGCTATTACTGCAGTCCCCCAGAATGTAACAATGATCACGTAATGACACACAGGGTCATGTTCTTTGCAAATGGAAAGAATATTTGTATCTGTTTCAAATCAACAAACTAGATGTCACCCATGTTCTGGTTCATTTCTCAGGGCAATCTCTTGACCAATCAGACTCGGCCTGCTTGGTTTAAAATTTAAACAAATATTGGCAGTTAATTGTCAATCATCATTAAGCATTGCATTCTCCAAAACAATGCCTGTACCAATCAGAATTCACTTGCCAACCAATCAACGCTGTCCTCTCACACTGTGTGAATATTATTTTCCCTTTACTTTAGTATTCGTTGTAAGTTGAGTACAAAATGAAAAGCTTTAACCATATGAGGGCTTGATTCAGCAAAGCAAGTATGCATAATTCATGATATAGTTATAGACTTTCATAGAATATAGTATAAAGTAATATAACAATAAAAAAGATAGAACAATTAGTGTCGATTCAACATACAAATAATTAAAATACTACAAATACGGATACACTTTCCCCAGATTAAATGCAACAGCTCACACATACAAATACTACATACAGAAAAGATAATGTACTTTTGCAAAATATAGCTATGTCAGCCTCTGGTTTATGATTGCCAGTCTATTATTTGACAGGTTTATAGGCTTCGATAGTTTTAAATTTAAGTGAGGTTCTTTTAAAGCAAAATATTTACAGCAAGTTGTAAAGTTTATTAGAAATGAATGGTGAGGAAATTGAGTCTCGGGTGAATTTGAAATGGGAACAGGTTATGTTGTCTGGTTGAATGCTGCCTCACAACATGTTTCCAAAGTCTGGCTCGCAGACTAGTCTAACCAATAGTTTGAAAGCCTAGGTGGAGCTGCCTCTAACCAGTTCTTAGCTGAATGAATTGACAAGAAAACATGGCTGCCTCAATAGAGATCTTAGTATATGGCTTTTCACAAATTCAAAGTCTTTTTCAAATAAAGGGTGGTTATCCTGTTGATTCCAACACCCCTGAAGGTTTGAGGGAGTCAGACTATTTGTTTTAGAATGATCTATACAGTCTGATAATGTATTTTTGATGATTTATGGGAGGGACATTGACTCACATCCATTGTGCAAAGCTATTTTGCCTTCGCTTGAATCAAGAGTGTGGTTCTAGGCCTCAAAAAAGTCAAGTCAAATCACTCTTGGGTGGCCATCTGTTCCAACCTATTTGTGTTTAGTTTTCAATACGTGCAATTAATTTGAATACAACTTGCTAGTACTGAGTATAAGATAATAAAATGTGAGGCTGGATGAACACAGCAGGCCAAGCAGCATCTCAGGAGCACAAAAGCTGACGTTTCGGGCCTAGACCCTTCATCAGAGAGGGGGATGGGGGGAGGGAACTGGAATAAATAGGGAGAGAGGGGGAGGCGGACCGAAGATGGAGAGTAAAGAAGATAGGTGGAGAAGGTGTGGGTGGGGAGGTAGGGAGGGGATAGGTCAGTCCAGGGAAGACGGACAGGTCAAGGAGGTGGGATGAGGTTAGTAGGTAGCTGGGGGTGCGGCTTGGGGTGGGAGGAAGGGATGGGTGAGAGGAAGAACCGGTTAGGGAGGCAGAGACAGGTTGGACTGGTTTTGGGATGCAGTGGGGGGAGGGGATGAACTGGGCTGGTTTAGGGATGCAGTGGGGGAAGGGGAGATTTTGAAACTGGTGAAGTCCACATTGATACCATATGGCTGCAGGGTTCCCAGGCGGAATATGAGTTGCTGTTCCTGCAACCTTCGGGTGGCATCATTGTGGCAGTGCAGGAGGCCCATGATGGACATGTGATCAAGAGAATGGGAGGGGGAGTGGAAATGGTTTGCGACTGGGAGGTGCAGTTGTTTGTTGCGAACTGAGCGGAGGTGTTCTGCAAAGCGGTCCCCAAGCCTCCGCTTGGTTTCCCCAATGTAGAGAAAGCCGCACCGGGTACAGTGGATGCAGTATACCACATTGGCAGATGTGCAGGTGAACCTCTGCTTAATGTGGAATGTCATCTTGGGGCCTGGGATGGGGGTGAGGGAGGAGGTGTGGGGACAAGTGTAGCATTTCCTGCGGTTGCAGGGGAAGGTGCCGGGTGTGGTGGGGTTGGAGGGCAGTGTGGAGCGAACAAGGGAGTCACGGAGAGAGTGGTCTCTCCGGAAAGCAGACAGGGGTGGGGATGGAAAAATGTCTTGGGTGGTGGGGTCGGATTGTAAATGGCGGAAGTGTCGGAGGATAATGCGTTGTATCCGGAGGTTGGTAGGGTGGTGTGTGAGAACGAGGGGGATCCTCTTGGGGCGGTTGTGGCGGGGGCGGGGTGTGAGGGATGTGTCGCGGGAAATGCGGGAGACGCGGTCAAGGGCGTTCTCAATCACCGTGGGGGGGAAGTTGCGGTCCTTAAAGAACTTGGACATCTGGGATGTGCGGGAGTGGAATGTCTTATCGTGGGAGCAGATGCGGCGGAGGCGGAGGAATTGGGAATAGGGGATGGAATTTTTGCAGGAGGGTGGGTGGGAGGAGGTGTATTCTAGGTAGCTGTGGGAGTCGGTGGGCTTGAAATGGACATCAGTTACAAGCTGGTTGCCTGAGATGGAGACTGAGAGGTCCAGGAAGGTGAGGGATGTGCTGGAGTATAACACTGAGTATAACACTGGTCTTCACAGTATAGAAATTAAAAGTTGTGTGTGTTTTGTGATGTGTTGTTAGGTTGAGATTGTTAAATTCTTTTTTTTAACATCCCATTTATAAGTGTTACAAAGTTGGGTAGCTATGAAATATCACCACATGAAATTGGCTCAATCCACATTTCCATTGTTTGCCCACATAAATTAAGACAAATATTTATGAATGTTAAGCATTTGCTTACTTCTAATTGAACATCTGATCAGAATAAGTACATTGTAGCAATTATGTTCCAAGCTTTGTCTCAGCTGGTTTTATTAGTCATTGTCAATATTACGATCCTTGCTGATGTCATTCCTGGACAAGTCAGATTCCAGACTAAAACCTGGTTTGATAGAACATGTTTTGATTTGTTTTCGTTCTAATTGAATAGTCTCTTGCTGAAAGATAGACATGAAATGCTGCAAATTTTGCTTTAACAGTAAAACATAAGTTTATTCACTAAAGAAATAAAGATATAATTATATAAAACCAAATGATATGTTTAACACACAATTTCAAGGATATTTGAATACTCAGTAAAAATATATCTGCCTTAATCCCAAAACATTCCTTTATAAATTGAAAAGGAAAACAACAGCTTTTATACGCAATATTCATATCAGAGTCCCTATTTCTAATGGCTTGGTATGCTAAAGTCACTCATAACTTTGATTTACAGAACAAAATTGCAGATAGTTTCATCTTGGACCAAATACACACGTGAATTTAGAATTTAGACGTACCCACCTTTAAGAAACCTATTCAGGTGTTATTACACACACTTCCTTGTGTGTAATAACAAAGCCAATGAAAATAAATGACAAAGAATTGCCTGTGCTATCCTTTATCTTACACGTACTGATGTATATTAGTATTTTATGAAATATGTCTTGATCCAGGCCTAACACAGAAGGACTGGTAACGGCTTAGTGATAAAAGGACACTGCAATAATATTTGTAAGACTTAAAATCAAATCCTCCTGCAACTTGAGAATTTAAATTCAGTTAATTAAATAATTTTGAAATAAAATTCTTCTATCAATAATGCTGACCATTAAGTTAACAGATTGTCATAAATATCCCATATGGCTCATGAACAATTTTTGGCCTCACTTGCTCTGGCCTATCTGTGCTTCCAAGCTGTTCAGGAAAAAGTTCCAGGATTTTAATCCAGTGACAATGAAGGAGTTGTGATATATTTCCCATTCAGAATAATGCATGAATTGAAGAAAAACTAGCAAGTGATGTTGATCCTATGCCCGCTCCCCTCTTGGTGGTAGGAGTTGTGAGTATGGAAAGCACTGTCAAAGGATGTTTTGGTGAGTGCTACAGTACATCTTGCAGATGGCCTACATTGCAACGCACTCACTCAGAGGATAGTAGGAACTGCCGATGCTGGGAGATCCTGAGGCAACAAGGTGTGGAGCAGGATGAACACAGCAGGGCAGGCAGCATCAGAGGATCAGGAAGGCTGATGTTTTGGGTCTGGACCCTTCTTCAGAGAAAGGGCCCAGACCCAAAACATCAGCCTTCCTGCTCCTCTGATGCTGCTCAGCTGCTGTGTTCGTCTAGCTCCACACCTTGTTATCTCACAACTCACTCGCTATAGTGTCTGACCTTCGTCTCTCTGCCTACCACAGAATGTTAAGAACCAAAGGTCACAGTTTTATCCTCTCATATCTCCACATCAATGAATTTTGAATCCCAATGACGATGAACTTTCCTTTCATTGCCTTTGCCTTCATGCTCATTTCTTCCCACCATTCAGAGGACACTTTCACTCATCTCCAATTCTCTGCCTCCCTCTGGCCTCTTACCCATTCTTGATCTTTTCACCAAGAACTTTCTGCGGGACATAGATTGCTCCCCTCACTCACACTAACCATCTCCCTCTTAACCACTGTACTGCATTCTCTCAGACTTGACCCTGACTTTGTTTTTATAAATGCTGACAAGCATGCGATAGTTGTTCTCTGGTCTACCTTACAGACACTTAGTGCCAACTCTCAGGTATTTATTTCTTTCTATCCACCGCTGGACTATAAACCCCACCACCAAATATCAAACTATTGTTACCTCACTTCAGTTCTGAAGAAAAGTTATATAGGACTTAAAACAGTAGCTCTGTTTCATTGATAACAAAGTGTGGAGCTGGATGGACACAGCAGGCCAAGCAGCATCTTAGGAGCACAAAAGCTGACGCTTTGGTCCTAGACCCTTCATTGTCCACACGTGCTACCAGATCTGCTGTGTTTCTCCAGCACTCTCTGTTTTTATGTAATTTCAAAAAATCCTTCTGTTCTTTAACTATAAGTAAAAATAAATGGAGACAATAGGGCAGGAGAAAAATTATATGTTTAACATTTTTTTATATTGTGTGTATATATAAAATAAACATTTTGGCTAAATTTTTCTTGTCAGTCCACATTGATACTACACCTACCTGCTTGTTATAATGACTGTAATATTCACAAGTGGTCAAGCACTGGGAGAGAAACAACGAAGACGTCTTGCAGTTTACTTTTTGACAATTCAATTCTAGCTGCAACTTTCAGAAAGGAACTATTTAATCTGCATCTCACAAAGAAGACTGTCATATAAAACCGTAACCAAACCGTCAGCAACCGAAGACAAGACTGGAAACCGATAACTAGAAACCATCAATTTATGAAGCTGAAATGGAACAAGAAAATTGAGAGGAACTGTTCAACATGTAGACACCATTGTCACAGAGACCAATCTTGTTGTGCAACTGTTAACAATCCAGTTGAGGACACAGTTTGAATCTGTACATGCTGCCATATCTGTAAGAAGTTAAATGTTTGTCCACTTCCTCCTGTTTCCATTCCCAAAATAGAATCAATTCACATCGAAGAAGCCACAACATTAGTTGACTGTTCAACAACTTGTGGTTATATAGCAATTTTTAACCAAGTAAAATATCTTACAGCCTTTCAGAAGCAATAAATCAGACAAGATTTGAAAACGAGCCATGTAAGATAGCATTAGGACAGTTGACTAAAAGAGGTAGGTTTTAATGCATGTCTAAAAAGACAAGAGATTTCAGAAAGGAATTATACAGTTTAGGATCTTGGCAGCAGGAGGCACAATTATCAACGGCAGGCCAAAGGAAACTGGGGTTGCACAAAAGGCCAAAATTGGAAGATTGCAGAGATCTCAGAATGCAGAGTGATATGGGCATAGAGGAGGTTACAGAGGCAAAAATAAGGAGAGGCATCATACATTAGACTGAGTAACCTTGATTTTCCGTTATTAAATTAGTAATGAATAACTACAATTGTTTTTATATAATCCAAAGACTCAGTCCACCCTGTCTGTAATAAGTGTTATTTAAGACATTTATGAAGAGAACCAGAAACTGCTTTTAGAAGAAGAACTAGGAGGAGGACTAGATCATATCATCTATTGAACTTTCGCCGCCAGTCAATATGATCATGGATGGCATTGGGCTTCAATGCCACATTCCTGCATGCTCCCTTTATCTCTTAATTCCCGGAGAGACCTTCTATCCCAGCGTTAAATCTACTCAACGAAGGAGCATCCACAACGTTTTGAAGAGAATTATGTAAACTCTCAGTCTTTCAGTGCAGTAATTTCTTGTAAGCTCAGTTCTAAGTGATTGGCCTACTGTCCTCAGAGAGTGTTCCTTTGTTTCAGATTCTCCAACTGAGGAAAGAATCTCACAGCTCCACCCTACCAGCCCACTTCAGAATATTGTATTCCTCAATGAAATCGTCATTCATTTTTCTAAACTGTAGACCAGGAGTTTTTAACTGGAATACTGGTGTGCCATGAAGACACAAGCACTTTTAGGTTCATTATAATCCATTGAGTTTCAATAACGAATTGGCTCAATGCAGTGTGTGAAACAGATTTAGGGCCATGATAGCTAGTAATTGTTGAGTTGAAGAGATTTTGAAGATATGTCAGTATAAAATTTGGAGCATTAATGCATTTGATCCTCTTTCAGCTCATTTATGCACAATATTGCATACCTCTAATAGTAAAGACTGCAACCATAGCAAATGCAGATCAATGTAATACTTATAAACAACCAAATCAGCTACAAAAGTCGATGTGCCACAGAAATGCTTGTCTCAGTAAAGTGCGCCGTGTTACTGAAAAGTTGGGAACCACAGGTATAGACCCAACTTACTCAGCCTTTATTATAGTTTCTCATTAATCCTGTTCAACAAATTTGCTAGATGCCTTTAAAGATGTAACTGGCGCAGTAGATAAATTGGAACCAGTGGATGCAGTGTGCCCAGATTTCCAAAAGGCATTCATCCCAGTGAATCTTCGATGCACTGCCTCTAATACAACCTTAGAAAATGCCTTTTGGAAATCCAAATACATAAAACCTACTGACTCATCATAATCTACTGTACTAGTTACTTCTTTAAACACATCTAACAAATTTGTTAAAGAGGATTCCCCGGCAGTAAGACAATGCATTTGGACCTTCTGAGATTATGATACAAATTTAGGTCTGCCTTGTTTTTTCCCCAACTCTTGATTTGACCAGCATTTGTGCAGCATTGCTGGTATGTGTTGAAATATCAATATATGACATATTATTGAGCAGTGCAATATGAAATGACACAAGGCTGGATGCAATTTTTTTATTAATAGGGTGATGCACAGTGTTTCAAACTAACAATTGTCCTTTAAATCCTAAATTTCTATGCTAATATTTATATATATTCCCTGGCCTGCATAATAATTATTCTACCAGAGGTATTGCTACTTGGAATGCAACAGAAGGTACCCAAGAGGATGGATCATTAGGAGAAAGTACTGGGATTCTGGTGAATGCTGAAGGACTTATAAATTAATTGCATTTGCTGAAGGTCAGATGTACTCTGGCTTCTGTGACATAAACCCATTAGCTCCCTTATTAATCCATGCCATGGCACATCTCAACACAGAGACACAGTAGGCAAAGGTCCCCATCTGCATCTATTGAAAAGCATTCTTGACAAAATGCTAGAATATTTCTGAAACAGAGCCTCCTTTCTGAATCCCCGATTAGAACAATTGACCAATCCCTTCCAGAAAAATTACACAACAAGTGAACCTAATAAGGTGTACGGCCATACCTCCATTCCTGGCAAGTAGTGAATTCTACTGGCTGCACATAATTCAGAATGTGCCTGCAAACCAGAGTTCTTACAATAGCTATCAGTTGGTTTTGGATCACATGTTGAAGGTAATATTCCAACGTTGCCCTCACAATGAGGAGGAAGCGTACCCAGCAAGAGTACTTAGTATAAATTTGCAAAACCAGATTTGCCAGAGGTAAAGGTCCCTAAAAACGGTGCTAAGTTAAAAAAGCACCCACATTGCCCATAAACGTTTGGACTGCACGAGTAAAGCCCAGGTGTAGCACAGGGCCATTGGAAATAATCCATGAATTATACTTACAGCCAGCACTGTACAACCCGAATTGCTGCTAAGTACCTCCCTGCCGTGACCTCATCTCGCTACTCACCGGTGCTCTGGGTCCTTCAGGAATTCTGAAGGGTGCATGCCTGGCATCTGCCAAGTGATCCACTGCTGCCAAAGTCTGATTGGCTGGGAGCTCTCAAGGGCCAAGATTTCTGCTCTTAGTGTCCTTGAACCCAAGCTGGACCTGCTGCTGGCTATTTGTATGTCTAATTGGCACCTAAGTTGGTAGTCTTAGAATCAGACAGACAGTCATACAGCATAGAAACAGACCCTTCAGTCCAACTGGTCCCCACCAAACATGTCCCCAAACTAAATTAGTCCCACTTGCCTGCATTTGGCCCATATCACTCAACCTTTCTTACGCATGTACTTATGCAAATGCATTTTAAATGTTGCAACTATACCTACATCCATCACTTCCTCTGGCAGTTCATTCGCTAATCACTGTGTAAAAATGTGGTCCGTCATGTTCTCTATAAATCTTTCTCCTCTCACCTTAAATATATGCCCCCTAGGTTTGAATTCTCCCACTTTAGGGAAAAGACCTTTGCTGTTCACCTTATCTATGCCCCTCATGATTTTATAAACCTCTATAAAGCTCACCCCTCAACTTCCTACACTCCAGTGAAAAAGTCCCAGCCTACCAGCCTATTTTTTATAATTCAAGCCTCTATTCCTGGCAACATCCTGTTAAATCTTTTCTGAACCTGCTCCTATTTAATAATATCCTTCGTATAACAAGGCGACCAGAACTGCACAGAGTACTCCAGAAGAGGATTCACCAATACTTTGTACAATCTCAACATGAGGTCCCAACTCCTGTGGTCTAATGTGTGTGCAATGAAGGCAAGCACACTGAATGCTTTCTTAATCACCGTGTCTACCTGTGATGCAAATTTCAAAGAATCAAAGGAGGAGGGGTTGCAGTGCTCTGACTAGACCTTCAACTGGTGGATAGGAACAGAAGTAGACCATTATTCTAGATCAAGGTCAATCATCTCTTTGATGCCATGTTTCTGCACCACCTCCATAACTGTTAATGTTGAAAATGATGCAACTGATTGTCATCACCCAGACAGAAATCTTGCTTGATAGGTCACGTTATATTTAGTTTTTATTGAAAATTTTAAACAGCGTGGTTTTTCACTGACACCTGGTCATGCAGTGCTGCAGATTTAGTTTTAACAATAAGAAAGCTGAAGTTTATCATGCAAAAGATGATAAATAGGATACATCAAATTATTAATATATAACACAATTTGAAAGATTCCAAAACACATTATAAAGAAAATCACACCTATTCAAACACCAGAGTACATAGTATTAAAAAGTGTTTGCTTCTCTGTCACATCTATAGTTTTAACTTAATATTTCATTCAATTCTCCATCTTGTGAGTTTTGTAGCCTCTTCTTTGACTAGTCACCCAATTATGATTGGAATTTCTCAGCTTCAAATAACTTTTCTGGGTCTAGCCAAACATGTCTGTTCTGGAATTTTCAAACTAAAATCCTTATACAGAGATAACCTACTTCCTAATAGTTCTAACCGAATCCTGTCTTCCAGAGAAACTGTTTCACACATCTAACTTCCACCAAGACCTTCTGTAAACCGTACAACAAAAAATGTTCCAAACTATGGGTTTATCCCCTGAAAAGAAAAAATCCGGATCCTTCTACATATAGAAAGAAAGATAATGCTTACCAGTGTTTACAGCGTCCATTCATAAAATTATCCAATGCAATCGAATACCCATCATCACTTGTGTCATCAGCAAATTTAGCAATCATAACTTTTGTCCTTTTATCTAAGTAACTTAGATAAAATGCTATCATTTGAGGACTGAGCACTGATCCTTGCATTCACCACTGGCCACAACTTGCCAAACAGAAAAAGACCAATTTTTCCAACCATCTTGCCTGTTGGCTAGTAAATCTTCAATCCATGCCAATGTGATACCCCTTACACCATGAGATTTTATTTTGTACAATAAGCTTTAATGTGACATGTTATGAAATGCCTTGTGGAAATCTAAACATGATGAATCCACTGGTTCCTCTATGCAGGTTACTTCAAGGAATTCCAAGAAATTGGTGAAACATGACTTTCCTTTTCACAAATCCATGTTGACTTTATGTGATTAACTTGAATTTTTCAAAACATCTTGCTGCAACATCTTAAATATTAGCTTGGAATGCTTTCACTGATAGATCTTAAACTGACCGACTTGTAGATCCCATGTTTTTGTCTCCTTCCCTTTATGAATAAAGGAATTTCATTCATACTTTCAAATTTACTGGAACCTACCATAAGTTTTGGAAAATAAAACACAACATTTCTACTATCTCAGCAGCCACTTCCTTTAAGACACTCACCCTATCCCGATGCCAGTAGCGTGATGACTCCGCGCTTTAATATTTGACAACTCTCCTTGCACCTTGCATTGACGTAGTGGTATCCATGTGTCAATGACTGAGGCCCTCCTCCGGCCCATTAACCTTCCCAGCTAAGTCACTGGGCCAGTACAATCACTGCCCACAATGCATCACTCAGCAGGGCACCTCCAAATATCATGCAGCTCCCATCAAGATCAGAACAAGCCCCTCAAGGAGTTCTTAATGAGCTCTTCAACAATCTTAATTGTCTTTTTTTAAATGAATCTGCTAGTATCTTGAGGTCACCCTCCCATTTTGGGGATGGGGGTTAACTGCTGGCTCTGTGACCAACATTGGAAAACTGGTGTGTTGGCTGTTTATGGTTCACACTCACTGCTTTTACTATCCTTGGTGAGACCTGAAAATTAAACCCATGGACAATGCAGCACAGAAAAAGAGGCCATTTGGTCCATTTCATATATCTTCAACAATAATCGGCAACATTTTAGTGGGTTGTTACATTGGAAGCAATTTTTCATTTAAGAAATTTTATTTGTTGACAAGTTGACGGAGTTGAAGCTCTTGTCTGCTTCATTTCGTGTTCACCATATCCACTGTACTTCAGCCAAATGGCCCTCCTCAACCCTTTATTATTGGAATAAAAATGTCACTATTACAAAACGTAATCATAAAATTATAGAATCTCATTGTGCAGAAGGTCATTCAACCCGCTGTGCTTGTGAAAGAGACGTTCAGTTATTCCCACCTCACTGTTTTTTGTTTTTTGGCCTTGTAAAATTTTCCTTTTTTAGCATTTAATCCAACGTCTTTAAACAATTTACTATTAAATCTGCTCCCACTCACATTTTAGCACTCTTTAGCTCCACCTTCAATGTCATAATTACAACAAAATTCATCTCCAGACTCTAAGTCCTAGGCCTCTGCTCTGTAACTGGATCCTCAACTTCCTGATCCATAGACTGCAGTCAGTGAGGATAGATGACAATACCTCCTCAGTAATAATCCTCAACACTGGTGCCCAGCAAGGCTGTGTACCTAGCCCTTTACTATACACTTTATACGCTCAACTCTGTGGCCAAATTCAGCTCTACTTCCATTTACAAACTTGCTGTTGACCCATCATAGTTGGTTGGATCTTAAGAAATAAACAGGTCAGTGACATGGTGTAAAGACAACAAACTCTTCCTCAATGTCAGCAGAATGGAGGATCTGGTCAGTGACTTCATGAAGTGGAGTAGAGGATACGCCCCTGTCTGTATCAATGGTGGAGATGGTCGAGAGCGTCAAGTTCCTAAGAGTAAATATCGTGACCAATCCATCCTGGCCCATCCACATCGACACTATGGCTAATTCCTCTATGTCCTCAGAGGCCGAAGGAAATTGAACACGTTCACAATGACACTGACCAATTTTTATAGATGCACAACAGAAAGCATCCTGTTTGGGCACATCACAGCTTGGTATGGCAACTGCTCTGCCAAAAAGACGGTAAGAAATTGGCATTGTGAATGCAGCTCAGTCCATCATGAAAATCAGCCTTCCATCCATTGACTCCATCTACACTTCCCGCTGCCTCGGGATTAACGCCAACATAATCAAAGACCCCTCCCACCTTGGTTACAGTCTCTTCCACTCTCCACCATCGGGCAGGAGATACAAAAGTTTGAAAACACATAACAACAGATTTAAGAACAGTTTCTTCCCTGCTGTTATCAGACTCATGAACAGACCTCTAACATATTGCCTGCACCTTCTCTGTAGCTGTAATGCTACATTCTGCATTGTTCTGTTATCCTGATTTATTTGTGTAAGTTACAATTTGTCTGGTTAGCACACAATACAACACTTTTCACTGTATCGTGGCACATGTGACAATAATTAATCATTTCAAATATTAGGTTTCAGACCATTCTAACATGCTGCATTAAGAAGAATGTCCATGGTCTTCTGATTCTTTTAGCAATTATTTTAAATTTACATCTACTTCTCATCAAATTCTCTCATTGGAAATAAGGCCTCCCTATATAGTCCTATGAGGAATTGTGAACAGTCTCCAGATCAGTCTTCGGAGGGAGGTACAAAGGCTGAGGCAGTGCATAACCTGCAACAAGCTGCAAGATCTTCTGCAACATTACTGACCTCACAGCAATGTCATAAAATAACTGTCAATTACTGAATATTAGAAATTTGAATAGTAATTTCTGACAATGTTCAAAACTAGTTTTATCTCCTTGCAAGAATAATGCTTTGTAACACCGATGGTCGTAAACCATGGGAGAGAAGCCATCCAAAGCATGGGAATTAATTTCTTTTCCCTAATTTTGAAAACATCCAAGCTATGTTGTTACTCTGTTTGTAACTGGTTAATGAGCAAATAGAGTATCTCAAGCCCATTTCCTTCATTACCACTAATTATATTCAGATGTTAATTGTTATGGTGTTGCTTCAGGCGACAGGTTTTATAATTAATTTGCTTTCTGTTGACATCTCAGAACCTGGAACTTAAAAGACTTGCTTTCTATAAGCATCACTAAAGGCTAGGACTCCAATTCAAATTAAACCCTGTCTGCCAACAACGCAAAATTTAAGATGAAAGTGAAAATGCTTAAAACAAGGTCAATTTTCTTATTTGTACGTCATGGGAACACACAATTCTCCATATATTTTATCTGAGCTTCTGATCATTGAGCAGTGTCAAATGATGGACCTAGAATGATCACAGTGCAGGAGGAGACCATTTGGCCCATAATGTTCATGTCAGCTTGCCATAAGAGTTTCTCAGCTAGTCCCATTTTGTCCCTTCTCCTTTAGGCCAGGAGACTGTGTTCTCCTGTTGCTTACCCCTTTTGAAAGTTTCAGGTGAATGTGGTTCCATCAAACTCTCAGGTTCAAGTTTTAACCAGCCTTTGCACAAAAGCTTTTGCAATTATTCTTGCCAATCACCTTAAATCCGGAACAAAAACAGAAGTAGCTGGGCAAGCTCAACAGGTCTGGCAGCATTTATGAAGAGAAAATCAGAGTTAAGATTTCGGGTCGGTGACCCTTCCTGTTCTGGACCCGAAACATTAACTCTGGTTTTCTCTTCACAGATGCTGCCAGACCTGCTGAGCTTTTCCAGCAACTTCTGTTTTTGTTCTGGATTTTCAGCATCCACAATTGGTTTCTGCCTTGATTCAGAGTCCCCTAGTTCCTGACTCTTCAGCCAATTCCTTCTCCTCATTTATTCTGTCTAGATTTTGAATGTCCCCAGCAAACCTGCCCTCAAGCTTCTCCTCTCGGAGAAGAAGAATATTCTCAGTTTTTTTCCAACACATCACAGTATGAAAAGTTGTGTGTTCACAAATTAATTCTTGTAGATCTATTCTGCACCCTCCCTAATGCCCTCACATCCTGTCCAAAGTTTGTTATCCAGAATTGGGTACAAACTCCAGTTGAGGCCAGTCTATACTTCCTAAAGGCTAACAATAATCTCCTTGCTTCAATGCTCTCTATCTCTATAACAAAGCCCAAGGTCTCCACTGCATCATTATCCTGTTTCCTCAAACTGCCCTGCTGCCTTCAATGGTTTGTGCACATAAGCTGCCAAGTTCCGTTTTCACATGCACCCCACATTAAAATCATACCAATTAATTTATATTGTCTCTCCTCGTTCTTCCTCCCAAAATATATCACTTCACATTTCTCTGCATTAAAAACTTTATCTTCCAAATGTCCACCCATCCCACCAGCTTGTCTTTGGCCTCTTAATGTCGATCGCTGCTGTCTTCACAGTTCACAACACCTCCATGTTGTGTCTCATCTCCTAACTTTGAAACTGCCCTGCACACCCAAATCTAGGCCATTCATTTCAATGTGGAATAACAATGCTCCTGATACTGACCCCAGGGGAACCCCACCGGAGTGCGTCTTCCTCCAATCTGACAAAAAAAAAAGCATTGTACTCTTGCTTATTTCTTAGACAAACCCTGATGTCCAGAGGTAGTTGAAATCAAACAGCTGAGGCAGTAGCAGTGAAGGCTCACTGCTGGGTCAGACAACAGTGTATTCACTTCCCACCAGTTTGCTGCAGCCTTACAGGACATTGTCAAGGCCACATTTGGACTACCCGGTGCAGTTTGTAGTTTTCCCAGCTATAGGAAGCATGTCATGAAACTTGAAAGGGTTCAGAAAAGATTGACAAGGGTGTTGCCAGGGTTGGAGGGTTTGAGCTGCAGGAAGATGCTGAACAGACTGGAGCTATTTTCCCTGAAGCAGCAGAGGCTGAGGGATGACCTTACAGAGGTTAATAAACTCATGAGGGGCGTAGATAGGGTAATTAGGCAAGATCTTTTCCCTGGGGAGAGGGAGTCTAAAACTAGACAGCATAGAGGTGAGGGGGGTAGATTTTAAAAAGGACCTAAGGGCAACTTTTTCACACAGAGGGTGGTGCGTGTATGGAATGAGCTGCCAGAGGAGGTGGTGGAGGCTGGTACAATTACAACATTTAAAAGGCATCTGGGTGGGTAAATGGATAGGAAGGGTTTAGAGGGAAATGGGCCAAATGTTAGGAAATAGGACTAGATTAATTTTGGATATCTCATTGACATGGACAAGTTGGACCAAAAGGTTGGTTTCCATGGTGTACATCTCTGTGACTCTATGACTCCAGCACAAAAGAAAATGCTGCATATGCTGGAAATCCGAAATTAGATTTTAAGAAGAGGACTGGGAAAATGCTCAGCAGATCAGAAGGAGAAATAGAGTTCACGTTTTAGGTTGATGACCTTTCAATACAGAGATCTGTTATTTCTGGTCGCTCATTCAATTTGACACTATGCTACCATTCTATGGCCTTCAATTTCACTGACAAGCTCACTATATGGCACTTTATCAAGTGCCGAGGTGTAAAGTCACAACCATAGGGCAAGATACAAGAAACATTCAAAAGAAGGAAGGAGGAGGGCGGGTATCAATTTTACTGCACGCTGGGATTTTGGGGAAGTGGAGGAGTATGAAAAGCAGTTATTGAGCTTGGGGTATTTCAAGTCTTAAACCTCGTATAACTTGCGGCTAGGATAATTTTTGCCTAGAATTGGATCAGTTTGACATACAAGACATGTGATCAGAATTTAAGCAACAAAAGTGAACTGCCCTAAACCAACTGGAAACAGCACAGCACCATTAGCAGGAAAAATAATTATGGACTTTCACAAAAGCACAAGGGAATATGGATTCCATTCCAAGGCAAGCAGGAACTGTGACTAAAATGCTTGGTTGAAGAGATTGCTTAGTTTTCCCGTGGAACCATAGGACAGTATGACACATAAAAAGGTAAGCAGGCAGGTCGGGCAGGATTTTGTGGACAGGAAGACAGAGTTAACATTTCAATTCTGTGCTCTTTCACCAGTTCTGACAAAAGGTCACTGAACTCGAACATTAATGAACAGTTTCCCTTCACAAGTCTGAAGAGCAGATGAAAAATTGTGTCCACTCAGTTTTCAGACTTTGGAACACTCCTGTGGTTTTAAAGGACATGTGAACTGGTACTTCAGAATGAGGAACCTAAGGATTATAACAAAAAGTAGGGATTTGAATTAAGCATCACTACTATTTAACAGAACCAGCATAGGCTCCCTGGGCCAAATGGCCTCCTTCAGTATTGGGCCTTCCTATTATTCTATATTCCTCTTTTCAAGAAATTCCCCTTTCAATAAAATGATGGGCCTTTACCTCAATAATGTCTTCTGAAACAGAATCACATAAAATTTAACCTCCATGTGAATAACAACACTTGTTTTTAAAATTTTCACATCCATTTTCAATGATTGTCTTGAGTGTGCACCTTTATTTCTTTTTTCTCCATTTATTAGTGGGAAAAAATGTTTATTATTCCCCTTAACCAGCCATGCAACAAGGCAAGGCAGGCCCTGGTCTAACATCTCCTGTAAAATACAGCACCTCCAACAGTACAGTATTGCTCCTATGGGGGGGACACTGAGGGAGTTAGTCTGGATTAGCAAGGGTTAGCAACTTCTTGGGTTAAGAAAGAAAAATAAATGTTAGCCAGGACTTCCACAATCCAACAGCCACTGCTGGACGGGAAAATGTATGAGGTCTGAATTGGACTCAAAACTAAAAGAACATTCAACTCCTCGACACCATGTAACCTACTCCCATTTAATCTGTCAATTCTGAAGAACAATGCTGTAGGATGGAAGTTAGTAATGCAATTTAGCTTCCATAAATAGATTAACTCTTTGCTAAGATACTACTGGTAGATGGGTGGTTGTGTGGGGGTTCGGTGTTTCAGGTGGAAGAGAAAAGCATCTGCAGCTTTCAGCAAGTTTATTTAGCATCAATGCTCATTTGTAACCCAATTACATGAGATTGAGCAAATTTAATAGGCATTCCACTGCACAATTCATTGTTGATTTGTCTAAGTGTGGAAAATAGGCTATTTGCTTTATAACTAGAGTCCTATGGAGCTGCTTTTCAGTCAAAGAATGGCTTGATTTTAGATTGATTTTATAAAAGAAGCAGGTAGCCCATGAATATTATGAAAACCAAGAGTTTCATTGGGAGCTAAATGGGAAAATGCAGCAGTGTCCATCCCACTTAATATTGAAGGCACAATCCAGGTCTCTATTTGATACTTCATCAAAAGTAGCAAGCGAACTTCCATAAGGACTGAGATAAATGTCATTCTGATTGTAAGTTCTCAACATGGGTCTTGACCTTTGATTTCCCACATACTGCCTAGTTATAGAAGCATTGCAAAATGAAAAATAGATCATTTTTCCATTGACAGGCAGTCTTGCATGCTTATCAAATTTGGCGATCCCATTTGAATTCAGAGTCAATCTTCAAATAATTAAGAGGAGTAACCATGAGTAGGGTGCAGCTCAAAAGGAAGCTCAAACTATGAGTCAATCTGATTTAAGGTGGAGCTTGGAAACATTCAAGATTTAGGCTCTTCCCATTTACTGTTTATTCAGGGCAACTTCTGCTTTAAAACAAAATGAAAGGTTATATATTTGTCCAAAATGACAACAGTATTTTCAAAGCACCTGTATTGTCAGAAAATATCCCACAGGCTTTACAGGAAAGGCATCAAATCAAATTTGATTCGAGAAGGAATTAACACAGACTAGATTAAAGAGGTAATTTAAGGAGCATTTTAAAAGGTAGCTGTGAGAGGTAGAAAGGCAAATAAGTTTAATGAGTAAATACCAACCCTTAAGACCTAGGTACCTGATATCTTTGTTACTACCAACATCCAGGATGCACAGGAATTCCAAAACAGTGGAGGGTAAAGGTTTTGGACTGTAAGAGTTTACAGAGGGGGAGCAGAAGTAGGCTGTAGAAGAGGACGGGGAGATGTTTGAAAGCAAAAGTGAGAACTTTGCTGAAATGTGGAGTCAGTGTAGATCAATTAGTGCAACAAGTGCTGGATTTTCAGCATCTTCTGAGTTTGGACAGAATTGTGAGTGAGCTCGAAGTAAGGAAGGCGTTAAGGTGGAAGGTTGGCCAAGAAACGGTTAGCTTACTTCAGTGTTATACTCCTCCTGTTGCCTTCCATATAGCAGAAAATGTTTCCGTCAGCATCCCAGCTGATCTCAGTACTCTGTTCCAATAGGGTAACTCCAGTACTCTCAGATCACTGGCAATCCAAGGCTCATTTAAGTGGCACAATCAGCAGAGTGTAGTTACTAGAAAAGACCTCCAATTGACTGCACAACATTCATTGTGTTTCTGCACCCCTATTACATGAATTCCCCCCGTCAAAAAATATCTATCAGTGGAATCTTCTCTGGCCATAAATGACATGGGCATTGGAGGGACGTTTGGGAGAACCATGTCAGATCATCAGTGCGGAGCTTCCCATCAAGAGTAAAAATCTTATATTTCAACTAAACGGGATGAGATTGTCATTAGTAAGTGGCAAGAGGTCTGTCTGCATGTATTATCACACATTTACACCCTCACTCTTATGTCGTCTTATTGTTTCCCATTCTCTCATTCGACAGATAGAAACTAGACAGCGATAATTCCTGATATGAAAATCAGAACGGTAGCCTGGTAACTTCGGCTGAGATCTTGCTCCTCCAGCCCTCCATCAGTCACGAACGTTCCGGACACACTCCATTAGGAGTGACTGCACACACCTCCCACCCAGCAGGACCTCAAAGTCCCTGTTGACACAACAGGGTGCCAACATCCCTCTGCCCAACATGTCAGGAACCCATACAGGGGAGCTGCAACTGCATGGCTTGGCTTCAAGGAAGGAACTTGAACTCCCAGGAAGTCCCAGTGGTCCCGTGATGGGCAGGGGAATACGCTGAGTGGGGTGTCACGGGGCATGAGCATAGGTAATGAAGTGAGCTTCTTTATACAATAAAGAAAAGCCAAAACAGTAATGGCCACAAAAAGCCTAGTTAAAAACTATACACAAGATAAAAATTAGTGGTAAAATTTGTCGGGGCATATCTATGTAAAATGGTCAAGAAAGAGGTGCATGCCTGGTCATGTAGAGCAGCTCAAAGTAGGGGAGCATGGCATAGGCACAGTGTACAAAGAATTCCTCCTCAAACTGGGCCAGTGGCCCAAAAAAAAAAGAGCATCAGTGTGAATATGGCTTGGTGTGTTAACTGAGAGTTGGAATGGATAAGAGCACAAATTGGTGTTGGAACATAATTACACTTCCTATTGCTTGGTTTTCATTTCGTGATTCGAAAAGGTCAGAATGATTGCTCATATTGGCTGTCCAACATCCTACAGAGACATAACCAAAAGGAGCAGGAAGGAACTCACAGCTAAAGTGAACGGACATTGCAAGGAGTGAACGCTGGTCACAAATGTGCTGAAGAAGCATTCAAACTAGATCAGTTGGTGCTCTTACGTTCACGGTGTTACTCAGGCGTAAGACAAGCAACATAACTTTTTGACGATGAATACTGCGTGTTAGAGTGTAGTCAACCTATAGCTTTTAGTCATTTTAAGCATATGTTTGGAATGATTGCTAGACACAATCTGACACCAGAGTGACAAATTCATGCTGTCAATGCAATCGGTGTTATAAAAATCCAATCACAGGAACACAGGGCGTGTCATCCTAGCCTCTTCCAGATGGCTCTTTTATAACTTT
Source organism: Stegostoma tigrinum (assembly GCF_030684315.1). Lineage (NCBI taxonomy): Eukaryota > Metazoa > Chordata > Chondrichthyes > Orectolobiformes > Stegostomatidae > Stegostoma > Stegostoma tigrinum. Next base: position 17,012,275 of record NC_081376.1, read on the forward strand.
CAGGAAACAGGTGGCATGATAGAAGACAGGAAGATGAGGTTTAATTTCAAGCTAAGATCTTAATGGGATTGCAACCTATATTTAATGTAGATTCCCTTGACAGTTGAAATTTAGCAGCCATTATGGTACCTGTCTATCCCATGGAAGGAGGTGTTTGAGTAGTAGAATTGTGATAACAGTTTATACAACCTTCCTTCTAGGTTCATTGGAATGTGGACACATCCTTTATTGGAGTATTAAAGTAAGCAAAAAAGTACATGAAAATCAAAAAGTAAATTTGGGAGGGGAACACAATTCTAGTAGGAGATTAGACCGAATATAATGGTAAGTGGAAAAGATTAGTTACTCCACAAGAAGAGTGAAACAGCATAAAGCAGTGGATATAAAATATAACACCAGCAAATACAATCAAGATTATATCAGCAAGTAGAGTGACAGGGGGGTTAGAGTCCTGTGAGAATCCTATGGATAAAGTATAAAGGAACAGTAAATCATCACTTCTTGGAGAGAGACAGAACCCAAACCAGCACGAAACTTACGTATGTGTAGTTTTCAGGAAGGCAAGTATAGAAAACCAGTACAATCCATTTCCCAAAGTAGATGTTCAATGCCTCAGGGTAGGGGGACAATGAGGGAAGTGTGTGAAATCAAAATAGAAACAAAAGCATTCACTTCAGAATAGAAAATAATAAAGAAGGGCCACAGCCTGAAGGATTATCTAAACCAATAATCATCAACTGAACAGACAAAACATTCCAATAAATGGCAGCGAACATAAAAAAATTGATCTAGTTTGGCCAGCTCCATAGATTGAGTGTGTTGAGGAGGTGAATTAATGGGAAACAATCAAATGGTGTGGTGGCTATTTGTTCCAGCAGCATTTGTTAAAGTATAACAGAGATTGTTTTACCATGGCACTGTATGTCAGTGGGGATGAGAGTGGATGAATCTCCTTGTGGCTTCTTCAGCCCCACCTTTGGAAAATAGGTAAAAATCTGGTGGTAATTGAGATTTCTGAAAAATTTCCTAAATTACTGTGTGTGGTAGAACATTCAACACCAGATCATGGTTTCGTAACAGACTAAAAGGAGGAATTAAGAGAGCAGGCAGATGAAGAGGAACCAGGTCATAAAGGAGGATGCACAGAGTGGAAAGCCAGTGGTGGGGGGTGTCAGTGCTGGGAGTGGTCCTGTTCCTGGCAAATGCAAATTATTTTGAAACATAGAATTAGCAACTCTGCTTCGAGACTGTTAGCACCAAACCAACAGATCCCTGGACACAGAGTCAAGATGTTTCAGAAGGATTTAATAGAATTAACAGCTCGTGATGATTAAGAACAAATGAAGTTCAGAATAGCATTTGAAACTAAAAGTGAGAATATCAGGCACATAGGTTCTATGCTGCTCATGTAGTCTATATTTACATAGAGTTATTAAAATAATAGAAATGCTCCAAGGCACTACAATGGAGTGTTATCAGTCATAATTTGACACTAATCCACAAGACGAGATATTAGGACAGGCTAAGGCATGGAAGTGGGTTTTCAAGGAGCATATTAAAGGCAGAAAGGAAGGTGTCAAAGCTGAAAGGTTTGGGGAGAGAAATCCAAAAGTCAGGGCCAAGCCAGCTGAAGGAATAGCAATGGGCAGTGAAGAGGGAAGGGAAATCAGAATGTAAAAGAGTTCTGGATTGAGAAGGTTAAATATCGAGGTGGGCTGTAGAGAAGGAGGAAGTTACAAACATCGGGAATTTTGACCAGGATTAAGATTTGACAGACCATTAAAGGCAGGGGCCACACAAAAGCATATTAAAAGATCCGGTGTTATATACTGAGGTCATCTTTCTTCAAATCTAAGGGAGTCAGACTGAAATTGTGAAGTCTTCTGGTCGGGACATACCCAGAATATTGCATATTATTCGACACAGAATAGCTTAAAGACAACCCAGAAGCAATGCCAGAAAATTTGATTGTTGGCCAGCAACTGGGACAAAGAGAAATAGATGAAAATTGCTAATCCTCAAAAATAGATGTCTGAAGGATTCAAAGTTACGAAAAATACTTATAAAGGCTTGGATTTTCAGTCTCAGAATGATATTGACATATGGCAGCGCAGCAACATAAGTCAGAACAAGCTCAGAGCGGTTAGAATGTGGAACAAACAGCAATGAGGAAACAGTTTCAACATATTTAAGGAGAACCTAGAAAAATAAATAAGTAAATAAATAAAACGAGAAAGGAAAGAAGATGTGTTATTAGGTTGAAATAAAGGAATGTGGGAGTAGATTTACATCAAGCAAAAACACCAGCATACACCGGTCAGGTTCAATCGCCTGTTTCTGTGCTGTAAATATATTATGAGAGGAAACAGTTGAGTTAGGCATCGTGAGCTATTTCTTTACATAGAAGGTGACAACAGATGGAACAGGTTGGCAGGAAGAATGGTTGAGGCCAGAACATTGGACTCGTTTGAGAAACAGTTGAATCCCATAATGGGAACAGTAATCTACAGGGTACAATGCATTTCAACACAAAATGCTTGAGAGCACCAACATGGTCGCAACATTGAAACTTTTACATTACTTTAAACAATCAAACTCATGAGGCAAAATACTAGCTTAACTATATTACTCCATAACCAATTTACAGTTGAAGTGGGAAGTATAAAACTGCAAACACTCGAAATGTTGAAAGCATCAAAATAATTTGGATCTGAAAACCAAAACAAAATTAAGTTAGGTGCCACAGGCATTGCCATTTTGCAAAAAACAAGCTAAGAACATTCTGCCTGATGTCCATGTCAATATTGATCGCTCTGTTGCCAAAATTATAACAGCAGTCAAACTGGTCATTATCTCATCGCTGTTTGTGGGGCATTCCATTGTGCGTACTGGCCACCACGTTTCCTGCATTAAAATAGTACATTATTGGCTATGTACCATGGTCATGTAAGGTGCTATACAAATGCAAGTTGTTCTTTTTTAATAATGCAACAGCTTTCCATAATTAAACTCTGCAACCTATTCCCAATTCCCTCTCATTGGCCTTTCTTCACTGTGGCCGAAAGTAGAAGACCATTTAAGAAAGACTTGCTTTCAGGGGAGTTATGTCTCATAAGTTATTTCTGGGCTCTTGTAGATTTGAGCCAAGTTGAACGCCTGCCCTGGTTCCTGGAATGATAAAAATGTGTCGACAGAGTCATAACCCTGAAACCTAAAAGTCACAGCACTTTCACATTATGCTCAGATAAGCATCTTAAAAACTTTGATGGAATCAAAAGAAATTTTTGGAATCTTCCTGAACTGTACTGATGTTTTACAAAACTGGAGCCTGTCATTTTTTATGACCACCCCTAATCTTTTTAGTGTGGAATGATATTGAACAATGGAGTACGCTTCTATTTTAGGCAGCAGTGTCAGAATTAAGCACTCCATGACAACCTGTTTAGCTAGAAGTAGATTAAAGCTTCCGCTCCTGTCTTCCTGTGTCTCAGACCCAACGTGCAGAACAGTGCTCTCTACGCGTTTCTCTATCTATTTCCAAATCTATCATCTGTGGTCTGAGCAATGTTGTCATCCGGCACCAATTTGGAACAGTTTAGAGCTGCTGTCTGATGCCCAACAGTATTTGCATTTTGAGCTCATGGTAACTCAATTCATAGAAAGACCCTAACACCAGGAAATGATGCATCCTACTAATCTGAGCTGCATTTGAAATGAAGTCATGCAGCTAAAAGACCACTGACAGATTCGAGGGACAATTGCACTAATCAGGCACTTACACAGTACAGGATGAAGATTTTGGCAATCATACTACCTGGTGTGTGAAATGCATGCAGTGTCCGACCGTGTGTGATACAAATTCTGTCCATAGGTAATCTTAACCATGTTGTTGGTCTTAACAGATTGATCATCGTCATGTTTGGAAGGCAGAATTGATCACAGGCAGTCTTAAAAGTATTACCTTTAGGGTCAGAATGCACAAAGACAATCCAAGGTGTCACAGGCTGCACAAAGGCATTGGCTGATTTCCTCTCACATTTGAATTGTGAATATTTACGGGCATGTTTTTATATGCAATGCTGCCTTTCCTGGGTGTTGTAGGAGGGTGTGGGAATGTGTGGGACAAGGTTTCAATAATTGTATTGAAGGCAGTTTGGCCTGTCTTTGGAAAAAGCCCACTGGGTCAATGGTCCATGTATTAGAGACATTCCATGCCCCTGCTTGTTGAGTCCCGAGTGCCTCACTGTAATCGAGGATTGTGCTGAACTGTCACCTGTGTGCAGTGCAAATGCTGACTGCTCATAGTGTTGTATTCCTTATATTCCCCACCCAGGTTCATTGGAACCATGCCCACTGGATCCAGCCACAGTAGGAGTACAATCACTGCCACTACGGGTGACACAGAGTAACAGAGTAGGAATGGATGCACCAGCAAGCCCAGGACCTCTGGCCGCTGCTGAACAGTTTCTACATGAAGGGGCCACAGCTGAAAATCCCCTCAGGATGTAGAGGGCGTACAGAAATCCAGACGAATGAGCCTTATTACCACTGCAGACTGAGGATATCCTGGACACCATCACAGAACTGTGTCATCTACTGGAGCAGGGCTTGTGTTCTTAAGGGATTGGATGGCCATCCCATCCCAGTGGCTGTCATGGTAACAGCTGTACAAAATTATTATGCAACTGACTGCTTGCAAGGAGTCACTGGGGATCTGTGTGGGCTTTCCCAATCCTTAATCCACAAGTCTATCAAGACTGTTAGAAATGCAATTTGTTCCCGATCACACCATTTCCGCTGGTTTTCCCCACGGTGTGGTCAGTCTGAACAGTAAGTTTTACCAGGATTTTCCCAGGTACAGGGTCCTGCAGACTACGTACACACATTGTGTTGACAGGGCCATTTCATAATGCTGCTGGTTCCATCAATAGAAAAAAAAAATCAGCAGCATGATGAAATCCCCCACCCCAGGGAAAAGACACTTACCAGTAACCCTATCTATACCCCTCATGATTTTATAAACTTCTATAAGGTCATCTGGCAACCTTCCACACTCCAGTCAAAAAAGTCCCAGCTTTTTTTTTAATAACTCAATTAAAAGATATCTATAAAAATCCAAAGTGCTAATGCATATAAATTAACTTCCCTTCACACATTTTCAATTCTCTTTCTTCATGCCATATCCCAGTTGAGGGGGTGGTGGTGGGGGGGGGGGGGGGGGGGGGGGGAGGGCGGGGGAGCTGCCCAGTGAGCAGCCCTCATTGTAATCCCAATTTTCAACAGCCAGGAGCAAGTTCACAGTTGAGGAGGAAAAGCTCTTCTGCTTTGGGGTGGAGGGGTACCTTCTGCAGTGCTTTGCCAAGAAACAGGAATTTATTGATTGGAAACTCTTGAGAAACAGTTAAATTCATAAATCTTTAGTATAACAGCCGGTGTTGAATAAAATATGCCAGTAATATTGCCGTCAAGAAGGGTTCTAGCACAAAACACTCAAGCTGCTATGCAACAAACAGCATTGAATACATTTGGATTCCAAATATAGATTATAACATTGGTAGTTTATTTTGTGCAACATCCTGAACCATGAGTAGATATATTAGACTTTATCTAAAGAACACCCTCTTGAGCTGCCAGCTTCTGTTATATTCTGTTTTCGGCTTGTATTGCCAGGAGTTTAATATGGCCCTTTAGCACCACACAGATTTTCCAGGATTGTTACAGTGAGAGCACCCTGGGATCATATTTTTGGAGGGTGGACCCAGTACTGCAATTAAACTGGAATCAAAATTCCAACAGCCTCAAAATCTCCAGGCTACTTGTGAGCAGCACCACTCGAGGCAAAATAGAGGAGCTCACATAGTCTCTTGGCCAATATTTATGCCTTAACCAACATTACCAGGAATAGATTAACTGATCATTTCTCATTGCTTTACGTGTGATGCCCCAGTGTGTAACTAGGCTGCTGTGATTCCAACAATATAACAATGGCTACATTCCAGAAATATTTCAACATGATTAAATTAATTTGGGATGCCCTGGAGATATGATTGGTGCTTGAAAGCGCATGTTTTTCTTTCTTCAAAAGGCACTACCAATTTAAATTGTGACGCATTAGAATTGACTTCATGAAATAATATCAAGATTTGAAGCGATCCAGACAGGCATTGTAAGTATATCGTCAAATTTGATGTTCACAAAACATGCTTATATTGTAAATGAGGTCTCCACTAGTCAGTCCCAATGCTAAATACCACAATTTCCATGGCTGTTAACATTTTTGCTTGGATTCTTTAATAATGCATTCAGTTCTCAAGTATCACATTTTTAATGAATTATTGGGTCTGCTTTCACTGTATCTACAGGTTCTTCTTCTTGTCTGAATTATTCCTGTATTAGACCAGGATTGCATTCTTTAAATTGCCTAATGCTTACCTATTTAAAGTGGTTTCGTGATCAATTTCCCCAGCTCTCACGCCTAGAATGTACATGTTCTCTACAGTCTCCCTCTTTAACTTTTCAGCCTGGCCTTATGACATCCGTGTGCTCCAGCAGCCATACCCTGTTCAAGCTTCAACTTGGCTTTTAACCCAATCCTCAAAATCAGGTCAGCTCACTGTCTCAATACTGATTTGTGACTGCTTCTACAGACCACTGCCTCGTGATATAGCTCATACCTCTACCATGGAGCTTCCTCTGTTCCTGCACAACTTCTGTCAGGCCTGAAGTGTTTTTTTTGCACCAGTCTGAGATTTCACCTGTTTTCAGTGCTGCCACAAGGGTTATGGGGTTCACTGTCATCAGCTGTGTCTACTTGTTTTCAAAACTTCTCCTCCAGCTAAATATTATTTTACTCTATTTTTGACCGTTGAAGACCTAAAGGTCTATCTTTTATTGGTTGGCACGCTTTTAAAAAAACAGTGCTGATCACTGTTTCCCACCAAGATGTGGCTTGTGCTGACTGTCAATTGCATGTTGCTGCTCACCATGTTATATGTAGATTACTTCAAGCCCAAAATGATCTGGAACAGATGAGGATAGCCACTTTTCTGGTCCAAATATAAAGACCGCTGTTGACTAGACATTATGAAGTTAATTGCATTCCTGCAATTATTTGCTGATTACACGAATATCATGTACATTACTGCAGAGATTGGTAGGAGCAGACTAAACTTGGATCTGTCTCCTACAGTGATAATGGAACTGCAGATGCTGGAGAATCCAAGATAACAAAGTGTGGAGCTGGATGAACACAGCAGGCCAAGCAGCATCTCAGGAGCACAAAAGCTGACGTTTCGGGCCTAGACCCTTCATCAGAGAGGGGGATGGGGAGAGGGAACTGGAATGAATAGGGAGAGAGGGGGAGGCGGACCAAAGATAGAGAGAAAAGAAGATAGGTAGAGATGAGAGTATAGGTGGGGAGGTAGGGAGGGGATAGGTCAGTCCAGGGAAGATGGACAGGTCAAGGAGGTGGGATGAGGTGGTAGGTAGGAAATGGAGGTGCGAGGAAGGGATGGGTGAGAGGAAGTACAGGTTAGGAAAGCAGAGACAGGCTGGGCTGGTTTTGGGATGCAGTAGGGGAAGGGAAGATTTTGAAGCTTGTGAAGTCCACATTGCTACCATTGGGCTGCAGGGGTCCCAAGCGGGAATATATGAGTTGCTGTTCCTGCAACCTTCGGGTGGCATCATTGTGGCACTGCAGGAGGCCCATGATGGACATGTCGTCTGAGGAATGGGAGGGGTAGTTGAAATGGTTCGCGACTGGTGTGGCTTCCTCTATATTGGGGAAACCAAGCAGAGGCTTGGGGACCGCTTTACAGAACACCTCCGCTCGGTTCACAACAAACAACTGCACCTCCCAGTCGCAAACCATTTCCGCTCCCCCTCCCATTCCTCAGACGACATGTCCATCATGGGCCTCCCGCAGTGCCACAATGATGCCACCCGAAGGTTGCAGGAACAGCAACTCATATTCCGCTTGGGAACCCTGCAGCCCAATGGTAGCAATGTGGACTCCATAAGCTTCAAAATCTCCCCTTCCCCTACTGCATCCCAAAACCGGCTCAATTCTTCCCCTCCCCCCACTGCATCACAAAACCAGCCCAGCTCGTCCCCTCCCCCCACTGCATCCCAAAACCAGCCCGGCCTGTCTCTGCCTCCCTAACCTGTTCTTCCTCTCACCCATCCCTTCCTCCTACCTCAAGCCGCACCTCCATTTCCTACCTACTAACCTCATCCTACCTCCTTGACCTGTCCATCTTCCCTGGACTGATCTATCCCCTCTACCTATCTCGTTTTCTCTCCATCTTCAGTCTGCCTCCCCCTCTCTCCCTATTTATTCCAGAACCCTCTCCCCATCCCCCTCTCTAAAGAAGGGTCTAGGCCCGAAAAGTCAGCTTTTGTGCTCCTGAGATGCTGCTTGGCCTGCTGTGTTCATCCAGCTTCACACTTTGTTATCTCTGTCTCCTACAGGTTCCTTTCTTTACTCTCACCAAGTCCCTGTAACATCAGCATAGTAGACGGTGCTTACTGCACTCAATCAAGTATTAAATCCTTTTAGACGCTTTTGACAGACAATATCCACCACCTCTTTAGAGGTAATTTAATTTTAATCTTAAGATTATTGTGGAAAAAAAATGTTCTCATCTCATAAGTTGAGTCTTCCTGCTCGGCCTGCAGTGTTCATCCAACTCTACACCTTGTTATCTCAGATTCTCCAGCATCTGCAGTTCCTACTTTCTCATCTCATGACTGTTTCTTTTGCCAGATATCTTAAACCATTCTCCTCTGGCTATTAATCTTCCTGCCATTGGAAACAATTTTTCCTTGTTTGTGCTGTCAAAAAACATTGTAATTCTGAACACATTTATTAAATCGGCCCTTACCCTTCTCTTTAAAGAGAACATTCCGACATCCTTTAATCACTTGTTATAAATGAAGTCCCTCAATCCTTTTATTAAACCTCCTTCACAGTTTCACCCGAGCATCAACATCCTTCCTGAAGTATGTGCCCAGAACTGGATGTAATTTTCCAGTGGATTCATAATGAGTGATTTATAAGGTCGCAGCATAAGTTCTTTCTGTTTGTTCTCTCTACTTCAAATGATGAAGCCAAAGGTTCCTTGCATTTTGTTAATGGCCTTCTAAACTTGTCCTGCTGGAGGATTGGCATACATAAATTCTAAGGTTTTACTGTTCGTTCACTCAAATTAAAGTTGCACCGTTGTATACACATTTGAATAAATGTTATGTGGTCACAAATCTAAAATGCTTTAATTATTAAATAATAACCTTTTAAAATATCTGCCAAATAATCTCATTGGTCATCACTAATGTAAGAGGTCAAAAGACCAGCAATTATATCCTCGACTACATCAATTTAGGAAGTAGTTCAGAAGATGCCCTGCCTTCCTAAAATGTTAATGACACCACAGAGGCACAATCAATGACCTTTTACAATATTATGTATATCTTCATTGCCACTAAGTGCAGTATTAGCTAATCCTCATGTTCAAAACCGTATCATGCATCCAATGTGACTAAAAGGTATTGAACTGTGCTGGATCCTAAAATATGTTAGTCTAATTTCTATTCATTAAACTTTGAGGAGTTGCTGTTCCCAACCACTGTGCCATCCCAAACTGGCTGCTTAACAATATCTACGCACACAGTTTAAATATACTTGAACCAACATGCCTAAGGAATTCTGTCATATCGTTAAAACTCCTAATGTAGATGTAACCATCTGAAAATGCTCCCAAATCAGTTGAAAAGCACAGAGTACATTCAGATAATGAGATTTCTGATCAACCAAGACAATGACAAAGACCACTGCAAAAACGATATGGAAGAGTGTTTGGAAAAGTCATGCAGATAGTGGACTTCTATTAATATTGCGAAATAACCCAACCAAATGTTCAATTCCTTGCACCATCCCATTCATAATCGCTCATCTGAAATGCAAAGACTCATACCAGTCTAGGCTTCGTGAAAGTAAATGTGAATCAAGTTTGCTACAAATCGTTGTTTTCAGGTTTTTGAAATGACTTGAAGTGCTCCCAGCAAATTTAATAATAAACATTTAATATTCATGCCAACATGTTAACTTGCAGCACTGATCCTGGCAAAGCAGACAACAGCTCATTGGAAATACATCACCAGCTTGTATTCTATTCCTTGCTACTGGCAGCAACATATATGTTTTAAAATAAGAATTGTTCTGTGAATTCTCAGTGCTGTGAAAGGAGAAAAGTCGAAGGGTAAATTCTGCAGTTTGTAGTCTCGCTTCAGAGAGTGTAATCAAGGCCTACACTCACATTAATCTGTATCCTCCCCAGTGCAGGAGCTTTGCCATATCGTGAAAACATTCCTTTGAAGGTACAAACCCAGAAGTAACAACACTTGCACTGCGTCCTAAAAAGCCCTAAATTAGGGATGGCATGATGCTTCAACAATTAGCACTGCTGCCTCACAGCACCAGGGACCTGGGTTCAATTCCAACCTCAGGCGACTGTCCGTGTGGAGTTTGCACATTCTCCTTGTATCTGTGTGCCTTTCCTCTGGGTGCTCTGGTTTCCTCCTACAGCCCAAAAGATATGCAGGTTAGGTGAATTGGTCATTGTGTCCAAGGATATGCAGGTTAGCCATGGGAATTACAGGGATAGGGCAGGGATTCTATTATGTGTGCTTATTTCCAGTGCTGTGATGATCCATGCAGCCACCTTTGTTGCTATCTCCCTTACCTTATAAACTAACAATCCCCCAGCCTCCAAACTCTTTGCTTCTCAGCTCTGAAGACTTTCCTATTAACTCTAGTCCTTCCTTGTGAGCTCTTGGGCAAGTCAGCTCACCCTACTGAATGAGTTGCTGCTTAAGATGGAGGTTGCTATCAGCATATATTTTAGAAGTAGGAAGCTACAGGGCCTGTTTGGTTTAATGTGGTAGAGGAAAACCAATTCCTGCACTGTGTTTCTTGTTGTTTACAAGATATAGTTTATCACTGTGCAACAACAAGTTGCAAGTTATGTTGATATGAAAGATAGTGTAACAGAGACTTTGAATAGGGCCCTTGTGGTTAAATGACGTCGCTACATCAGAATCAAGAGGCCTGCGTTCAAATCCTAACTGCTGCAGAGGTGTATCATAACATCTCTGAGCAGGTTGGTTTGAAAATATCTACTACATGTAAGATGGGAAGTTAGATCTCTTTCCTTTAAAATCTTAAGCTATTCTCCTCACAAGTCCATATGACATCATCCTATTGGCTGCATTCAACTCGAACACTGACCTTCATCCCTCCTATCCTTTCCAGATCTAACTACTCCCTAAGACTCAACTCTGTTTTGATCTCATCCCAACTCCACTTCCCCCTGCTACTATTCAGTTTGAAGACATTGTTCAAGGCACCTCTTCTTCACAAAACCAGACAACCTCCTCACCAACACTATCTAGTCATTGTTTTCATTGGATTGTAATTATGCATGATTGACGGATTCCTTCCTCACATTTTGGCCTGGATAAATCCTGGGACCTACAACTCTAGCCGTGGAAGGGAATCAGAATGTATGGACAAAGTAGGATACACATTGCCCTATATTCAATTCCACATGTAGAAGGTGTAATGAAGCAGATGTCAACTCCCGCCCCCACCCCTACCTTTGACAACTAAAACTAAAACACCCACAGAGGGTCAACTCACTTCATAATCTTTTAAGAAATGTAGAAAGTGGTATAACCTGCTTCTCACCCCAATCTGTTAGAAAGGGGTGGTTTAACTAAAATGAAATCCTTTCACTCACTCTATAATCAACACCTAACAATTTATTATAACTTTAACAACTAACAGAACTACTAACTGAACAATTTCCCCATTAACTACTAACTATTCTCAAATAAAACTAAATTCTAATGGTATGTTATTCCAATAAATACAAGTCTCACTTAAATAAACCAAAATAATAAAAAAATTAAGCTTAACCTCTCAAAATTACAGTCAGGATACATCTTCCAGAATGCTCCGCACCCTCTTTGCTGATCCTCAGTCCGGAATGCCTTTCTCCATCAAATTCTTGTGTCAGGAATATCAGCTAAGTGTGCCACTATGCTACAGTTAATTGATGGTTATTCTGAGAGCTAAGAGAATTCTGTGCAAGCCAGTAATTTTCTGGCTTGAGCTAATAGGTTGTTAACTCTATTAAATGGCAGTTGTTCTCACACCAATTTTCAAATGCCCTTTTCTTTTATGCCTTCAATGACCTATCAATTTCTTATAATAGGATTAGTCAGATTATCAAAACCAACAGATTTAAATTTATCTTTTAGTCTCTAAAGTGCATGATTTAAATTAATTAGTTCATATTCAATCTAGTGGCCTAAACAATCTACTGCCTGAGTTGCTAACCACATAGCCCGCAACACAAATGTTTCAATTTCAGGAAATCTCTGTGCAGCCGCACTTTTTTTTAAAAAATCTCTCAGCCTATAAAAAGTGCATCATCTTTTAAAAAGAACATGCACTTTTCTACCATTATTTTACAAACATCAAATTCTAATGTCCTGTCTTCCAACCACAAATACTCTTACCCAATTTCTCAACAAGAGGCTACAAACCTAAATTGCAACATCCAGAATCTAGCAACTCAGACTGAAAAAAACCAGCAGGTTGGATGACATATCAATTAGCCAGTATTTAAATCTAGGAAAATAGTTTTAGTTTGTGCAGAACTCTGACTTGACATTTACTTCTGATCCAGCAATGTCATAGCTTTAAAGCTCTTGTCCTCGAGTTGAATTCCTTCTAGCATCAAATCCCTCTCTATATCAATAAAGGTCCTTATTGGAGACAGGCAGTTTCATGTAGTTAAGGCCACAATCAGTTTGATGGATTTATTGACCTCCGCAATTTACAATCCTCCATGATCTCCGCACATCTCTAATTTTGGACATTCTTTTTCACTCTATTGAGGAGATGGTTCCCTTAGTCGCCTGGGCCCAAAATTATGAAATTCTTTAACAAAGCTTTCAACTTGTCTACATTTCCTGACTCCTTTAAAACCAAATCTTTGATCAAGATTTTGGTAACCTACCCTAATACTTCTTTATGGGGCTCAGTGTAAATTTTTGTCTCATTGTAAGAGTTAAGAGCAGGGGTACGCCACTCAGCCCCTCAAGCCTGCTCTGCCATTCAATGCAATTATGGCGAACTTCACCTCAGCCTCAAATCTATTTTCATGTCCACTCTCCAGAAGCCTTCAACTCTGTACAAATTAATAACCTATCCATCTCCTCCTCAAATTTACTCAATGTCCCACCATCCCTGGGGTAGTGAATTATTGAGAAGTAATTTCTCTTCATTCCTGTTTCAAATCTATTACTCTTATCCTAAAACTATGATCCCTCATTCTAGATTGATTGCCTGATTTGAGGAAACATTCTTTCTAATGTACCCATGAAATGCAGTGGTATGTTTTGTTTAGGAGTACACTAAAAGACACGATATAAACCCAAGTTGTTGTTGTACTTTTTGTACTTAATATTGCCTTGCTGCCCATGGGGCGGTAGGATTCATTTTGAAAATATTTTCCTACATTCCCCACCAACCTCTCCACTCTCTCCCCTGCCCACACACCCATAGACTTGTTCTTTAGATAAAATGGTGGATCTTAATCTGCACTTTTCCATTCATTGATAGAAATTCACTGAAGTACTTCCTATCAGACAACTGGATTAGACAAGACCCCACATCATTAAATTTCCTTATGTGCAGGTCTGAAATACTCAAACACTCATCAATCACACATTAAAGTTCATTCTGCAAGGATTGAGCATAATACATTTTGGCTTGGGCATCACGTAACAGAAAGAAAGATTTCCATTTATACACCCCTTCCACCAGACTTTCAAACTGCATTAATAGCAATTCTTTTGATGTGTGCCACAGTGATGACGTAAGAAAAGTAGCAATCAATTTGCGTCCAGCAAACTCTCACTAACAACAATGTGCTAATGACCAGACAATCTGATTTTTGACTGAAACAAAATATTGGTTGAAATTTTCCCCATTCTTCTTCAAAATCATGCTTCAGGTTATTTTATGTCCTCCTGACAAGAATTACATGGCATAACTGCACCTTCCAAATCCAAGACCACTTCCATTTAGAAGGAGAGAGGCAGCAAAGACATGGGAACACCATCGCCTGCAAGTTCATCTCCAAACCACTCACCATCCAGACCTGGAAATATATTGCTGTTTCTTCTGTGTGGCTGGGTCAAAAACCTGAAAACCCCTCCTTAGTGGCGTTGAGAGTCAGCACCAGAACTGCAGCAGTTCAAGAAGGCAGTGCACCACCATCTTCTCAAGGGCAACTAGGGACAGACAATGAGTCAGCAATTCCCATGGACTAAAAAAGACATTACCCCATACGGAACTAAACTGCCTCAGCGCTTCACTGCTGTGCTTGTATTAACTTGGATGCCAAGTCCGAGAGTGAGACGTAAACCTAGAACCTTGTACTTGCTTTTACATTATAAAGCCAGAACCAATTTCATTTTGTGCTATTTTAAATTTAAACAATCCGCCAATAATTGGGCCAGCCTTTTACAGGAAAGATGTTCTATTCTCCAGGGAGTAGGTGTGTAAACTTGATAAGGATTTGTAATCTCTTGTTTGCCTTATTCAGATTGCATCATTGCAGTTCAAAATGATCAATGTTACATCTTGCCTTCCCAAACAGAATGGATTAATGATGTATCAGTGAAAATGGGAACTGCAGATGCTGGAGAATCCAAGATAATAAAATGTGAGGCTGGATGAACACAGCAGGCCCAGCAGCATCTCAGGAGCACCGGAGATGCTGCTGGGCCTGCTGTGTTCATCCAGCCTCACATTTTATTATCTTGGATTAAAGATGTGCTCTGCTTATGGTCCTTCCTGCACTCACAAACCAACTATGGTTATTAAATCATAATCAAAATGCACATAAATAAGACAAGGAGCTACAGATACTGAAGATCTGAAGCAAAAAAAACAATTCTTTTAGCATCTGTGGAGAGAATGCAGAGTTAACCTTTCAACGCAGTGGCCCTTCTTCAGGATATGCAGGGATGTAGAGAGAGGTTAAAATTAGATCAGCTGTGATCCTGTTGAATAGCAGAGCAGATTTGAAGGGCAGAGTGGCCTCTCTTATTCCTTGTTTGTGTGTTTGTACATTATGAAAGCACCAGGGTTAGAAACTGAAACTCAGCAAAATTCTGTGTTATAGTCCCTGAGGAGCTTCTGTTGCAGCTGTTGTAAAATATTTGAATTTTTTCTGTGTCAAATCAGCATATTTGACATCTCTTCAAAGTTTAGCTCCTTATCACAGCCTGGTCTTGGTCACCAGTTTTCTTTGTAAACCTACGTTGTTGTTCTAGACAAAATGAATCTATAAATGATGACACACTAAATGTTAGCAATGCAGGTCTTCAATCCTGTCCAAAAGACCAGGAGCATTCCAAATTTTTGACAAAATTTGACCAAATATTTGAGCTTTGAGGAAGGGTCACTGGACCCAAAACATTAATTTTGACTTCTCTTCTTGGATGCTGCCAGATGTACTGAGCATTTCCTGCAATTTCTATCTTTGTTTTTGACAAAAGGATTTTGAAATGGCAGACGTAGTGGAATAAAAGATAGTCCAATGGCATTGTATTAGTCCAATTTTCCCTTAACAATCTGCCAATGTTGATCTGAACAGCAAAACAGTTAAACGCAGTTCTTTCATCCAGACTTGTGCCTAGAAAGTGAAGTGCTATTTTCATACAAAGGTATTCTGAAGACATGAATTTGTTACTAAGTTGAGGAAGAGCAGTTCCTATTCTTCGAGAAACCCGAAAGCAGAGTTTTCAAGATGGTTGTAAAGTAGAAAGCGAAGGTCAAGCAGATGGCAGTGATTAGAAACTTTGGATTTTTAACAGTGTTGATACTGCATGAGTAATAGAATACTAAATGTGTAAGGATTTTCTTACAATTAACTGGTAAAAAGAATTAGGTAGCATGGAAGGGTTAGAAATTCCAAGTGGTATGGAGGATGGGGAAATGGCACATCTCCACCAACAGGACAGAATGTAGCGCACAACCAATTCCCATTGGGTTTCTAGCCTCTGCAAACAAAGTTATACAATGAGATTAGTCGGAAGGGGATTTGGGAGGAATTCAGAAAAAAAGAGAGGGAGGGTATCTTTGCTCAGCTCTATTGCTCCCAACATCAATGGGATGAGTATGTGGCTACTCTGACCATTGCAGGAATTTGATTTGGGTTCACAAATGAGATAAAATAGGCCAAATACTATTTCCACCTATAGCCACTTGCATGCTCATTGCCCAACATACATGAGTCAAATAGCTCATTCAGGAACACCTCAGAAACAGACTTGCTACTGTGGAGTCATTGGGATCCTTTCCCACCAAGTTACAAGTGACCCAATGCAACAATCCTAGTTGGAAAAGCAACATGAGATGTGAGAATGTTCACTCCCAATAGTCCTTGATCTTGGA
Source organism: Stegostoma tigrinum (assembly GCF_030684315.1). NCBI lineage: Eukaryota > Metazoa > Chordata > Chondrichthyes > Orectolobiformes > Stegostomatidae > Stegostoma > Stegostoma tigrinum. The sequence continues at coordinate 17,028,806 of NC_081376.1, forward strand.
TTTGTACACATTGGGAAATCAAGCATGGGGGTATTGTAGCTCAACATGACATAAAATGTGCTGACTGAACAAGTAGGTCAGCTCAACGTAGGTTTACAAAGAAAACTGGTGACCAAGACAAGGCTGCGATAAGAGGCTAAACTTTGAAGAGATGTCAAATATGCTGATTTGACACAGAAAAAATTCAAATATCTTACAACAGCTGCAACAGAAACTCCTCAGGGACTATAACACAGAATTTTGCTGAGTTTCAGTTTCTAATCCTGGTGCTTTCATAATGTACAAACACACAAGGAATAAGAGAGGCCACTCTGCCCTTCAAATCTGCTCTGCTATTCAACAGGATCACAGCTGATCTAATTTTAACCTCTCTCTACATCCCTGCATATCCTGATAATCTTTCATCCCCTAAGTAATAAGTATCTATCTCTGCCTTAAAAATATTTAAAGATTCTGTATCCATGGGTGCTTGAGGAAGGAAATTCCAAAGACACTCAACTGAGAGGAAACATTTTTCCTCACCTCTGTTTAAAAAGGGTGACCATTGATTTTTAAAACTAAAACCCAGTACCACAGCAGAAAACATCCTTTCCACAGCCACCCAGTCAAGTCCCCTCAGGAACTTTTATGTTTCAATTAAGCCACCTCTGACTCTTTGAAACTCCAGAGGATATAGGTCTAGCCTGACTACTCTTTCCGCATAGGACTATCTGTTCGTGCAAGGTCTCTGAACTGCTTCTAACCCATTAACATCCTGCTGTACGTACACTGGCTAGTAATATTCACAGTACTCCAGATGTGGTCTCAACAATGCCGTTTAAGACTGGAGCATAACCTCCCTACTCTTTGCATTCAATTCCCTTGAAATAAACTACTAATTTCTATTAGTTTTCCTGATTACTTGATGTACCTGCATACTAAACTTCTGCATTTCATGTATCAGGACACCCACGTCACTCTCCATTTCAGACCTCTGCAACTGCTGAATATTTACACTCCTTTCTTTCTCTTTATTCCTTCTGTCAAAATGGACAGTTCACACTTTCCCGCATTACACTTCATTTGTTGGATCTTTGTCTATTTATTAAAACTATCTACTTCCCCTTATAGGCGCCTCTTCACAATTCACTTTACTACTTGTATTTGTGTCATCACCAAATTTAGTGACCACACCGTCAATCCTTGCATCCAAATCACAAGTATAACATGTAAAAAGATGCGACCCCAGCACTAATCCCTGTGGCACACCACTCATGATATCCTGCCAACCTGAAAAAGACCTAGTTATTTCCAACTCTGTTAACCAGCCTATCCATGCCAATATGTTACTCCCTGAACTATGAATGTATTTTCTGCTATAATCTTTGATGCAGCACCTTATCAAATGCCTTCTGGTAATCTAAGTTCAATGCATCTACTGGTTCTCCTTTATCTAAAGCATAAGTTATTCCTTCAAATAACTTCAAAAAAATCAGTTAAGCCTGATTTCCCTTTGAACTTACCCAAGTGCCTTGTTACATCTTTAATAAAAGCTTCTAACATTGACAGTTAAACGAACTTGTCTAGAGCTTTCCGCTTTCCTCCTATTTTGAATAAAGGATTACATTGGTGATTTTTTCAATCTAAAGGAACATTCTCTAAACCCAATGAATTTTGGAAAGTTAAAACCAATGCATCAACTACCTCACTAGATATATCTTTTAAGATCCTAGGATCGAATCTACCAAGAATTGAGGTCTTGCCAACTCACAGTTCCAATAATTTACTCAGTGCTAATTCTGTGATAATCATAGTTTTCTTGAATTCCTCTCTGCCATTCAATTCCAGATTACAGCAATTTCTGGGATGTTACATATATCCTGTCTAGTAAAGGCCAACACAATATATACGTACAAATCACCAGCCATCTCTTTATCCTAGATTACTAATTCCCAGATTTTTTTTTCACAGGACCAATATTTATTTTGTCAACTCTTCTCTTTTATAAATATCTGACAAAACTTTTCCTATCTATTTTTCATATTTTCAGCTAACTTTCTCTCATATTCTGATTGTTTTTCCTCATTAATCTTTCAGTAACTCTTCATTATATTTCATATTCTTTTCAATCTTTTGACCTGTCCCCTATCTCTGCACAATTATATATTTTTCCTTTGGCTTTTATAACATCTTTGACTTCTTTAAAATAGTCGATTCACCCCTTGGAACTTTTCTTATTTGTTGGAATGTATCTATTTTGTACGTTCAAGAATATCTCTTTAAATACTCGCCACCATGATATTATTGACCTATCCCTTAACCTAAACTGAAAGTTCACTCTTACTTGCTTTGCTTTCATGTACTAATAATTGCCCTTGCTTAAAGTTAAAAATAAACACACTGGGACACCTCTATCCTTTAAACTCAATGTAAGATTCAATCATATTATCATTGCAGCTACCTAGGGGAGTATTCACCACAAAGTCAGTAATAAATCCTATCTCGTTGGTCAAAACCATATCTAGTATGACCTGCTGTCTGATAGGTGCCATAACCTGTTGGCATAAGAAACTGCCCTGGAAATATTTAATGAATTCCTCATCTAGACTACCTTTCTCCCATCTAATATTTCCAGTCTGTATGTAGGTTCAATTCACAATAATTGCTGTACCCAGTTGACAAGCTCCCATTATCTCTTATAACCAAAGAGCAGTGGAAGCTGGAAATCAGAAACAGAAATTGCTGAAAAACTCAGCAGATCTGGCCGTATCTGCGGAGAGAAAGCAGAGTTTGTGTTTCACACCCAGAGACCCTTCTTCAGGACTGGACCAGAAATATTTTGTCATTTCATTATTTATATTATTATCAAGGACAAAGAGCCATCAAACAATGTTGGGGGAACATTTCAGAGACCTTTTCAACCAGGGCTCTGTCATCAGTCCAGGTGTCCTTGATCACATCCCACAGCATGCTACACGCCACAGGCTCAGCAACATCCCAGCCCTGCACAAAGTAGAGTGGACCACCCATCAGCTTAAGAACAACAAGGTTACTGGTGCGGACAGTATCCCCACTGAAACGTTGAAGTGTGGAAACAAAGAGCTTCTGCTGCAGCTACACGCCCTTGTCTGCTTTACCTGGAAAGAAGAGAGCATTCTGGGAGAGCTCCAAGCTACCACAGTCATGAACCTTTTCCAAAAAAAAGGGAACAAGTCCGCCTGAGGTTACTACAGGTGACTCTCCCAGCTGTCACCCATTAGAAAAGTCATCAAAGTGTTCCTCAACTGTCTCCTCCCTGTTGCTGAGCATCTCCTCCCGGAGTGGTAGTGCCCCTTCTGGCCATGGAGGTACACAGCAGACATGATTCTCACCCGGTGACAGCTGCAAGAGAAATGCAGAGAAAGGAACCTATCCCTGTCCATGGCCACCTTCCACCTCACAAAGGCCTTTGACACCGTCAACCAGGAGGCATTATGGAGCTTCCTTCTCCACTTTGGCTGGACCATGGAGTTTCTCACCGTCCTTCACCTGCTCCACAATGGCATGGAAGTCGTGGTAATGACAAATGGCTCCACCACTGACCCATTCCCCATTTGGACCAGTGTCAAGCAGAGCTGTGTCATTGCTCCAACATTGTTCTCAATCTACCACACTGCAATGCTTCACCTCACCTCCAACAATCTCCCCACGAGAGTGGAGCTAACCGAGAGAGCCAGCAGGAAATTATTCAACCTCCGACACCTTCAAACCAAAACCAAATTTGCCCCACCCAGTTTCACCAAGCTGCAGTATTACCGCTTGTGTATATGTAAACTCAGAGGGCATACTCCACACCATCGTCAGCACCTTTATGGAGGCATGAGAGAGCATGGGTCTCACCCTGAACATCCACAATATTCCTCCCTCGTACTGGCCCAGCATTACACAGCAAACCCCCATCATCAGGGTCCACGGGGAGGCCTTGGAGAACACTGGCCACTTCCAATATCTTGGGAATGTCCCGTTGACCAAAGCAGCTATTGATGAAGTGATCCAGCACTGCCTCCAGTGTGCTAGCACAGCCTTTGGCCGCCTGAGGAAAAAGGTGTTCAAGGACAACAGCAGCAGATCTGACACCAAGATCGTGGTTTACAGAGCTGTGGTGGTTCTCACCCTCCTATTTGGCTCTGAGATGTGGATTGTGTTTGGCTCTGGAGTACCACCAACGCTGCCTGAGCAAGATCCTGCCAATGCGCTGGGAAGAAAGACGCACCAACACCAGCGTCCTTGACCGGGCCAACATCCCCAGCATCGAGGTACTCACCACCCTCAGTGTCAATGAGCTGGACATGTCGTCCACATGACCGACATGATGCTCCCCATGTGGGCGCTGTACTGCCAACTCTGAAACGCCAGGCAAGCCCTAGGAGGGGCCGGGGAAGTGCATCAGTGATACACATAAGGCCTCACTGGCAAAGTGTGGCATTCCCACTGACACCTGGGAATCACTGGCCCTAGACCATCCAACGTAGGAGGCGGAATACCCAGGAAGGTGTTGAACACTGAACTTGCCATTGGGAAGAAGAACCAGGAGAAAACAGCATAAGGATTGTCCTGCCACATCAGTGCGTCACCCACCCTTTCTCATGATAACCGTCTGCCCCAAGTGTGGCAGGGTCTGCAGAAGCCAGTCCAGTTTGTACAGGCACCTGCAGCCTCACCCTGAGAGTGGAAGACAGACATCCTCATCTGCGAGGGACCGCCAATGATGATGGTTATTTATTTCTATTCTTGTTGCTGGCTCTCAGATCTGTATTCTCTGTCCTCTGCTATTTTGTCTGTTTATTCATTTCCACACTAACTTCTTCCCCTGATGTCTTTTCTCACTTTGAATCGTCAGAACTTCCGAAATTTGTCCCTTGCCCTGCAATTTAAAACCCGCTCTTACTTCTCACTCTAGTTATTCAGCTTGAAAGGACATCAGTGCCCGAACAGTTCAAGAGTAGACCATAACAACAGCATAAATTCCACTCTCCCAGTATTGGTACTAATGTCCCACAAACCAGAAACCCCTTCTACCACACCAGTCTTTCAGCCACATATTCATCTCTCTAACCGTAACCTAATTTTCACATGGCTCCGGTAATAATCCAGGAGATTATTACCTTTGTAATTGTGTTTTCCTATTTTTGTGCCTAGCTCCTCATAATAGCAATGCTGAAGCTCTTTCCCAATCCTACCAATGTCATTGGTACATGGTTGACGACAATTGGATCACCCTCCCACTGTAAGATCTTCTCCAGCCCACAGCCGATCTCATTAACTCTCGCACCAGGCTGACAACACAACTATCTGAGCTCAGGCCCTTTGCTGCGGGTAACAGTTTCAGTCCCCCTGACTATGACGTCCCCTACCACTACAGTCCTTTTGTCTCTCCCTATTTGAATGGTTTCCTGCACCATGGTGCAATGGTTACTTCATTCTTCCATCCCACAGCACCCATGCTCACCCACACAAAATGTGAACCTCAAACCTGTTGTACAATACAGAGATAACATAGTGCGGACCTGGAAGAACACAACAGGCCAGGCAGCATCAGACGATCAGGAATGGTGACGTTTTGGGTCGGGACCCTTCTTCAGAAAAGCACATTTCTGAAGAAGGTTCCCCACCCGAAACGTCAGCTTTCCTGCTCCTCTGATCCTCCTGATCTGCTACATTCCTCCAGCTCCACACTGTTATCTCTGACTCCAGCGTCGGTAGTTCTTACTTTCTCTGTACAACTATAGAAGTTGAATCTGGGCGATTGGAGATAAAACACTTTTGGAAAGTTTCTGTTCTCCTCTGGCAACTTTCATGCCAACATATGGATAACAGACCTGTTATTGAATTTAAAAAACCCTGATTCCTTCTCTCACACACATGCATCTTCCATGCCAAATGATCAAGCATCTCTTAGGATCCCAATCTTACAAATAGAGCATTTCAACTTGGCAACAACAAAAGACAAAGCTGCCAATATTTAAGAGGCTACAAATATTTCAATCACCATCACTGAGGAACTTTAAACTTCCATTAAAAGTTTATTGTGAAAGTTTGTTACTTGGCAGCAACAAGGACAAATTTAATAACTCTCTACATTTCTGGGTTCCAGCATTATTCAGTTTATAGGTTTTTCTTTTGAATCGTCAGCAGGTTTATGATTGATTGCAATGGGAAAGTAGGACATGCTAGAGAGAATAGGAAAGCAAATCACACTGGATCTCATCAGCATCAGGGAGCTGCATTAATATAATATTTCTTTTGGCGTCCTCTCTTTACATCAATATTTCACCACTTAAGGCTAAAACAAAACTGCACTCTTCAGTTTACCACTTGATCACGTAGGGAATCCTCATTATATATCGTGAAGGCTTGCTGGGCCAATTATTTACAGGCACAACTATTCCAATGATTCTCCAATCAGTCTTTCAAATTGTGTTCATTAGATGAGCCAAAACATCACCTCCTTACCCCAACCTGCACTGAATCTTCTACATTCTGTACTCAAAACCACATTGGCCTTGGTGTGGTATCATCTCAATTTTAAAAGTTTTGATCTTGTTACTAAATCTTTTTGCCTACTGGCTCATTGTCATCTCTATAATCTCCGCGACAGTACAACGCTCCAAGGATTCAATGCTTCTCACTACCCACCTCTTTCCTGAAGATTTTGGATACCACTCCTTTGTTTGATGATGTTCCCATGAAGCCCCTTGGGGTATTTTATTATGTCAAAGATTTGATATCATTGCAATGAAGAGCATTAGAATGTCTCCCTTCTTTGTCCATTACTTGTTAGACCACAATTGGTTTGCCATTTCAGTGACTGTTTAACGTGCTGTGACTATAAAAGGCACATACAAACAGGCTTTCTTGTTAGATTTTAAAGGTATGTATTGTACTTAACATGGTTTAAATAATAAAAACACCGAGGCTGTCTCAAATGCATGCATTCAAGAGATCACATACAAGCCCAAGAGGATTCCAAACTGGGAGAATAGACTAATTAAAATGTAATGAAATGGTATTCCAATCTTACAGATGAATGAAAACCAAAAGAACTGCAGATGCTGTAAATCAGAAACAAAAACAAAAAAGTGAGGAAGGATCACGCATCCCAAAATGTTAACTCTGATTTCTCTCCACAAATGCTGTCAGACCTGCAGAGTTTATCAAGCAATTTCTATTTTTGCTGTGAATGGACATGGATGCTTTTAGGCAGGGGTCGTTGGTCCTTTGGATTCTGGATGAAAACAATTAAAAAAATGTTGATGTATAATTTCCTTCATCTCCTGTAGTCAGCAGCTGCTGGATTGGTTCTTAAACCTCATGCTGCACTGTGCAATCAAACATTAGAGTTATAGTTGAGACAGAGGGAGAGAGACAGAGAGAGAGAGAGAGAGAGAGAGAGAGAGAGAGAGAGAGAGAGAGAGAGAGAGAGACAGACAGAGAGAGAGAGAGACAGAGAGAGAGAGAGACAGAGAGAGAGAGAGAGACACAGAGAGAGAGAGAGACACAGAGAGAGAGAGAGACACAGAGACCCACAAGGCGGCAGTGTACTGATCTCTCCCTGGCATGGTGATGCAGTTTCCAGAAGATTCATCCTCTACTTCAGACTCACTCATGCCTATTGAGTCTTGTCAGAATACACCACAGTCAAACAGCCTAAAATGCCACAGGGTGTAATTATTTTATGCATTTTCACAGAATTTGCAAAGAATCAGACTGCACAGAAGAGGCTGCTCAGTCCATCAGCTTCATGCTAGCTCTTTGAAAGATCCATCCATTCCCACTCCATCAGACTATTTCCTCATAACTCAGCAATTATCTTGATCATTCTCAAATTTTTGGTTAACTTCCTTTTGCAAATTGAGGCTACTTCCACCAACATTTCAAGAAATGTGTCCTTATAATAACACTTGATGCATAAAAGCAGTTAATTTTCCCCTTTTTTTGCTTAATATCGTAATTGTTATTATCTCTTCATCTAGCTAATAATCCCTTCAAAATCCAGTAACAGAACAAAATTACATGTGATATTTATTGGGTAGAGTGTGAAATGTTACTGGCATTCTACCTGATCATACTAGTTTCCTGATAGGTGAATTTAATATAATTCACCTACTACATGTCTCAAGTTATTATAAATCACTTGCTGTCAAAAATGTAAAAGCAGGAAATTTGATTCAAATAACAAATTGTAATTTCATACTCAAGGAGATATTCAAAAGGGTCAAGTTCTGAACTCCATCTCGTTCGAAACTATAGCAATAGGATAAAAGTAGCACAAATTAATGCAACTGAAAGGCAAAGCCTTATCTAAGACAACTTATCTTTCACACAGAGTCCGCGTCATACTCATGGGATTGCTTAGTGAACATGAATAGCTTGGAATTATTTAAGAATCAGCTCGTTGCAGAGATTTGGGCTGGAAGAAGGAACTGAGCTAAGACTACCATAACCCTTAGAACATAGATGACATTCCTGTCTTATCTCAGATACACAACATTTGCTTATTTATCCTCTTCTTCCAACCACTTGATATAGCTTATTTCAAAGTGTGCAGCTGACCTCTTTCCTGGTTTTCCAAACTGGATTTTAATATGCATGTGTGTATTTCCTTTACATCTAAATAGACACGGTGTCCTTTAAACTCTTATTAATCATCGACTCTCATATGTCACAACATAGTTAAATCATCAGACTCAGAGTCACTGACCTGGATTAGGTAGGCAAACAGCCGAGTTCAGTTTAAAAAAAAATTGTGATGTCTTTCAACACTGAAATTATTAGAAGCAGAGATAGTAGGTACTGCAGATGCTGGAGTATCTGACATAACAAGGTGTAGAGCTGGATGAACACAGCAGGCCAAGCAGCATCAGAGGAGCAGGAAGGCTGACGTTTCGGGTCTACACACTTCTTCAGAAATCAGAAATTTCTGAAGAAGGGTCTAAGCCTGAAACGTCAGCCTTCCTGCTCCTCTGATGCTGCTTGGCCTGCTGCGTTCATCCAACTCCACACCTTGTTATCTTATATTAAAAGAAGGTCTGTAAATAAGGTCATGTTTATGTATAAAATGTGACAAACCCTTGGGAACTGTCTGGAGCACTAAGTTAAACATAAGCTTTTGAATCCTATATATTGGTTCAGCTACAGATTTTTTAATCCAACATGGACTATTTCATGGTCAGAAGACAGAGTGAAACCTCCAGAAAACAATTTGATCTGTGTGAGGAAGATCATTGGTTTAGCTACATTTAAACAGCATTCTAAACTGATTTGAACACGTGCAATGAGTAAGCATCTAGCCTATAGGAAATTGTTTGCTTACATGAGAAATTAGTTTGCAATTTTCACTTTTCACATGGTGATCATTTTGTTCAGCACTGGGAGCAACACTGCACTATATTTGTGCTGATTCTTTCCTCACTGCATACTTCTCTTTGTTCATCTCAAAGCTGCTGTAAACAAATAAGTGCAGGTCCCATCTTAGAGAGGTTTATAAAATAGGGTGAATAGCTAAAGTCTTTGTCTTGGTGTGTTGAAGTCCAAACCTGGAAGGCATAGATTTAGTGAGGGAGGGAAAGATTTAAACGGGACCTGAGTGATAACTTTTTCTACGCACACTTTTTCTGTATGTATGGAATGCACTGTTGAAGGAACTGGTGGAGCCTGGTACAATTTAAAAGGCATCTGGATGGGCATATGAATAGGGAGTGTTTTGAGGGATATGGGCCAAATGATGGCAAATGGGACTAGATTAATTTAGGAAATCTGGTCAGCATGGACGAGTTGGACCAGAGGGTCTGTTTCCATGCTGTACAACTCTATGACTCTTGATCCAGTCCAGAAGAGGTCAGTTCCACAAAGCAAACTTGCTCTTGACTAACAATAAAGCTGCAGTTTGCTCAGGAAGGTTGGATAGTTATTTTGGGAAATGAAATTTTTTTTTCTGTTGTCACAATTAAATTTCTTCATTGTGGGAGTCAAAGTTATATTCTACACCAACCCGTGTCACACGTGGCCCTGCGTGTGCTTGATCCTGCTTCAAGTGCAAATTACTTTTCTCCCCCCCCCCAACATGAACACTTGAAGCTTGATCAGTTCAAAATTCAAAGGAAAAAAGGCGAAATAAAATAATAGATCAGCATTTGAGCTAGTAACGGTGATGCTGTAAGCGTTCACCATTACTGCTGTGTACTGACAAAAACCCCCAGCACAAGCTGAATATGTGGAAATCCAGACATTGCTGTCAATGACGCCCTGTCCCTCCACCGGATACACTGATAAAGTCGTCACCATCACCATCAGGATCATTGGAATCACCATTTGTTACATATTCCACCCGTCATACCTTACTCTGGCTTTAAAACACAAATTAAAGAGTTACATCTTGTCCAACTATTAATAACAGTTTTTTAAAGTACAGAGTTATAACTACTCCAGACAAACTTTTCTGGTCCAAAAATATGGCTTGTAAATATTGAGTTTCATTCCTTCAAAATACCTTATAAATTGCAGATTTTTATTCAGTTTTATTTTTAAATATTCTATTGCTCTAATATTTGAATTTAGCCCTTAATCCTGTGTGTACGTACCACTCTTTATTTTGCAATAATCTAAATCCCCTCTATTTATTTCTTGATATGCTGACTTTGAGAATACTCAGGTGGATTGGCGGATCAATCTCTCAGCCGTGTACCCTTCTTTTGATCATCAAAAATCTACAGTAGGTGGAAGCACATTCAAACTGACAATGCTGGTTCAAAGTCATCCAGGGCCCATGGAAACATTTTGAGCAGCTTTTCTCAAAGTCAACAGTGACTGTTGTCCCTTTGCCATTGATTTCATTAGGGAAATTAGCTGCATAGTACACTTATAATTTGCAGCATTGTAAGAAGTATTATTAAACTAACTGACTGAATATGAAAATGAGGTCCACATAATCAACTGTTTACTATGATGAATATATCCCACTATCTCCAATGTGTAGATTAGGTGGGTTATAGGGGGAATGAGTCTGGGTGGGATGCGTTGAGGGTTGGTGTGGACTTGTTGGGCTGAAGGGCCTGTTTCCACACTGTAAGGGATTCTATGATCTATGATTAGGATATGTTTTGTGTTATAGTGGCAATTTGAGTTTCTAAATGTGTCTATTCAAAATCGACATAGTATCTCATCCAGTACATAATTAAGAGCCAATAAGCACATCACTGTCCCTTTTCAACTCTCTGGCCTATTCTCCTGAAGTTGCTCTCTTTGTGGTGATTCATGGTTCTCTACTATCTTCTCTTAGAAGATCAGTGACAACTGCACTAACACTATGGATGCTTACTTCTCCTCCACTTACCTATGGTAAAGTTATGGACCTGAGTAAGATCGGAAGTAGGAGAAACCAGAACCTCTCTCCCCTAAAAACCTATAAATGTTGGGGTGGCACATGGTCGAATTGGAGCTTCCAAGTCTGAGATCAATGGATTTTTGTTCACTGAGTGTCAAGATTACTGGGAGCTAAGGTGTTTCAAATTACAGTCATTCCTGGTCTTAACTGAATGGTTGAACAGTCTTGAGGGGTTGAGTGGCTTCTTCCTTTTCCAATGCTTCTAAGACAAATCTTAATTGTTGCAATATTATTTGAGTCCATGAGTGTGAAGTATTGCAACCAATCTCAATGTCTTTCGCAGCATCCACTGCACATACAGGCCCTACTGAAAGATAATGACACCTGATATTTTTTTCTTCTCTCAGTTAAGGAATCATTGACCAACAGAAGTTTCCCAACTGCTGTCCCTACCTGAAGGATGGAGCAACGATTTGCACAGGTCCATATTAGGCAGTGCTTTTCTCCATGAAAAGCAGGTCAGGGCAAGTAGAGAGGCAATGGGACTGAAGCAAACATCCACAAAACGTTAATGCAGTTGCTATGCTTCCTCTTCTCTCAAATACAAGGTGTGACTATGCTGAAAGAAAGATTGAATGATTGAGAATAAGACAAAATTGCTGGTCCCTTTGACTTTGCATTTTGTTTTCTTTGCCCCTTGTATAAATTGTGTGTTGTGGACTTGCCCAATTTCATCAGTTTCCTAAGCCAATGCCTTAAGGGAGCAGCCCTAGTTTTGCCCTGGGAGGAGACTGATTACATGAGTTGTGATTCACTAACTCATGCTGCTGACCTTTGCCCTTGTGCCATATGTTCCTGCCCATCAGAGCAGTGCATGGATTCCAGTATCGGAAGGACACAGCTCCTGTGTTTCGAAAAGTGATCTGTCCTTGGCAACAGGCAGATTCTTTTCTCTCGCTGTTTTTTTTTTAAGCAGCAATGTTATCTTTTCCGGATGCACTGTAACATTTGGTGATGGATGGGCTGTGGATTGAAATAGCCCTTCAAAATTGTGTCACATTTTTCTGATGTCCTGAAATCACCAAAGGTCTTTGTCGAGTTCACCGCTACGCATGAAACCAAACCATTAAAAGCACGAAAGTACCAATCGGGGCAAAAAGTGTCAAATTATGAGGTCAGGTTGCATACCAAGTTTGTATTCACTTGAGGTGGATGCACAAGATCCCATAGGCCCAATTCTGAAGAAAAGCAGTGGGTGCAATTCTCCCCTCCCTGTGGATTATGAGAAAGGGGTCAGGTGGTGGAATAATTTGGACAAGTTGGCCCTGAGAGATACGCGCCATTGTCTGGCCACCTCATCAATTAGTTTCTGTGTGAGAAGGTCCTCCAGGGACTTTCTTGACACACCACCAAGTATTTATCACTTACGCCCAAACATTGACCAACTGCCTGCAATCCCAGCAGGCAAGGGAAATGGCTGGTGTCCTGCCTGGGGTGACCTGCCTCCTGGATTTTGTACAGGATTCCAAATGCCTCAGTATGAGGCCAATCAGAGAAACAGATGGCAGGGCATAGGGGATTAGCTTCTGAAAACCACTGCCTGTTCTTGCCTCCTAGCCACTTGACATCATCTCCCTTGATCCCTACTGCGAGGAAAGCGATGGATGAAGACCTATCTTCTTGTCGTTGGGTCCCCTGATGACAGCCTTTTAGTACCCAGAGGTCATTCACTTCTGATTGGTAGGCAATTTCTGGGGAGCCATGACACCATTGTTGAGATCCGCAATAAGCCAAAATTACCTGCTGAAGCTCACCAATCAGCTTCTGGCAAACTGATTGGGGCATAATCAGTTATGGCTTCCCAGTGGGTGAGGTGCTGAGTTAGTCAACGCTGAACATGCTCATTCCACCACTTAGGCTCAAAAAAGAAAAAAAAACAAAAAAAAAATCACAGTTTTCTCTAATGTCATGGACAATATTTATTCCTCAGGCAACATCTAAAAGAAACCATGATGCACTGGAATAGAATTGATATGATCATCAGCCAATTCCTTGCTGTTTGCAGAAATTTTTGCGTGTAAAAATTGTCTGCCTCATTTCCTGCAACAATGTCTACACTTCGCTTGTTTTATAACACTTTGGGAAATCCTGAATTTTGAGAGGGATTAAGAAATGCGAGTTACTAAAGCAAAAGAGATTTGCTCTGAGCATGCTTAACAAGCCCAAAGAACAAATATCACAAAAAAAAATCCTCCTATCCATTGGCACCTTTAAACTGTCTCAAGGCAGTTTGCAGGAGTGTTATTTACAACCAATTAACAACAATTCCAAACTGTAGTCACTATTGCAAGTTGATGGGAAGGCAAGTTGTGCACAGCAAGCTCCCACAAACAGCAATGAGTAAGCTGTTTAAAATTCTAAACACTTTTCTCCAAGTCAGAAGATTTGTGCGATGTGAGTATTTATATCACGGCATGGAACACAAGCTCCAACATCATCTGAATCTTTCAGGAAAAGGATGCTGAATATTCACAGAGAGTTGGTGTTCATGTCTTAAATAGGTGGTTGTACCTGATGCACCCAGTTATAGTACTAGAGGGCTGTGCTGTGCTGTGGAAGGTCTGGACGGGGGTGTGCTGTAGTGAGAACAAGGGCACCCAACCATTGTCTTCTTCAATCAAAATGCTCACAATGCAAGCTACTTCAACCTAATATAAGGTGACTGCAAAATGTGGCTAATAACGGTCCAGGATTAAATGTGTTTAATATGAATGCTGATATTTTAATTTTTTGTTTCAAGGTATAGTACGTAACTCTACCATTGGAACATTATTCCCAAAGAAGCTGTTCAAGCAAACATTTCAACGGTGAGAATGTGCTGTTGAAATTTGACATTGAGCCTCACAGGGAGATGTTGGGAAAGTAACTCGTAAGAAGCAAAAGTGGTGATACTGGCAGACAGACATACTGGCAGACAAACTGTGGGGCAAAAGGAGTGCAGGATGCAAATATGGCCAGAACTGCGGGAGTAAAGGGAGGGCTGGAGGAAAGATAGGGGGTGAAAGTAAGAAGCAAAATGACATTACACATCTCCACTCAATTTGGAATTTAACCAGGGTGGGCTTTCGGGAGTGTAAACCAGAAACCCAGGGGCATTCACTGGGAAATAGCAGTTGGTGGCATTTATATTGAAATTTTAAAAAGCTGGAACTGAACACCAAACATCAGTAATGATGACCATGAAACTATAATCAAATGTCATTAATTTGCTAATGTCCTCATGAAAGGAAACCTTTAGATTCACCTGATCGGTCCAACGTGTGACACCAGGTCCAACCAATGTGGTTTATCTTCTGAGATGATAAAATGTGAGGCTGGATGAACACAGCAGGCCAAGCAGCATCTCAGGAGCACAAAAGCTGACGTTTCGGGCCTAGACTCTTCATCAGAGAGGGGGGGGATGGGGAGAGGGAACTGGAATAAATAGGGAGAGAGGGGGAGGCGGACCGAAGATGGAGAGTAAAGAAGATAGGAGGAGAGAGTGTAGGTGGGGAGGTAGGGAGGGGATAGGTCGGTCCAGGGAAGACGGACAGGTCAAGGAGGTGGGATGAGGTTAGTAGGTAGCTGGGGGTGCGGCTTGGGGTGGGAGGAAGGGATGGGTGAGAGGAAGAACCGGTTAGGGAGGCAGAGACAGGTTGGACTGGTTTTGGGATGCAGTGGGTGGGGGGGGGGGGGGGGGAAAGAGCTGGGCTGGTTGTGTGGTGCAGTGGGGGGAGGGGACGAACTGGGCTGGTTTAGGGATGCAGTAGGGGAAGGGGAGATTTTGAAACTGGTGAAGTCCACATTGATACCATATGGCTGCAGGGTTCCCAGGCGGAATATGAGTTGCTGTTCCTGCAACCTTCGGGTGGCATCATTGTGGCAGTGCAGGAGGCCCATGATGGACATGTCATCTAGAGAATGGGAGGGGGAGTGGAAATGGTTTGCGACTGGGAGGTGCAGTTGTTTGTTGCGAACTGAGCGGAGGTGTTCTGCAAAGCGGTCCCCAAGCCTCCGCTTGGTTTCCCCAATGTAGAGGAAGCCGCACCGGATACAGTGGATGCAGTATACCACATTGGCAGATGTGCAGGTGAACCTCTGCTTAATGTGGAATGTGGGCCTCCTGCACTGCCACAATGATGCCACCCGAAGGTTGCAGGAACAGCAACTCCTATTCCGCCTGGGAACCCTGCAGCCGTATGGTTTCAATGTGGACTTCACCAGTTTCAAAATCTCCCCTTCCCCTACTGCATCCCTAAACCAGCCCAGTTCGTCCCCTCCCCCCACTGCACCACACAACCAGCCCAGCTCTTCCCCCCCCCCCCACCCACTGCATCCCAAAACCAGTCCAACCTGTCTCTGCCTCCCTAACCGGTTCTTCCTCTCACCCATCCCTTCCTCCCACCCCAAGCCGCACCCCCAGCTACCTACTAACCTCATCCCACCTCCTTGACCTGTCCGTCTTCCCTGGACCGACCTATCCCCTCCCTACCTCCCCACCTATACTCTCTCCACCTATCTTCTTTTCTCTCCATCTTCGGTCCGCCTCCCCCTCTCTCCCTATTTATTCCAGTTCCCTCTCCCCATCCCCCTCTCTGATGAAGGGTCTAGGCCCGAAACGTCAGCTTTTGTGCTCCTGAGATGCTGCTGGGCCTGCTGTGTTCATCCAGCCTCACATTTTATCATCTTGGAATTCTCCAGCATCTGCAGTTCCCATTATCTCTGGTTTATCTTCTGAGATATGCTATTCCTAAACTCCACTATACACATTTTTAAAAATATTCTTTTCAAAGTGCATAGGCATTGCCTGATAGGCCAGCATTTATTGGTCTGGAGAATGAGGTGGTGAGATGCTTTACTTGAACTGCTGCAGTCCTTAGAATGTAGGAATAACCACAATACTGTAGGATGGGAGTTCCAGAACTTTGACCCAGTGACAATGGAGGACCGGTGATGTATTTCCCAGTCAGGATGATGACTCACTTGGAGGGAAACTTACAAGCGGTGATGTTCCCATGTATCTGCTGCCCTTGTCCTTCTAGACGGTAGATGCCATGGGCTTGGAAGGGACTGTCAAAGGAGCCTTGGTGAGTTACTGCAGCATATCTTGTCAATGGTACTCACTGCTACCACTATGAGTGATGACTGAAGATAGTAGGTAGAGTGCCAATCAAGCAGGCTGCTTTGTCCTGAGTGATGCTTCTGGAGTATTGTTGGAGCTGTATTCATCCACCCAATGGGGAGTATTCCATCACACTCCTGACATGTGCCTCGTCGATAGTGGGCAGGCTTTGGGGAGTCAAGATATGAGTTATTTGCTGCAGGATCTGACCTGACTTTGGAGCTACTGTCTGTATATGGTTGGCCCAGGTCAGTTTCTGGTCAATGGTATCCCCCAGGATGTCAATAGTAGGGGATTCAACATTGGTAACGCCATTGACTGTCAAGGGGCAATGGTTAGATGCTGGAGTTCGATTTGATCATTGTCAGGCACATATGTGTCATGAATGTTACCTACCACGTATCAGGCCAAGTCTGGATATTTCCAAAGTCTTGCTGCATATGGACATGAACTGCTTCATTGCAAATGGCACATTGTGCAATCATCAATTAACATCCCCACTTCTGACCTTATGATGGAGGCAAGATCAATGATAAGCAGATGAAAATACTTAGGCCTGGGACACAATCCTGAAGAACTCTTGCAGCGAGATTCTTCACACAATCGCGTGACGTCCAAAAGTCAAATCTATTTGCATTGTTCTGGGTATGCTTGCAACCAGCGGAGAAATTTCTGCTGATTCCCATTGACTCTGGTTTTACTACGGATCCATTCTGCCACACTTGGTCAAATGCAGCCTCGATGTTAAAGGGGTCACGCTGGCCTCACCTCTGAAGTTCAGCTCTTTCAAGTGTTTGAAATGAGGCTATCACAGAGGTAATACAGCAGCAAACAGGCCCTTTGGCCCAACACGACTAGGTTTTATAAACTGAACTAGTCCTGTTTGACACCATTGGCCCATATCCCACCAATTCCTTCCTATCCATGTACCTGTCTAAATGTCATCATTTTACCTGTGATGAGGGTAGGAATCAAGTGACCTGAGTGATCCTAAACTGAGCCTCAATGGGAAGGCTGGTCCTTTAAAAATGCCTTTGATAGCACTGTCAACAGCTCCTTCCATCACTTCACATAACGTTGGAGATTAAACTGAAGAGGTGGTTCCTGCTGAGGCTGAACTTGTCCTACTTTTTACACACAGGACATACCTGGGCAATTGTTCACAATGTCGCATAGTTGTCAGTCTCATAACTGTACGAGAAAAGCTTGACTAATTCTAAAGCACAAATCTTCCTCTCCTCCCTCCTTTTTCATGCTGCCAGTTTTTTTTTCCCTAAATGTTGTGTGTTTTGGAATATTGACTTCCGTACCTTTGCGCAATCTGAGATTTTGGATTGACTTTGTGAATTCTGAACCATGGGTACCACTTTTAAGATTCAAGACTGAGGTACGGCCTGTCTCATGGTTTCAGTTTAACTTTATGGCTCCGAACTGTCTAATACATAAAGCTTTTCTTTCTGGTCATTAAATTCTTATTACAATGGTTTCAAACAAGTAAAAATAAGGCTATCTCCACCCTGTTTCCCCTTAAAACCCATAAGCCTCTGATTTACAAATGACTGATGACTTGGTGCATTCGAAATCTACTGATGGAGAATGAAAGTTACAATTTCGTGCCCTGGAACTCGGACAAATCTTCAATTTCCCAGGTGAGCTTTGCTGGAAATGTTTTCTGGCATTCACATTGCTGTTGAGTGTTGGTTTACCTTGGAGGGCCAGTAGCTTCCTTAAATAGCACCAGAGGAAATAGTTGGACATCTGAAAGAATTCATCTTCTTCCGTTGACACTGTAGTGAGGTCAATTCACATGATCCTTCTTACTCAGATACTTTTGGATATTGTCATCATTTGATCAGGGTCAATCATGAATGTTGACTCAGCTGTTTTGCTCCTGCTTCCTCTAAACTGTTCAACCATCTGCATCATAAATCCTCACCATCTTACACAGCAGTTAAGCATTGCCAATGGCTGTTGGCACCATTGGGTTTCTGCCTCCCAGTGGACCAGTGTACTCTCTTGTCCTGCAAGGAGGGAAAACAGAGCTGACAGTGAAAGAGTAGGTTGTACTGAGAGGACACCTGTGGAAGGTGATTTTTGGACATCACTATGGAGATGGCTCAAAGGTGAGGGTAGAGTGTTAATGTTGAATGTTCAGATGCAAGACGGCCTGAAGGTACAAGAATGAACAGACCAGCAAAGTGTGCTAAGCAGAACAATGCTGAGGAAACCACACAGTGTGGCTTGACACCTAAAAGTAGGATATCACTCACTACTGCCGCCCAGTCTTTAGGTTCTTGCAGTCATAGAGGTCTACAGTGCATAAGAAGATCCTTAAAGCCCAATCGAGCTGTGCCAGGAATAAACAACCACCTAACTATTCTAATCACATTTTCCAACACTTGGCCCACATCCTTGTTCACCATGGTATCCCCAGTGCACATCCATTTATTTTATATTTATTATGAGGATTTTTGCCTTTACCACACTTACAGGCAGTGAATTTCAGATTCCCACTGCCCTCCGGATGAAAAAAAAAGTTTCCTCACAAGCCCTGAAACCTCCTGCCCCTTATCTTAAATCTATGCCGCATTTGTCCTTGTATCAAGGGGGAAGATTTTGTCCTGTTTACCCTATCTATACCCGTCATAATTTCATCCACATACCTATCAGGCTCTTCTGCTCTAAGTAAAACAACCCCAGTCAGTCTCTCTCCAACCCCAGCAACATCCTGGTAAATCTCCTCAGCACACTCTCCAGTACAATCACATGGATTCCAGAACGTTTTTTGAACTTCTTGGGGTAATCTGTACAGGTTACTGAGAGCACACTCCTGCTGCTCACTTGCTTTGAGAGATTAATATTCCCTCCTGTCCTTCGAAAGCATCATCCAATCTTAGTCACAGATAACAAAATGTGAGGCTGGATGAACACAGCAGGCCAAGCAGCATCTCAGGAGCACAAAAGCTGACGTTTCGGGCCTAGACCCTTCATCAGAGAGGGGGATGGGGAGAGGGAACTGGAATAAATAGGGAGAGAGGGGGAGGCGGACCGAAGATGGAAAGTAAAGAAGATAGGTGGAGAGAGTATAGGTGGGGAGGTAGGGAGGGGATAGGTCAGTCCAGGGAAGACGGACAGGTCAAGGAGGTGGGATGAGGTTAGTAGGTAGCTGGGGGTGCGGCTTGGGGTGGGAGGAAGGGATGGGTGAGAGGAAGAACAGGTTAGGGAGGCAGAGACAGGTTGGACTGGTTTTGGGATGCAGTGGGTGGGGAGGGGAAGAGCTGGGCTGGTTGTGTGGTGCAGTGGGGGGGGGGAGGGGTCGAACTGGGCTGGTTTAGGGATGCAGTAGGGGAAGGGGAGATTTTGAAACTGGTGAAGTCCACATTGATACCATATGGCTGCAGGGTTCCCAGGCTGAAGGTTGGGGTGGAAGGTGTTGGTGAAGTGGATGAACTGTTCGAGCTCCTCTGGGGAGCAAGAGGCGGCGCCGATACAGTCATCAATGTACCGGAGGAAGAGGTGGGGTTTGGGGCCTGTGTAGGTGCGGAAGAGGGACTGTTCCACGTAACCTCGAACCACGTAAGCTCGAACAGTTCATCCACTTCACCAACACCTTCCACCCCAACCTTCAGTTCACCTGGGCCATCTCCAGCACATCCCTCACCTTCCTGGACCTCTCAGTCTCCATCTCAGGCAACCAGCTTGTAACTGATGTCCATTTCAAGCCCACTGACTCCCACAGCTACCTAAAATACACCTCCTCCCACCCACACTCCTGCAAAAATTCCATCCCCTATTCCCAATTCCTCTGCCTCCGCCGCATCTGCTCCCATGATAAGACATTCCACTCCCGCACATCCCAGATGTCCAAGTTCTTTAAGGACCGCAACTTTCCCCCCACAGTGATCGAGAACGCCCTCGACCGCGTCTTCCGTATTTCCCACAACACATCCCTCACACCCCGCCCCCGCCACAACCGCCCTAAGAGGATCCCCCTCGTTCTCACACACCACCCTACCAACCTCCGGATACAACGCATTATCCTCCGACACTTCCGCCATTTACAATCCGACCCCACCACCCAAGACTTTTTTCCATCCTCTCCCCTGTCTGCTTTCCGGAGAGACCACTCTCTCCGTGACTCCCTTGTTCGCTCCACACTGCCCTCCAACCCCACCACACCCGGCACCTTCCCCTGCAACCGCAGGAAATGCTACACTTGTCCCCACACCTCCTCCCTCACCCCTATCCCAGGCCCCAAGATGACATTCCACATTAAGCAGAGGTTCACCTGCACATCTGCCAATATGGTATACTGCATCCACTGTACCCGGTGCGGCTGCCTCTACATTGGGGAAACCAAGCGGAGGCTTGGGAACCGCTTTGCAGAACACCTCCGCTCAGTTCGCAACAAACAACTGCACCTCCCAGTCGCAAAGCATTTCCACTCCCCCTCCCATTCTCTAGATGACATGTCCATCATGGGCCTCCTGCACTGCCACAATGATGCCACCCGAAGGTTGCAGGAACAGCAACTCATATTCTGCCTGGGAACCCTGCAGCCATATGGTATCAATGTGGACTTCACCAGTTTCAAAATCTCCCCTTCCCCTACTGCATCCCTAAACCAGCCCAGTTCGTCCTATCCCCCCACTGCACCACACAACCAGCCCAGCTGTTCCCCCCCACCCACTGCATCCCAAAACCAGTCCAACCTGTCTCTGCCTCCCTAACCGGTTCTTCCTCTCACCCATCCCTTCCTCCCACCCCAAGCCGCACCCCCAGCTACCTACTAACCTCATCCCACCTCCTTGACCTGTCCGTCTTCCCTGGACCGACCTATCCCCTCCCTACCTCCCCACCTATACTCTCTCCACCTATCTTCTTTACTCTCCATCTTCGGTCCGCCTCCCCCTCTCTCCCTATTTATTCCAGTTCCCTCTCCCCATCCCCCTCTCTGATGAAGGGTCTAGGCCCAAAACGTCAGCTTTTGTGCTCCTGAGATGCTGCTTGGCCTGCTGTGTTCACCCAGCCTCACATTTTGTTATCTTGGAATTCTCCAGCATCTGCAGTTCCCATTATATCCAATCTTAGTCAGTCAGATCTCACAACAGAACCTCCAGGGAAGAGTCAGAGACTTTCAGCAGCTTCCATTGCTGTGGTTGTTGAAGGCAATAGATAACTCAACCAAGTAACAAGAAACCTCCCTCTGACAGACTTGTCCCTTCTTTGGGAAATCTGTCAGTAGAATGCTCATGCTGTGATTTAGTTAAAAAGCCATAGGAAATCTCACCTCAAAAGACAAATAACCCACAACCAGCCTGCCCCACACATGTGGGTCTGTCCACCCTTGGATCACTTCTCACAGAAAGAGTTGATTTATCCAACTCTAAAGAGTTGTCCAGTTCGTCCCACTCCCCTGCTTGTTCCCAAAACCAATAAGTCAATTCCCTTTCCAAAACTGTATTCATTTCCCTTCTAAAAGCTTTGACTGAATCATCTTCCTTTGGAGCACTAGGTCCTCGATCACAACAAATCCATCTGTAAAATTATTCTATTCTTCCCTGGTTCTTTTGCCAGAATACAACTCCAAGCAACCTTAAAACAATAGTCAAAAGATAACCTAGTTATAAATAATGTACCAGATATATAACTGGAATACGATTGCAGTTAGCTATGTAATATGATCTGTTTCCATTCATAATTCACATATCTGAGTTAACATTCAACTCACTGTTCTCCGGATTCATGCTGACATTTGCTTTCCACTTGCTCCAATGCCAGTTATTCCTTCTATTGTGTCTTGCACTTCAATAAATTTCAGGCAAACCACAGACAGAAAGAGCTACATTGAAAGTGATCAATGTGGAATTGATAAACAATGCAATTACATTATAAAACACAGTTCAAACCCAACTCCCCTCGCATCTTCAATTCAACACAACTGTTGTATTTAAATCCTTAATTGAATCCTTGAGCACCTTTTCTAGTTAAACATCATCAGCTGTGACTAATAGTTATTGTAGGTTGAACTGCCGTTTAAAGCTGAATTACTCAGTCGAAATAAAAGCTATTTATAATATTCTGAAGAATCTGTGCAAGGCCATTATATAAAGCTGTTGGAACTGATTTCAGAGGTATGGAGGGGTAGTGGAGGGTAGGAAATTCTTTCTTAGCTGAGTTGCAAAATAGTCATCCTGGAAATGGACACTTTTCCATCTGCGCTTTTAAAATAAATGTTAAACAAGTCTGACGGCACTGATGGGGCATTGTGGTGAAAACAAAAACGAAAGGCATTAGAAAATTATCAAAGTTGAACTAAAACGTCACTGCTGGGTATGAGAATGCACCTGATTTCAGGTTTTTAACGTCATTGCTGTTCAAGAGAACAGCATGACGAACCGAATCGAAACATTCACCATGCATCAGTATACTCTCAATCATCAGCAAATTGATCGAATGGTGTCATCAACACACTCACTCACCATTGATGCTCAGTACGAAGGCCAGCAGGTCCACTCAACTTCAAACTTATTACAGCCTCGATCCAAACATAGATAAAAGAATTGAATTACAAATTTGAAAGTCATTGCATCATATGGCATGGAAACAGACATTTTGGCCAAACAAGTCAATGCTGACCATAATGCCAAACAAAACTAGTCCCATCTGCCTGTTCCTGGCAGAAAAGTGATTGCCCTGGGCATTAAGGCAGCATTTAATACATGTGATATCAAGGCATCCTGGTAAATTTTAGGTCAATAGAAAGTTTGGGAAAAACCTCACTTGTTGGAAGCCGATCACCTCACCCCCATGACATTATTGCAAGAATTCCTCATTGTAATGCCCAAGGTCCGATTGGCTTTGGATTCTTCATCAAAAACTTTCCTCCATCATTAGATAGCAAGTAGAGACAGCTAAGCTGTCGAGATCTCTGTGAAACACACTGGTTACCAATCTTCAAATACAAATGGGAAAATTCAGCCATGTATCCCAGTACCCCAGCACAACATCAGCAGTGATTTTGCATTCAGTGAAGTGAGAATCCATGATTTTCAGAGTCAGAGGCAGTACCAACCACAGCACCACACATATATCCAACAAGTGTATTCCAACTCAGTTCAGATTTGTGAGCTTTCATTATATACGAACTAACATCCTCATGGCTCAAATTCATGCATCTGGCCTGGGGCGTGACTAGAAATCAACAGAGGTTTCTGAACAAGTATCACTTAGTTGACTGGAAACAAGGTGTAAAGGGCAGCAGACACTTTCCCATTCCATTATGCTCATGTATTCATATAGCTGTTGCTACTTAGTAATGTGACTTGTTTTCTAAACCCAACTTCAAACCAGAAAAAAAGACTGCTGCACAATTTATTTCTTCTCAAATTAAAAAAGGTCCACCATTGAGCAATTATTCATTAAACTGTAAGAAGTAAATTTTAATCCAGTTCACCCTGACAGCTCAAAAATATCATCTCTCCGCCTAGGTTATAAGTGAAAACACTGTGAATAGGCTTAACCCAGTCAAGTTAGGATGCGATAAGTTCTGTGGGGCAGGACAGGCTGAAAGAATGGGTCTGCCTGACCAGGCCTGTTTGTGGATTTTCAGAAGGAGATAGAAGCGAGCTGTGCGGGGCTAGGGGACTATCAGCTTGGAGGCAGTAGGCGGGAGGTCACCAGATGATGATATGAGGCCAGTTACCACAGCTGATACAATGGCCTGATGTGTCATGGTGGGGTCATGGACCAGGGGAAGGTAGCAGGAGGTATCTGAGTGCTGCCACTCAGCCTCTGCAATGTGGGGGTCAGTACGCCAGACTACAACAGCATCACCCTTATCGGCAGGCTTAATGACAAAGTCAGGGTTGGATCTGAGTGCACAGAGTGCAGTCAGTTTGGAGGGAGATAGGTTGGATTTGGTGAGGGGACAGAGAAATTGAAGCAACCAATCTCACGTCAACAGTTCTCAATGAACAGATCAAGTGCGGGTCAAAGGCCAACGTAAGTTTTATAAGGAGCCAATTTGAGCAGACTTTCTGGAGTTAACAATGAAATTATTAATTACTAACACAGAGGTGTGTCCTAAAAGATAAAGGTGTTAAAAATATACATATGATCAATCTCTGAATTGCTCACCAACAGTAGATAGTTGAACCTTACAGCTGTTTCTGCAAGGGTTACCAGTGGCGTTGACATTGGTGTTTGGACAATAGGTTTGATCCTTAGTTTTGCAATGATCCAAGTTCTTTTTGAAAGTTACTCATGAATCTGTTTCCCTTTCAGACAATGCTTCACTGTATGGTAACAAGCTCCTTCTCATTCTAACAACTGTCTTCAATCCACATCATCTGATTGTTGCCCTTCTACACAATAGAACTTTCTCCTCTGCTGTGTCACTATAATTGTTGTCTCGAAGCGTAGCCAATTACTGAAGAGATTGTAGTGTGGGTGGAAGGGTTTAAGTTAAACAACCAAACTCCGATCTGGGCTATGTCAGCTGCTTCACCTGAATTCAGCAATTGGAAATGCAGCAGTAAGCCACTGAGCAATAGATTTATCAATTTTGACTGTCAATACAGAACAATGGCTGCTCACAGGATGAAACTGTGATTCTGTTATTGGGAAGCTCCTCAAGTTGTTGATGAAAATCCAAGTTTGCATTATGAATTCCCATGTCCAATCAGCATTCAAGGAGGATCACATACTGATGAGTAACTTTGCCATTCAGATAAATCAGCTTCAGCTTTGGATGTGATTGGTTTCCATGAAAAGCTTTCAAAGGAATCTCCTCAATTATGCTAAAGATTCAGAGGCCAAATGAAAGAGAGGCATCTTTACACAGAATCCCACTCATTACGGGCATTGACATTAGCTATTAGAGGTTTGTAGGAAAATTGATTTGAAGTTTGCCATAAACCTTTTCGTTCTGTGATGGAGTAGTTCATGTTAATTAATTTTGAGAAGAGTTTTAATTTGATTTGCCTTTGATTGGCAGGCTGAATGAATGCTGTTGAAGGTTTCCAAAGAAACACAGAGCTGGAGCATTGTTGCTATTATAATTTGACTAATTGCATATACTTGCCACATTAGCACAGGTCAATCTGCTACTTCTTTCACACACCATTAAAGAGTGAAATGTAAGTACATATTAATACCTAGAGATCACATTGGTGTGACTCCTTGTAGCAGAGAGCTGGGCCCAACGTTAGAAAGTAATGCACCAATAAATTGAGCAAGGTTAGAACTGAATTCAGCTTGATTTGAATTAGTTATTGCTGAGGCTTTGCTCATTAACCAGAATATATTAAGGCCACCCTAGCTTTCAATTATCAGAGGAAAATAGAACCACTTTTTAAGACTGGGAGCCGAAGAATAAAATAGAATCTTTGAGCATGGAATAATCATTAATAATGCATTTTCCACATTTGTTGCAGACAATTCATAATTAGATTTGGAGGATTAATGGCTATATTCTTGTATCTTATCCTTCAGTGGTCCATATTATCCCCAATTTGGCAAGGGAATAAATATCTACACACGTTATACTTCAATTATTCAGTGCATGATTTAAGTGCATCTGTCCTTTAAAGTCTAAACATTTGCTCTCCTGTATTTATAATTTAAATAGAATCAATATTACAAATGACAGATCTTCCAAAGGAATTAACTTTCTGCCTTCTTATTGACACACAATGCAAGCCAGATTGGGGGAAATTTGAACAACCAGCACTCTGGGATATTCTTTCTCTACAATTCATAATGGGCATGAGGCAGTGAACTCGGAAAAAAATCCTGCTCTTCCTGCAAGCCTTGTCTTGTGCTGTGTATGCCAACTTCAAAGAGCATTGGAAATTATCTACACTGCTGGGTCCCATCTCAGAAGTTAGAAACAGAAATAGCATTACCATAAAAAAGGATATAATTGGCAACAAGTAGTCCAGGTGAACTTTACAGTGAAGTTCAAGTGTCATTCAAATAAATTATTTGTCATATTATGGTTCTTGATCTTAGCTGGAAGCAAAGTCCAAATTCAAACTCAGTTCAGAGTGAACCGATTTACAGGTTGGAATAACACATACAGATCTCCACCACTGATGATCTCGCACAAACTTGTGGAACAGGATGAAGGTGGCCCAAATGCCCTAACATCTACCTTTCTCTTTTCAAGTGGACCTTTGATTGAAATAAAAACAGAAGATATTGGAAGCATTCACAATCCAGGCAGTACTTGTGAAAAGGTCTGCAGCCATTAACCAATCCTATTGTCCCACCACTGATGCTGCCTGACCTGATGAATGTTACTCCACAATCTCGATTTTTACGTCATGTCCTCAGTATCTGCAGTGTTGTATTGTTGTTTGACTTTGACTCAAATCTGGCAGCAGTAGCCTGTCTAATCGTAGATTTCTCCCGGGTATGATAGATGCACAGGCACAAACCAATGTCATTCTGATCTGTGAAGGCTTCATATAGAATCAGTATACGTGGCTTTAACGATTAGTGCTCCTAAGAAATAAAATTCCAGAATTGATCACAGTTCACAACCAAGCCGACACTTGCTGCCATCTGACTGACCCTTCTACCTGCTCTCAAAAGTAAGCAAGGTCCCAAGATGTCCAGCTGGCACAGCAGAAGTGGGAGAAGGCTCGGACTGGGTGTTCCTCTACTTCTGCCCTTTGCTGCAGTCTAAACTCTATTGTCGTAATGCCACATCAGCCAAAAGATGCAACAACATGTAGGTACTGCCCAGATAGCACAATAAGTTTCTTCCTCTCTTCAGTTATCTGTTCCTGTAATATGAGGCAGAGGCTAATGGGGTTCTCCATGAGAAAAGTGGATAAGACTTGAAGTAAGAATCCACAGAGGATTTCACATCAAAGAATCTGCCTCTTTTTTTTTCCTCTTAATGAGGTGTTAGCTCATTTGACAACTCCCTCCACTCCACAAATCTACCATATCAATAAATAGACTGACACTGCAAATAAATTCAACTGAACAGCCTGAGGCTACTCTGCTGTACTTATCATTTTATGTGAGTCCTAATTTACTACTTGTCAGGTTCTGAGCAATAAGGGAAACTGCATTCCTCTTGCTCTGAAACAATGTTGACTGGTGCAATGTTGGTGCTCCTTGAGAATGAGTGAACTTCTGTGCATTTTCTGGGGACGATTTGAAGTTATTAAAGATTCAGGATTGAGTAATATTGATGGGTATCTTCCAGTGTCCTGAACAATATGGGCTACAGCAAGAGATTTCAGACAATTCTTGACATCGAGGCCAGAACAATCACATAGTGCAAACAAGTCTTGGACATCAAGACACAATGTTCGCTAATGGGCAAAGAGAGGCCTATTCTCATTGATTATTACTCATGATCACCATTATTACGACCGAATCTCACTTTAATATGCAGGCTGTCTTTTTCCCACCTGCCAGGGCGAAGCTGCACACCGAGAATTCTCGATAGGAAAGTCCGAGCAGGGGCCTAGTGATTCCAGTTCACGGCCTCCTGCTTCACACCTCCATCTCAGCAGCAACATCTCAGGACCTGCTCCACGGGCAGTGGCCGCATATGCCTCACATCGACTGAGGTTGACATCCAACAAAAACCAGCCTCACTGCACCATGATGGCATATCTCTGATCTGCTTACGGTACACTTCTGCACTTTAATGCTGTAGTTAGGAGTTCACCAGTAGCTCTCCTTGCAACACTACTGTAAAGACATTTTGCATGCAAAGAAATATTCCATACAAGGACAGGCACTCAGGAGATAGATTGGACCAAGGATTCGCACCTTACTTTCTTTGTGCTCACTCACGTTGTGTAATGACGACTTGATATTTCTGGGACTGGAACGGAGTTGGTAAAGCAGGCAGCTGAAGATTTAGATCAACAAGCTGAGTGGAGATTTGGGGAAATTCAAAGTCTATGGGGTTAACAAGCAAAGTCTACCAAGATTGCATTTATGGGTTCCCCAACAATGAGAGTCTCAGACTGAGTCTTGCTGTTTGATAGTGTTTTTTTGTTTATTCACTCTCAGGACGAGCGTGTTGCTGGCCAGGCAGCATTTATTGCCCATCCCTAATTGCTCAGAGGGCAGTTAAGAGTCAACCACATTGCTGTGGGTTTGGGGTCACAGACCAGGTAAGGTTAGCAGTTTCCTTCCCTAAAGAGCATTAGTGAACCAGATGGGTTTTTCTGGCAATCAACAATGGGTTCACAGTTATCATTAGATTCTTAGTTCCAGATACTTCGTTGAATTCAAATTCCGCCATCTGTTGTGGTGGGATTTGAACCTGGGTCCCCAGAACATTATCTGGGTCTCTGAATTAATAGTCCAGCGATAGTACCACTAGGCTATCATCTCCCCTGTTGTGGCTGCTGTTGCCTTCCATTATGCCGTAAATAACAAGCACAGTGGGGATGAAAATGGCTGCCACCTCCCCAGGAGTCAGTGGTGGCGTTGGTGAATTGGGGGTGGAGATGGGGTTGAGGGTTTGGGAGTGGATGTGGGGTTGGGGGATTGGGGCTGGACATGAGGTTGGATGGTTTGGGGGTGGAAGTGGGGTTGGGGGATTGTGGATGGACATGGGGTTGGGGGATTGGGGATGAAGGTGGGGCTGGGTGGAAATTGGGGGTGGAGGTGGGGTTGGGTTTTGGAGGTGGAGGGGTTTTTGGATGGTTTAGCTAGGGGAAGTGGAAACATTTTCTTCTGTGAGAGAGGGGGCTTCAGTTTCAAGGGATTTCAGGCCTTTACGAGAGCACTGGAATTACACAAACACCCATACCTTGAAGCTGAAATACAGCTTTGAGCACTACATCCTCTATAACCCTTAGGCATTAACTATTGGGAAACTATCCATGAGGATAGGCCTGTCATTAGCCATTAGCCAGAATCATATCTTGACTTCTCTTGTCTGCACAGTCCAAATCCTTGCCCCAGACATTCCTGCCCAGTACTTTCTCTGAGGAATTCATGGTGTCTTCCGCGGAGGCCTTGTGAGGCCATTGAGTTAATCATGGGGACTGTGGACAAGTCAACTATGCCTTCCAAAAGAAATAAGGTATCAATATTGTGGCACTCAAATAACCCATTCCCAGCGGCAGTAATAGGAGAGTAGCACAATGATGAAAAGTGCTTCTTATATAGATGATGGCACACAAACATTTCAGCATCTCCACACTGGAGAGGAAGTTCCAACGTCACGCACCCCCCCAACCCCCAACCCCAGAGTGCTCCACCATTTGGCCAGGCCCTTACTGTTGACTGTTTTCTGCTGGAATGAGAGAAAGGGAGAAATTGAGGGAGGTGAAAGTGGGTAGCAGCAGTTAGTGCTGAGGTGTCCTGAGTGAGTGAGTAGGCAGCACAAAGGCAGAAAAGTGCCTGAGGGTTTAGTTGTGCGTGGGGATGTGATCGTGAAAGTGAATGACAAAAGATGTTATGTACAACAGTGAGGGTGATAGTGCGTGAGACTTGATGGGAGGTGATACAGAAGTAGAGAGTGAGGTTGAGCTAGCAGAGATAACATTGTGGTATTTCCCCTGCTGGAATGGAGAAGGGCCTTGATGTTCACTCTGTAACAACTAGGTATCTCCCCCAACCATGGAGATTGCACTGACCTGGGTGGGAACCTCAGCCCAGGATGGCAAGTCGTGGTTTTGTGCCATCCTCTGCCAGCCCTCAGGGAAGGCAACATCCCTCACCTGTACCACCCATCCACCAGGTTCCTATCTGAAAACAGGGCATCAATGTCCCTTGTCTGCTCTG
This sequence comes from Stegostoma tigrinum, assembly GCF_030684315.1. Classification (NCBI taxonomy): domain Eukaryota; kingdom Metazoa; phylum Chordata; class Chondrichthyes; order Orectolobiformes; family Stegostomatidae; genus Stegostoma; species Stegostoma tigrinum. The sequence continues at coordinate 17,059,081 of NC_081376.1, forward strand.
TCTATTAAGATTTCTGTTAAGATCCAGAGCACTGCATTTTTATTTTTAATTTTATCTATTAGCATTCCTATAAATTTTCAATTTTCCTTTTGAGACAGAAACACTTGTTTGCTATTTGAAAGGCAAATAAAATTAGACTGGAGCCTTTAAAGTGAATGCTGGATCATTTTAATTGATAGCACTCTGGATTAATGCCCATGTATGGTTTGGCTAGGTCATTTGAAGTTATAAAATTAAACATAAATTAATGAAAATCTTTCAAACAATGAAAAAAGTGATTCAAGTATTTATTGAAAAGTTGGCAATCAAGGCCCAGTCTTCTGCAGTTATAGCTGAACATTAATGCTGACTCTACATGGCTGAATTAACAAAAATTATCATTTGGAACGCAACTTAAGAGAAGACACCAGTAGAGCTGGTCTCTGGAAGTACTTATGAGCATGGCCCTTCTTTTAAATGTTCTAATTAGGCCCATTACCAGAAATTCATTCCCATAATGTCTACTGTTCCCGGCAACCACCCTTCATTTCTCTTACCAAAACTCCAGCATTATGCAGGTCTTGCCTGCCATTCAACGCTGTAGTGTTGGTGCTACCTTATAATACAGATTTAATGCAGTTGTAAAAAGCGACTACTTTACTGATGGACTGATGTAAATTTGTGACCTGATATGTCACAATGAACTCCTTTCTTACTGAAATGATGACCCTTTCTTACCACATTTGTGTCTTTCTGTCATGACTTTCCTCTAAATCCATATATTTGACATCAAAAAATAATATTGACATTTTTATAAGCAGCCAGAAGTATTTCAAGCCCTGCCAAACAACATTGTGGTTTTCTAGCCACAACATGTCATGAACTATGCACTAAGCGTGCCTGAGAAGTGTGTAAATGAGCTAATTTCCAAATCAGTTCATGGTTATCTTGGCAAAAACAGGCTTTGCTCTTGATAAGCGTAGCCATTTGCCAAAAAATTTCTATCATTGGTTCAAAGAAAGCGCATCTCTATAGTTATCAAAGAATGAATTGCCCCATTAGTTCTCCGCGAACACTTAAAATAAGAGTCCACACAATTTTATTACATGACCCGAGGAGCTGAAGTGGGATAACTTTGTAGAATTGAAAGGATACATGGTAAAAAAAAGCCACAGTCTACGTGAAAACGACAGAACAGGCGGTAACAGAATCATCGAGGACTACATTTTGCCTAGAACTCCAATCCAACTGCAAACATGATTAAAATTATTAGAGATAGTGCAGGAAAGCGGCAGTGAGGTAGTTGATCAGCCATGATTTAATTGAATGGCAGACCAGGCTCAATAGACTGAATGGCCTGCTCCTGTTCCTATGATAGACTGAGGTGTTTATATAACCTACCTTGTCATACAATGGACTACATCTGCCTGTAAGAATGTGCAGCATACTTTCTAATCCACAAACCATGGTCAAGTGGAATGGTTTATTTTTAACCCCATGTGTGTCACCAAGGGTTTTCTTGGTGCTCAGTTTGTATTGAGTTTGCAGACAAATCTTCAAACGTTTGTAGTCTCATTACAACACAAAATGCCCTCTGCTCCAGACATCATAGACATTATAGACACACCCAGCCCAACAATATTGACTGCAGATAAAGCACTTTGTGTAGGGAAGCAATATAGTAAGGAACCTTCTGAGCTAAGAATTGAGGCAAATATCGCGCTGTAAACTCCATCCTATCTACGCTGCACCTCTCAATATTTTCCTGTGACTGCTACGTGCTGTATGAGAAACGACTGGCAAAGTATCAGCTGCAAACAAAACACTAAATACGGTGCTTCCCCTGCAAATACTTAACACTGTTCAATAAGCAATGAATCGTTAATCTTCATAATTCAAAGTTGTTTACTTTATATAAACAGATCATTTCATTTTGGAACATCTATTCTCCCATTGGTTGTCATATTTATGCTTCTTAGTAGAAATTATTTGAAAATCTATTTCTGTTTGTACAAAAATGCACTGAATTTGTGAAGACACTAGATAGGGAATTTAAAAGGAAACAATATTCAGTGTTGTAGGGAAAAGGCAGGAGAATGGCACTAAGTCTAAATGCTTCTAAGAGCCAGTGCAGAGAAGATGGGCTGAATGGCCTCCTTCTGCACCATTAGAACTGTATGGTTCTGTAAATTTTCAGGACAGTCTAGGTGGTCAAATTATTTTTGGAGGCTGAGGAAAGTTAGGCTTGAAATAAATTGGCAGGTCAGACAACATCTTTGGAGAGAAAGTAGAGTTAATATTTCAGGTGCAGTGGCATTTCATCAGAATTGTTTTGAAAAAGGGTTACTGGACCCAAACACTAACTCTGTTTTCTGTCTACAGATGCTGCCAGGCCTGCTGAGTTTCTGCTGTAATTTCTGTTTTTGTTTCTGATTCCCAGCAACTGCAGTTCTTTAGGTTTTTGGAAATTAACCGTTTTGGAGCTATAATTCCCAGATTTTGACCCTGACAACCCTTTCCCATCCCCAGACCTGTCCGGTTTTGATTTTTCACCAATCCTAGGAAATTACACACATTTGGTTGGGATGGAATGGAGATTGTATGTATTGTGAAATTACAAGATACCTCACACCAAAGGCTGGAGCGTTACAGGGAACAGGTCTATTCTGTCTTTGTTCAAACATATAATGTTAGAATTCAAAGTCAGTGTCCTGCAAACACTTTGAGCAGTATAAAGTTATCCCCACAGCCCCTTCCAGATAACATTGCTGTGACCTCTCATCTGACACATCACCAACTGGTAATAAAGTTTTTAGCCTTGAATATACAGAATGGATGATTCTGACCTGTAAAGGGGTTCTTTATCATACATTCCTTCAAGCTGCTGTGACCTAGCCCTTAACCAGCAGCAAGCACTTACAGAAATAGCTGTATGCTCAGTTACACTTGAAACGATTTACTACATTGTACGCTTCGCACTCTGAACAGTTCAAAGCTTATCACGACTGATTTTATATTGAAACCATTATGACGGATTACAATGAATATCAAAATTATTTTGCTGTCTATGCTTTGTTGACTTTTAATGGTAAGACCTAAGACTCATGTAATGATAATTCTGTACTCGGAGACTAGGAGTGATTAATAGAGGTATATCTTAGCAACACCTTGAATTATGGGAGATCATAAGATATATGGTTCAGAGCGATTGTGTGACACTGTGTAAGAAGCTCAGGTGCAGGAAGAAGCATTCCTGTTCAGGAGCAGTTATTGATTGTGTCTGGTTGAGGGAGCTGATGAATTTCAGTGGGAACTCACTCATTTTGGCACAACAGGTCCCTGTGGAATCCCAGGCAAAGCTGAGTAAGTGCAACTCGACAGTCATTCAACAATTTAATTTCGGCTCCTTTGAGAGAAATCTCTTAGCCACTCATGGAGCAGTAAGCTGTATTTCAGATCAATGCTTTTGAGTCTGAATGTGGTGGGTTCAAACACAGCAGAAGGTTGAGCTCAAATCATGAGATATGAAAACAGAATGGGACTTTTTTCACTGGATGATAGGAGGCTGAGGTGGCCTCATTGAAGTTTGAAAAATCATGAGGGGCATGAATAAGGGTTTCCTCCAGGGTGGGGGAGTCCAAAATGAGGGTGCATATTTTTAAGGTGAGAGAAAAAAGATTTCAACAGGACATAGGGCCAACTTTTTTTACACAGAGAGTGGTTCAGGTGTGGAATGAACTGACAGAAAAAGTTTATGAATAGGAAATGTTTGGGGGATATAGGCCAAGCGCAGGCAAATGGGATTAGTTTAGTTTGGGAACATAGTTGGCATGGACTAGTTGGATTAAGAGGTCTGTTTCCATGCTGTGTGACTGTATGTATTGTTAAAGGGGCTGTCTTTCTGATGAGATGTTAAAGTGTCACCACATATGCCCTGTTTGGTAAACGCAGCAATAGTTTGAAGAAGCTAAAGGAGTTATCTCCGGTATCTTGGACCATATTTATACCTCAACCAGCATCCCAAAGAGTAAATTATCTGGTCATTATAACATTGCTACTTGTCAGAACTTGCTTAACCAATTTTAAAATTCTTGAATGACCCTGTCATTGCATCTTCGACATCCAGTTTTCTTCTTCAGTGTTTTATTAAACTCTGTCTGAAAGGCAAGATTCTTAATTTGATACTCACGGTATAGACCTGCGCATGGACCAGCAACAAATCAGTTAGGATCATTTTCAGTAACTCTGATGGGATCAAATGTCAAACAAAAACCAAAAGAATTGTGGATGCTGTAAATCCCAAACAAAAACAGAGATTGCTGGAAAAGCTCAGCAGGTCTGGCAACATCTGTGAAGAGAAAATCAGAGTGAATATTGCGGGTCTAGTGACCTTACCTCAGAGCTGAGTTCTGAGGAAGGGTCACCGGACCCAAAACATTAACTCTGATTTTTCTTTACAAATGTTGCCAGACCTGCTGAGCTTTTCCAGCAACCTCTGTTTTTGTTTGGGATCAAATGTCAATCATGCAGTGAACTGTCTGCCATGAATGGCAAAGAGTGGCCTCAAGAGTAGCCAACCATTCAGAGTGGCTGCAACACTACTGAGAACAATGTGGTTTTCAGGTCTATAACAGGCCCTGGGCCACTGTCCGTACTGGGAACGTAACAGGCCCTGGAGCAGTGTCTTGTACTGGGAACGTAACAGGCCCTGGAGCAGTGTCTGTACTGAGACTGTTACAGGCGTTGGACCACTGTCCGTACTGGGAATGTAACAGGCGCTGGAGCAGTGTCCGTACCGAGACTGTAACAGGCCCTGGAGCAGTGTCCGTACTGAGACTGTAACAGGCCCTGGAGCAGTGTGATTACAAAAGGCTCTACAATGCGGGTGATTGGGCAAGTGTACTGGAGTACACTCATCCAGGACATAACACAACTTGTTGTCGAATGTATTAGGGCTGTTTTGGAGTTTGCTATGGACCAAAATCTACTTGATCAGGAGAGCCCCCATTCCCATGACATACCTACCCCAAGTCTTCAGGGAATTTTCCAGGTTATGCTGGGCAGCATCCCCACACAGTTTACATATTCCCCTGCGCCCACTCCAGTGTCCCCTCCCCTGACCCTACCACTACAATTCCATTAGTGACAGAGAGAGGAGGCCTTGCTGGTGGCATTTAAGTGTTTGTTGAAGTGATAAGGGCATTGCTGTCTATTGCAACACTTATTGCCTGTCCCTATTTGCCAGGAGTGCAAATTAGAATCATCCACATCGTTTTGTGTTTAGAATCAGAAACAAAAACAGAGGTTGCTTGAAAAGCTCAGCAGGTCTGGCAACATCTGTGAAAAGAAAATCAGAGTGAATAGATCAGGTAAGACAGCAGATTTCCTTCCCACAAAGACATTAGGCAACAAGATGAGATTTTACAACAACAAAGTCAACTTTCTATTCCAGATCTTTTATTGAATTCGTATTTCGCCGTTTTGTCATGGTGGGATTCAGATCCGAGTGCCTGGGGCATTAGGCTGGGGTTTTGGATTAACAGTTCAATGGCATTACACTATACCACTCGGATCTTTCCTCCAGCTGTGCTGGCCCTTCCCTAGGCTAGCTTTATCACCGAGGTCAATAAAGCATTGGACACTCTTCGATCATCTTCCTTCCTGGTTTCATGCGCTCCTCTCTCCTCTTCCTCCCCTGTCCGACACAACCAGGTGGAGGCGTGGAAGTTAATGTCCACCCATAATGTTTCAAGGCAGCTACTACAAAACTTTTCTCAGCTATGTGGTCTGCGATTACATGTGATGACATCTAATCATGTTATCAACTGTTAAGGTTTTGTTTCACATAATATTTGAGAAGTGTGTTGGATTTATCATGTTAAAGTAACCATTGACTTAGTTTCTGGTCCAGCACACAGCTTCTCTGAGGCATATTTCTAGGGGAGGGTCATTAAAAATATTCAAGGTTGAGCAGGACAGATTCTTAGTTTGTAAGGGAATCAAAGGTAAAAGGGGAAAGGCAGGAAAATGGATTTGGGGATTATCAGATCAGCCATGATCTCTTTGCATGGTGGAGCAGACTTGATAAGCTGAATGGTCTATTTCTGTTCGCACATCTTCTGGTCTTTTATTCATTCATTGTGTTATCCCACACTACATAGAGTTATGCAACACGGAAGCAGCACGATCCAACTCATCCATACCAACCAAGTTTCACAAACATTTGCTCACATTTGGTCCGTATCCCTCTACAGTTTTTTCTATTCATCTACCTGTCTAAATAACTTTTAGATGTTGTAACTGTGCATCTTAACTTAAACCTCTCAGTAGAATCACCAACCTGTGTACAGGAATATCAGCCTCCAGTGATAAGTTGGAGAGTTTTACAAAGCAAAAACAAATAAAATGATTTGTACTTAATATACAGAAATTATTTAGCTTTTCAACTCACAAAACATGTTTAATTATTGCTTTTCAGCTCTTTTTATTAATTTTGCTGTTCTGGGAAGTACAAAATTTTGACAATTCTTGTATGCAGGGCCAATAGAAAGCATTTCAGGTATATATATCCCCACTGTTCTAGCAGTCCACCTGCCCCAAAAGAATAGTGCCCTCTGCTGTACGAAGAAGCATTTCCAATTCCACCACATACCTTGATGACGATATTAGCTGCAATTAGTGCTCTATTGTTGAAAGTTTACCACCTACTAGAGAAATGAATTAACATTCGAAAAATGTATTTCACTTGACATTTGGCATAAAATGCTAAAATTAAAGTACAAGTTGTGTGGACACTAAATCACTAAGCTATCCTAGACAGGCCGCTGTGATATCTCATTCTAATTCCTCACAGATAAGTGGATGATGTGCTAACTCACTAGGGGTAAGTTTGACTTTGGGAAACAGTTTCAAACGAGTGATGTTTAAACCACTTGCCATTCTAATTCACTCTGACATTCATTTGAGTGCATTCCAAAGCATTCAAAAGTTCTTTCAAGTATTCTTGAAGTAGGAGATAATACCCTGAGGTCAAAACCCTGTTGGCAATCTGTTTCTATAACTCAGTTGATTCTCACTCTTGCCTCTAAGCTTTCTTAAAGCACTATGCCTAACTCCAGGCCTTGAGCTCACAATACTTACTAGCAGTCCACATCAATCTTCTATCATGTGGTGCCACACTTTGAATTTGGGCTCATTATAGACTAGCTGAGGAGAAAGGCAAAGTCAAGGACTATCTTCAGGCTTCAACTCCACAACAAACCATTTTGTTACAAATTATTACTAAATACTATGTGTGCTCCAAAACCCTGAATCCCTTACACACCTCTCCTCCACAAGTGTTGTTCCACTGTCAAAGACATTCATTAACATTTCTGTATAATTCTCAAATGAGTTACCTAGATTACTTTCATTACATTCACTATACATTTTTTCTTCATCTCTCCTACCGTCAATCTTTGACTCGATTCAAATGTTTCAATTGGTCAATCAGGAAATTCTATGACCAGATCCAGAAGTTTGAGGTAAAACTGGTGATCTTACGTGTTCATTGTGGGCTTCCATTAGATCAGAGGTTTCATCGATCTGACCGAAAGGAATTGGTGGTGATGTGACTGCATGAGAAATATGAAGTGGCGTCTGTGTGGGTGGATTTGAGGAGCCACAAAGGCAAAAAAAAACCACAATGGGAGTTACGTACAGACCTCCTAACAGTGATCAGCAGCAGGGGCACAAGATGCAGTAGGGAGAGAAGTTTAGGCCACTGGGATGTAGATGCTAAGGCAGAATATGAGGTGCTGCTCCTCCGGTTTGCGGGTGGCGTCACTGTGACACTGGGGGAGGCCCAGGATAGACATGGCACCCAGGGAGTGGGAGGAGGTGTTAAAGTGGTTGGCAACCGGAAAGTGTTGTCGTTTGTCTTGTGGAGAGCACAGGTGCTCTCTGAAACAGTCTCCAAGTCTCTACTTGGTCTCACTGATGTAGAGGAGGCCACATCGGGAGAAGCAGATGCATTAGACCAAATTGATGGATGTGCAGGTGAACTCCTGTCTGATATGGAAGGTTTGTTTGGTGCTTTGAATGGAGGTGAGGGGGGAGGTGTATGGGCAGGTGTAGCACTTCCAGCGGTTGCAGGGAAAGGTGCTGGGGGTGCTGGGATGAGTGGGGACTGTGGAGCGGACAAGAGAGTCACGGAGGGAGTGGTCCCTACAAAAGGCTGATAGGGGTGGGGAGGGTAAATATCTTTGGTTGTGGGGTCGGATTGTAGGTGGCGGAATTGGCAGAGAATGATACATTGGATGCAGAGGTTAGTGGGGTGATGTGTGAGGCAAGGGGGATTCTGTCCTTATTTCTGTTGTGGGGATGGGAATGTGAGGGCAGATGTGCGAAAAATGCAAGTGCTGCACCTCATATTCCACCTTGGGAGCCTGGACCCCGATGGCATAAACATAGAATTCACTAGTTTTAAAATTTCCCCACCCCCTGGCCTCATCCCATGTCCACCCTCCCTGTCATCCCCACCTCCTTGACTTGACACAACCTGGACTTCATCTCTCCCACCTCTCTGCCCCAACCATCGGACTGACCAATCCCCACCACTCCCTGCTTGCACTCACCTATCACCACCCCGCCTACCTTCCCCATCCCACCTCTTCACTCTATTTATTTCTCAGCTCCCTTCCCCACCCCCAACCCCATTTCTGAAGAAAGGTCCAAAACTGAAACGTCAACTTTCCTGTTCCTCTGATACTGCCTGGCCTGCTGTGTTCCTCCAGCTCCCCACTGTGGAATCGCTATTAAATATTTGCTATTTGAAATGCTATTTTCAACACTGAGTTCTGTTTACTTTTACCAATTATGGCATCTCCATAGAGATGAATTAAGATATTCCTTTCCTAAAATGGCTGAAGGATTTCCAACCTGAAGGGCAACTCCATGGGGTGCAGTGTAATGCCATTGAACTATGAATCCAAAACCCCAGCCTAATGTTCCTAATGGTGGGCCTGGGTGAAATTTAAATTCAGTAAGTGATCTGGAATGGAAAGGTGGCTTCGTTGTTGTAAAATCCCATCTGGTTGCCTAGCGCCTTCTCGGGAAGAAAATCTGCTCCACTTACCGAGTGTAACCTTCTAAAAATGGTTTCACCAAATAAGATTAATTTTTTTTGAGTCTCAAAAATGGCTGACCTGACGTCAATAGTCCATTTTTATTCTACACCTGGGGTATTTCAGAACAAACTCAACACCATGTGATCAGATTCACACCCGTTTTTGTTGTGCTTTCATATTTTAATTACTAAAATTGATAAAACTTCTTATTTGAATCATAGAATCACAGAATCCCTACATGTTGAATCAGGCCATTTTGCCCATCAAGTCCTTACTGACTTTCCAAAGAACATCCCACCAGAACCATTTTCTACTCTATCCCTGTAACCCTGCTTTACCCATGGCTAATTCACGCGAGCCTGCACATCCCTGGACACTGTGGCCAATTTAGCATCGCCAATCAACCTAACCTGCACATCTTTGGACTGCAGGAGGGAACTGGAACAACCAGGGGAAACTCAGAGACACTGGGAGAATGTTGAGTAAAATTTGCATTTGTTGTTCCACAGTCAAAATAGTAGAGTTCGCTAAATTCACCGTTAGTGCTCTGATATTTCAAACCACAATTAATGGTTTCTTGCCTTGTCTTTTATTTGCTTTCCTTGAAATCTATATTTTAAAAATTATCTTAACTTGCTGTTATCAAATATTTTGTACAGGAAATTTATTTTCTCCTATAGAGAAATAACAAGGTGTAGAGCTGGATGAACACAGCAGGTCAAGCAGCAGAGGAGCAGGAAGGCTGACATTTCGGGCCTAGACCAAACGTTGGCCTTCCTGATCTTCTGATGCTGCTTGGCCTGCTGTGTTCATCCAGCTCTACACCTTGTTATCTCAGATTCTCCAGCATCTGCAGTTCCTACTATCTCTGAAATAATTTATTTTCTCTTAAAGCTTTGTCCAATATGTATTCCTGAGATTAATTAGCTACTTTATCCAACCGTCTTTCTAGAAAGTTCTTGGTATCAACTGGCTGCTACATCTGCCTATTCATAACCAATTCAGCAAATCAAAAACAATTATATTCCCTGAAGTGAATTGGGACAACTGTCAGATTTATTGTTGTTTGACTTCCCCAAAATTGGCGTTCATGAATAAATGGGAATGATTCCATTTGATGCTTTTTCAGATAAGATGAATTAATATGAAAATGAATTATTCTTGGCACTCTGTTATTGGAGAACTATCAATTAATTAACAAAGAGCTGTTTAGAGCCAGGAACATTCCTGCAGTGAATGTGTCAGTAAATTTGGTTCAAGTAAGCTTTTTCTGAGTCAGTGAATAATTAAACTTCGTATCATTGACAATCGAATTTGGTACAAGGAATACAAAAGATTAAAGACTGGGTGTACCATGGGCAAATTAAATCAATAAAAGATCATAAATGGGAAACGCCTTAAAGAATTATAACATAATACAGTGCAGAAAGAGACTATTCGGTCCATCGCACCTGTGCTGACCTCTTCAAAAGAGTTGTTCACTCAGTCCTACAGGAGATTTAGTGATGTGATAGGTAATAACCTATAAGGAGAAAAATCTTTGATTAAAGTCTCGCTGATGAATATTCTACTAATATTTTCCTACTATTCCCAAAGCAAAGATGCATATATGCAGACATGAAAGAAACATTTGTTATACTCTGCTGCTCTTTTCCCATAAACTGTAAATTTTGCCTCTTTATGTATTGACCTGGTTCTCTGGTTGACTATGGATCCAGATGGGGTACCCCAAACAGTTCAGCTCCAAGATGAGGAGAGATGAATTGGCTCTCCTTCATCACTCAATGACCCCCTCACTTGGTCGTACAGAGTTAATTTAAGAAGGATCAATTCCCTTCTGGATACCTTTATCCCCAAGCCAAATGAAGTTTTTTTTTAAAAAAAGAAGCCAATTGAGCCAACTTTCTTGAAGTAACAAAAAGAATGAGCTTATTCATTAATACACAAGAAAAAAATCGTAACACGATGCCTGTACACATAGATTAGAAATAAGACGGGGGTCCAAAATTATAAAACTATATGATTCAGTCTTTGAATTGCCCGTAAACGGCAGATTGTTGAACTTTGCGGCCATTGCAGTGGAGGTTGTTGGTTGCACTAACATTGAAATTTTTGGCTTGTTAGCTGATTAAAGTTCCTTTGTCCTGATTAACAGCAGCGTGAGAAACAGTCATCCTTGACCTCCAACAGCTGGGTGCCTAGGGAGTTACTTCTTCAACTGTGATCTTCACAGCATACTAACGCATGAACCCACATGAGAGCACTCAGGCCCATGAGCCCACTCCAGTAGAGTTGAAGCTGACTTTTTAAATCCCTGTCCTTGTATATTCTGAGTATAAATCAAACATAGTATCAGAGATAATGGGAATTGCAGATGCTGGAGATTCCAAGATAATAAAATGTGAGGCTGGATGAACACAGCAGGCCAAGCAGAATCTCAGGAGCACAAAAGCTGACGTTTCGGGCCTAGACCCTTCATCAGAGAGGGGGATGGGGGGAGGGAACTGGAATAAATAGGGAGAGAGGGGGAGGCGGACCGAAGATGGAGAGTAAAGAAGATAGGTGGAGAGGGTGTAGGTGGGGAGGTAGGGAGGGGATAGGTCAGTCCAGGGAAGACGGACAGGTCAAGGAGGTGGGATGAGGTTAGTAGGTAGCTGGGGGTGCGGCTTGGGGTGGGAGGAAGGGATGGGTGAGAGGAAGAACCGGTTAGGGAGGCAGAGACAGGTTGGACTGGTTTTGGGATGCAGTGGGTGGGGGGGAACAGCTGGGCTGGTTGTGTGGTGCAGTGGGGGGAAGGGATGAACCATCCCCCCAGACCTCCCACTGACTGAGGACGAACGGTCAGTCCTGAGCAAGGGGCTCACCTTTGTCCCCCTACAACCACACATCAACGAATACCAGTCACGGTCGGACATAGAGCAGTTTTTCCGCCGTCTTCGCCTGCATGCCTACTTCCTCAACTGGGAACCCAACCCTCCTTCCACTGACCCCTTCACCCGCTTCCAACACAAGTCCTCCTCCTGGACACCACCCCCAGGCCTCCTACCCTCCCTCGACCTCTTCATCTCCAACTGCCGTCGAGACATCAACCGCCTCAACCTCTCCACCCCTCTCACCCACTCCAACCTCTCCCCCGCAGAACGGGCAGCCCTCCGCTCCCTCCGCTCCAACCCCAACCTCACCATCAAACCCGCAGACAAGGGTGGCGCAGTGGTAGTTTGGCGCACTGACCTCTACATCGCCGAGGCCAGACGCCAACTCTCCGACACCACCTCCTATCGCCTCCTCGATCATGACCCCACACCCGAGCACCAAACCATCATCTCCAACACCATTCATGACCTCATCACCTCAGGGGACCTCCCACCCTCAGCCTCCAACCTCATTGTTCCCCAACCCCGCACGGCCCGTTTCTATCTCCTTCCCAAAATCCACAAACCTGCCTGCCCTGGTCGACCCATCGTCTCAGCCTGCTCCTGCCCCACCGAACTCATCTCCACCTATCTGGACTCCATTTTCTCCCCTTTGGTCCAGGAACTCCCCACCTATGTCCGTGACACCACCCACGCCCACCACCTCCTCCAGGACTTCCAATTCCCTGGCCCCCAACACCTCATATTCACCATGGACGTCCAGTCCCTGTACACCTGCATTCCGCATGGAGATGGCCTCAAGGCCCTCCGCTTCTTCCTGTCCCGCAGGCCCGACCAGGCCCCCTCCACCGACACTCTCATCCGCCTAGCTGAACTCGTCCTCACACTCAACAACTTCTCATTTGACTCCTCCCACTTCCTACAGACTAAGGGGGTGGCCATGGGCACCCGCATGGGCCCCAGCTATGCCTGCCTCTTTGTAGGTTACGTGGAACAGTCCCTCTTCCGCACCTACACAGGCCCCAAACCCCACCTCTTCCTCCGGTACATTGATGACTGTATCGGCACCGCCTCTTGCTCCCCAGAGGAGCTCGAACAGTTCATCCACTTCACCAACACCTTCCACCCCAACCTTCAGTTCACCTGGGCCATCTCCAGCACATCCCTCACCTTCCTGGACCTCTCAGTCTCCATCTCAGGCAACCAGCTTGTAACTGATGTCCATTTCAAGCCCACCGACTCCCACAGCTACCTAGAATACACCTCCTCCCACCCACCCTCCTGCAAAAATTCTATCCCCTATTCCCAATTCCTCCGCCTCCGCCGCATCTGCTCCCACGATAAGACATTCCACTCCCGCACATCCCAGATGTCCAAGTTCTTTAAGGACCGCAACTTTCCCCCCCCGGTGATCGAGAACGCCCTTGACCGCGTCTCCCGCATTTCCCGCGACACATCCCTCACACCCCGCCCCCGCCACAACCGCCCCAAGAGTATCCCCCTCGTTCTCACACACCACCCTACCAACCTCCGGATACAACGCATTATCCTCCGACACTTCCGCCATCTACAATCCGACCCCACCACCCAAGACATTTTTCCATCCCCTCCCCTGTCTGCTTTCCGGAGAGACCACTCTCTCCGTGACTCCCTTGTTCGCTCCACACTGCCCTCCAACCCCACCACACCCGGCACCTTCCCCTGCAACCGCAGGAAATGCTACACTTGTCCCCACACCTCCTCCCTCACCCCCATCCCAGGCCCCAAGATGACATTCCACATTAAGCAGAGGTTCACCTGCACATCTGCCAATGTGGTATACTGCATCCACTGTACCCGGTGCGGCTTCCTCTACATTGGGGAAACCAAGCGGAGGCTTGGGGACCGCTTTGCAGAACACCTCCGCTCAGTTCGCAACAAACAACTGCACCTCCCAGTCGCAAACCATTTCCACTCCCCCTCCCATTCTCTTGATGACATGTCCATCATGGGCCTCCTGCACTGCCACAATGATGCCACCCGAAGGTTGCAGGAACAGCAACTCATATTCCGCCTGGGAACCCTGCAGCCATATGGTATCAATGTGGACTTCACCAGTTTCAAAATCTCCCCTTCCCCTACTGCATCCCTAAACCAGCCCAGTTCATCCCCTCCCCCCACTGCACCACACAACCAGCCCAGCTCTTCCCCCCCACCCACTGCATCCCAAAACCAGTCCAACCTGTCTCTGCCTCCCTAACCGGTTCTTCCTCTCACCCATCCCTTCCTCCCACCCCAAGCCGCACCCCCAGCTACCTACTAACCTCATCCCACCTCCTTGACCTGTCCGTCTTCCCTGGACTGACCTATCCCCTCCCTACCTCCCCACCTACACCCTCTCCACCTATCTTCTTTACTCTCCATCTTCGGTCCGCCTCCCCCTCTCTCCCTATTTATTCCAGTTCCCTCCCCCCATCCCCCTCTCTGATGAAGGGTCTAGGCCCGAAACGTCAGCTTTTGTGCTCCTGAGATGCTGCTTGGCCTGCTGTGTTCATCCAGCCTCACATTTTATTATCTATAAATCAAACATGCCTGGAACAGGTGACTCGCTGCCAACAGGAGTGGTGTTGGGAGCGTGGTGTTGGTGGAAATGGTCAGCTTCCCTTGTTATCTCTTCTTGTTAAGTCTCTGCCTGTTTGAAGTTTTCCTTATAGGTGCAACATTCCATGGGCTACACACAAGACTTTCCCTGACCATCACTGAATTAAAATTCACAGTTTTTCTGCAATAGTCCTCTTTCTAGAAGCAACACGCTTTGGAATAAAAAATAAGGTATGCGTATAAATATTTTAGATCCGGATTCATTACCCAAACGGTAACTATCTAATTAAATTTTGAAATTTGCAGTTAAACCTTGTTTGACCAACCTTTAAGGCAGTGAATTCCAGATTGTAGTAACTTACTACAAAAAAAATCTCTTCATCTCACCTGTAATTTTTTCAGCCAATGGCCTTGTATTTGTGTACTTTAGACACTGACCACTTTCTCAGTGGAAACAGTCATTATGTGCTCAATGAAATGCCCTCAGCATGGCAACTGTGGCATTGCTCGTTGTTGAGACCATCACTGATTTTTCTTTTAAATTTTGTTCTCTTTGATTTAGAAATCTGAGCTGAACTTAAGAATCAAACTTGGAACTTGGAACAGCAGCTTTTTAAAGAAAAAGAAAGAGAGAGAGCAAACAAATGTTTGTTTATGGAACTGGCCTAGAAAGATAACAGCAAGTTTACTATTGTCCTAGGGACATCACAGACATTTCAGCATTAAGATGCTCAAAGCTGAGGATTGGCAACTAGTATGACAATGAATTGTTTATTCGGGGATCAGCCAGCCAATCGTAGAGAATGTTTGTAAAACAGAGAGAAAAAAAGAATGAACCATCTGACTTGTGTTTTGAAGCCATGAATCTGTCTCCCTGTCTCCTGAAGTGCTGATGCCCATTATAAAACTTTTGAACTGGCAAATTATGATTCTTTATTTTCTTTTATTCTGTCTCTTAATTGTATCTGTCGATATGTAAGTGAGAGTTCTGGTTAAAGAATATTGAGTCCTGATCATAAATATTAAGGGGATTGCTTTGTTGTTTATCCACATACTACTATAATATTAATAAGGAATTGTTAATTTCTGTTTAAGTTATAAATGTGTTGTCTGATATCTGTTATTCTTACAGTCTGGTTAATAACAGTTGAACAACTTTGGAGAGTCATTGAATGATTTAACTTTGCTGCGTTGTGAATTTAGTAATATGGAGGCTGATTTGGTGATGTTTGCTGTCACTGTGCCATAACATAGTTGGCCGGTGGGATGGGAGAGGAGTATTAATACTGGATAAATCATTTTGACCAAAGTGGGAACCCAAAGTAAAGTTAAAACATTTTCAGGAATGTAGCTGTTGGAGGTTGTCAGCATGAGAGAAAGGTACTGAGTGAGAGTGAAGCAAGCCCCCTGTGTGCAGTTGAAACTAGGTGGGAATATGCAAACTGTAGAGCTCAGTATCATTCCTTACATATGATCCTCTTAACAGAAAAGTTCAGTAATTGTTTTAGGTGATTCCTACATTGTTACTGTCAGCTTACCCCAGTGGACATGAGGTGAGAAGGAAATAATGTAACCAGCTATTTTAGTTGAAGACTGACTTGGACCATTACCATGAAGCCATCTTATTCAGCTACAGTTTGTACTTGCCATTCTGTGCATAATTTTTATTTGTAGTCCCAAATGTGTCTCAGCAAACTTTGCTGGATATGGTGGCTGAGTGGAGACAATTTGCAAAGTAGTTACATTTCTATGGACTGAACTTTCCTTTTTCGCATCTCATCAGTACTGTTCTACTGAGTCAACTTCCCTTACATTTTCCTCAATTTATATGTTTCTTCCAGTCAACTTAATTTGTTAGATTATATTTAACCAATGTGATTGTCTTCTACCAATGGAAGCACAGATGGAAATTTTTATTGTTTACAATTGCTTCACAGTTGGTAAAATAAAATCTGGAGTTAGATGATTGATGTGTCAACATATTTAGTTCAATTTTCCCATAATTTCATAATAAAAGTCAAAAGGCTATTTCAACATTTTTTTTTCTGCGTTGCTTATTTCGTCTTTATCTCAAGAGGTTTGGCATTGCTTGCTATGACAGTATTTATTATCCATAATTAATTGTTATAGAGTCATACAGCATGGAAATGGGCTCTTTGATTCAATCAGTCCATGCCGACCATAATCCCAATCTAAACTAGTCCCACCTGCCTGCTCCTGGCCCATATCCCTCCAAACCTTTCTTATTCATGTACTTATCCAAATGTCTTTTAAATGTTGTAACTATACCTGCATCCACCACATCCTCTAGAAGTTCATTCCACACATGAGCCCCTCTGTCAAAAAAGCTGTTCTTTTAAATCTTCCTCCTCTCAGCTTAAAAATATGCCTCATGTCTTGAATTCCCACACCCTAGGGAAAAGACCCTTGCTATTCACCTTATCTATGCCCCTCAAGAATTTAAAAACATCTATAAGTTTGCTCAACCTTCCAGGCTCCATTGAAAGTCCCAGTCTATCCTTATAACTCAAACCTTCCATTCCCAGCAATATGCTGGTAATATTTTTCCTGAACCCTCTCCAGTTTGATAGTATCCTTCCTCTAACTAGGTGACCAGAACTAGACACAAAACTCCAGAAGAGGCCTCTCCAATGTCTATATAACCCCAACATGACTTCCCATCACTTGTAATCAATGCTGAACATTGAAAGCAAGCATGGTAAATGCCTTCTTAACCACCCTGTCTACCTGTGATGCAAACTCAAACATTTTCGGGAGGGGAGGAGCGAGAGAGCAAAGGGATGGGTGACCAAAAGGCAGAGGAAGAGCAGGAAGGCAGTGCAGATGTCCCCTGCAGTCATCTCCCTCCAAAACAGGTATACCGTTTTGGATACTGCTGGGGGAGATGGCTCACCAAGGGAAGGCAGCAGAAGCCAGGTTCACGGCACGGTGGCTGGCTCTGCTGTACAGACGGGCGGGAAAAAGAGTGGAAGGGCTATACTCATAGGGGATTCAATTGTAAGGGGAGTAGATAGGCAGTTCTGTGGTCGAAAACGAGACTCCCAAATGGTATGTTGCCTCCCAGGGTCAGGGATGTCTCTGATCGGCTGCAGAACATTCTGAAGGGGGAGGGCGAACAGCCAGTTGTCGTGGTGCATATAGGCACCAACGATATACGCAGAAAATGGGACGAGGTCCTACAAGCAGAATTTAGGGATTTGGGAGCCAAGTTAAAAAGTAGGACCTCAAAGGTAGTAATCTCAGGAGGGAGAGGTTCAGGTTTTTGGGACATTGGAACCGGTTCTGGGGAAGGTGGGACTATTACAAATTGGGCGGTCTACACTTGGGCTGGACTGGAACCAATGTCCTTGGGGGTGCTTTTGCTAATGCCGTTGGGGAGGGTTTAAACTAAGTGGCAGGGGGATGGGAACCAAATATTGGACAGAAAAGAGGTAGAAACGAAAGCCTGTAGGGAACTAGATAATGGAGTCAGTGTGACTAAAGGGAAGAGTAGGCAGGGAGCAGATGATGAACACAAAGGGACAGGTGGTCTGAGGTGCATTTGTTTTAATGCAAGAAGTGTAGTGGATAAGGCAGATGAACTTAGGGCTTGGATCGATACTTGGGAATATGATGTTATTGCTATTACTGAGACTTGGTTGAGGGAAGGGCATGATTGGCAGCTAGATGTCCCAGGATATCGATGCTTCAGGTGGGATAGAGAGGGAGGTGAAAGGGGTGGAGGAGTTGCAGTAATGGTCAAAGACGATATCACAGCTGTGCTGAAGGAGGGCCCCATGGATGACTCAAGCAGTGAGGCAATATGGGCAGAACTCAGAAATAGGAAGGATGCAGTAACAATGTTGGGGGTGTACTACAGGCCTCCCAACAGTGAGCGTGAGTTAGAGGTACAAATATGTAAACAGATAATGGAAAGGTGTAGGAGCAACAGGGTGGTGGTGATGGGAGATTTTAATTCTCCCAACATTGACTGGGATTCACTTAGTGTTAGGGGTCAAGATGGAGCAGAATCGAGGAGGGTTTTCTAGAGCAGTATGTATGTAGTCCAACTCGGGAAGGGGCCATACTGGACCTGGTGTTGGGGAATGGGCCTGGCCAGGTAGTTGAAATTACAGGAGGGGATTACTTTGGAAATAGCGACCACAATTCCGTAAGTTTTACAATACTCATGGACAAAGATGAGAGTGGTCCTAAAGGAAGAGTTCTAAACCGGGGGAAGGCCAACTATACCAAAATTCGGCAGGATCTGGGGAACGTAGATTGGGAGAAATTGTTTGAAGGTAAATCCACATTTGATAACTGGGAGGCTTTTAAAGAGAGGTTGATTAGCATGCAGGAGAGACATGTTCCTGTAAAAATGAGGAATAGAAATGGCAAGATTAGGGAACCATGGATGACAGGTGAAATTGTGAGACTAGCAAAGAGGAAAAAGCATCCTTTCTAAGGTTTAGGCAACTGAAGACAGACGAAGCTATGGAAGAATATTGGGAATATAGGGTGAATCTGAAACAAGGAATTAAGACGGCTAAAAGGGGACATGAGATATCTTTAGCAAACATGGTTAAGGAAAATCCCAACCTTTTATTCATATATAAAGAGCAAGAGGGTAGCTAGAGAAAGGATTGGCCCACTTGAGGACAAAGAAGGAAAGTTATGCGTTGAGTCAGAGAAAATGGGTGACATTCTTAACGAGTACTTTGCATCGGTATTCACCAAGGAGAGGGACAAGACGGATGTTGAGATTAGGGATAGATGTTTGATTGCTCTAGGTCAAGTCGGCATAAGGAGGGAGGAAGTGTTGGGCATCCTAAAAGGCATTAGGGTGGACAAGTCCCCAGGTCCGGATGGGATCTAATCCAGATCACCGAGGGAAGCGAGAGAGGAGATAACAGGGACCTTAACAGATATCTTTGCAGCATCCTCAGACACGGGTGAAGTCCCGGAGGACTGGAGAATTGCTAATGTTGTCCTCTTGTTTGAGGAGGGTAGCAAGGATAACCCAGGTAATTATCAACTGGTGAGCCTGACGTCAGTGGTAGGGAAGCTGCAGGAGAGGATACTGAGGGATAGGATCTATTCCCATTTGGAAGAAAATGGGCTTATCAGTGATAAACATGGTTTTGTGCGGGCAAGGTCATGTCTTACCAACTTAATAGAATTCTTTGAGGTCGTGACAAACTTGATTGTTGAGTAGATATCATAGACATGGACTTCAGTAAGGCATTTGATAAGGTTCCCCATGGCAGGCTGATGGAGAAAATGAAGTCACATGGGGTCCAGGGTATCAGAGATGATGGGAACTGCAGATGCTGGAGAATCCAAGACAACAAAATGTGAGACTGGATGAACACAGCAGGCCAAGCAGCATCTCAGGAGCACAAAAGCTGACGTTTCGGGCCTAGACCATTCATCAGAGAGGGGGATGGGGTGAGGGTTCTGGAATAAATAGGGAGAGAGGGGGAGGCGGACCGAAGATGGAGAGAAAAGAAGATAGGTGGAGAGAGTATAGGTGGGGAGGTAGGGAGGGGATAGGTCAGTCCAGGGAAGACAGACAGGTCAAGGAGGTGGGATGAGTTTAGTAGGTAGATGGGGGTGTGGCTTGGGGTGGGAGGAAGGGATGGATGAGAGGAAGAACAGGTTGGACTGGTTTTGGGATGCAGTGGGTGGAGTGGAAGAGCTGGGCTGATTGTGTGATGCAGTGGGGGGAGGGGACGAACTGGGTTGGTTTAGGGATGCAGTTGGGGAAGGGGAGATTTTGAAACTGGTGAAGTCCACATTGATACCATTAGGCTGCAGGGTTCCCAGGCGGAATATGAGTTGCTGTTCCTACAACCTTCGGGTGGCATCATTGTGGCACTGCAGGAGGCCCATGATGGACATGTCATCTAAAGAATGGGAGGGGGAGTGGAAATGCTTTGCGACTGGGAGGTGCAGTTGTTTGTTGCGAACTGAGCGGAGGTGTTCTGCAAAGCGGTCTCCAAGCCTCCGCTTGGTTTCCCCAATGTAGAGGAAGCCACACCGGGTACAGTGGATACAGTATACCATATTGGCAGATGTGCAGGTGAACCTCTGCTTAATGTGGAATGTCATCTTGGGGCCTGGGATAGGGGTGAGGAGGGAGGTGTGGGGGCAAGTGTAGCATTTCCTGCGGTTGCAGGGGAAGGTGCCGGGTGTGGTGGGGTTGGAGGGCAGTGTGGAGAGAACAGGGGAGTCACGGAGAGAGTGGTCTCTCCGGAAAGCAGACAGGGGTGGCGATGGATAAATGTCTTGGGTGGTGGGGTCGGATTGTAGATGGCGGAAGTGTCGGAGGATGATGCGTTGTATCCGGAGGTTGGTGGGGTGGTGTGTGAGAACGAGGGGGATCCTCTTTGGGCGGTTGTGGCGGGGGCAGGGTGTGAGGGACGTGTTGCGGGAAATACGGGAGATGCGGTCAAGGGCGTTCTCGATCACTGTGGGGGGAAAGTTGCGGTCCTTGAAGAATTTGGACATCTGGGATGTGCGGGAGTGGAATGTCTTGTCATGGGAGCAGATGCGGCGGAGGTGGAGGAATTGGGAATAGGGGATGGAATTTTTGCAGGAGGGTGGGTGGGAGGAGGTGTATTCTAGGTAGCTGTGGGAGTCGGTGGGCTTGAAATGGACATCAGTTACAAGCTGGTTGCCTGAGATGGAGACTGAGAGGTCCAGGAAGGTGAGGGATGTGCTGGAGATGGCCCAGGTGAACTGAAGATTGGGGTGGAAGGTGTTGGTGAAGTGGATGAACTGTTCGAGCTCCTCTGGGGAGCAAGAGGCGGCACCGATACAGTCATCAATGTACCGGAGGAAGAGGTGGGGTTTGGGGCCTGTGTAGGTGCGGAAGAGGGACTGTTCCATGTAACCTACAAAGAGGCAGGCATAGCTGGGGCCCATGCGGGTGCCCCTGGCCACCCCCTTAGTCTGTAGGAAGTGGGAGGAGTCAAAAGAGAAGTTGTTGAGGGTGAGGACGAGTTCGGCTAGGCGGATGAGGGTGTCGGTGGAGGGGGACTGGTCGGCCCTGCGGGACAGGAAGAAGCGGAGGGCCTTGAGGCCATCTGCATGCGGAATGCAGGTGTACAGGGACTGGACGTCCATGGTGAAGATGAGGTGTTAGGGGCCAGGGAATTGGAAGTCCTGGAGGAGGTGGAGGGCGTGGGTGGTGTCACGGACGTAGGTGGGGAGTTCCTGGGCCAAGGGGGAGAAAATGGAGTCCAGATAGGTGGAGATGAGTTCGGTGGGGCAGGAGCAGGCTGAGACGATTGGTCGACCAGAGCAGTCAGGTTTGTGGATTTTGGGAAGGAGATAGAAACGGGCCGTGCGGGGTCGGGGAACAATGAGGTTAGAGGCTGTGGGTGGGAGGTCCCCTGAGGTGATGAGGTCATGAATGGTGTTGGAGATGATGGTTTGGTGCTCGGGTGTGGGGTCATGATCGAGGGGGGCGGTAGGAGGCGGTGTCGGAGAGTTGGCGTCTGGCCTCAGCGATGTAGAGGTCAGTGCGCCATACTACCACTGCGCCACCCTTGTCTGCGGGTTTGATGGTGAGGTTGGGGTTGGAGCGGAGGGAGCGGAGGGCTGCCCGTTCTGCGGGGGAGAGGTTGGAGTGGGTGAGAGGGGTGGAGAGGTTGAGGCGGTTGATGTCTCGACGGCAGTTAGAGATGAAGAGGTCGAGGGAGGGTAGGAGGCCTGGGGGTGGTGTCCAGGAGGAGGACTTGTGTTGGAAGCGGGTGAAGGGGTCAGTGGAGGGAGGGTTAGGTTCCCAGTTGAAGAAGTAGGCATGGAGGCGAAGACGGCGGAAAAACTGCTCTATGTCCAATCGTGACTGGTATTCGTTGATGTGTGGTTGTAGGGGGACAAAGGTGAGCCCCTTGCTAAGGACTGACCGTTCGTCCTCAGTCAGTGGGAGGTCTGGGGGGATGGTGAAGATACAGCAGCGTACAGGATGGCTGTCTTCTCTGGTGTTGCTGGCTGTGGAGTTTGTGGGCGGAGCGATGAGGTCGTCGGCCACGGGCAAGGTTCCGTTGGCGTCGGCCGTGGGCGGGGTCGCGTCGGCGTCGGCCGTGGGCGGGGTTCCGTCGGCGTCGGCCGTGGGCGGGGTTCCGTCGACGTAGGCCATTGGCGGGGTTCCGTCGGCGGTGGGAGTGTCGGGGTGGGCGGTAGCGGCGGCTGCGGTGAGGGTGACTGCAGCAGCGGTCCCGGAAGTGGTCTGGCCGGCGGAGGCGGATGTGACGTCATCAGTGGGGTTTCCGGCCGTGTCCTCATGGTCAATGGCGGCGGGTGCATGGTGGGGGAGGGGCAGGGACAGACTCGGGATATGGGAGGCGCAGAGGTTCACCTGCAGATCTGCCAATGTGGTATACTGCATCCACTGTACCCGGTGTGGCTTCCTCTACATTGGGGAAACCAAGCGGAGGCTTGGAGACCGCTTTGCAGAACACCTCCGCTCAGATCGCAACAAACTACTGCACCTCCCAGTCGCAAACCATTTCCACTCCCCCTCCCATTCTTTAGATGACATGTCCATCATGGGCCTCCTGCAGTGCCACAATGATGCCACCCGAAGGTTGCAGGAACAGCAACTCATATTCCGCCTGGGAACCCTTGTTCCTCCACCTATCTTCTTTTCTCTCCATCTTCGGTCTGCCTCCCCCTCTCTCCCTATTTATTCCAGAACCCTCACCCCCTCCCCCTCTCTGATGAAGGGTCTAGGCCCGAAACGTCAGCTTTTGTGCTCCTGAGATGCTGCTTGGCCTGCTGTGTTCATCCAGCCTCACATTTTGTTGTCTGGGGTCCAGGGTATGTTAGCTAGATGGATAAAAAACTGGCAAGGCAACAGGAAACAGAGAGTAATCGTGGAAGGGGGTTTCTCAAATTGGAGACCTGTGACCAGTGGTGTTCCACAGGGATCTGTGCTGGGACCACTGTTGCTTGTGATATATGTAAATGATTTGGAGGAAGGTGTAGGTGGTCTGATCAGCAAGTTTGCAGATAACACAAAGATTAATGGAGTAGCAGATAGTGAAGTGGACTGTCAGCGATTATAGCAGAATATAGATAGATTGGAGAGTTGGGCAGGTAAATGGCAGATGGAGTTCAATCCAGGAAAATGCACAGTAATGCATTTTGGAAGATCTAATTCAAGAGCAAACTATACAGTAAATGGAAAAGTCCTGGGGAAAATTGATTTACAGAGAGATCTGGGTGTTCAGGTCCATTGTTCCCTGAAGGTGGCAAATCAGGTCAATAGAGTAGTCAAGAAGGCATACGGCATGC
The DNA here is from genome assembly GCF_030684315.1 of Stegostoma tigrinum. NCBI lineage: Eukaryota > Metazoa > Chordata > Chondrichthyes > Orectolobiformes > Stegostomatidae > Stegostoma > Stegostoma tigrinum. The sequence goes on from NC_081376.1 coordinate 17,082,923, forward strand.
TTTCCTTCATCGGATGGGGTATTGAGTACAAGAGTTGGCAGGTCATGTTGCAGTTGTATAGGACTTTGGTTCAGCCACATTTAGAGTGCTGCGTACAGTTCTGGTCGCCACATTACCAAAAGGACATGGATGCTTTGGAGAGGGTGCAGAAGAAGTTCACCAGGATGTTGCCTGGTATGGAAGGTGCTAGCTATGAAGAGAGGTTGAGTAGATTAGGATTATTTTCATTAGAAAGACGGTGATTGAGGGGGGGCCTGATTGAGGTCTACAGACAAGGTGGATAGCAAGAAGCTTTTTCCCAGAGTGGGGGACTCAATTACCGGGGATCATGAGTTCAAAGTGAGAGGAGGAAAGTTTAGGGGAGATATGCATGGTAAATTCTTTATGCAGAGGGTGGTGGGCGCCTGGAATGTGGTGCCAGCAGAGGTGGTAGACACTGACACATTAGTGTTTTTTAAGACATATCTGGATAGGTACATGGATGGGCAGGGAGCAAAGGGAAACAGACTCTGAGAAAATAGATGACAGGTTTAGACAGAGGATCTCGATCGGCGCAGGCTTGGAGGGCTGAAGGGCCTGTTCCTGTGCTGTAATTTCGTTTGTTCTTTGTTCTTAATTATGCACCTGAACCCCTAGGCCTCTTTGTTCTCCAACACTACCCAGGGCCCTAGTTTTACTTGCATACGTCTTGCCCTTGTTTGTTTTTCCAAACTGCAATACCTCACATTTATCCAAATTAAATTCCACTTGTACTTCTCAGCCCATTGACCCAACTGTTTTTGAGAAGATGGCGATGAGCTGCCTTCTTGAATTACTACAGCCCAAGAGGTGTAGGTCCAAACACAGTGAAACAGAGGTTGCAGGATTTTTACACAGTGACAAGTACTTGTGCCTTGGAAAAATTGCAATATACACAGAGTTACATCTCCACACTGGTCATACTGTAGCTGCAGGATGAATGCACCTCTAGCAGTGGGCCCTTAACCTCAAGAAGATGGTCAGCAACATTCTCAGAAGATACCTTCACCTCCAAGTACCTTTCCTAGAAACAAACCATCAGTAGGCCAGAGTCCTCGCTAACTTCCTCTTCCCCGGCACGGAGTCCATTGATGTTACTTACTACGGTATGAAGCGCAAAGGGCCTTTTTTTTATATATTAAAGGCCCACAAGTCAATCTGAACTTTTAGTGGTGAAGTCTCTCCAAGACGCAGCAGGTTAGCACCACCACCACTGAATGCTGCCTTACCATCGTCAGCCACAAGCTGAGAACAAAGAGAACGAAGGAAATGATTTGACAAATACGGCTGGAGCAGTTTGCTCACGTGAACATTTCAGATACGGCTCGCACCATTTGATGGATTTTAATAGGTGAAAGGTCAGGACAGTGCACAGTCAGTGGCAGTAGTGAGGTTGCCTACCAATTGTTCCAACTCAAATAAACAGGTATAATTGGAGGATTCCAAATATGACAACACAACTCACTGATTTGGTAGTCACTGATAGCCAGTTAATCCCTTAAATCCACTTAACTCTTTTAGGAGGTAGTTGGATTCTGTGTGCGAGGGAGGTGAAGGAGGTTAGTCACATGGAAATGGGCCTGATGCCCTTTCTTTGTGAAACCTTCTATACGTAAGGGGTAAGTCAGACATGTGGAAATGCGAAAATCTTCTGTCCTAACATAACATGTCAATTTTAATTCACAGGACAGTACAACAGGTTCATCTAAATGCATAAATTGGATGTGTTTGTTTGCATCCACGAGTTCTGGAATATTATGCCACTAAACATAAAATTAACAACCATTAGAACAAACCAATAATTACCAACACCCTACTTTTTTTTTCAAAAGTACAAAAGCTATAAGATCAAGAGTCGACCATTCATCCTTCGAGCTCAGGTCTTTCATCAGATTGCTTTCGTATTCAAACAGTATCATTCACAGCCTGGAATATATTCAATGACTAAGCATCCACAGGTCTCTGAGATAGGGAATTGCAATGAGTCCCAATCCTTTGGATGATTATTATTTCCTCATGTTAGTCTTAGATGGCCAATCTCTTATCCAGAGGCAGTCACTCATTGTCCTAGACTCGTCCAACATCAACATTCTCAGACTCCATAAGTTTCTATGTTTTTCTATTCTCTCTATGTTTCATTCTTTGTTCTCATTTTCCTGAAGTCTGGAGTATCAGCCTAGCATACAGGCTATTTACCCTTCATCAGGGCTTTACCAGGGTGTGAGCTTCTCTTTACTAATTATAATGATGGGTCCATTGGAAAAGGTTTCCAGTAATGAGTTGCTGCAGAGGAGTTGGGAATTAATTACTTGAAGCATTCAGGATCACTCACCGACAGGATTATATCCCGTGAAGGCACACAGACTGCTAACGTCTATTGTTGTAAGACTCAGTGCCACATCCTGCACATCAAACCTAGAAAGTGGATAGGTTACATATAATAACAGCAGAGATGCTGATGTTTGAGAGCAGAGAAAAACTGCAGTGATGACATAAACGCCAACGCTCATTTGTCTCTCCTTTTCTCACCCTACATATAGCAAATGTTTCCTTTTCAGACAATGTTCAAGTTCCACAAGATATCCATTGGATCAGATTAAAACAAAAGGGAGGACTGTTCCTCATTTGATTGATATTATGCCTGACACAGAACAAAATAGTTCCATTCCCTTAGCGTAACAACTAAGTAGAGGAAAGCTACTCAACTGTGATATGCCACATGATAAGGATGAGGAGAGGGCAAAACAGAAGTTCCCAGCTCTCAATAGAGAATGTCAAAAACTGCACAGGGAACAATCAATCTCTTTCTCTCGTCAGCCAAAACACCAGGAGTGTTAGCTCTTCTTCACATAGGGCTGTAATATCTATCCAATCCTCCAGAGTGGGCCAAACTGACCAAGTGACAGACAGCTCCTCCTAAGAAACATTCCTGCTGTTGTACATTACTGCTTTGCATAGGCAACCTATAAACTCAGGCACAAATTATATGGGGCCAGGAGACACAAATACCATCACTAAGCCAAACCTTGGAACCAGCTGAATGCATAGCCAACTATTTTAATAAAATCATCTTTACTGCACTTTTAACAAGCCTCATTACTCTTTCTGAAACAGCTCACTGTTTAATCGTTTTCAGGCAAAAAAGAAATGCAATGAGAATAAGTACAGGACAATAAAAAAAAGACAAATCTATAACTAATCTGGGCACGGTTGTTCTACGACTGCTTGTTATTGCTGCTTGGATCTCTGCCTGTTATCTGCAAATGTAATCAATGGAAACAATTGCTAAGTCCTGGTCTACTGCACTACAATTAAAAAATTATTTCAAGTGTAGCCTTGAGACAGTATTGGCACTTTAGAAGGAAAGGACAGTGAGAATGCCCAGATCGTGATGATTTCCAGTTGGAAATATTAGATTTACTTTGTGTATTGAAGTAAGGCTCTTAATCTGGGTTGACAGAACAGGGTTTTACCAGGGGAATTTCATTATATTCAAAAAATCCATTCTTTGTTCAGACATTTCCTACGCACAATAAGTAAGTCGGAGCTATAGTATTGATATGGCTAGTTCAGTTTTGGTTCTGGTCACAGGTGGCACCCAAGATATTGATCATGGGTATTCAGAGATAGTAATGCCATTGAACATCAAGGAGCAATGTTTATATTCTGTCTTGTTGGATGTGGTCATCATTTGGCACTTATATAGCATGAATAACACGTCACTTACCATCCCAAGCCTGGATGCTATATAAAGCTTGCTGCATATGGACACAGGCTATTTCAATATTTGAGGAGTGACAAGTCATGCTGAATATTGTGAAATTATCTGCAAATATTGCTAATTATGACCTTCTTATTGTTGAAGCAAACTGAAGATGATTGGTCCTAAGAGACTACTCTGAAGAACTCCTGCAGCATTGACCCAGGACTGAGATGATCGACGTTCAACAATCTTGCTTTGTGCTAGGTATGACGTGGAAAATTTTCTCACCAATTTCCATTAACTCCAGTTTTACTGGGGCTCTTAATGCCATATTGAAACAGCTCGAAGGCATGGTAGACAGAGAAGGTGGTAACAGCCATGGTTAAATTTACCCTTCTTAAAAAAAAGGACAGTGGCTCAGTGGTTAGCACAGCTGCCTCACAGTGCCAGGGACCCGGGTTCAATTCCACCCTCAGACAACTATCTGTGTGGAGTTTGCACATTCTCCCCATGTCTGTGACAGTCTCCTTCTGGTACTCCAGTTTCCTCCCACAGCCCAAACACATGCAGGCTAGGTGGAATGGCAATGCTAAATTGCCCATAGTGTCCAGGGATGTTTAGGTTAGGTGGGTTAGACATGGGGATCTTCAGGGGTAGGGCAATGGGTCAGCGTGGGATGCTCTTCGGACAAGCAGTGTAGACATAGTGCGCCGAGAGGCCCAATTTCACACTGTATGAGTCCTGTGATTCTGTGAGCATAAGGCCATAAGACATAGAAGTGGAAGTAAGGCCATTCAGCCCATCGAGTCCACTCCACCATTTAATCATGGCTGATGGACATTTCAACTCCACTTCCCTGCACTCTCCCTGCAGCCCTTAATTCCTTCTGAGATCAGGAATTTATCAATCTCTGCCTTGAAGGCATTTAACGGCCCGGCCTCCACTGCGCTCTGTGGCAATGAATTCCACAAGCCCACGACTCTCCGGCTGAAGAAATGTCTCCACATTTCTGATTTAAATTCCGCCCCTCTAATTCTAAGGCTGTGTCCACGGGTCCTAGTCTCCCCGCCTAACGGAAACAACTTCCCAGCGTCCACCCTTTCTAAGCCATACATTATCTTGTAAGTTTCTATTAGATCTCCCCTCAACCTTCTAAACTCTAATGAATACAATCCCAGGATCCTCAGCCGTTCATCGTACGTTAAATCTACCATTCCAGGGATCATCCGTGTGAATCTCCCGCTGGACACGCTCCAGCGCCAGTATGTCCTTCCTGAAGTGTGGGCCCAAAATTGGACACAGTGAGGGCACACCTGGGCAATTTTCCACATGGCTGGGTAGATGCCAGTGTTGCAGTTGTAATTCAAGGGCCATACTAAGGGAACTGCTATAATTTTGAAACCCAAGTCTTCTAGTCCTGAGTTCCTATTTCCTGACCCGTTCTCCCTGGTACACAAACCGTCGACCCTAACCTCCCAAAATCAAAATCTCTGACCCTGTTCCTTGCCAAACGTTAGTCTCCTGTCATCTCTCTGGCCCAGGCTTAGGCTGAAGCTGAACAAGAACAATTTGGATCTCAGTGCTGGGACCAGATGGGTCCTGACCCTGTGAATGTGAATGGTGGGATTGAAGTGAATATTTCACAATACAACAGCCAGTTTGCAGGCTGCTGCAGGACAGCTATCCTAGCTGCCAGCATTGTGAAAGGGCTGACAGCCTTGCTCTCCAGGAAAGCAGACACTGTTGATTAACACTGCAGTGCCAGTGTGGAGCTGCAGGGCATCAAAGAGCACTCAGAAAGGAAAGCACAACTGGAAGGCTGACTCAATAAAGTTAGTGCATTCCTCAATGATGGGTAGGACAGCATTCTGATACTAGTTTAATTGGCGGTGGAGTCGTATCATAGACGTTAATGCAAACATATGAATTAGGAGCAGGATAGGAAACTCAGCTCCTCCAAATATTCTAAGGCCCCAGAGGTATCCAGTGCCTTTTAATACATTGCAATGAATTACTGTGCAGTGTGGTTGATGTACTAAAGAGCAGTCATTACTCTGTAATTCCCTGAAGCATATCTATTGCAACCACAATGTACTTTGTTATACTTGGAGTGTTTTCTTAACTTTTCAGCATTTAAAATCAAGGAATGGGACATTCTCATGTTTGAATCTTCTGGATTCGATCTCCACCCTCTCCAATTTAGGGTTTTGTTCAAAAGTTTTCTGTACAATTGTTGTCGTTCCTTTGTGGAAGTTACTATTCCCACCTGGAGTGTAAATCAGGGAAACACGGTGGCCTTCTGTGATAGCAGGAACTGCAGATGCTGGAGAATCTGAGATAACAAGGTGTCGAGCTGGATGAACACAGCAGGCCAAGCAGCATCAGAGGAGCAGGAGCGCTTGACTTGCTGTGTTCATCCAGCTATACATCTTGTTATCACGGTGGCCTTCTGTATAATGTTTAATTAAAAAAGGGGAGGAGACAAAAACAGGTTAGGCAAGTTAGCTTAGTGTTATTGGGAAAATGTTAGACTCTATTATTAGGATATAATTGCAAAGCTTTGGAAATGCATAATATGATCAAGGAGGGTCAACAGGGCTCCACGAAGAGGAAGTCTTGCCTGACAAATTGACTAGAATTATTTGAGGAAGTAACAAGCAGGATAGATAATGGGGAAACAGTGGGTGTAATATATTTGGATTTTCACAAGGCATTTGATAATGTACCACACATTAGATCGCTTAATAAGATAAGAGCCCTTGGTGTTGGAGATAATATATTAGTATGGACACAGGAGTGCAAAACTAGTGGAAAACAGAGATTTAAGGTCTCATGTAGGGGGTAGGTGGGTGGAATATTAAGGGTGAGAAGCTGTGATTGGCATATTGCCACAGGGATTAGTGCTAGGGCTAAAATTATTTACAATACATATCAATGACTTGGATGAGGAAACTGAATGTACAATGGCCAAGTTTGTGGATGGTAAAAAATAGTGGCAAAGGAAGTGGTGATAGTGACACAGAGCCTGCAGAGAGATGTAGGCAGGGTTAGCAAGTGGGTAAAAACTTGGCAGATAGAATATAATGTGGGAAAATGTGAGGCTGTGCACTTTGGCAGGCAGAATAGAGGAGCTCGTTATTATTTAAATGGAGAAAGCATGCACAAAGCTATAGAACAGAGGGATTTGGGGATCCTAATCCATGAATCACAAAAGGCTGCCATCCAAGTTCAGAGGGAATTAGAGAAAGCGAATGGAATGTTGGCCTTTAATTCCAGGAGAATTCAGTGTAACAGTGGGGAGGTTTTACTAAAACTATAAAAGGCTTTAGTCAGACCACAAAACAGTTGTGGGTTCCTTATGTGAGGAAAAATATACTGGCATTGGAAGCAGTCCAGGGAAGGTTCGCTTGGCAGATACCAGGTATGGAGGTACTATCCTATGAGGTGAAGTTGAATAGTTTGGGCCTGTACTATTGGGAATTAGAAGAATGAGAGGTAACCCTTTTGAAATGTACAAGATTCTTAGGTGATTTGACGGGGGAAATGTGGAAAGGTTTTTTCGCCTGGTAGGAAAGCCTAGGACCACAGCGCATCATCTCGGAAGAAAGGGTCACACATTTATGAAAAAGAGAGGAATTATTTCTCACAGAAGGTAGTGAATCTATGGAATTCTTTACCACAGAGGGCTGTCAAAGTTGGAACATTAAGTATACTCAAGGCTGAGGTAGACAGATTTTCAATCAGTAGGGGAAATCAACAGTTTCAGGGGAAAATGGAGTTGAGGATTATCATTTCAGCCATTATCTCATTGACTGACAAAGCAGACTCAGTGGGCTGAATGGCCTACTTCTGTGCCCAAGTCTTATAGTCTTATGTCTGTGTCTAGTCATCCAAAGATCAGCTAAGGCAGTGAATGCAGTCAGGCAGTTTGACCTAGATTTGCAGTAGATGTTATAAGGAGGCCAATTCACTGGTGTACATTGTCTGGAAGTAGCAGCAGGGAAAGCCATGAAAGAGCTCTCAGTCCAGGAGGTATGAAAATGGAGTTAACTAAAACTATTCACATGACAAGGATGCACATCTACAGGGACTTTGCAATAAAACTACTGGATAGCTCTGCTGGTGTAATCACACATCCTGGAGCACACTACAAAGGCTTTGATACCCTTTGAAAATGGGACATTTACTTTTTAAGTGCCTTTCGGAAGTTATTCTTGGTCATTTTGGTAAGGTGTTTGTTACCAATGAAGTCACTTCCAGCTGATTCGATAGGACTCCTGTATTTTTAAAAGATCTCCACTGAATTGCAAAAGTGCAGAGCTTTTATTTCTACTGTAGGCGCCCCTGGGCAGGAACCATCTCCTAGAGCTTTGCACTCGAGTTAAGAAAGAAACAGCAGCTGCAGAGCAGAAGGTAGCCAATAGAAATGGATGAGGGTTTGAAAAGGAGCTCATCCCAGAGATGGTGGAAGGGAAAATATTTTGAGGAAGTTTGTGAAAGATGGAGGGCTGTAGAAAAGGCCAAGGAAGCTAGACTAGATGATCGGGAGGTTAGTGTGTGAAATCAGCAACTATTGATAATCAGGTGGGTCAGAAGGAAGGTGTACCCAGAGGCATACGGACAGCTCTGATGGAAAGGTGAGTTGGGGAAGAGTTCATAGTTGAAGGCAATCCTTGATATTGGGGTATGGGAAGTTTTGAGAGAACAGGGCACTGAATCTATGGGATTCCTTACCACAGAGGGCTGTCGAACTTGGAACATTACGTATATTCAAGGCTGAGAGAGACAGATTTTTAATCAGTAGGGGAAAATCAACGGTCACAGAGAAAAGGCAGGAAAGCTAAGTTGAGAATGATCATTTCAGCCACAACTTTGTGACTGACATCACAGGTTGTAGTGTTCTCAATGATTTGAGACTTAATGAGAAAGGTCAAGTGAGACAGAATGACCAATGAAGGTATGAACTAGGGTCTCAATGTTATACAGTAAATGCATTGAAAATAAAAGAAAGTAATGACATGCTTTTGGAATGCAGTCACTGGGGTGATGGGGGGAAATGAAACAGCCAATCTGGAAGCAGCTAGCTCTCACAAACAGCAATTATACAAAAGACCAGACAAGCTGCTGAATAAGGGGTAAACATTGGGCTGGACCCTGGGGAGTACCCTCCCCTGCCTTACTTAACTAGTTCTATTGGATCTTTAACATCCACCTGGGAAGGTGATATTTCAGATAAGTGCCTCATTCAAAAACTAAGCGTCAAACAGTGCAGCAGTCCCGTTATACTTCACCGGAGTATCAATCTGGAATTTTTATTAATATTCCTGGAACATGGCATTAACCCACAGCCATTTCAACTCAAAGGTCATAGTGATTAACACTAAATCGTGGCTGCCACTCATGAAAGGGTTACAGGGCCATGTGATGGGAGATCATTTCAAGAAGAACTAGAAAGGTTGAACATCCAATGTCAATTCTGATTTTATGGCACTGAGAGCTACAAGGGAAGAGGGGCAATGTTGTGAAATAGTATGAGAGCAATCTGAGAATTGGGGTAAATGTGTAAAAAAGTGTTACAGTCCCCATGGGGAAAATGTAAATGTAAATAACCAAATTTACTGAATGACCCCCAAATGAAGAAATGAAGAAACATTCCACTTTTTATAACTTATAATTTAACACAAATCACAACACAAAGTAAAGCTGAATGAACAGGCAAATGATTCATTAAATAAACAGGTACATTTAAATTTAAATAGTTGATTTAACAAAAGTCTTCCAGAACCACAGTATCCCCTTCAGCACATATGGCATTATATAGCTACACAGTTCCACTAAATACTATTCTTTATTTATGCAGGGTAACATAGCTTTCACGTCTCAGTTTCACAGGTACAATTACTATCAACAATGCACACCTCTATGAACTCTCTCTCCCTCAGATCACATGTCCTGATAATGTAGCTTTCTGAAGTCCCTTTTCAACTAATCAACCAATAACAACTTGGTTCATGAGTTAATCATTTCTCAAAAAACACCCAATTCTTTAATATCTCCAAACTATCTAATCAGTTTTCCAGCTTTAAGACCTCCTTAGTTAGCTCACGCAGTACCTCAAAGAGCTCTTGTCTGATGGAACTGACTTCTTTCTGACAGTGAAGAATTCTACATATCCACTTTACATCAATGTCTTTTTGTGCTCATATCTGCACTTTCATTCTCCAGTTTCTTTTGTTTGTAGCAATCCTTTGAGTATGTAACTCTCCCTGGTGTCCAGCCACATAGTGCCCATATTCTTACCTCACCTTCGCTTACTCATGCTTCCACGTCAAGCGTCACCTGTTCAAAGTCAACATTTTTGTTATTATTCCATAAAATATAATTGTTCTCTTTAGAATTGATGAGAACTCTTCAACTCCTTTTCAAACATCCTAAAAATCAATTACAGATTCTAGACATTTTAAGAAATTACACATTTACCCTGGCTGTACTGACTCCAAGTTAAAAGTCATCAGCTAACATTGCACAAGAGACTAAGTTTCCAAACCTTATAGCCCAGCTAGAGATGCAGGGCAAGGTCGATACCAGAGTTACATTAGTTTAGTTTAGGAGACCATATGATTCAGTGTTTAGTCCATTTAAAATGAACAACCCTACCAATAAATTTGCATTCTTCGAGTTTCACATTTAAATAATTGGTACCCATTTCTGATATCTAATTAGTGGATAGTGAATTAATTTGAATATAGATTAAGGGCTTCACTAGAAATAGCAAACATTGGAAGTTGTCAGTAACCAATTTCCTATGTGGATAAATATTGCAACCAGAGCCATTCTTACTGTTCACAGATTTGTCCATGATAGCACAGTGTTATCTATTATCACCTCACATTCTATTTTACTATAAAGGCAAAGAAAACACAGACAACATGAGGAGACAGCAACTTGTTACAAATTCATCGAATACACTATCTAAAATTTTAGTGGAGGCAGAAAGAAAAGCATCATTCCAGAAGAAATTAGTAACTAGTTAAAAAGGATTTTTTTTGCTGCACTATGATGAAAGATCTATGGACTGGGACAACTATCTAACTCTTTCAAAGAGTTTTCACTTACATGATGGGTCCAATGGTTTCAGTTCATGCTGAACTTTCTATGATACTACAATTGACTAAACCAGGCCTTTGAGTGAACTTTGAAACGACAGTGAAAAATGACTGCCATGAGTGGGAGTCAATGGCTTAATGGTGCTTTTGATAGGTTATTAAGACAGGGACCTGGATAATTTTCTGGGGTCCCAAGTTCAAATCCCACAGATGGTGTCAGCATCTGGAATTAAGAGTCTAATGGTGACCACTGAACTATTGCAAGAAAAACCCATACGGTTCACTGAAATCCTTTAGAGAAAAAAAAATCTGCCATCCTCACCCGGTCTGGCTGCATGTGATTCCAGACCCATGCCTGTGTGGTGGACTCTTACCTGTTCTTGGGGCATTTAGTGATAGGCAATATATGCTGGTCTGGTTCATGATGGCCAGATCCTATGAAGAATTTTTAAAAGCGAGCCTCCCGCACCCTTTTAGTAACTCACCGCGATGACCATTACAATTCATAGCTGTGTGGCCCAATTTAAAAGCCTTTCTTCCCTCCATTTTTTTTTTGCATTAAGTGTCCCGAAACATAAAATCTGGACAAATGACTTGTTGCATTTGAAATCATGTTCTTGATCTTGTATTAATTGCTCCCCTTGAATCCTCTCATTATTTTTCATCACATTTTAAGTCAATTCACTTCTGGTGAAGAGAGCTCCATCTTTGATTATTCTTATCAAAATGCATCCTTCTCATACTGGTGAGACCACACTGCATGAAAAGCCAAAGCTCCACAGTATTTCAAGTGAGCCTTTGACCTTTGATAAATACAAATGGAGAAGAAAATTCCATAAGTTACCAGTTATTTATTGGGTACACAGGAAAGGTCCATAATAATTTCAGCTGGAAAGTAGATCAACCTTAGATGTGGTTCGCACCGACTGCATTGCGATTGCCCGGCAAAACTCAATCTTAAAGTTCATCTCAATAGCATGGAGACTAGCAGCTTAATGTGTCCAAGGCTGATAAAGCAGGTTTTTTTTAAGCCTTAAAAATGCTTAAAACTTGAGAACTCCCAAGTCCTCAACTTAAATTGAAGTTTGTAGTTTTCTTAAGTGGAAAGTTTCTTAAAGTGGAAAGTTTCAGTGGCCCATCCCCATGTTTTACCAGATATAACTAAATATGAACAGATCCTAGAATAAAAATACAGTAATACAGAGTGCACACAAAGCAAGTCTAATTCTGCCTGTCATTGGAAATGAACCTAAGTTGTGTGGATATTAATATGGAGTTGATTTATGCATCCACAACAAATACTTGTTTTATTACCTTTTTGTAAAAACTACCCATTTCTGTTAACCTGATTAATGCACCCAATAAAATCCAGGAAAGGGAATTTCATGCTCACCTGAAAGCCACTTGGAATTCATCGCAGAATGTCCAAGCTGAATTCTCAAAGCATTGATATAGCTGCAAGAAATTGTTAAGACCATAGTTTTATTTTCTGTATTTTTGGTTATAGACTGAAACAGGAAGAGAACTGTTTTAAAAGCCAAGAATTGTTGTAAGATTACTGCACTTTTTACAAGGAGGTTGCCTTACACTCATTGTAAGTGCAGTTTACACAGCTGTCGGACCGAGCAGTAGGGAAAGCCTAGTTACAGATGAGCTGGAGCCAGGGGCTATTTACAAATGAAGATTTGGCCAGCAATAAGTAGCTAATAGTCTGTGAAATAGTGACCAGTCATCAGTGACAGGGCCTCCTGCCTGCCAACAACTATATGATTGGATCACAGGTAGCTGTGTCCATCTTTCAGTAAAACACCAATGGTAAATGCCTTAGCTTTGTCCAGGAATGGTTTTCAGAAGGATTTGATGGATTTAGAGGCAACAACCAATCCATAAGTCTTTCAGCTAAATTGGCTTCAGTGAAATCATATTCTGTACATTTGTGTCAATGCCTGCCTCTGAATTGATTAATTATTTCAGCAGACTGTTGGATTAATGACATGCACTCAAACCCGTGTGTCCTAAAATTGACCCACAGGTAAAATGATTGTCTGAATATTATTTTACTTCATTATAGAAGGTGGGCATTGCTGACTGGATTAGCATTTGTTACACATTCTTCTTTGCTCAAGATGGCGGTGATAAACTGCTTTGTTGAACCGTTATGGTCTATGTATTGTCAGTAGACCTACGATGCCATTAGGAAGGGAACTCCAGGATTTTAACCAAATAACACAGAAGGATCAGCAATACATTTCCAAGTCAAGATGGTGTTTGGCTTGGTGGATTACTGCAGGTGTTGGTATTCCCATGTATCTGTTGACCAGATGGAAGTGGTCATGCATTTGGAAGGTGTCATCTAAGGAGCCTCAGTGATTTTCAGGATCTTTGTGGTAATTGTTAGAAATGTTCAGAATTTTATTGTTCCTAACCCTTCAGTACCTGAAGTGAGGACTTTGTCAGCTATTTGCTAATCCTTGAAGATGAATTATTTCTTTAAACTATGGAAGTTTTGATAGAATATCAATGGATTGCCAGTCCATGTTTAGACGTTTTACTTCCATCTTTCTTGTGAAGTGTTAAGCTTTCTAACATGGCCATAGAAGACTCTGTAGTACAATGGAGTTTTCCTGTTTCTCTTTTATCGGCTTCTCTCTTCTTTTCTAATATTGCAGCTCGAAATATTTCTAACTCTTTAATCATTACAGGCCAGTGACTCTTGATACACTTAAAAAGAACAAATTTTGATATTTCATACACCTTTCTCTTCATCTTCGTGTCAATTCAGTGGCAGTTATGGAACCAACCAATAATCATGAGCCGGTAAGCCTTTTTGTTGTAGAAAAACACTGTGTTTCTTTCACTTTTCTTTTGTTTTAGGAGTGTTTATATTTACCTAGGCGCTGTACTTTCAGGACCTTTTAAATGGGCCTTTTCTTAAATCAGACCCATTATGTGCCTCTAGTAAGCTGCCTTTTTTGTTTAAAAAAAGGGAGGTAAAGTATTCACTGTGCTTCGGTACAGTTCGATAGTTTCTTCTTACTTTGGTTGTAGTTATAACTGCACTTGTAAAATCCGACAGATTTATGGATGCCTGTTAAGAAAAAGACTTTTCACAACTAGCAGGCTGCTGTCATCTTTTCAACCTTTAGTGTGCCACTATCTAGGTGTCATGGCTAGCTTTTAATACTCACTTACTGCTACCATGGTGTGCTTTGTAGTTTTCCGTGTTAGTCCACAGGGACACATGTCTTGAAATTTATTAACAACACTAATGATTTGCGCAACTTCAATATCACAGACTTATTGCGTAGTCTGAGTTCTGCACTTACTGATGTGGATTTTTACGGGGTGACATGGTGACTCGGTGGTTAGCACTGCTGCCTCACATCACCAGGGAGCCGGAGTTTGATTCCACCCTCAGGCGACCGTCTGTGTGGAGCTTGCACATTCTCCCCATGTCTGCGTGGATTTCCTCCGGGTGCTCCTGTTTCCTTCCACAGTCCTAAGATGTGTGGGTTAGGTGAGTTGCCCGTAGCGTTCAGGGATGTGTACATTAGATGGGTTATGGGGGATGGGTCAGGGTGGGATGCTCTGAGGGTCAGAATGGACTTGTTGGGTCGAAAGGCCTGTTTCCATATTATAGGGATTCTATGATTACATACACATAGCTGACCAACAGAAGACACTGCGCTGGCCCTGTTGTTAAGAAAGAGTGACTGAAAGTATAGCCGGTCCCCTTATACCAGAATATTGTATGTTGTGATGCCACATCTTAAAAGTACAAGTCCATCTAGTCTGGAATCTATGTTATTGTATAATACCAACATCACTAAAGCACAGGTTCTATTCTCATTATCGCATTGTTGTTTGTGAGAAGCTTGTGTGTGCAAATAGTTCTACAGTGTTTCCAATGATACAAAGCAGCTAAACTACAAAAAAAAATTTATCAGCTATTAAACAACTTTGAGACATCCTGAGGTGTGAAAAACACAATGATGAAGGGTCTAGGTCTGAAACATCAGCTTTTGTGCTCCTGAGATGCTGCTTGGCCTGCTGTGTTCATCCAGCTTCACACTTTGTTATCATGAAAATGCAAGTCTTTGTTTTCTAATTTATCGCATGCAAAGCATAATCTTGGGTTTCTGGAGTACAATAATAGTCATACTCAAAGTATCACTGTAAGAAGACTACTCAGTCCTGCATCAGTCAGATACTACAACGGAATAACTTATAGGTTAGTCTTCACCTCAATGAAAAATGAACTGCTCATAAATAACAACCTCATCATCACGTAAAACCTCTTCCTATGTACTGGCCCACAATCGACGCAGAACATGTTTTGCCTTTCACTTCAATTGAAGGGATCATGTCTTTTTCTGTTAGCAAATAGAATAATTTTGTACAGATGTAGGGCTTCGGTCCATTGAATAATTGTTAACTGTTTGCAAGGTCTACCTAATTAGTCCCATTCGTCTTGCTATTTCAGCAAAGGGTTGGGAGAATTTTGGTGGGGTGGTGATTACAGGGAAAGGCAACTGCAGATGGTATCTGAAGAAAGGAACTCTCTGGATATGCGCAGTGAATCAATTCGCATCTGAAAGGGAAATGAGTTTTTAAAAAATCAGGCATGTGCATTAGGTTTGAAAAAAAGAACAAGTGAGAAAGAGATGATGTAACCCAGCATTTTGTCAGTTAGTTATTTCACTGCATCGGCAGTAAAAAGGTTTTGTTGCAATGTTACATCGCTGCCTGTATTGTGTTATAAGCACAACACAACGACACTGGAACCTTCTCTTTCTGCTTGGGACTGGGAAGAGCATTTGAAATATTAAAGTGTTAGATTTAGAGGAAGCAGAAGGGGAAGACAAGGGAAGCATGCTTTTATTTCAGAGCTTGTTAGGCTTGTAGTCTACACAATTTCCGCTTTCTAAAATACTACCCTGTGTCTGGTATTATAAGCACTAGCTTAGAGATGCAGAAAGCTCCGTTATTAGAATCAATTTAAGTTATTGTGCCTCTGGTTCCTGAAGGATAGTCTCTATTAGCAGCTGGAAGTAACAACACTAATGTGGCAAGGTGAAGGCATTTAATCCAATCCCTGCTGTACAGCTTTGGGTGAGAAAACACAGAACAAAAATCCATTAAACCGTCATCTGTTCAATGAGAATTTGTCTTGCAGCTTTATTGATTCTGTAAACTGGCTGTGAAATTACTCTTGCTGTTCCCACACTAAAGCATGATGTCTTTATCCCTAAAGTGCCTGGCTTGACTCTCAAATGTTTCCACAGTTAGCAACTTGCCAGAATAAATAGAATTGCAGCACAGAAACAGATCCTATGGCCCAATAGGTCTACAGTGTTTACACTTCATACTAACATCTCAACATTCTTCATTTCAACCCATTTACACGCCCTTCCTTCCTTCGCTTAAGGCAAAGTACTGCAGATGCTGGCAATCTGAAATAAAAACAGGAAGTATTTGAGAAACCCAACAGTATCTGTGAATCCCACTTGCCAGCATTTGGCGCATATCCCTGTAAGCTCTTCCTGTGCATGCATATACCTATCCAGATGCCTTTTAAATGTTGTAATTGTACCAAACTCAACCACCTCCTCTGGCAGCTCATTCCATACACACACCACCCTCTGCATGAAAAAGTTGCCCCAGGTCCCTTTTAAATCTTCCCTCTCTCACCTCTATGCCCTCTAGTTTTGGACTCACCCAGCCTGGGGAAAAGACCTTGGCTATTCACCCTATCCCTTCCCCTTATGACTTTGATAGACCTCTATAAGGTCACCCCTCAGCCTCTGATGCTCCCGGGGAATAAGCCCCAGTCTATTCAGCCTCTTCCTACAGCTCAAACTCTCCAATCCTCGCAACATCCTCGTAAACCTTCTCTGAATCCTTTCAAGCATAACAATATCTTTTCCACGGCAGGGAGACCAGAATTGAATGCAGCAGTCCAAAAGTGGCCTCACCTATGTCCAGCACAGCCAGAGAGTGAGGGATCCACAAAAGGACAACACAAAAGCAGTTGTTGAATCTGAGCTGAACGTATCTAGTAATTTATGGGGATGGCACTTGGAAAACGTGACAATGAAATCTGCTGTATTGTTATTAAAAATATAACTGGCTCAATTATCTCTTTCAGGGAAGGGAACCTACCATCCTGCCTACCAAGATAGGGTCCTGATGCAGGAGCACCTCAAACAGGAAATTAGCATCCTTATCTGTTTTCAAATACCTCTAATGTTTTGCTCCCTCTGTTTCCACGACATAGCAGACAAGGCTGAATCTTTCCAGGGCCAAAGGTATCCAGATCACCATGAATCAATGGAAGTGAGGTTTGAAAACCTTCTCAATTGGATAGCTGTAAAAGGTGTTTATAAAATGAAAACCACCCTAGTTCAGTACTGGATAGAGATTGAGAAGGGACAAGCATTGCTCTTGGATTGATTTTTACCCTGTGTGGGCACTCTCCTTCTGACCTCTGGCAAGGGAAAACTGAGCATGCGCCCTGCTGCACCTTGCCCCCGATAAAGATGGCAGCCATTCACAGGTACCCACAGAACATTGCCCCTGATAAAGATGGCAGCAGTAAACTGGGACCTGTCATTGACTAAGGCCTGCAGCTGTTTTCCCATTTGCTGCAAATGTGGGACACAGTGTTTCTGATTCATGTTAGGCTGGTTACACTCATGTTTATGAAATATCCCAGTCCACACTGTCTCTATTTCTCTCCCAATCTCCGTGATTCTATCGATTTTACTTCAGCTCTATCTCCTTCATCGAACCTCCATCACAACGGCTGCTAGAATAAAAGGCAAAGAGAGCGCTAATAGTAGTAAAGGAGAGATATAGATGATAGGTGTTAATAGCAGAAGGTAGGTCAGCTCTGTTGACAGTAAACCCATCCAAACAAGGCATAGTGGGGTATGAAGGGGAGGGGTGGTGACCGTAGGTATGGAATGAAAGTTAAAAACTATGTTATTGTCTGAAATTTGGAACATAAGGATGGTCTAGAGGTGACCATGAAATCACAGTTGATTTTTCAAAAACACATCTGCTTCAAGACAATGTTTTTTAGGGAAAGAAATTGATCAGCTTTACTGGGACTGACCTATATGTGAATCAAGGCCCATGGCAACGTGGTTGACTCTTACCTATCTTCCAGGTATTAGGCAATAAACACTGGCCGAGCCAGCAATGTCCACATCCATGAACAAATGAAAAATATTTTGTTGAACTCAACGATGAGCCCTGAAGGCTGTATAACAGAAAATAAGATGCCATTTCTTGAGACTGCATTGGGCTACACTAGAACATGGCAGCAGGTCTTGGATGGAAACATTAACTTGAGTGCTACAATCTTCTATTTCTTTCTCGTGCATGTGTTTCTTCTAGCTTCACCAAAGTGCATCTCTGTTATGTGTCTCAATTACTCAATGTTTCAGGGAATTCCATGTTTGCACTGCACTTTGGTAAAAAGAATCCTGCATCCCCAACTTTAGCTAAAAGCTTCTATTTTATATTTGTGGCCTGTAAAGATGAAATACCCGCACAGTATTGCACATTTTGATACACTACCTATTAAAATTGAATTGAATTGAATGTACTTGACACAAGGTTATCTGTAGCAAAAGCTATTGTGAGGCTCACTGCTGACTGCTGTAACAACCTCAAAAGTGTTTCTGTGCCGGGGCCACGTGGGAGGTTCAACTGGAATGCACTAATAGATACGGGAGTGGGGGAATATGATGGAAGAGTGGACTCATATGCCATTGCTGCTTATATAGAAGGAAGAATTCAACAGGGATAATCCAATAGGATTCAATCTACATCACATAAGGATTAGAGGGAACGCAACGAAAAATCTTTTTATGCAGAGGGATGTCCGAAATTCACCGGCTGAGTTGGCGGTGGAGGCAGAGACCATAAATAAAATGCCTGAATTTGCACATTAAGTGCTATAAGCTACAGGGCTCTGAGCCACATGCAGGAAGATAGAATTAGAAAGGGCATCTAAGCATCTTTGGGTCAGTATGGGTAAGATGAGCCCAATGCCTCCTCTGTGCAATGGCTCTATGGAGCCAATCACCCACAGAAATCAGCTCACCAAAAGGACTATCCAATACAAACCATCTTAAAAAACAGGAACTAGCTCACAGACTGAATAGCCAATCATAGAGTCACGTAGCATAGAAACTAATCTTTTGATCAACCAGTCTATGCAGACTATAATCCTAAACTAAACTAGTCCCACCTGCCTGCACTTGACCCATATCCCTCCAAACCTTTCCTATTTGTGAACTTATCCGAATGCCTTTTAAACATTGTAACTATACCCTCATCAATCAATTCTTTTGGAAGCTCATTCCCCACAAGAACTACTCTGTGTAAACAAAAACATCCTTCTCATGTATTTTTTTTTAAATCTTCTTCTCCCACCCTAAAAAATACATCCCCTAGTCTTGAAATCCCCCCACCCTAGGGGAAAGATGCCTACCATTCACCTTATCTATACCCCTCGTGATTTTGTAAACATAAGGTCATTCCCTTCAACCATGCATGTTACAACAAAAAAGGTCCCAGCTTCTGCTTATAAATCAAAGGCCCTGCTTCCCAGCAACATCCTAATAAATCTCCTCTGAGCCCTCTCCATTTTACTAATATCCTTTTTATAACAGGATCAGGAGCTGCTCATCAGCCAGGAAAAACCAGTTCATACTCTGCAACTATCAAGTGAGATCTGGCTCACTAATTTGGATTCCTCAATAGGATCTGGTTTACTCCCTTAATCATCTGGCACATTAATTGGGATTGTCTAATAGCAACCAGCACACTCACCAATATAATTACATAGTGGGATCATGGGGGTATTTTTATGATTATTTAATAGCAGTTTGTTCATACTCTGGCTACACCATATGGGTCACTTCATAGACAGATTGTGTGTTTTAAAATAAATCTCTCCCCCTACTCTCACTATCTGTCCCATTGTGATTTAATTCCCCCTTTAAAAGTATTTAAAGTTGCAGCTAATAGGCTGCATTTCCTTTGTGACAGTGGGTTGACTAACTGGCTAGCAGTTGAGAAGTTGTTGGCAGTTTGTGATCTCTGAAAATCTTCTAAGGAAGTTTTCTTTTCTGAAAAACAGATACCGTCGAGACAAAGGCTTGCTCAGCAGGTAACCAACTACAGCCCATTCCAGAGTAAGTGGAAAGTTGTTAACACACCTCATCAGATAGTGATAACTTACAATTCTTGGAGATAGCTGTCTCAGCAGTAGCTAAGGAGGTACTGGTTTAGCTTTGCAGCCTCATTAATAGTCTGGCTGACACTGCCTACAGAGAAGTTTCCAGAAGGTGGCTGCTAAATCTAGCCATGTGATTTTGGCAGACATCTTGGTTCAACTGTTTATTGCATTTTCAAAATGCTCACTAATCTGACATATAAACATATATTAACAATTGTTGTTTTACTCCACTTATGAGATCACACTATAATTATCATGCAAGATCAGCCACCATCAAATTAAATGGCAGAACCAGGCTCAAGAGGATTAATGACCTACTTCTGTCCCTGCATATCCAACACTTAGGAAAAATATCAGCAATAGATTTTACAATCTTTTATTTAATAATCGCAAGTGAGTAACATTTTTGTCCTACTCTGGGTTATTTGAAATGTGCTTGGATTATGACTCCCTCCTCTAATGGAATAGTCAGGTGCTTGTTTTTGACTGGTGTAGACTTGCTGGGTCAATGGTTATTTCTCTATGTTGTAGACCTGACTGTCAATGCTTGTCTAATTGTATGTGAGGTTTATGAATGAGTAGTGATCCACATGGTCTTCCAAGTGGCCAACATAGCTCATTGGCATTGTTCAATATGGATGTGCTGTTTGAGACGTGCCCTTGTCAAGAACCAATTCACACTCAACACACACTTTTTCCACAAGTAATCTTCCATAATCAATCATAACCTATTGAAGGTTAATTTGTGATTTCTTTTGGAAAACTCGAGATGCAAATGGCTGACTAGTGATTGAGATCACTCTGAAATGATCTGAGAGCTATACCTCCACAGACTGCTTCATTTGAGGGTTAAAGTTCAGAGACACACAATCCTTCCCATGGGGGCAAGCCAAGGCTGCCAATTACTGAGTAGCTTTCTCAGCTTATTTGGCCTTTTCTCCAATGGCTGGAGAGTAACAGCTCCGAAGGAAAACATGCTGACAGGAAGTGAACCAACATGATAATACACTGAGCTGATTAAAATAGAAGTGTTAGTGAGGGGACGAACGAAAGCCCATGCCTCTCCTTCCTCCATTAATGTCTACCTTGTGATGTCTAGTCCATGCAAACCATTTGCCAAACAATTGAGATTGCAACTGCGGCTTAAATTTCTTGAATGCAACACATCCCTACTCAAGACCTAATCCAAGAAGCAGTGTTTGAAAATGACTTGGCTCAAAATGACTTATTCAACAATAAAGTATTTTCATTCAGCACCTTTATTGGAATTAAATCTTCCAAGGGGTTTCACAGGGGTATTACAAAACAAAGTATGACAGCAAGCCATTTGGTCAAATGACCAAAAGCTATGTCAAAGATGTAGGTTTTAAGCAACGTCTTAAGGAATAAAGTGAGGTAGGTAGTCAGTAGTGTAAGAAGGGTATTCCTGAACTTGCAGCCTAAGCAACTGAAAGCATGGTCATTAATACAGGAGCAAATATAATTGAAGATTTAGGTTACCAACAAGACACCTTGAAACAACTCACCAAGGCTGCTTCAGCAGGACCTTCTAACCTTGTGTGCAGTTTTGGGCCCCATATCTCAGGATGGATGTATTGGCCCTGGAGCAGGTTCAGAGGAGGTTCACGAGAATGGTCCCAGGAATGAAAAGCTTAATGTATGAGGAACATTTGAGGACTGCAGGTCTATACTCGATGGAGTTTAGAAGGATGAGAGGGGATCTAATTGAAACTTACAGAATACTGAATGGCCTGGACACAGTGGATGTTCCCATTGGTAAGAGAGACTAGAGTAAAGGGAAGGCCCTTTAGAACGGAAATAAGAAGAAACTTCTTCAGCCAGAGAGTGGTGAATCTATGGAATTCACTGCCACAGATGGCTGTGGAGGCCAGGTCTTTGAGTACATTTAAGATGGAGATAGATAGGTTCTTGATTATCAAGGGTTATGGGGGGGAAAGCGGGAGAACGGGGTTGAGAAACTTATCAGCCATAATTGAATGGTAGAAAAGACTCTACGGGCTGAATGGCCTAACTTCTGCTCCCATGTCTTATGGTCTTACAGTCTCACTACCTCTAACACCAATAAGATGAAAAGCAACAGGAAACATCACCAGCTGAACCTTCCCCTCCAAGTCTCACACCATCCTGACTTTGGATCATGTCACCATTTCTTGATTGTCACTGAGTCAAAATCCAGGAACTTTCTTCCTAATAACATGTGAGAGCACTTTCAGCATACAGAATGCCATGATTCAACAATGTGGCACTCCACCACTTTCTCATGGCCAATTAAGAATAGGCCTGGCCCAGAATGTCTAATGATGTGAACAACTAAAAACGATCAGAAATCACTTGTGATCCACCTTGAACATGGTGTTGTTGCAGACCAATTAGTTTAGCATTTATATCAAGAAACTATCCAAACCAAAATTAAATCAATTAATATGGAGGTCTAGATGAGAGGTCAATATCAATTTCAGGAGGGAAGAGCATATTTGCCAAACTTGAGAAGAGTTCTTGGTGAATGTGACGGGTACAGTGGATGGAAGAAATTTAATGAAAGTGAAATACAATAGTTTTCAAAAAAAGACTTTTGGCAAGGTACTTAGCATCTGCACACTATTGTGTTTGCATATAACAAACAGGGTATGTTGAAATAAATCTATACATGTACTATGTAAAATGCTACATAAAGTGATATGGTAATGACTGTGTAACCATTATATGTTGATGTCAGTCAGGATGAATATACAACAAAATCACATTTTAACAAAAAAAAGCTCAAAAGTGGTATAAAACTCTCCCTACAAAGTCTTACCATGTAGCAGGCACCCTGGACTGATAGCAATGTAGTAAGTTAAACTCAGGAATCATGCTTATAAAATAATTTAAGACCTCTTATAATCTGAACCCTGTGGGCAAATGATTGTTTATGATCATTCCTTGGTATCTATTGCCCTGGATTCACACCCAAAAGTGGAAACATCTCCTTCAGATTGTGAAGGCTTCATGCAGAAGTAACATAAACGTTATATTAACTACAGGCATCATTCGCTCGCTTGAGCTACCAAGAGTCAGTTGGAAGAAAGCCTTCAGCTGGGATTGCTTAGAACTCTTAAATTTTATTAAATATTCAAATCTCAGCAATACTCAGTGTACAGGAACATAACCCAAAACCAGAATGGAGAGAAGAGTGGGGAAGTGATGCAATCTGGAATCCGAAGCATTTATAATCAGCACTAACATGGATAAGAAGTGGTTTAATAATGTTTATGTTTTGCTGGTACTATAAAAGGGAGACTAAGTACAGTGAACATGCTTTCAGAAACCTATGGGATATATTTTAAAAGTATTGCAAAGTAACATAATGGGGCCACACTCTCTCCTGAAATGTGCTGAATAAAAAGGGTAAAAGGAAAAAACAAGCCAAATAGAGAAATAGTCAGGATGTGTTTCTGCCAAGAAGTTCAACCTCTTCACACTGATGGGTTGAAAACTGTAATAAATGCCAATGTTATGTGCAGCAGATTAAAAATCTGTGTAATGTAATACATTGCTGACCCCTCCTGTTCAACTCACCTGCTCTCAAAACCCTTCCTATCCTTTGCATTTGAACTCAAGATCTTGATCCAAGTTTGTAATTCTCTCCATTAGTAGCCTAAACTTGCAGCCACTTTCCAAACCTACAATATTTCCTTCATGGTAACTTGAGTCAAAAGTGAGAAATCTGATCTGCCCCCTCAAGAGCTTAGGTTTATTTCATGTTGGCAATTTATAAAAATTGGTGAATTGGTTGTCAGCATTACCTGCAAGCCAGACACTTATTTTCCATTGAAAAATGGCCTTGAGGAGACAGCGATGAACCACCTTCTAAACCAGGGCAGTACCTGTGGAGGTTTAATACTAAGGAAGGAGTTCCAGGATGTTTACCCAGTAACAATGACACAATGGTGATGTATTAACAAGTCAGCTGATGGAAAGGAACCTCTAGCAGGGAGTGTTCCCATGTGCTTGCTGACCTTGACTTTTCGATAATAGAGGCTATTAATTTGTGAAGCACTGCCACAGAAGATTCGCTGAGCTGCAGAAGCCCAACTTGTGACCGGTAAACTCTTACAGTGTCTGTATTGGTGGGAGTGAATATTTAAGGTGGTGTCTGAAGGGACGATAAAATGTGTTGTTTCATCCAAGATGGTTTTGAGGTTCTTGGATGTTATTGGAGTTGCAATCATTGAAGCAAGTGGAGAGTATTCTATCTATTTCCTGCTTTGTGTCTTGTAGCCTTATGGATCATGGCAAAGCTCTGACAAAACAGAGAAGTAAGTTAATTGCCTTAGAATTTCTCAGGCTCTAACTCACTTCTAGTCAGAGTATTTTTTGGTATGTGTGGTTTTGTTTCTCGACAAAGGTGACCCGCTCAGAAAGATTCAGCAAGTGGTAAGCCAGTTGATTATCAAGGGGAGATGGTTATTGTCTAATAATTCTATGCCATAGGTGTTACTTGCCACTTGCTGCATGCAAGTACCAGTGGCTTTGTGGTGGAAGGTTTGAGTAAAGAGTGGAATGCTGTGCAACCACCAAGTAAAATTTCACTTCTGACTTTATGATAATGGGCTGAAGGGGCTGAAAATGGTTGGGATAGGGCATTGCCTTGAGGAATTTCTGGTGAAGCTTAGCCTCTAACAACCACAGTTATTGTATGAAGTTTAACTCCAGCTTGTAGAGAGTTGGTACATTGATTCACATTGATTTTAGTTTTATTCGGGCACTTTGTCACCTCATTGTGTCAAGTACATCCCAATCTCAAGAGCAGTCATTTTCACCTTGCCTGCAGAATTCAGATGTTTGCTACCTGTTTTGACCATGGTAGATGCCAGTGTTGAGGCTGCCCAGAAACATATTGACTATAAACGTGGCTAGTTTTGGAGCAGAGGTTTTCAGTACTAAAACCTGAATGTTATTGAGACCTATAGACTTCAATATATCCAATGCATCTATTTGATATTATTCTCATCTTACGTGCACTAACGTTAATTGGCTAAAAACTGGCATCTGCAATGTTGAGGAGATCAGCAACAGCCTGAGATAAATAATGTATTCAGCACTTTTTGGCTACAGATAATTGCAAATACTTCAGACTTGTCATTAGCACTAATAAGGAAGATTCCCCTCTATAAAGAATGGGAATATTCTTGGGGCTGCTTCCTCCTGTTAGATGTTGGAGTGTCCACCACCAACTACTGATGTGACAGGACCACAGAGGGATCTAATCTGCTGGCTGTGGGGGTACTTAGCTCTATGTATTGCTGCAACGTCTCCTGTTCAGCATTCATGCAATTATAATCTGTTGCTTCACTAAATCAGTCCTTCATTTTTAGGTATTTCTGGATTATTCTCCTGGTATGTTTCTCTAAACTCTTCACTGAATTAGAGTGACACAATAGCTTGATTGTAATGGTAGAGTGACGGATATGCCAGATCATTATGGTGGAATATAATTCTGTTATTTCTAATAAGACCATAGGACTATAGGATGTAGGAGCAAAAGTTGGCCATTCAGCCCATTGACTCTGCTTCCTTGTAGAAAACTTGTAGAAAGAGTGGAATGCCGTACAACCACCAGGTAAAATTCCACTTGTGATGATTCAATGAGATCACGGCAGATCTGATAATATTCAATTCCATTTTCCTGCTTTTTCCCTATAATCTTCGATTCCTTCATTGACTAAATATCTGTCAATCTCAGCCCTGAGTATTATTGATAACCCAGCCTCGACAACCTTCTACTGTAAGAAATTCCATAGATTCACCACCGTCTGAGGGGAAAACACCTCCTCATCTCTGTCTTAAATGTGCAACAGCTTAATAACCAATAACTGCAGATGACCGTCAGTGTTCCTGAATGAAGATGTAAAGCAAATTAATCAAATGGCATGTTATTAATTGTGTGAGTAGGAATCCATAAGCTAAAAGATGCATTAGCCATTGTGGGTAATTGGGAATCCAGATCTGGTTAATTGGAATTCTAATTAGAAAATTAAAAATGAGGAATCGATACCATGTGATCTAAGTAGTTGTATTCAATCTACATACACCTATGATCTTTAGTCTGTCAGTCCGTTACTTGGTAAGTGATAAGACAAAAAGCAATGAATGCTTTACTGTACCTTTAATGGTGGTAGATGTCTGTAAAAGAAATATCTGTAGGGTATGTAGCACATGCAAAGTATATTTGACCATTTTGCAAGACAGTATTCATGTAAGTTCTGAGACACCAAAGGACGACTTATATGGGCCGGTGACCAACAATTTTTGCCAAAGCAGCCATTAGAAGAAAGATCTAAAGTGGGGACAGGAGCAGACAGAGGTAGATGGAGATGAATTTTAGAGCTCCCAGATTGTGATGGAATACTCCCCATTTGCCTAGATGGCCTACTCTATCCAACTCCAACCATACTGGATTCAATATCCCACTGTGACAGTAACCAAAATCTTCAGGGCTCAGCACCACCAGGCACATCCACAGACATAAGCTTGGGGTTGCAAAAGTTTGTCAAGATTCAAAACCAGATAAGGGATTGAGATGATAGTTTGAGTTCTGCTGTTGATGATAATTAATTAGAAGCCTTAATGACTAGATATCTCCAGAATTAACTGGCGAATAAAGGATTCGTTTTGAATTTCCAATTTTCACTGCCCATTAATAATTTACAGGCAGGCTTCTCTAAAATTTATTCAATCAACTGAAAAAAGATAACTGAGAAGAAACAAGGCCATTCAGCCCAGCTGGTCTATTGTGCATCCCAATTTCATGTAGGCTCCCTCCATATTACTACATCTCATCTGCCAATCAAATCTACACAATGATTTCATTGAGATTGCCCTTAAATGATTTTTTTTGTTATTCGACTCAACTATCACTTTTTTGGCAGTGTGTTCCACATTGTAATCACTCTTGGGTATAGACATTTCTCTTGAAATTCCTCTTTGGATTTATGGAAGTCAATCGTATATTTTGTGGCCTCTAGTTTTGGCCTCCCCACACAACTGGAAACATCTTTTCCATTACAACCCTATTGAGACAAATAGAGTGAATGTGGGAGAAGCTCAGCATGTCTGGCAGTATCTGTGGAGAGAGACCCCACTGAACCTCCTTACCATTTTAAATCGTCCGTTAAGTCATCCCATTAGCCCCAATCTACTCAGTCTTTTCTGATAGTTACAACCTCTCAGTTCTGGTACAGTCAGTCTAAATCTGTTTTGCACCGTCTTAAGCTCCCACATCTGTTTTGTTCCAGTTTTATCTTTCATCCCAAGAGAAAAGATATGTGGCAATCTCTCAATTAGGTAAACATAACAATGCAGCATTCTCAACAAACAATTAAGAACCCTTTCTAAAGACAGACCATGTTTGTTCAAGATGCTAATATTTATATTTCAAACCAACAGAGCTTAGGAAGTGCACCAAGAGGCAACTAAATCTGCCCAGAGCTGTGACACCCTCCTTCTATCAGAGCATCAGAAAATCTTTGATAAATAATACATCATTAACTGTAAACTACGTTAAAGATACATATAGATATAGTGAACACAATATAAAAATATAGACACGTATGTATGTATTTGGAAATCAGTGCTTCAGAGTTCCTCATCTCTTCAAATGCCATCCCTTATCAAAATGTTGGCAGGTTCAAGGGGAAACAGAAAGAAGATAATGAATGAGGGTGACGAGGGAAGAAGCCCTCAAGGATTATTGGAGTGGTTCATTTAATAGCAAGGATCCTGGGCCAGAATGAACAGAAGACATCTTGACAATGGTGTAAGCAGTGTTCACGAGCTGGCATTTTCTTTGAAGGTCACATGATATCGGTTTGTAACCAAGTATATTCATTTAAATTCACAGTGGCTGTGGGCAGCCAATTTATAATGAGAAAGAAATAGTGATTCATTTTTAACAACATGTCCCTTTCTAAGACAGAATAGTCCTACGAGGTGTGTAAAATCTGAAATGGAGTCTCTGGATGCCAAGGTACTTGGCTTTTTTTTTAAAGATCTCTTTGATTTTTAATGTTCGGTCTTTGAACTAAATTGAATTCTATTAGTTAAATGACTTACTTTAAATGCAGAATATTATGGGAGATGGAGGGAACAGAATACATCCTTCTGTTTCAGGTATGTTGTCATCCCAGATTAACATTTCTGCGAACAGTTTCGTAAAATTATGAATATGGTTAGCAAAGCGGCCATTTGTGAGGTTGATTGAAAGATAGAAATTGGCCTGGGTACCAGAGATAAATTCCACTGGTCTTCTTCAAGATACCACTGTGGGTTCTTTTACATCCTGTTGAACAGGAAGATGGTTTATTGTCTCCAAAAGACAGCACCTCCAACAATGCAGTGCTCCCTGAGTATTGCATCGAAATGCAGGCCTCAGATTATACTATAGTGGGAACTGAATCCTGAATCATGCAGCACAGTGTTATCAAGTGAGCCACAGATCACAGTGCTCCATTTAACTCTTACTAAAAACTCTGTATCACATAAAATTTATATCAACAATAGTTTGCATTCATAGAGAAACTCTAATTTAGGAAAGTGTGACTAGGTGTTTCACAGAAGTGTTAACAAACAATATTTAACAGTGAGTCACGTGAGACGTTAAGGCAGATAACCAAAGAGGTAGATTTTTAATGAACGTCTTAGAGAAGGAGAGAGTGGTGGATGTCAAAAGAGATTTCTGAAGGTGCTTAAGGTCTTAGCAGCTGAAGGTGCAGCACCAACGATAGAGAAATGAAAACTAGGAATAAACAAGAGGTCAGCATTGAGGAACACTAAGATCTCAGAGGGTGGTGCGGCGGGAGAAATTTAAGAGTCAGTGATAGGAGCCATTGCTAGAGTTACTTTGTAGGTTGCTTTCGAGGAAAATAGACCAGGGTAACCCTAAGCAGCTGAATAATGGAAGGAAGACACTGAGGGAGGATGGTGTGCTGGACAATCTCAAATTCTAAGGAGTGGTCAGTACAGAGGAAAGCATGTTCTAGTTGGGAAGATAATTCAAAGAACAAGGATAAGTTTTCTCCAGACCAGTGGATAGCAGTCGTTTTGAAATGGGAGAGGATAAGACTGGGACAAGGGAAAAAGTTCCAATATTAACTGACATGGAGATCAAGAAAGGAATTTTATGGACAGCAGTTAATTTTAGGACATCCTGAGTTCATAGGAAACACTATATAAATTTAAGGGTTTTGTTAGCAACTTATGAGTCTAGAGGACAAGAAGTGGGCAAGATGAGCTTTGAGAAAACAGTACGGGAGACAGTAGGAGAAACTAAAGATGCAAATCTACCATTTTCAGAAAGTGTGAACCACTTCTGAATTGTAGTTTATTCCTGAACAGAGCTAGTTTCACAGAAGGATCTAACATGCTCTTTAAAATATTTTATTTGGAAATGTGTTTTGGATTCCTGAACAATCTCCAAGTCCTTATTTTAAGCAATGGTTATTTTACTAACTTGTGACTACAGTGCTCGAAGGATAAACTACATTCAAAGGTGTGTTTTTTTTTATATGCAGTCTCTGTGGCCTTATTATCTCCTCCAGCAGCACTATAAGACATTAAGAAGGCCATATGCCTGAAGATTGATTACTGCTTCACGGCTCAACAATGAACATAACAGAGGTGCTCTGAACCTTTCTGAATTCCACATGCTACACCTTCATCTGTCTTATCTTTTCCCATAAACACCCAATGCTTCATCAATCGACAGTTGAAAGGATGCATGAACATTGTGATCATGAGAGATGACTCTCCCTACAAATCGGCCAGCCATCTTCATTTATCAAATAAAATTCTTCTCCACAAACCAAACAGTCCAGATTAAGATGGTCCACTGGGAACATATTGTCCCCTTGAAAGGGAATTACATCATGCAATCAAAGTCTTCCCATTTCACATGCATTTCATACTGATTCGATATTTGCAAATGGTGTCAGTCATGACTCAGTGGAGTATCAAATCACCAGGTCATGTGCTCAACTCCTGCTCCAGAGGCTTAAGTACAAAGTCTGGGCTGATCTTGTCAGCGCAGTCCTGATGGAGTGATAGTCCATTGAAGGTATCACCTTTCAGATGAGACTTTAAACCATGCACTCTCCCTAGGAAATACAAAAGATTCCAAGTCACAGTAGGGTAGCATGGTGGCTCAATGGGTAGAACTACTGCCTCATTGCACCAGGAACCTGGGTTCAATTCCAGCCTGGGATGATCGCCTGTGTGGAGTTTGCTCATTCTCCCTGTGTCTGTGTGGCTTTCCAGTTTCATCCCACAGTCCAAAGGTGTGCAGGTTAGGTGAATTCCTCTGTAGTGTCCAGGGATGTGCAGGGTTACTGAGATAGGATAGGGGGCTGTGTCCGGTTGGGATGGTCTCCTGTGGGTCAGTGCAGACATGATGGGCTAAATGGCCTCTTTTTACACAGTAAGGATTCCATGATTCTACAATTTCAGAAAAGAGCAGAGGAATTCTCTCTGGTTACCCAGTGTTGGAAATTGGGATCCCCCCTTAAACCTGTGTTCACTCAGCATTTCAAATTTGGTCATAGCATGCAAGTATATTTAACAGTGTGACGTTAGTAGCCGGCCTGGCATAAATGAAAGATCTATGGGGTGGCAGACTACCCTACTGTTTCCTGAAATAAGAGGATTCTGTTCTTAGAAGGAAATAAATCTAATCTTCAAATGGTGGTGGGCAAAGAGACAACCACCATCCGGGCATCATGAATGATTGCCCATGGCCATTGGGCAAGAGATGCCCAGCCTCCAAAACAATACACACCAATAGAGAGAGGTGGGAAGAGAGGAGTCACCATTTTCTTGACAGAGGACCAGGAATTTCCTGCATCAGCTTGAGTGAACAACAAAGACAGCTTTCAAAAAAGCTACAATGAAAATCTTCAAAATATCTGGAGCCACACGACAGCCCTGCCCTGACTGCACTTTACAGAACAGATTCAAGATGAATAAGGTGTTCTCCTTAGTCGTGAATCATATTTCCTCTTCTGGCCTCATTGACCAACGTGCCATATTTAACTGCTGATTCTCAAACTATTAGGAAATTGCCACAATCATCAACAGCCTATATCCGGTAGCTGTGATCATGAACGTCCTAAAATCAGCATCTGGTCAATACTTATCCCTCAATCAACATCACCAAAATCGAACCATTATTGCACTGTAGTTTGTGATCACTTGCTGTGTGCAAATTGGATGCCTTATTTTCTACATTTCCACAGTTTCAACTCTTCAAAAGTACTTCATTGGCTGCAAAGTGAGTCAGAAAGTTATGAAAGGCACTACAGAAGCACATTCTTCCTCTAACTTCAGTTCAATTAAAACGGCAGTGTTTTTTCTCTTTGCTCTTTGGTGGGATATGGGCATCACTGGCAAAGCCACTCATTAATGATGCCCCTCATTACCCTTGAGCTGAATAGCTTGCGAGGCCATTTCAGAGGGAAGTTAAGAGTCAACCATAATATTGTGAATTTAGTTTCACAAATAGGTCACACAATCTAAGAATAGGTGTCAGATTTCACAACCTGAAGAGCATGAGTGAACTGGATGCATTTTCATAGCAATCAATGATAGTTATCACGGTCACCGTTACTGAGACTGGCATAACATTGCAGATGTTTAGACTTGCCTGGAACTTTTGAGATGTGAACGCTATTTGCTACTTATTAGGAATTGGGCATGAGTATTATCCAGATCCTGCTGCATGTGGACAAAGGCTGTTTCAGGATTTGTGGTGCTATAAATGTCACAGATTCCTGTGAAGTAAGCAGTGAACACCCCAATGTCTGAACTTATGATGAAGGGATCGTCTTTGATGAAGCAGCTGAAGATGTATGAGCCTAGTGCATTGAGGAAGGGTGGGGCTTTTGTGGTGAGGTGATAGCCCCCCTGCCTCTGAGCCAGAAGGTCTGTGTTCCAGCTGCTCCAGAGGTGCATAAATAACATCTCTGAAAAGGCTGACTTGAAAAAATATTTACCCCGAAGAATTCCTGCAGACATGTCTTTGATCTGCAAATATTGGTTACAACAACCACAACCATCTTCCTTTGTGATAGATTTAATACCAGCAAATCAAAAGTCTTGAATGTCCTTCAGTTAAGATTTCCTGATGCTGCACCCAATCAAATGTTGCCTTAATGTCAGTGAACAGTCACTTTCACCTCATGTCTGGTATTCAGTTATTTACGATGTTGGTATCAAGGCGGAATCCAAACTAAGTCACAGTGAGTAAATTATTGGTGAATAAGTGCTGATTAATGGCAACATTGAAGGTCCTTTCTGTCTCATTATGATGATTGAGATTAGACAGATGAGAGAGGGAACATTAATGTGCCAGATTAGTGTAACTCTGCTTTTTGTGGACTGGGCATAAATGCACAATTTTCCACTTTATTTGGATAGATGCAAATGGTTAGTTCTGGAGCACAAGTCTTCATCACTGCAGGATGTCACATGGAGTGAATCAAATTGATTAAAGGCTGGCACCTGCACTGCTGATAATCTGGGGAGATGTCATCCAGTCAGTATTTCTGACTGAAGATGACCGAAAATCAATCAACTTTAACTTATGACATGCTGGGCTGCCTGTTCATTGGCAGGTCCTTTGTCACATTGAAGAAAAGGAGCTGTGTTACTGGCAATTTATCAAATAAAACCATACTGACCATCTGATTAAGTGTCTTGATTACCAGATGAGTGATAATTCAAAATGGATCAGATGTTTTGCGAATGCATTTTACAATTTAACACTTCCCAGGGAGCAGAGCG
Source organism: Stegostoma tigrinum (assembly GCF_030684315.1). NCBI lineage: Eukaryota > Metazoa > Chordata > Chondrichthyes > Orectolobiformes > Stegostomatidae > Stegostoma > Stegostoma tigrinum. The sequence goes on from NC_081376.1 coordinate 17,115,837, forward strand.
CATAACAGAAATTGAGGCAAGGAAGTGACAAGCCACCAGAATCCCCAACTGTTAATGACGTTCACTCACTTTTGAATATGTCCTCAGTATATGCAGGCAGTGATCTAAGTTCTCTATAACTCTTCCAGAACTGTGAGGTCTGTGCACGGCAGCAAGTTCTACATTCGGAAGTGACTGTGTCGGTGTACAGATCGGAATGAACATTGGCAGTCATCACTTTTCATTACTGATAAACTGAAGTGAAGCCACAGGGTGCAGGACAAAAAGCTTGAATTGTGAAAGGAAGGGGAAGTGGGGTACAGAGGCGATCCTTGGATTTATACTCATAAGGTAGACAAAGGGGCAGGAGACGGAAATAATGTGAGGGAGAAAGCAAAGAAAAGATAAAGAACAAAAGTGAAGTACAGCACAGGAACAGGCCCTTCAGTCCTCCAAGCCTGTGCCATTCATCATGCCCTAACTAAACTAAAAAGCAGACCTTCTGCCCTTATTCAGTCCATTTTCCTCTATTCTCTTTCTATTCATCGCACGATTCAGATGCCTCTTAAATGTTGTTAATGTGCCTGCTTCCACCATGTCCTTTGACAGTGCATTCCAGACTTCTACCATTCTCTGCATGAAAAACTTCCCTCGTACATCTCCCTCAAACTTTCCCCCTCTCGCCTTTAACCTGTGCCTCCTTGTAATTGAAACTTCAAACCTGGCAAAAAAAACCTCTGACTATCCACCCTAACCATGTCCCTCATAATTTTGTAGACGTCTATCAGGTCTCCTCTCAACCACCATCTTTCCAGCGAAAACAATCCTAATCTTTTTAACCTTTCCTCACCGTGATGCCCTTAAACAAGGGAGCAACATTGACTAATGTTCAGTCCTCTGGAATGTCACCTGTAGCCAAAGAGGATGTGAAGATATCTGCTAATGCCCCAGTTATTTCTTCCCTTGCCTCTCACAGTAACCTGGGATAGATCCCATCTAGCCCTGAGGACTTCTCTACCTTGATGCAATTTAGGATATCCAAAACCACGTCCTTCAATGTACTGACGTTCTCAAGGGTATTCACACGCTTATCTCTGACATCAACATCAGTCATGTCCTTCTCCTTGGTGAATACTAGTACAAATCACTTATTAAGTATCTCTCCCACTTCCTGTGGCTCCATGCATAACTTTCCTCCTTTATCCTTGAGGGGGCCTACTGTTTCCCTTGCTACCCTCTTTCTTCTAATATATGTATAAAAAGCTTTGGGATTCTCCTTGACCCTCTTTGCTAAAGATACTTTATGGCCCCTTTCAGCCTTCCTAATTCCATGTTGAAATTCCTCCCTAATTTCTCTATATTCCTCAAGGGCTTTGTCAGTTTATAGCTGCCTAGATTTATCATATACTTCCTTTTTCCTTACAATTTCCCTTGTCATCCATAGTTTCTGAATCCTGCTATTTCTACCCTTCAGTTTTGAGAGGACATGCATGTCGTACACTTTAATCAACTGGTCTTTAAAGGCCTCCCACATGCCAGATGTGGATTTATGCTCGAATAAATGCTCCCAATCCATGTTCCCCAGTTCCTGTCTAATTTAATTGTAATTGGCCCTTGCCCAATTAAACACCCTCACCCAACAGCCACTCTTATCCTTATCTATGACTACTTGAAATCTTATGGAGTTATGGTCACTAAGCCCAAAATGCTCTCCTACTGAAACGTCAATCACCTGTCCTGGCTCATTCCCGAATAACAAGTCTAGCATGGCCTCCTCTCTGTTTGGATTGTCTACGTACTGTCTCAAAAAGCCCTCCTGGATACATCTAACAAATTGCTGTCCACCCGAACCCATGGCTCGAAGGGAGTCCCAGTCGATGAGACGAAATTGGAAGTTACCCATCTCAACTACCCTGCTTTTTTCACACCTTTCCAGTATCTTACTACATACAGGTTCCTCTGTGTCCCATGGGCTGTTGGGACATGTACAGAAAACTCCCAAGATTGTGATTTCACCCAACCTATTCCTGAGGTCCACCCATACTGCTCACTGCAAGATCTCTCTGATGTATCAATACAACTGTGCTGTGATTCCCTAATCAGCAATGCAACTCCCCCACCCCTTTTGTTTTCCTTTCTGTCCACTCTAAAACAGCAATATTCCAGAATGTTAAGCTGCCAGTCCCACACACCCCCCTTTACCCATGTCTCTGTAATGGCAATAATATCATAATTCCATGCACTAACGCATGCTCTAAGTTCTTCTGTCTTACCTGTTATGCTTCTTGCATTGAAGTAAATGCACTCCAGGCCTCCAGTCCATCTGAGTCCCACAACTTCCCTCTGCCTGCTCACACTCTGCGTTATACATATCTCAGTCTCTCATTTGACCTCAGTCCCTCTACTCATTGGCCTGTTGTTCCAGTTCCCACACCCCTACCACACTAGATGAAACCCCCCCGAAGAGCTCTAGCAAACCTTCTGCCCACGATTTGGTGCCCCTCCAGTTCAGGTGCAACCCGCCCTTCTTGTACAGGTCCACCCCTCCCCAAAAGACATTCCAATGATCCATATATTTAAAGCCCTCCTTCCTGTGCCAGCTCTGTAGCCACATGTTCAAGTGCACTCTCTCTCTCTGTTCCCAGCCTCACTAGTCCTTGGAAGGATTACTACCCTGGTAGTGCTGCATTTTAGCTCTCTACCTAACTCCCTGCATTGTCTTTACAGGACCTCTTCCTTCTTGCCACCTTTGTCATTTGTGCCAATGTGGACAATGACTTCTGCCTGTTTCCCCTCCTGTTTCAGGATGTCCTGTCCCCACTCAGAGACATCCAGGGCTTGGCACGAGGGAGATAACACACCATCCTGAGTGTCATGTACAGCCACAGAAATGCCTGTCTGTGTCCCTGACTATTGAGTCACCGACTCCTATCGCTCGCCTAGATTTGGCCCCATTCCTACTCTACAGCAGAACCAGCTGTGGTATCAGAGGCCTGAATGCTGCTTGTACGATCTCCTGAGAGGCTATCCCCTTCAACAGCTTACCTGTTTGAGAGGAGAACAGCCACAGGAGACTCCTGCGCTACCCGCCTACCTCTCCTGGCAGTCACCCATCTGTCTGTCTGGACCTGCGGTGTGCCCACCTGCCTAAAGCTGGTGTCTATCACGCCTTCTGTCCCCTGTGTGCACCACAGTGTGTCCCGCTGCTTCTCCAACTGAACCAAATGTTCCTTGAGGAGCTGCAGCAGGTCACACTTCCTGCAGATGCATTTGTCAGGGAAACCACACTGGTCTCTGTTTTCCCACATCTGGCAGTAGGACCATACCACTGCCCTAACTGCCATCACCATTCTTGTATGCATAAAGAAATTAAGAATCTTACCCTGCCTGTCCTCCTCACAGTGCCTTTTTTGGGGGTGGGGGAGATGGCAGGTGGGGATGTAACGGTCCACTGATGTAGTATAGCGGGTTTAACCACTCTTTGACACCAGTTCCTCCGAGAGGAAACTAAAGAAGTAAGTGCGAGACAGCAAGCAAAGATTGGGGAAAGGGTGGTAAATAAAGAAAGCATTGTACAATTGCCCCAGACATGTTTCTGGGATCTGATTTTAAGTGCAAGACGTGGTATTCTAGCTGGCTGCTAGGTTTTGGCTGGTAAGAGCACATTGTCATGGCACTAACAACATGAAGCTGATGTACCTACTCTAGAACTGCCACATCAATATGGCCAATTTTCCCATTGGGCATCTCTCCCTTCCTCACCCACACCAAATTCAGGCTGACAGTCATTCTATTTCCCTCATATTCAGGAAAGCCATCAAAGTTTTAACTGAACAAAGCTACTCACTTAATTGCTGTTTTTTCAATTAATGAAAGCATCTTTGGAAAGATTTATTAATTAGAATTTGGCTGACAGGAGACTTTTCCATTTTGACAAAATGAGACTGGCACAGCCATGTCTCCTCACTTTCCTTCATGCCTGGCCTGCTGCCTGTCTCAATCAGCAGAGCTTTATCACACACTCGTGGGGAAGCTCAGGAGCCTGGTGGAAGGTGTAAGTCGAGCTGTCGTGGTGGCTGCCCACCATTAATTATGGATCCTGCCTCCTAATGAGTTTTCCATCCACTTAACACTAAACATGAAACGTGTTGTTCTTGGTCTGATGACCATGTGTGATAACAATGTTCAAGGTCATGGCTTTCCAAAACTACCTTGGAAAGGCTTCTCATTGCACGACGAGGAATTGTGGGAACATAGAACAGTACAGAAATCTGTTACTCCATCGTGCCGTGTACCAGCTCTTTATGGAAGTAATCCAGTTAGCCCCACTTGATAATGCACAATCAGTAGTTGGTCAATGTAGGATCCTCCCCTTTCTCTTTCTGATACTGACTGACCTGCTGTGTACTTTCAATTCTTTCTGTTGTTATTCTACGTCATGCTACATCGTTATGTTCTCCCTCGATTGTTACTGAGGATAATTTGAGGATATTAGGTTTCATATCTATAACAACAGATGTGTACTTGTTAGAAGAAAATGTATTTATTTGCACCTCTTAACCATGAAACATATCGTCTTAAATTTTTAAACTGCTGTTTCAGGTTTCAGAATGGTACTGAACTCCCTGAACTGACACACAGAGAATTTCATTCTGTAAATTATAATTACTGGTCCAAAAAGGTTGCCATTTGAACACTGAATGTTTGCAACAATGCTCATGTACTGGGCTCACAATTGTACAGTTCTGCAAACTCACAATAAGTATTCAGCTGACAATGGCTGTGGCTGAGTAAGCGGCATCGGTGCTCCTCAGCTCAGGCTGTCCATTCCATCCGTTTTATTCTTTTTCTTCTCTTGTTCTTCATCTCTCCTTTATTTTTAATTTCTTTTTAATTTTTTTTTGAAAAACCTTAACTTGGAGCAGTCACGTAGAGCAGGCTGGAGACTCAAGTATGTGTGGACGGTCGGTGGGCTGGAGGATCGGAGTGGAGCAGGGATGGTCAGTGGGCTGGGGGATCGGAGTGGAGCAGGGATGGTCAGTGGGCAGGAGGATTGGAGCGGAGCAGGGATGGTCAGTGGGCTGGGGGATTGGAGCAGAACAGGGACGGTCAGTGGGCTGGAGGATCGGAGTGGAGCAGGGATGGTCAGTGGGCTTGGGGATCGGAGCGGAGCAGGGATGGTCAGTGGGCAGGAGGATCGGAGCAGAGCAGGGATGGTCAGTGGGCTGGGGGATCGGAGCGGAGCAGGGATGGTCAGTGGGCTGGGGGATTGGAGCAGAGCCGGGATGGTCAGTGGGCTGGGGGATTGGAGCAGAGCAGGGACGATCAGTGGGCTGGAGGATCGGAGCGGAGCAGGGATGGTCAGTGGGCTGGAGGATCGGAGTGGAGCAGGGATGGTCAGTGGGCTGGAGGATCGGAGCAGAGCAGGGATGGTCAGTGGGCTGGGGGATCAGAGCGGAGTAGGGATGGTCAGTGAGCAGGAGGATTGGAGCAGAGCCGGGATGGTCAGTGGGCTGGGGGATCGGAGCGGAGCAGGGATGGTCAGTGGGCTGGAGGATCGGAGCAGAGCAGGAATGGTCAGTGGGCTGGGGGATTGGAGTGGAGCAGGAATGGTCAGTGGGCTGGGGGATTGGAGCAGAGCAGAGATGGTCAGTGGGCTGGAGGATCGGAGCGGAGCAGGGATGGTCAGTGGGCTGGAGGATCAAGCAGAGCGGGGACGGGTGTTGGACTGGGGACTCGTACAGATGGTCAGCAGCTTGTGAGCCCCAGTCAGACCATGTGTGAAAGCCTCCTGTGCTGCAGGCCCTTTATAGAAAGACTGTAATGCTTATCTTTTTAACTTTATTTGTCATTTCTTCTAACTTATACTATAAATAACAATAAGTTAATGTAACTTCTTTTTTCCTTTATTTCTCGATTTTGTATCTAAGATTTATGCCAGGGTACTTTGTATCTAAGATGGTGCCACATGGGGCAACATTGTACACTTTTCACTATGCTCCCGTACACCTGTACTTGAACACACGTGACAAGAAAGTAAATTCTAACTTGTGCCCATTACACTAGTATTAGTTTTCTGAAAGATGTTTAATCTCTCAACGACATGTACACTATATCCTTCTAAAACTTGTTGCAGAACCAGCTTCCATTATAGTAGCTTGACAGACAGAATATTCCAGATCTCAACAAATCTGTGAATGAAAAGATTCTCCTCACCTCCTCTCAAGATCCTTTCCCATGACTTCGAATCTTTAAAATAATCTTTCATTATTGACCTGTTGTAACAGAAACAGTTTTATCAATCTACTTGGCCTGCTGTATTCTTCCAGCCCCATGCTTTTTTATCAAACCATCTCAATAGTTTGGAAACGTCTATTAACAATCTCTGTTCCAAGGAAAATGGAGATAACTTTTCCAATCTCGCCTTCATCCCTGGACCATGATATCAACCAATTAAACCTCTTCCTTGTTCTTTCTAAGATATTGCTCAAATAAGGAATGAGAGGTAAACGCCTCTTTACATGTCCGTTAGATGTGCCAAAGTCTGTTAAACAAATGCAGTACAGTCACCGCTGTAAAATAGCTAGGAATGCAAGAGATTAGCAAATAGCAAAATTATACAGATTACATGGAGACTTTTTTTAGTGTTTGTGGAAGGAGGAAGATTAATCATAAAAAGAGAGAGAAATCCCTGACTCTTCTTTGAACAGCACCAGCAGATCCATAATGGCATCTAAAGGAATGGACAGGGACTCTGTTTAATGTTAGTATGAGTGCAGGAGGTTTAAGTTCAAGGCAGACTATGAATGAAGCAAAAAGGAAGGATAATTCAGGAGATATTATTAGAGATGTTGGAAATCATGAGGGTGAGAAAGCTAGCACAAAGGCACTTTACCTGAGTGCTTGTAGCATTCGTAACAAGGTTGATGAGTTAATGGCTCAAATCATTGCGAATGAATATGATTTGGTAGCCATTATGGAGACATGGTTGCAGGATGGTCACGATTGGAAGTTAAATATCCAGAGGTACCAGACCATTTGGAAGGACAGACAGGAAGGTAAGGGAGGTGGCGTAGCTCTGACATTCAAGGACGACATCAGGGCGCTGCTGAGAGATGATATAGGTTCTATGGAGAATGAGGTTGAATCCATTTGGGTGGAAATTAGAAATTCTAAGAGGAAAAAGTCACTGATTGGTGTAGTCTACAGGCCACCAAATAATAACATCACATGGGGTGGGCAATAAGCAAAGAAATAATTAATGCCTGTAAAAATGGTATGGCAATTATCATGGGGGATTTTAATCTTCATGTAGATTGGTCGAACCAGCTGTCAGGGTAGCCTTGAGAAGTTTGTTGAGTATATCCATGATAGTTTCTGGAACAGTATGTAATGGAACCGACGAGGGAGCAAGCTATCCTAGATCTAGTCCTGTGTAATGAGACAGGAATAATTAATGACCTCAAGGTTGGGGATCCTCTTGGAAGGAGTGAACACAGTATGGTGAAATTTAGAATACAGATGGAGAGTGTGAAGATAAAATCCAATGCCAGGGTCCTGTGCTTGAACAAGGGGGACTACAATAGAATGAGGGAGGACTTGTCTAAAGTAGACTGAAAACAAAGATTTTCTGGTGAGACAGTTGACGAGCAGTGGAGGACTTTCAAAGCATTTTTTCAAAGTGCTCAGCAAAAGTATATTCCAGTGAAAAGGAAGGACTGTAAGAAAAGGGGTAATCTGCCATAGATGTCTAAGGAAATAAGGGAGTCTATCAAATTAGACAATAGACAATAGAAATTGACAATAGGTGCAGGAGTACGCCATTCGCCCCTTCGAGCCAGCACCACCATTCGTTATGACTGAAAGAGAAGGCATACAAAGTGGCCAAAAACAGCATGAAACGAGAAGATTGGTAAAACTTTAAAGGTCAACAGAAAGCCATAAAAAGAACTATAAACAAAAGCAAGATAGAACATGAGAAAAAAACTAGCACAGAATATAAAGACAGATAGCAAAAGTTTCTATAAATATAAAAGGATAAAGAGTGGCTAAAATAAATGTTGGTGCTTTAGAGGATGAGAAGGGGAATTTAGTTATGGGATATGATGAAACGGCCGAGGCAGGAACAGGTATTTTGTAGCGGACTTCACAGTGGAGGACACTAATAACATGCCAGTAATTGACAAAGCAAATTCACTGGACTCTGGGGCAGTCCCAGCAGATTGGAAAACAGCAAATGTGACGCCACTGTTTAAAAAGGGAGGTAGACAAAAGGTGAGGAATTATAGACCAGTTAGCTTAACCTCTGTAGTGGCAAAGATATTTGAGGCTTGAGGAAGAAATAGCAAGGCATCGCAATAGAAATTGTCCCATTGGGCAGACGCAGCATGGGTTTATGAAGGGCCAGTCATGCTTGACAAATCTTTTGGAATTCTATGAAGACATTACAAGCAAGGTGGACAATGGGGACCCAGGGGATGTGGTGTACCTAGATTTTCAAAAAGGCCTTCAACAAGGTGCTGCACAAGAGGCTGCTGCATAAGATAAGGATGCATGGCGTTAGGGGTAAAGTATTAGCATGGATAGAGGATTGGTTGACTAACAGGAAGCAAAGAGTGGGGTTAAATGAGTGCTATTCTGGCTGGCAATCAGTGACTAGTGGAATGCCTCAGGGATCGGTGTTGGGACTGCAGTTATTTACAATTTATATAGATGATTTAGAGTTGGGGACCACGTGTAGGGTGTCAAAGTTTGCAGAGGACACTAAGATGAGTGGCAGAGCAAAGTGTGCAGAGGACTGTGAAACCTTGTCGAAGAACATAGATACATTGAGTGAGTGGGCAAGGTCTGACAGATGGAATACAATGTAAATAAATGTGAAGTCATACATTTTGGTCGGAGTAGTAGTAAAAGGGGTTATTACTCAAATGGTAAAAAGTTGCAGCATGCTGCAATTCAGAGGGACCTGAGTGTCCTTGTCCATGAATCACAGAAGGTTGGTCTGCAGGAATAACAAGTAATTAGGAAGGCAAATGGAATTTTGTCCTTCATTGCTAAAGGGATTGAGTTTAAAATCAGAGAGGTTATGTTGCAGCTGTATAAGGTGCTGGTGAGGCCACAACTAGAGTACTGTGTGCAGTTTTGGTCTCTCCTACTTAAGAAAGGATGTACTGGCACTGGAGGGGATCCAGAGGAAGTTCACTAGGTTGATTCCGGAGTTGAGGGGGTTGGCTTATGAGGAGAAACTGAGTAAATTGGGATTATATTCATTGGAATTCAGAAGATTGAGGGGGATCTTATAGAAACATATAAAATTATGAAGGGAATAGATAAGATAGAAGTAGAGAGGATGTTCTCACTGGCAGGTGAAGCTAGGACAAGAGGGCAAAGCCTCAAGATTAGAGGGAGTAGATTTAGGGCTGAATTGAGAAGGAACTTCGTCACCCAGAGAGTTGTTAATCTATGGAATTCCTTATCCAGTGAAGTAGAACATAGAAAAATACAGCACAGTACAGGCCCTTCGGCCCACGATGTTGTGCCGTGGAATAATCCTAATCCAACAATAAAGTAACCTAACCTACATTCCCCTCAATTCACTGCTGTCCATGTGCATGTCCAGCAGTCGCTTAAATGTCACTAATGACTCTGCTTCCATGACTTCCACTGGGAAAGTATTCCATGCACTCACAACTCACTGGGTGAAGAACGTCCCTCTAACGTCTCCTCTACACCTTCCTCTTAACACCTTAAAACTATGACCCCTTGTGGCAGTCAATCCTGCCCTAGGGACAAGTCTCTGGCTATCGACTCTATCCATGCCTCATTACCTTGTACACCTCGATCAGGTCACCTCTCTTCCTCCTTCTCTCCAGAGAGAAAAGTCCGAGCTCAGTCAACCACTCCTCGTAAGACAAGCCCTCCAGTCCAGGCAGCATCCTGGTAAACCTCCTTTGCACCCTCTCCAAAGCCTCCACATCTTTCCTATAATAGGGCGACCAGAACTGGACACAATATTCCAAGTGTGGTCTCACCAGGGTTTTGTAGAGCTGCAGCATAACCTCGCGGCTCTTAAACTCGATCCCCCTGTTAATGAAAGCCAAAACGTAGTTGACGCTACTTCAGTAAAGATAAGGTAGATTTTTTTTGAACAATAAAGGAATGAAGGGATACAGTGATAACGTGGGTAAATGGATCTGAGTTCACAAAAAGATCAGCCATGATCTTATTGAATGGCAGAGCAGGCTCAATGGGCCGAATGGCCCACTCTTGCTCCTAGCTGTTACGTTATTGTGTTCTTATGTCTTGTCCAAGAGATGGAACTCTAAAAGTACAGTACTCACACAGTGCAGCACTGAAGGATCAGCCTAGGTTACATGCTTAACTGAGCAAAGGCTGATCCTTGCTGATCCCTCATAAGGATCAACATTCAAAGCATCAAAAACCACATCTTTTAGAATGTGTGTGGAATAACAAAACTATTCAGAAAGATATGAATTTTGATACAAAGACAATTGTTAAGGAGACATTACAATTTGAGCCAACTTCCATTACATTCATGGATTTCTCAGCAATCATCCCCAGACACTATGAGACTGTAAGTCAAAAAATTTCATTAGAACATCATAAGGGGCTCCAATTGTTCACTTTTAATGACCTGGTCTTAAATCTCAGTCAAGAGCCATTCTGTCATGGACTGCTACTCCCTCACTGACTGTCCATGTTCTGATATACTGCCTTCCTTTTCTGGGTCTAACCTCCACATATACATAGAACTCCAGCTTTATTAAAGTGAGCTTCACTAAAGCCCCTAGGTTTTTGATGTGAGGCCTAAACTGCTTAATTGGAAATAACAATTGTTGTTTATGGGTTTTGTTCCCTCTCAATCATAACTGCACAGACTTATTCATGGTATGGAGACTTTTTGCAAGCTCCTGAAACCCCTAGCACGTTCAAGTCCCCACTCCAAAGCCTAGCTCTACCTACTGGCTCCTGGAACCTCTTCTCAAGTTTTGATTGCACCAATTCAGTGGTGTTATTCCACCTCCTCAGCAGTACAACTTAATGCTTTTCTTCATTTGTTCCTCATGATAGTGCTCCTTCATTCTAATATTGTGTGTTTGCATCTTTTCTGTAGGGTAGGAATAGCAAAACGTAGCGCAGAAACAAAGATAGCATTGAAAAAAAATCATTCCTGTGATGTGGGCATAACCGGTCATGTCAGAATTTATTGCCCATCACAAAGTTCCCAAAAGAAAGGCTGATGAAAGAATCAATCAACTTCCTTCGAACAAAAGGTCAGAAGTAGAGATGTTCGCTGATGATTACATAATGTTGATCACCATTCTTGGCTCCTCAGATACTGAAGCAGCCTGAGTAGACGTGCAGCAAGGTCTGGACAATCATTGATAACTGGAAAGTGGCATTGGTGTCATCACAATGACCATCTCCAACAGGGCAGAGTCTAACTACTGGCATTAATGGCATTACCATTGCCGATTCCCCACTACCCGAATCCCAGGATTTACCATTGACCAGAAATTGAACCTTTCCAGCCATAAAAGCCCTGTGGCTATAAGAACAGGTCAGAAGCTAGGAACCCTGCAGCAAGTAATTCACCTCCTATCACTCCAGTGTGTATCTATAATCTACAAGGCACAAGCCAGGAGTGCGATGGTATAATTTCCCTGCCTGGATGAGCACAGCTCCAAGAAAACTCAAGAAACTTGACACCATCCAGCACAAATTATCTCAGCTGATTGGCACCCCATTCACCATCTGTAATGTTCTCCCCTTTCACCACCAATGCACAGTAGCAATTTACAAGATGCAAGGCTCCTTCAACAGCATCTGCAATTGAATAATCTTTACCATCTAGAAAGACAAGGACAGCAGACGCAATGGGGACACTGTTATCTACAACTTCCCCTCCAAGTCAGACATCATCCTGACTAGGAATTATGTTGCCATTCCTTCAATGGACTCAGAGTCCTGAATCTCCCTTCCTGTGTGTTTACTGATACCACAAGGGCTGCAGTGCTTCAAGAGGGTAGTTCACCAGCACCTTTTCCAGGGCAATTAGTGATAACAGTAATCAGTGACCTTGCCAGAAATGCTGGCATCCCATGAATGAATAAAAGAAGCTTATTTCTTTTCATATTGAAAATTTCAATTGGGTAGGGAATACTACAAACAGGCAATATCAGCGTGAGGAGCACAAGGTAGGAATCATGGCAATGAGGAAGCAAAAACTGTTTCCTTTAGAATTGGGATATGAAGCAAAATAAAGATAGAGGCAGGTGCTCAGTAAACCCATGGATTAAGCATTAATTTCAGCCAGCTCTCAGAGCTATAGAGCTTCCTCCACACTCATCACCTTATTGTAAATCTCTCAGCCGCAAGTATTAGCATTCACAGCTCCAATGTGATTGCAAAGGGAATACAATGTTTGTCCAGTCACCAATCACAATCCATGTGCAGACAGTCAAAATGAGTGACAGCCCATCTAATAAATATGGCAGTGCTGAAAACACTCTGATCTGTGAGAGGTCTGACTGCCTGCTATCAGCTCCCTTTTCAAACTGATCAAACTTCACTGATTAAGAAAGAGACCAGAGGTCTGTAGTGAGTGTGCTCTCCAAATAAGGAGATCATAATATAAATTTCACCATAAAATTATTCAGTATTTATTCTGGAATGCATCATCCTTTTGTTGATTGGAGAGTGATGGGAGACGCAGACATCTGGTGGTGTGGATGAGCATTAGGCGACTGAAATCTAAAGAACAAATTTTAGGAGAAGCAAGGAAAATAGAATGCCAAGAGCTAGATCAACAGAAGTACAGTATTTATTCAAATTTAATTCCCTCAGTATATCTTTCTCCAGAAGATATGCAAAGTTTGACATTCTAAGCCTAACGCAGTATCACCATTGGAATATCGGCCTTGGCAGTTGAGTATTCTTCAGCTAATATTAAAGCAATATTTTTGTTGAGCACTGTCCCATTATATAGTCAAGAAATGCAAGACAAAATGTCATAAAGATCCAAGGAGCCTTCAAGCAGTGATAACAGCTATAATTTCTGTCAAAGAAGTGGAGTGATGGAGGTTGTCCCTTCTTTCCAAATCTCTTATGCTGTGCCACTAAGAATGTCACATGATCTCAAAGGACTGCAAGAGTATGCAAAGGTCAAGGAGTGAGTTTGGTCAAATTTTAGGTAAACACAGCCATGAAACAATTGCGTTATGGTCAATTTCTGGGATGTGCATTGTGTGGATTCTATGTGTTAACTCTGGGGCTATCTCAATTTCACAACAAGGAGCACTCACATTATAATTACTGTTTGGCTGCTCAAGAGAAATGTCAGAAAGCACTTCTTCACACAATGGGCACTAGGAAACCAGAACATTCCCCTGAAAGCTATTGAGACTTGGGGTCCACTGAAAATTTCAACGTTGGAATTGGTAGACATTGGTTAGGTTTGGGCACTAAGGCATGCGCTGTCAAATAGATATCTGAGGTATAATTGGTTGTGATCTAAAACAAAAGGTTCTGGAGAAACTCAGCAGGTCCAGTAGCGTCTGTGGAGAGAAAAACAGTGTTAACATTTCAAGTCTACTCGCCTTTCTTCAGAGCTGTTTTCGGTTTTCTTTCCACGGATGCTCCTTTGTTATTGGTCCTTCACTGAAGGGGAACAAGTGCTCTCTATAGATCCTGTCCATGCCCATCATAATCTTCATCATCTCTGTCAGGTGTCCCCTCAGCTTTCTCGGCTGTAAAGAAAACAATCTATCAGACTCTCTTCCCAGCTGAAACTCTCCAATCCAGGCAACATCCTGGTGAATCTCCTCTGCACTTCCTCCAGTGTAATCGGATCATTTCCGAGTGTGGTTAGTTCTTCCTAAGTGTATTACCACACACTTTCTATAGGGTGAAATTTTATCTGCCATTGATTTGTCCATCTGACCAACCCATCCATAATCTTCCTGTAACATAAGAGTTTCTTCCTCACTATTAACCACCTGGCCAATCTGCATGTTATCCACAAACTTACTTATCAATTTTCCTCCATCTGCCCCCTGCCCCATATTCGTATCCATGTTGTTTATAAACATCACAAATAATATGGGGTCCAGCTCTAATCCCTGTATTACAGCACTGCACACCAGTGCAAAGCTCTTTGAGACAAATGTAGACGCAAATTTAATTATATTAATGGGCAGCATGTTTACTGAAAGGCATTGAGCTGAATCATTAACATTGCTTTCCTCTTCCATCTGATGCTACTTAACCTGCTAAATATTTCCAGAACTTTGTGTTTGAGTGCCTGGGTTTGGCAGTGTGTGTTGCAGTATCACACAGTGAGGACCGCAGATATGGCTGTTGTATATGGGTCTGAAAGAGTTAATAGTGAAAAATGCCATAAGCACAACCCATGATGCTGAGTTCATATGGGCTCATGGGCAGAACAGTCTATGTTCTTAAAGGAGTGAGACCAATCATGTGGGTCCCCTCATAGTCTCTACAGCAATTTCTGTCACACAATGCAACCTCTAACTATTTGTTAACATACCCCAACAAACTGTATCTCGTTATAGGAACATAGTGATACAATGTAACTGGATTGGCAAACCAGAACCCTGGGACCAAATTGAGGTCCTTCATGGCAGGTGATAAAATTTAAATTCACTAAAATCCTGAAAAAAATAAACCTTACCCTATGAGAATGATAGAACCAATGCCTGTTGTTGTAAAAATAACTCCTCTCCACTGTTCAGAATGAGATGAAGCACCCCCCACTTGCTCTACATTATCTTGCCCCTTTGGCATCTGAAAAACAACAGCTAAATCTCCGGAACTGAAGACTCAGTTACCTTTCCTTCTCCACACTTGATAACCATTGTCACTGATACAGTAGAACAAAGGGAGAATCTTGTACCTGCACATTGACATAGGCAGGGCAGCAGGGAAGGTCAAACCACATCTGACATCAACAGCTATTCACATCATCCTGGTGACTCATTCTGCCACATGACCAATTACAAAACACGAGAATCATTAAAAGCATGCACCTGCCGCGCCAACTCTCTCCACCACCTCACATCCAAAAGCAGGTAAAGATACACCCGAGTATCCATCTGTCCCGTTTTCCTTACTCTGACTATAAGGTTTAAAGAAATGGCAGGTGGGAAAATGAACAGAAAGTCATTCCTTTTGCTTTATAATTGTATTTTATTTATTTTACTTTGCGGAAGCAGTATTTTAATAGCCAGTCAACGATGCTCACAAGACACAGGGAACCTACTCTGTACAGCTTTCTGTAGCAATCCACTTTCAATCTCAGCTCATAGTTCTTTACACAAAAGGGAAGTTTATAAACTCTCACAACACAAATGTGCACTGTAATGGTTGGAATGAGGTCAGCCAAGTGGACTTCAAAGAATTTGAGTTCCATGATTGGACCAGATTAACTTCCCAATCAGGGAGCCCTGGCTGACAGATAAGAACAGGAGTGTCAGCTGTTAAATTCACTCTGAGAGCTGCCTCTGGGGGATGAATAAAGGGTGATAGGATTCCCACTTCTGTGGAGCTATTACAGGTGCCATTCAGCCTGATATACTTGTGCTGGTAAGTTATCCAATTAGTCCCATTTTCCGTCCCTGTACCCCTCCAATTTTTTTTCCCTTTCGAGTACTTATACTTTTTTTTATTTATTCCAATTATCTTTTTAGAGTTATGATTGAATCTGTTTCCAACACAAAACTCACTGATTCAGAAACTTTTCAGCTCACCTCCCTTCTCATTCAATCATTGTTCCATCCATTAATGAATTAAAACTTTCACTATGTCATGTAAGATGATATAGAGGTCTTTCAAAAGGATTGGGTTCAGAATATAAAAAATAGTATACTCATAATATACTTAACCTCTTCAGAGAATAGGAGACAGGCGACAATGAAATGGAAGCCCATTTTACACCTCTCTTCTCAGCTCTGATGAAAGGTCACTGGATCTGAAATGTTAACTTTGCTTACTATCCACAGATGCTGCCTGACCTCCTGAGTTTCTCCAGCAATATCTATTTATGTTTCAGATTTCCAGCATCTGCAGTTTTCCAGTTCATTCTCACCTGACTGTCTTTTCTAAATAGCTGTAATCCTGGTGACTATTTCATAATCACCTGTTCTGCGCTACCAGTTTTACTTCCTGTCTCTCTAGCCATCCTGGCAGACATTCCAGTACAGATTATTAGGATAACATCTCCCCCTTCTGTCAGCTTCAATGTTCCTGAGCTGAATGAGATGGCAGGCAGGGTAGGGAATACTTTCTACTCCTGATGGAAATCCAGAGCACATAATTACCTGCAATTTAACCGACTGATGGTTAAATTGCTTCAACATATCCCAGGAATGGTCACTATGAAAGACAGCAACACCAATCATACTGAAGGGGCTTCTGTCACTATCCATCCACTGGACACTTTAAGAAACCTACATAGCTTCTGATCAGAGAGAGCTCTCTCAACATTGTGGGGGCAAATGTGTGAGACATCCAGTTTCATATGACTGAATTCCCCCGAAACTGAACACTCCTGAAATAAATGAAGCAAGGTTAGAAGATGGAACAGTTTTATTCTCTGAAAAACTACACTTGTTCTGAACATACTGATAGAACCTCATTCATCATTTAAGCTTCCTCTATTACCTCCCAGGGTATTGAATTTGTATTCAATTCTCCCAGCTCAAACCAAGCTTCCAATCCTTCATTTCCAATTTCAGACCATCTTTTTATTGTGTGAGACATTATGATTGCATCTTTTTTGTGTGAAACCAGACACATTGATTTGATCGAAATATATGTGCTCACAAACATAAATATCATGTTTCTTCAAAGAGTTTCGTGCAGATTCTTGTCTGTTATATCATTAAGCCAAACAGTTTGCTCAGGTGATCAGTGGTTAAGGCCCATTATGCATTATTTCAAGGTGACTGATTAATGCTAATGGTCTGTTTATGCATGGTGTTGTGGAAGTAGGTGTCAATGGTACGGATGCAGACAAATGTGATGTGTGCATGTATGTGTGTGAGGGAGTAGTGGTCACATTCTAGGTGGGTTATTAAAAATCCTGAAGCCAGCAAAACATAGCCACCAATGGTAAAGTGATGATGTTCCAATAAACTAATCTTATAATTGATCACCATTTGTGATCCTTCAGTATCACCTAACCAGCAGAGGAAGCAGTTAATCTGATCAAAAGTTTCATAATCCCTGTTTCAGCAATGTGGCACAATTGAATGATTACATCAGCTAATAAGAGGAAGTATGAAAGGCAGGACGTTGAAAGTGATGTCCTCTGAATTACTGTCCATATAGATTAAAGGAAATCTTCCAGAGGTGAAATTAAACCGGAGCTCAGTCATTCCCCTCACGTGGACAGAAAAGGTGGAACAATTTTGAAGAGGAGGAGAGAATGTCTCCCCAGTATCCTGACCAACAGTAATCCCTCAATTAATACTTTCAAAATTTGCAGGAGCTTTGCATGCTCCACCTAGCAGCAGAATTTCCCTTCACTTTAACAATAATTGCACTTTCAAAAATAATTAATTAATGGATAATATATATTATATATGATATTATATATATGAATAATTCATTAATGTTAATGAAGGAACATTGTTTCAAGAATTAGGCTAAACAATCCCTCAGTGTGCAGCACTCACAATGGCACTGGGATCACACTGCACGTGTAATACCATCGATGTTGAGCCAAAAGGGTTTTCAAGACTGATAGCTTCATTAATCAATTATTATCAATCATTTAGACAAAACCAGTTTTGAAAATTGAAATGAAAACATTTACAAAAAAGGATGTCACACTAAACCATTTTTCACTTTCCTCACCGAATTGTCCATTTCTCAGACAAGCATAGCCCCAAATCAGATACAGAGTGTGATGTGATGTTTCACAATTAGTATGTCATTGTACTTTAAGAGACATGCTCATGATATCATCACTAAATTGTAACACATGACCTGAAAGTAGAAAGGACTCACATCTTTACTTGAGACCTTTACTTTCAGGTCATACACTTCCACTTTCCCCGGGGTCATTTGACATTTTACTGGAAGCATGTTGCTCAATGCTATACCATTCTGTTATAACCTAATGTTTGTGTATAAAAGCTAGCTGTAATAAATGTCTGATAATAAAGTGTGAATCTGGATGAACACAGCAGGCCAAGCAGCATCTCAGGAACCTCTCCCCATCCCCCTCTCTGATGAAGGGTCTAGGCCCGAAAAGTCAGCTTTTGTGCTCTTAAGATGCTGCTTGGCCTGCTGTGTTCATCCAGCTTCACACTTTATTATCTTGGATTTTCCAGCATCTGCAGTTCCCATTATCTCTGACACACTCCGTGACTCCCTTGTTCGCTCCACACTCCTCTCCAACCCCACCACGCCCGGCACCTTTCCCTGCAACCGCAGGAAGTGCTACACTTGCCCCCACACCTCCTCCCCTCAACCACATCCCAGGCCCCAAGATGACTTTCCATATTAAGCAGATGTTCACCTGCACATCTGCCAATGTGGTATACTGTATCCATTGTACCCGGTGTGGCTTCCTCTACATTGGGGAAACCAAGCGGAGGCTTGGGGACCGCTTTGCAGAACACCTCTGCTCGGTTCGCAATAAACAACTGCACCTCCCAGTCGCGAACCATTTTAACTCCCCCTCCCATTCTTTAGATGACATGTCCATCATGGGCCTCCTGCAGTGCCACAATGATGCCACACGAAAGTTGCGGGAACAGCAACTCATATTCCGCTTGGGAACCCTGCAGCCATATGGTATCAATGTGGACTTCACCAACTTCAAATTTTCCCCTTCTCCAACTGCACCCCAAAACCAGTCCAGTTCGTCCCCTCCCCCCACTGCATCACACAACCAGCCCAGCTCATCCCCTCCCCCCACTGCATCCCAAAACCACCCCAGCCTGTCTCTGCCTCCCTAACCTGTTCTTCCTCTCACCCATCCCTTCCTCCCACCCCAAGCCGCACCTCCATCTCCTACCTACTAACCTCATCCCACCTCCTTGACCTGTCCATCTTCCCTGGATTGATCTATCCCCTCCCTACCTATCTTCTTTTCTCTCCATCTTTGGTCCGCCTTCCCCTCCCTCCCTATTTATTCCAGTTCCCTCTCCCCATCCCCCTCTCTGACGAAGGGTCTAGGCCCGAAGCTTCAGCATTTGTGCTCCTGAGATGCTGCTTGGCCTGCTGTGTTCATCCAGCTTCATACTTTATTATCTTGGATTCTCCAGCATCTGCAGTTCCCATTATCTCTACAATAAATGTCTGTTAGATTTTTCAATACCATGATATCTGTACCCAGTTTCTTACATTATGAGGGGAACATAATCATTGTCATATCAGCTGGAGGCAAATCAGAAAGCACAGTGGCTCAGTGGTTAGCACTGCAGCCTCACAGCGCCAGGGGCCCAGGTTCGATTCCCGCCTCGGGCGACTGTCTGTGTGGAGTTTGCACATTCTCCCCGTGTCTGCGTGGGTTTCCTCCAGGTGCTCCAGTTTCCTCCCACAGTCCAATGATGTGCAGGCTAGGTGGATCGGCCATGCTAAATTGCCTGTAGTGTTCAGGGATGTGTGGGGGTTATAGGGGGATGGGTCTGGGTGGGATGCTTCAAGGGGTGGCGTGGACTTGTTGGGCCGAAGGGCCTGTTTTCACACTGCAGGGAATCTAATCTAATCTAAACTAACCAAAGCTCATCTAAAAGGAACATTCTGTGGATGCTGGAAATCTTAGCCAAATACAGAAATTTGACAGCATTATGCAGAAAAAAAACAAAGTTAACATTTCAGATCATTGACCTTTCATCAGAATTAGGTGAGTACAGAGTCAGGAAATGGAAGGAATTGAGGAAACAACAAGAAAAGAAGGCCTGTGATTGAGTGAAAGACTGGACAGATTAAGTACTAAAAAGGACGATCAGACAAGGCCAAAGCTCAAGGTCCCAGGAAGAAGTGCCTAATCAAAAAATGAGCTTCAATTTACTTTCATTGGAAGAAATCCCCATCCAAGCCATGTGCAAGGCAGCCATCTTTAAGTGTAAGTGCACACTTGATCTAAAAGATCGAAAAGGGATTGTACAACTAAATGAATAGCTCACATACCATAAAAATAAAGGGGTTTTTTGTCTTGCAGTGAACCCACACCTCATGTATTTGGCTAAGATTTCCAGCATCCACAGAATTTCCTTTTAGATGAGTTTTGATTAGTTTAGATTAGATTAGATTGGATTCCCTACAGTGTGAAAACAGGCCCTTCGGCCCAACAAGTCCACGCCGCCCCTTGAAGCATCCCACCCAGACCCATCCCCCTATAACCCCCACACATCCCTGAACACTACAGGCAATTTAGCATGGCCAATCCACCTAGCCTGCACATCATTGGACTGTGGGAGGAAACCGGAGCACCTGGAGGAAACCCACGCAGACACAGGGAGAATGTGCAAACTCCACACAGACAGTTACCCAAGGCTGGAATTGAACCTGGGCCCCTGGCACTGTGAGGCTGCAGTGAGCCTCCAGCCTCATGCCCCATTCCCAATCCCAGCAGAAGTTGAGAAC
Organism: Stegostoma tigrinum; assembly: GCF_030684315.1. Taxonomy (NCBI): domain Eukaryota; kingdom Metazoa; phylum Chordata; class Chondrichthyes; order Orectolobiformes; family Stegostomatidae; genus Stegostoma; species Stegostoma tigrinum. Next base: position 17,136,456 of record NC_081376.1, read on the forward strand.
AACAAGGAAAAGGCCACTGTTAATGGACCAAATAGTCTTTGTCACTCTTAAAAGTGTCTGCACCATGAATAATATTTTCACAGGAAGCTACATTTCCTCCAGAGACATTTTGAGAGTATGCAAAACCATGACACAAATGGAGTAATATTTTTGAGAATCTGCCAGACCTCACCTATCTCTCCCTCACCGAAACAATTTTAATTTGCAAGGCAGAAATATTTGATGGAAATCGCTTCAATCAATATTTTGGTCTATAAAGACAGATTGAGGCAAGGGCAACTAATCCTGAGACAGGGAGACACTTAGTATGCATCACAAATGATAAATATTTTCCAGATTCAACCTCTTTTTAGATGCATTCTGTAATTAGTGGTAATTGAATTATTTTTGTTCCTCTTGTCACTATATATTAACTTTTTTTATGTTCAGGAATTAAATTTATCAAACTGTTGGGTATATAAGTGACAAGGAATGATTAATGGGAAGCAAAGATGCAAATCATGAGAAGACCAGAAACATACATCAAGAAACTGACAGCAATGCTGTTACATTTTGCTTAACAGTTTGGTTCATGGTGTCAATTTCTGCAGGTTTTATCCTTCTCAAGACTTTTCCAAGCTTTCTTGTGAACCTGCCTCCCACTTTTCTGGTTCCTCCCTTTTTAGTTGCATTGACTCTTGTTGACACATGCTTCCACCATCCCCAGCTGCCTTCTAATGCTTTGAGCAGTGACTACTCCTGGTTAGAGCAAGTGCCAGCACGCTACTGTATGACAAAAACTGAGGAGTCTTGGCCAGTCTTTGCAGCAGAAGCAAGATGCCTTCCTTCTTTCCCAGTCAAACCTCTCACCCTTCTAACTGAGCAGTTATCTACTGAGACCAACTATGCACCTCTCCACTCTGCCACTCACAGATGAGACCCAACAACTCTGAATGAGTTACAGAATGAACTTTATTTTTATTCATTCACAAAAATGTGGATGTCACTGGCCAGGCCAGCATTTATTGCCCATCCTTAACTGCCCAGGGGCCAGTTGAGAGTCCATAACATTGCTGTGGGTCTGGAGTCACAGACTGGGTAAGGATGGAAGATTTCCTTCCCTAATCTCTGTTAACCAGTGAAACAGAAGGATTAACTTAATTCATTTTGTTGTCTCTTTTCTGTTTCCATGAGAATATTTGCCTTTTTTTTGTAGTTTCAGATTTTAATGGGGCCTAAAGGGATCACCTACCATGCAAATGGTTCTATAATTGTCTTTGTTTAGTGGATTGAATACAATGAAATACGTGAGGACTCAAAGTTGCCTACAGGTGGGTAAATTTCAGTAGAATCCCTTCCCCTTTAATGGGTCATATGGCCACAATTCAAACACTCTGATTCCACAACAATGTAAAGTTAAAAGACAATACTCAGAGCTAAATAACACACAATTTCTTTTCTTTCATGGTAGATTTTGGCACTTAAAAATACATTCATGTTCATAGGATGTAGAGGTAATAAATGTAGAGGTTCGGTGACTTTTAAATTGTCTTTGAACAGATGTTTTTGAGTCAACTTGTTCAGAATAAGAGACATGTTTTTATGCACCTGTTGGAGTAGGTGGGATGTGAACCTTGACCTTCTGGCCCAAATATAGGGATACTACCACTTGACCACAAGAGCCCCTACTGATTTAGTATAATTAGAGGCAAAGGGCCATAGAATTGTACAGCACAAAAACGGACCCTTCAGTCTAACCCCTCATGCCGACCAGATATCGCCAATTAATCTAGTCCCTTTTGCCAGCATTTGGCCCATATCCCTCTAAACCCTTCCTAGTCATTAACCTATTATTATTATACCAGCTCCACCATTACCTCACCACACAAGGGAAGCGATGACCTAGTGGTATCATTGCTGGACTGTTAACCCAGAGACCCAGATAATATTCTGGGGACCTGGGTTCAAATCCTGCCATGGTGGTGGAAGGTGGAAGTTGAATTCAATAAATACTAAGAGTCAAGTAACGATTGTGAATCCATTGTCAATTGTTGGGTGAAAACCTATCTGGTTCACCAATGCCCTTTAGGGAAGGAAACTGCTATCCTTACCTCGTCAGGCCTACATGTGATTCCAGACCCTCTGCAAAGTGGTTGACTCTTAACTGCCCTCTGGGCAATCAGGGTTGGGCAATTAATGCTACCTAGCCAGCAATGCCTTCATCCTGTGAATGAATAAAGGAAAAAATACATGCACCATGCTCTGCATGAAAAGTTTGCCCCTTGTTTTTCTGCAGCAAGAGAATCCATTGCCTTAGCACAAATCCCTAATATGAATCAGCTCTGGGTTGAGATTAATCCAATTAATGCCATCAATGAGTGATGCACAACTAATCCAGTTCAGATTTTCTGCTCCCTGCCTTCACTAAGATGCTTGGATAGTTACTTGCATGTATTTACCATAATTGCAAAGCAATTCAATGACAGCTGAATTTTAGTGCCTGGTGGAGGATTAGCTTCTCAATGGATTTCAATTCCAGCATAAGGGGTTCCCCAGTGGCTTATTACCTCCAGGATCATGAATCTTATTACACTCCAGCTTACTAAATCCTGAGTGCTGCAGATTGTATAGGACCTAAGCAAACAACATCATTCAAACTCTATTGTACTAGCGTGTGTGTTCATACATGTAATAACCTACTCCTAAAGGGCAAAGGAGCAGGGGGTCCACTCTCCTGATCTCAGTTGTGCCATGAAGGAATAGCATGGAGGTTAATTCTAGGTGAAAGTCAAATTACGACAGTACCATGGAACTCCAGTGTCAAGTCATTTGTGGAGTTCAAGACCCAGATTTGTCAGTCTTGTAACCTCCTACTTTTACATATTGAAGAACCACCAGCACATCAAACCATTCCATAAAAAAAAGTTTAATTTACCCAACAAAGTATCAACATTATTTTGCTGTGGATGCCTCATTCAATAACATAATGCTGAACAAAAGACCTGCTTCACATTAAGTCATAAATCCCAAAGTTGAGACTGCTTATTTTGACAACAATGTGTTTTAAAGATAAGTACAAACCATTAAACTTTAAAATCTAATTGGCTAACTTAAAAGTCTGGACTTTGTGGTTAAGAGAATAATATTTTAACAGGGAGTTGTGACACTTTGAAAGTCAACTACCCTGAGAGTAGCCAAACTCACAAGAGTATACAAAGAATATCTAATGGGTGAGACTGAATGTCATATCTAGAAAAGGTTTTCTCACGGTAATTAGCTCAGCATTAAAATTCATCTGAAATGTATCATTCACAATGATACCTTCAAATATCTCTGCATTGGGAGAAGAGTTTTTGTTACTGGTGTTGATGGAACGAAGACTTTTTCAACCTGAAGTTAATTATGCAAAGTGAAGAATTGAAACGTAATGCATCAATGTGTCAGTAACAAATGTGCACATGATGTAATCACTGTATCATAGCATGTGATCTGAGGCTGTAAATGTCTCATACTCCATCTTAACAAGGGTCCACTTGAAGCATGACACACTATTGAAAGTGTGATGCTCTATCTAAACTCTTAGCCTGTGAATGCAATATTTATACATAATAGCTAGCAATAATAAATGTCTGATATCAACAACTGGATTCTTATGTTATGGGAGAAATCTATATGCATCAGGTAAAATACCATGTTGAAGGCAAACTCATATCCTGGTTAGCAGCGGTGGCTGAATAATATAAAGGACTTCCAGATTTTAATGGTAGATATTGGAAAACTAGATGCAGACCAACTGATCAAAAGTTTCGGACATTAGAGAATTCAGCCAATCAGCAGCATCAGTTTCTGTAACTACAGACATTCATGTGGATAGGTAGATAGGGCATTGGCCAGTATGATATCATCTTAGTTTTAGTTGTGTGGCACATAACGTAATGGTATAAAGATCATATAACCTAACCAGGGACTACTTGAGATAATACCAAAAGTATGCTCCTCTCTGTCCAATGCCCTCTCTGCCAGTCAGTTGGGATTGGAGGGAGTCACCTAAGAATTTTTCCTCAGCTTGTCCACATTCACAATGTATGTATAACACAGTGAAAAGTGGGACAGAAGTAACATAGCCAAAAACGGGTTAAACTCATCTTAATACATGTGTGAATCTATAGGGGTTGCACAGTAGCTCAGTGGTTGAAACTGCTATCTCACAGCGCCGCAGACCCAGATTCAATTCCACCCTCAATGACTGTGTGGAGTTTGCACATTCTCCCCATGTCTGTGTAGGTTTCCTCTGGATGCTCCAGGTTTGCTCCCACAGTCAAACAATGTGCGGGTTGGGTGGATTGGCCATGCAAAATTGTCAATAATGTCCAGGAATATGCAGGCTAGGTGGATTAGCCCTGGAAAATGCAGGATTAAGAGGAAACTGTGGGATGCCTCTTCAGAGAGTTGATGTGGACTTGATGGGCCAAATGGCCTGCTTCCACACTGTAGGGATTCTATGATAGATCATTTCTTTTTTTAACCAGTCTGCCGACATTCCAAGGGCACTACATTTATAATGCACCTGGTGTATATTATAGCTGGCCGTTAAAACTTCTAAATGACATAAATTCCAATCTGAATGTCTTGTTTATTGCTGACAATGAAGAGTGAGTGACGGATTGATGGATAAGAAGCCAGTTCCCAGTGCAGGTGTCTCTGTGTATTTTGGTATCACTGGTTCTGCAACTTTAGCAGCTAAATAAAGTGTTCCTCAGTTCATACCAGATAGTTTGTTGTTTCTTGAACCAAAATGACAGTTCAAGTTGATAAATTGAACGTCTGCATGAAATGAAATCAAAAGACATTCAACTCAAAGTCGTCATTTTTACTTAAGATGAGTAGAACGTTAATAGTGAAACAATGCAGCAATGAGACACTGGGCACGAATGGAGTCTACGAAAGAAGGAAAGAGATAAAGCAGGCTTACTGCTATACACAACCTCTCATGACCTCAAGTTGTCCAAAGTCAATTACAACCAATGAAGTACTTTTGAAGTGATACCTTTGCTTTATAGCAAGAGCAGTCACCAGTTTGCCAACAATTTGGAATTTTTGTTCTGGGCTGGCAGGATTCCCCAAGAGTCAAACTGAACAATCCAGGAATGGTTGAAGCAGCAGGTTGGGTAGAAAGTATTCTCCACCATGATGATGTTTCTAAAAGGAGAAGAAAACATTTGAAAAACCTCAAGCCTTCAATCCTCACGTCCCCACAATCCCACACACCCTTTATGCCCCATCCAAGTTAACCTATGCCAGCTGATAACCTCTCCCACACTCACACGTGGACCACCATACACTCCATTCCAATCAATGCCCCTGTCTTTAATCCCCATGCCCCTCAATAGCCCTCACTCCCCTGGAAAAATAGTGCCATGTTTGGAGGCAGGCCATCTGTTTTATTGGTTGCACTTGCCTTTTTCAGCATGACAGAGAAGCTCTCCATCATGGCAAAACTGCAGGTCACTCAGTCAGGTCTGGTCCTTGAATATATGAGTAGTTTGAACTCTTCCCTAAACCTGTCCAACTTTTAACCTCCCTTGAGACAATCTTTCTAACCTTCCTCTGTCCTACTGTTTCCTTATGTAACCAGGTGTCAGATTTTGGTAATGCTCTGGTGAAGGGCCTTAGGAAGTTGTACTGTGTTGCGGATGATATTGTATATAAATGCTAGTCTGGTACCTTTGTGCATTCTCATCCTGTTCCCAATCTTGAACATATCCAGTTACATCCTGCCAATGTTTCACTTGTACAGCAGGACAATGCATGTCCATGTCAAGAACAGTCCACCATGAGAATTGCTAAGCTATTTGACAAAGCAAATCCATTTTTACGTGGTTACATTTGGCACATTCAACTTCTTACTCCATGTTGTTCAACCATTACAATTTTTCTGTGAAGCCATATCCATAAACCCCATCAATCCAATCAAACTGTCAACAATATTGTTATCCTATTCAATCCCTAACTAAACTTCCATCATCCTAACTCCTATATCACAAACACTGGCTACTTCCATTTCTATAACATCACCACATCCACATTTAGCTTGCCCATCTGTCTGGGAAACTATCAATAGGAGATTTATCATCTCCATGCTCAAGCAAACCACTGGTGTCTTAGTTATTGTCACATGCCTCACCAATCTTAAACATCAGCTTATCTAAAACACGGCAATCTAGATTCTAACTGCCCTATCCTCCGCAGAACGGGCAGCCCTCCGCTCCCTCCGCTCCAACCCCAACCTCACCATCAAACCCGCAGACAAGTGTGGCGCAGTGGTAGTATGGCGCGCTGACCTCTACATCGCCGAGGCCAGACGCCAACTCTCCGACACCACCTCCTACCGCCTCCTCGATCATGACCCCATACCCGAGCACCAAACCATCATCTCCAACACCATTCACGACCTCATTACCACAGGGGACCTCCCACCCACAGCCTCCAACCTCATTGTTCCCCAACCCCGCACGGCCCGTTTCTATCTCCTTCCCAAAATCCACAAACCTGCCTGCCCTGGTCGACCCATCGTCTCAGCCTGCTCCTGCCCCACCAAACTCATCTCCACCTATCTGGACTCCATTTTCTCCCCTTTGGTCCAGGAACTCCCCACCTACGTCCGTGACACCACCCACGCCCGCCACCTCCTCCAGGACTTCCAATTCCCTGGCCCCCAACACCTCATATTCACCATGGACGTCCAGTCCCTGTACACCTGCATTCCGCATGGAGATGGCCTCAAGGCCCTCCGCTTCTTCCTATCCCGCAGGCCCGACCAGTCCCCCTCCACCGACACTCTCATCCGCCTAGCTGAACTCGTCCTCACACTCAACAACTTCTCTTTTGACTCCTCCCACTTCCTACAGACTAAGGGGGTGGCCATGGGCACCCGCATGGGCCCCAGCTATGCCTGCCTTTTTGTAGGTTACGTGGAACAGTCCCTCTTCCGCACCTACACAGGCCCCAAACCCCACCTCTTCCTCCGGTACATTGATGACTGTATCGGCGCCGCCTCTTGCTCCCCAGAGGAGCTCGAACAGTTCATCCACTTCACCAACACCTTCCACCCCAACCTTCAGTTCACCTGGGCCATCTCCAGCACATCCCTCATCTTCCTGGACCTCTCAGTCTCCATCTCAGGCAACCAGCTTGTAACTGATGTCCATTTCAAGCCCACCGACTCCCACAGCTACCTAAAATACACCTCCTCCCACCCACCCTCCTGCAAAAATTCCATCCCCTATTCCCAATTCCTCCGCCTCTGCCGCATCTGCTCCCACGATAAGACATTCCACTCCCGCACATCCCAGATGTCCAAGTTCTTTAAGGACCGCAACTTTCCCCCCACAGTGATCGAGAACGCCCTCGACCGCATCTCCCGTATTTCCCGCAACACATCCCTCACACCCCGCCCCCGCCACAACTGCCCCAAGAGGATCCCCCTCGTTCTCACACACCACCCTACCAACCTCCGGATACAACGCATCATCCTCCGACACTTCCGCCATTTACAAACCGACACCACCACCCAAGACATTTTTCCATCCCCTCCCCTGTCAGCTTTCCGGAGAGACCACTCTCTCCGTGACTCCCTTGTTCGCTCCACACTGCCCTCCAACCCCACCACACCCGGCACCTTCCCCTGCAACCGCAGGAAATGCTACACTTGCCCCCACACCTCCTCCCTCACCCCTATCCCAGGCCCCAAGATGACATTCCACATTAAGCAGAGGTTCACCTGCACATCTGCCAATGTGGTATACTGCATCCACTGTACCCGGTGCGGCTTCCTCTACATTGGGGAAACCAAGCGGAGGCTTGGGGACCGCTTTGCAGAACACCTCCGCTCAGTTCGCAACAAACAACTGCACCTCCCAGTCGCAAACCATTTCCACTCCCCCTCCCATTCTCTAGATAACATGTCCATCATGGGCCTCCTGCACTGCCACAATGATGCCACCCGAAGGTTGCAGGAACAGCAACTCATATTCCGCCTGGGAACCCTGCAGCCATATGGTATCAATGTGGACTTCACCAGTTTCAAAATCTCCCCTTCCCCGACTGGATCCCTAAACCAGCCCAGTTCGTCCCCTCCCCCCACTGCACCACACAACCAGCCCAGCTCTTCCCCCCCACCCACTGCATCCCAAAACCAGTCCAACCTGTCTCTGCCTCCCTAACCGGTTCTTCCTCTCACCCATCCCTTCCTCCCACCCCAAGCCGCACCCCCAGCTACCTACTAACCTCATCCCACCTCCTTGACCTGTCCGTCTTCCCTGGACTGACCTATCCCCTCCCTACCTCCCCACCTACACTCTCTCCACCTATCTTCTTTACTCTCCATCTTCGGTCCGCCTCCCCCTCTCTCCCTATTTATTCCAGTTCCCTCTCCCCATCCCCCTCTCTGATGAAGGGTCTAGGCCCGAAACGTCAGCTTTTGTGCTCCTGAGATGCTGCTTGGCCTGCTGTGTTCATCCAGCCTCACATTTTATTATCTTGGAATTCTCCAGCATCTGCAGTTCCCATTATCTCTGCCCTATCAGCCCTGTTCTGCATTAGCCTTTGAACTCTCAATACTTCAAGTGTGAATTTCTTATCCTTATATTTAAATGGCTTTATGAATCTAGTCCTGCCCCCTATCTTTGTAATGACCTTTCATCCCAAAATTCCACCATCCCCTTCAACAAGCCTCCATTGCTCCAACTTTAGCCTCTTAGGCAACGACCCACCTCGCCCCCAACCCTCAAATGCCCATCACTCAACTGTTTTCTGCAGTACTTTCAGCTGCTTAAACTTGAAAATTCCATAGAAACATAGAAAATAGGAACAGATGGAGATCATTTCACCCTTTGAGCCTACTTCGTCATCCAATATGATCATGGCTGATCATCGAAATCTGTTCCCGCTTTCTCCCCATACCCTACATTGCCTTTAGCCCCAGGAACTATATCTCACTCCTTCTTGAAAGATGTTCAATATTTTGGCCTCAACTGCTTTCGGTGACAGGGAATTTCACTCTCTGGGTGAAGAAATTGCTCCTCATCTCAGTCCTAAATGGACAACTCCAAATTTTTAGACTGTGATTCCCAGTTCTGTGCTCCCATTGTTGGGGACATCTTTGCTGCATTTACACTGTCTAGCCCTGTTAGAATTTTATAGGTTTCTATGGTGTCCCCCTTATTTCTTCCCTGAAACTTCTGCCTTCATTTCCTTCAATCCCATATCCTTAATCAAATATTTGAATGGCTCTCCCAATAGCTGTCTATGCTCAACATCTAATTTATTTCTTTTTATTAAGCAACTGTGAAGTGTACATTTATAGAGCTGAGCTAAATGTGAATGAATAAAAAATATCAATACAAATCCTTATTGATAAAATTATTCTCCTCACTTGAGGGTTTTTGAAGCATTGTTGCCAACACAACAACTGCAACATTCCGGAATTATAGGTTAAAAAATGAGTAATAGGAAGCACTTTGGGATTTTGAATGATGAAATAAAGTAATTTATCGGGGATGTCCAATACCCATGCTACAAGTCACATGTGGATAATTGGGTATCCAGATGCAGTTAATTGGATTTCTGGTTCGTAAATTAAAGAAATGAGCGATACGCGGAATTACGGAATGGAAAAGCTCAAAACTCATAGTCACACAGGATTGAGTGTGAACTTTAACTCCTCTGTGTGTTTGTTGCTGAAATGGCAAGATAAAATCAGAATGTGAGTGCTCTTACTTTGATCAAATCTTAGTGTTTGTTGCTGGACACATACACACACAGACACCCACCCTCACGAAACACACATATGTACATCCAGACACATAAATTCACACATATGTACACATCTATCCACCCTCTCACACATATATATATTCACTCTATACACAACTACTCACCCAATACACAGCCACATCCACACAGCACCCCACCCGACTACTCCACCAAACCCTAAACACACACACACACACACACACACACACACACACACACACACACACACACACACACACACACACACACACACACACACACACACACACACACACACACACACACACCAGACAATTACTTTCTTAAAGAGGGTGCGAAGCATTTCAACCAAAATCAGTTTATGTGCTAAATTAGTGTTGTAATAGCCACTATGGCTAATCAGCAATTTCTATTGGACAAAAAGGATCCAAGTTCTCCCTTTAAACTATGTGTCACTGATTTTAATGTATGCCCTTAGTTCAATACTGAACTAATATTCTGGATTTAATCTAGTCATAGGGCACAGACACAGAGATCCCTGTCAAATGGTAAATCTATTTTTACACACTATAAACAGAATACAGCAAAGGAGCTTTTAAGTCTGGTACTGCTAGTGATAAAAGGAACACTTAAAGGAACACTTTGAACAGCATTTCCAAGGACCGAAAACGAGAAAAGTTGTTAGGCAGGCTTTGTTGAAAGGGCAAAAGGAACATTTATACAGGCACCTAATTTAACTGTGTAAAATGAAGCACAGTTTTTTGACCCATTTAAAATCTACTTCAAATGAATTGTACTGCAATAGTCTGAAAGAAGTGAACTAAATGACAGTGTATTATCCCATGCAGAAATATCTTGAAAAACAACAACAACTTGCACTCAGATGGCACATTCAATGTAATACACTCTCCCAAAACCCTTCTCAATAGCAATACCATTTGGAACAACATTAAATATACCAGCAACCTCTGCTGACACTACACTTGTTTTACATTTCTAGCTTGTTAATGCTGATTTCAGTGGGTTTTAGCATTGGACAGAATTACAAGAAAAAGGAAAAATAAATGGGAAAAATTGTAGGATTATTGCTTGATTTCCCTTGCTATTACACCCAAATTGAACATCCTAAGCAATAAATTAATAAGTACAGAGAGAAATTTCATTCTTAATTTTAGTGAGCAACTAATTAATCCATGAACTTTATCCCAAATATGGTTTGTTTAATGTAATGAGTGATTCAATTATTAAGTGCAGACAATATGGTAAGTAATTATTAAAATCAATGAGTTACTTAATTAATTGTGAAATGACACTATTAAATTAGCAATAAAATTCAATATTTTAATTAAATGTAGTGAATTATTATCAACCATTGTTATTTATAACACACAGAGGAATATAAATCTCTATCTGCTAATCACTGCAGTAGAACTGAAAGATTTTGAAAGTAAGGCAAAAATCGTTTGGTTTTGAATACATTTGAGCATGATCTGTGATTATTCCTATCTGATGCCTTTAACTCTCAACATTGACACCTTTTAGTTTGAGCTTTGGCTTGGGTCTACACCTGGAAGCCTAGTTCTTGCGGCAATAGAAGGTGAATTACAACAGTTCAGAAGTCAGAGGTCAAGGGGGATCAGTGTTAGATCCAGTGGAGGTTAGAGGTAAAATAAAAAAACAGTTCTGGTGAAACACAGCAGGTCTGGCAGCATCTGTGGAGAGTAAACAAAGTTGACGATTTGAGTCCAGTAACCCTTTGGCAGAACTGGAGCTGGCTGGGGGAAGGTTAAAAATGGGTAGTCTGCACTGGGAGCAAGCCATCACAGGGTCTAGGATGGGTCACTAACACAAAGGAGGCTGTTCACATCCGGAAATTGTCAAACTCAATATTCAGTTACGAGGGCTGTAAGTTACCAGGGCAGGAGAAGAGATGTTGCTCCTCGAGCTTACTTTGAGCCTTGCTGGAGAGCTGCAGCAGGCCTGAGACAGAAGTCTTAGCACTGTGGGTTGTTGGAGTGACAGTCAAACAGAAGCTCAGCGTCATTTTCAGAAACTGATATAGGTGTTCTGCAAAGCAGTCACCCTGCCTGCATTTCATCTCCCCAATGTAAAGGGGACTGCGAGCAGAGTGTACCATCAACTAGAATGATTGAAGTGCAGGTTAATCTCTGTTTCACTGGAAAATATGCCCACATCTTGGATACTGGGGAGGAAGGAGGTAAAGGGACACCTGTTTGCACCTTCTGCCATTGCATGGGAAGGTGCCATGGGGAGGTGTTGGGAATGGAAGAGGAGTGGGCGAAGGTGCCAGTGGAATGCTGACGAGGGAGAGGAACAGGAGGTGTTGCAAACAGCGGCTAATGATCCTTTGGATTCAGATGCCAGTGATGTGGAAACTGAGGATAAAGGGGGCTGTTTTATTGTTGTGGGAAAGGGGGAGGATGGGCTGAAGAGTCGACCTTATTTCAACTGAAGAATGTGGATTGACTGGGAGAAGGAATTACACTGAAGCACTTCTGATCTAATAAAAGCTGCATAGAGTATCTGGAACACATTGCTGAAAGACCTAAAGAGAACAGAAAGGTATTGAGGATTAAGGATTGAAACCAGAAGAGAAAGGATATGGAGATCCAATTATAGTCCCATTCCTGGAGACTGGCTCACATGTGATTACCATCAGAAATGTAAAGGAGTTTTCAATCATTGTGCGAAGCGAGCGACAGCTAATAGCTGCGAGCGTATACAGGGACACAGCTAGTCTGACAGGCAGCTGGCAATTCTTGTTGATGGACTCCTGTAAGACTGTGCATAGGATGGAGCACATCATGTGGTGTTTCCTGAGAACTGTCACCCAGAGAACGGGACAGCTAGCTAGTTGATAGTGCATCTCTAGCTCAATAATACAAGTGCCTGGGTAAGTCAAGCAGAGGCCCAGAGAAGAGTTTCCAGTGATGATAAGCTATTTTAAGCCTCGGAATATGATATAGAAAAAGAATTTGGACTTCTATCAAACCTTTCACAGCCTGAGGACATTGCAAAGCATTTTCCAGACCTATGAAATACTTTTGAAGTGTAGTCATGATGTAATGTAGGAAATGTGGTGGCCAATTTTAACACAGCAAGCTCCCACAGAGTAATGGCCCCAATTTTCCAGTCGGAATATTGGGGTTGCAGCAGGATAAACAGGAGTTGCCTGTTGGAATTATCAGGGCGTCCGGCTGCAGCTCACTCTGAAATTTCCTTGAGGCAACTATTATGTGTCTGGAACGCTCTGAGTAGACTTGGAGATTTCAAAACCATGCCAGAACTGACACACGAGCACGACCTTACACAATCCCCCCAACTCCCCACCACCGGCCCCCCAACCCCCTGACAATTGGCCCTAAGCACACATCGACTTGCTCAACACGAGCACGACCTGACACAATCGCCCCAACTCCTCACCACCGGCCCCCCAACCCCCTGACAATTGGCCCCAAGCACACATCGACTTGCTCAACATCCAGTTTCCTCACCCACCTAACACCATAACCCCTTCACCTCCTGACACCCTCACTCCCCTCACCCAGCTGACATCCCATTCCTCCCACCTCCTGACACCCTCACCACCTTCACCCAGCTGACATCCCATTCCTCTCACCCAGCTGACATCCCATTCCTCTCACCCAGCTGACATCCTATTCCTCTCACCTCCTGACACCCTCACTCCCCTCACCCAGCTGACATCCCATTCCTCCCACCTCCTGACACCCTCACCACCTTCACCCAGCTGACATCCCATTCCTCTCACCTCCTGACACCCTCACCCCCCTCACCCAACTGACACCCTATCTCCTTCACCTCCTGACACCCTCACCCCCCTCACCCACCCTACACCCTATTTCCTTCACCTCCTAACACCCTCACCCACCTGACACCCTATGTCCTTCACCTCCTGACACCCTTACCACCCTCACCCACCTGACACTCTATCTCCTCACCCCACACACACCCTAGTCCCTCACCCACCTGCCGCCCAATCACACACTTAAGTGAAACCCTTCCCTTTTCTTAGTCACTTTCAAAGTGGCCAGAGGACCTTTATAGCACAGAATATGGCATCTGCGGCTGGAAAAAGAATTAGGTTGTAGTTTCCAGACTGATCTTCAGCACTCCTGGTTTCCATAATGCCCGGATTCATATGTACACCGCTTCAAAGGAGTAGGTTCCAGGCCAGGAGATGCATGGGGATAACTCCCGCAGAGATAAGTGCGCAATTCCTGCCTGATCAGGATGAGAACTGGGCCAATAACGAGATAATCTTTTATAGCAACATTGGTTAAAGATTAATATTGACTGAAACACCAAGGAGAGCTCACCAGCTTCTGTTTGAAATAGTGCCATGGGATCTTTCTGTTCTCCTGGGATAATATTTTATCGGTAAGTTGACAGTTCCAAAATTACAATGCTCCCTCAGTATTGTAAGGTCTGCAGCCCCAAAGCGCATATTCAGGTCTCAAGTGGAAATTGAAATCATGACCCACTGACTCCCAGGCAGTGCTCTCCCTCAAACAATAGTATATCACAGAGAAATATATGACATAAGAGCAGAAGTAGGCCATTCAACATCTTCAGCTTGATCTACCATTCAATAAGATCATGGCTGGTCTGTTTGATGATTAGTGATTCTCTTTACGAAGTGTTTATCTTCATTGTAGTTTCACAAATAATTGATGCTGTAAATATTTTGCAACATCTGGCATATCTCTATCATGAGGACAGTAACAGGATTGTGATAATACTGGAACAGAATTAAAGAAATATTTCATCAATCTGCAGCTGCTAATTATTCCATTAGGCTTTATAGCTCGTTGTAATCTTTCAATAAAGTTCTGCGAATGTTTAAGCCTCACATGCATTTGTTTGAAAATTTCCCAGATTTCCATTACAGTTGAGGTGTCCTGTCAAATACACTGAAAGATTCCATGAATCGATGTGTGCCAGTAACGCACATGCACAAGAGGTGCTTCCAGCACATATTGACTCTTCAACCATCTATATATCATGCTGTTCCCTATTCACTTGCTGAACTTACTCTCATATGTCATTCAAGCCCAGTCCTGTTAGGCTACAACACTGCATTCATACAACCAACTTCCCCATCTTATATATCGAGGTTAACTGCACAGAAACAAACCATTCAGCTCCACAGACCCATACTGGTGTATATGCTCCACACTAGTCTGAAAACGCCCAATCTCGTCTGACCTTGGATATCAAGCAGACTCGGGCCTGGTTAGTACTTGGAGGGAGACTGCCTGAGAATTTCAGGTGCAATAGGTTCTTGGGATGGCACGGTGGCTCAGTGGTTAGCACTGCTACCTCACAGCACCAGGGATTGAGGTTTGATTCCACACTCAGGCGACTGGAGTTTGCACATTCTCCCCGTGAATGTGTGGGTTTCCTCCAGTTTCCACACACAGTCCAAAGGTATGCAGGCTAAGTGGTCTGGCCATGCTAAACTACTCATCGTATTCAGGCATGTGTAGATTAGGTGGGTTATAGGGGGAGGGATCTGGGTGGGATGCTCTGAGGGTTGATGTGGACCTGTTAGGCCAAAAGGTCTGTTTCCACATTGCAGGGATTCTATAATCCTCCTCACACTTTGCCTTCTGTCACCCTTTTTGCACATCCTTATGTTGCTTTCTCTCTGGCTGGTTTATCTAGCTTTGACTATGAACGGTTAGCTTTGGTGGCATGCTTTGTCTGTTAGCTGTACCCATGCACTATGCTACTCCAGTGACTAAAGCCTGCATTGTTGTCCCTTCCTGGATTCTATGCACTGTGCTTCCTCTTAGACATTGGATTTCTGCACTGAGCATTGAGGTTGCTCTGTCTAGCTAGACATCTCCTGCTCTCAGGCTGCTGCAGAATGTTTTATCCTTTTGTAAAAGTAACTCTCCTGCAATCTCAGTTAATTATTTATTTGCATTAAACTAATGACGGATCTCTAGCACAGTGTTTCCGTACTTCTTTTCTGCAAGTTCTGATAACGTGTGACTGTCAATGTCAGTTTAGCATCATTACCATCATGAACATATTCACTTCCCTTTATCTGACAGTTTCTGCACATGGAATTCAGCAAGGTTCCCAGTGGGAAGGCACGATTATAAAGCAATGCAAGTAGACTAATGAGGCCAAGCCCAGCTGTACTGGGGGAAACTGACTCTGGTGTGGTGTCCTAATTCTCATCCTTTAACTCAGTGTTAGCTTCTGTCTGATAACAATCCTCTGGATTACGAACGTCAAATTTTTTTAAATACTTTTTTCACATTACTATTTCTTTCCTGGTCTCATTTGTGATGGTAGACACACAGAGGAAAGGAAAATGTTCCACAATCAGACAGATGGAGAAAGGGACAGCTTGAAGGAAGAGGGAGTGGTAGCATAATGAGGGCCTTTAGAATGTTGTTTGGCTAACCTGTCAAAGGCCAGAACCCCAAATCAGATCAACCATGATCCTATTGGATGAAGAACAGGCTTGAGGGGCTGAACGGCCTACTCCTTTTATATGACTTATGGCTATGGCTCACTGCCAGAAATATTAATACCTGTCACACTGGGACTCAGCTCCATACTGGGAGCTCTTCACCTCATTCCCACCATGTGACACCGCAGAGCTGTTGTACTTGTGCTTAGTTCTGGGACTGGTTGAACTGCAATGGGTAATTCCTCATTTTCCAATGGCTTAAAACCACAGGAGCAGCAGTGGAAAGTTCAGGCCCTCCAGCCTAATCCATCAGAAAATTTGATCAACACAGTGTGGAGCTGGATGAACACAGGAGGCCTGGCAGCATCAGAGGAGCAGGAAAGCTGACGTTTCAGGGCCTGGACCCTTCTTCAGAAATGGGGGATGGGAAGGGAGCTCTGAAGTAATTAGAGAGTAGCGGGACGGTGATAGCAGGTAGATAGTAGAGGGGGTAGGGTAGGAGGAAAGACAGACAGGTCAAAGAGGCGGGGCTGAAGCGAGTAAAGGTGAGTATAGGTTGGCAGTAGTGGGGATTGGTCAGTGAGGTGGGAGAAGTGGATAGGTGGGAGGGAAGACGGACAGGTCAAAGAGGAAGGAATGAATGGGGTTGCTGGTCTTAGGATGAGGTCGGGGGTGGGAAGATTTTGAAGCTCGTAAAGTCAACATTGAGACCATTGGGTTGTAGGGTTCCAAGGCAGAATATGAGATATAGTTCCTCCAGTTTCTGGATGGCATCGTTGTGGCACTGGAGGATGCCCAGGATGGACATTTTGTCCACCGAGTGGGAGGGGGAGTTAAAGATGTTTGTGACTGGAAGTTGTTGTCATTTGTCGCGAACTGAGCATAGGTGCTCTACAAAGCGGCCCTCAAGCTTCCACTTGGTCTCCTAGATGTTGAGGAGACCTCATCGGGAACAGTGGATACAATAGGCCACATTAGCAGATGTGCAGGTGAACATCTGTTTGATGTGGAAGGTTTTCTTGGGGCCTGGGATGGAGGTGAAGGGAGAGGTGTAGGGGCAGATGTAGCACTTCCTGCAGTTACAGGGCAAAGCGCTGGGGGTGGTGGGGCTAGTGGAGGGTGTGGAGCAGACGAGAAAGTCGCGGAGAGACCAGTCCCTCCGGAAGGCAGATAAGGATGGAGAGGGAAATATATCCTTCATAGTGGGGTCAGATTGCAGGTGGCAGAAGTGGCAAAGAACACTGTATTGAATCCGGAAACTGATGGGTTGTTATGTGAGGACAAGGTGAATTCTATCTTTGTTTTTATTGTGGGGAGGGGATGAGAGGGTTGAGGTGCAGGAAATGCAAGAGATGGATCGAGGGTGTTTCCGACCCCGGGAGGGGGGTGGGGGCGGTAGGAGTGGTAGGTGCGGTTGTTGAAATATGAGGACATCTGGGATCTTCAGGAGTGGAACACCTCATCTTGGGAGCTGATGCAGCACAGGAGGAGGAATTGAGAGTAGGGGATCGTATTCTTGCAGGAAGGTGGGTGAGAGGAGGTATATTCTAGGTAGCTGTGGGAGTAGGTAGGCTTGAAATAGATATCAGTTTCCAGGTGATCATCAGAGATGGAGACAGAGAGGTCTAGGAAGGAGACAGAGGTATCAGAGATGGCCCAACTGAACTTGAGGTTGGGGTGGAAGGTGTTGGTGAAGTGGATGAACTGTTTAAATTTCTCATAGGAGCACAAGGTGGCGCTGATACAGTCATCAATGTAACGGAGGAAGAGGTGAGGTTTAGGGCCAGTGTAGTTTCGGAAGAGGGATTGTTCCACATAACCTACAAAGAGGCAGGCATAGCTTGGGCCCATGCGGGTACCCATGGCCACCCTTAGTCTGTAGGAAGTGGGAATAAAATTTAACTAGGCATGAGCTACATTCTAAAGTGCCACATTATGGTATTCTTGTCTTTCCTGTTTTTTTATTCCCAACTGTACTTTGAATTCCAGCCATTTGTACAACTTCCTTGTTTTTTTTAAAGGCTGAGACAGATAGATTCATGATCAGTAGGAGAATCCAGACTTATGAGGAAAGGACAGGAATGTGAATGTAAAGACTGTCGGATCTCTATGATCCTAATGCATGGTGGAATAGGCTTGAGGGGCCGAACGGCCTACTCCAGTTCTTATTTCTAATTGTCTTATAAATGTTTATTACTACATCATTTCTGAAAGGCCATCTCAGTTGCCTAGGAGCTAATCTCTGGGTTTCCTTCCCTAAACATCTACATCTGCTCCCAAAAGCTTTTTAAGGCCATACTTAAAATTGGCCTCTTTGCCCACGTTACCTGATCTAATGCCTCCTTCAATGGCTCAATGTCTGATGTTACCCCAGTGAAGTGTTTCAGGACGTTTTACCTCAATAAATGTTCAAACGTAAGTTGTCGTTATCATTTTACCTGCCTTTGTTCGATATCCCAAAGTACACTTACCTGACAAAGAAATTATTGATTTCACTTTTGATATTTTCATTAACTTGGAGCTGCCGCAGCTTTTACTAGGAGTAAGAAGGAACAGGTTCCAATTGGACTCTCACCAAATCTTACAGTCGGGGGTCCCATGATTGGAGCCCTGAGATTCAGAGAAGCAAAGCAGATTATTGAAGCCAAGGGTGAAGGGATGGTGTTGGTGGCGCCTGTGCCAGACTGTGGACGATGCTGTCAGGGTGGATCAACACTGCTGTGTCCCTTCAACTGTCAGATATGCCTCAAAGGCCTCACCGTTTGAAATGCTTTAACCATTAATGAGCACAGGATTCTTCTCTTATGTGAACGCTGCCTAATGAATGGTTGAATTATAACTGCAAAAACTGGACCTCATTAAGAAAAGGAAAACTGCTGATGCAGCTTTAAACTGAAGGAAACCACTAAAACAATTGAATTGCCTTGTCGCAGATGATGGAGGCACTTCAACTCATGCTGTTATTGGCAATGACCTCAGATACCATCTGATGGGAAACTTCAGAAACAGAACAAGTTGGGAGAGGATTCATTAATTCAGAACAAAAGCATCTGTGTTCATATTCAATTACACATGGATTACAAATTGTCCAATTAATGTTTAAAATGGTGACTATCTGGGTCCTAGTAACACAACTCACTCTCACATGCTTCCTATGTAAATGTTACTCCAAAAACAGGTTTTGTTTTCCATTTCCAAAGTCCCTACAGCAGCTCCAAATAACTTGTTGTACACGACCTGTGGTACAAAAGAAAATTCCTTCCATGTATGCCTAACCTCCCTCCGCATCATATTATTACTAACCTCCTACTGTACAGGCTGAGAAATTTCTGAACAGTAGCTGTGCGCGTGACAAACAACAAAATCTTACATTTATGAAGTGGTGGATAGCTCAAGGCACAGGAAAGTTACCAAATAAATCACAACTCTTGGTCAAAGAGGCAGGCTTTAAGGATCATTTAAAACACTGTAGAGAGGTTTCAGAGCTTGGGACACGGGCTCCTGAAGATACAACCACCAATGTTGGGGCGGTGAAAATCTGAAATGTCCAAGAAGCCAGAATTGGAAGCACACAGAGATCTCTCAGGGTTGTAGGGCGGGGGTATGTTACAATCAGGTGAGGCCATGGAATGGTTTGAAAAGAAGCATGAGAACTTTTAAAATTCATGTGTTTCCAGGCAGGGAGCCAATGTCGATCAGCGAGCACAGAGGGTGATAGGTGAACAGGACATGATGTAACTTAGGACAAAGTCCAAAGTGCTTGGGGAGAGCTGAAGTTTTTGAAGAATGTAAAGTGAGAAAGCAGCCAGGAGGATTCACGACAACACAGGCATGGCTGGAGGTTCCAGAAGTACCTGATACTTGAAATATCACGGGGCATATATTCACCTACCTGTGTCCTATGTCACCGTTGTCACCTGCTGCTGGAAGTTCCTTTATACAGAGATGTGCAAATACTACACGGTGATGATATTGGAATATTGTATTTAGGTAAATATTGATTTGAAGAGAAATTTCTTCAATATGCTCTGAGAAATTCCTTGACAAGGAGGTGTTTCTGAATCTAGGGAATGGGGTTGGTTAAGTAGCCCAGGTATCTCTGAAAGATCACGTGCTAACAAGTGACCATTGTGTCAGAAGGTCCAGCTTCATTTTGTAGAAGATCGAAGAGCAATCTGGAATCAAACTCCTCGACCAGGAGTGAATTAATTTTAATGGGATATGTGAAGGAACCTAACCAGAGTAAAATGGAACCTGAGACTGACAGAGGGAACTGTAACAGAACAATGGGTAGTATTGAAAGGAGAGATGTTTTAGCTACAGGTTAGTTACAGTCCAAGAAGAGGAAGAGGCAATGGAACCAAAGCCATAATTCACTGGACGATAAGAGAGAGAGAAGGCTGAGCATTCATCCCCCATTGGGAGAAAGTACAGGAGCAGACAGGTGCCTTGGCATGCTGCCACTTCCCAGCATCATCCTGTCCCTGAACCACCTTCTGGAGGTGGGATGGGGGCTAGAAGAGCCATCTGTATGTAAACTGAGTGTAATGATTAAAACGGTGTCAATGGTCCATTAAAATCTATTGTCGTTGATTAACTGGAATTTTCCCTTCAGCCCCAATGTTCCTCGAGACATCAGGAGCAGGACAGTTGCCTTAGGGAAGCTTCCTGGTGGTAGGCCAGACAGCCATATCTCCAACCAAGCCTTGAAGCTCTTCCTTAATCAGCAGCAGCTTTAGACCATCCTATGAAAATCCACCCTTCCTCAAAAATGCCTTAGCTGCTGAGGCCAGTTTTTAATTTAAAAATGTTAAAAATGGCAGGATGTCTCAAGGTGGGGATCTTTTCTCTCTCTGCCTCATCTGAGCTGCCTCTCCAGTCAGGGCTGGTCTCTAGCTTCCTCATTCCTATTGGATGGTGAGCCTGTCCTGTGGCTATGAATTGGCCAGCTCAGAAAAAAATCACTGCCCAATGACTATTTCCCACAAAATACAGATTCATAATCCTATTTAACTCAAAGATGGGACCTTGATCTCAAATCCAAATTTCTGCACAGAGAAATAATTAAACAAAACAAATGGTGCATGCAGACATGTCAGGTGAACTGTTTAAGCCTAGAACTAGTCAAATGCGATGGCTGAAGAGGGAAAATGAAGCGGTAAATAAAACCAGCAAAGAGACGATTTGAGAATAGAATGGCAATTAACATGAAAGCGACTGCAAGCACATTCTATTGGCAGGTAAATAGCAAATGTGTTGTAAGAGATAGAATAAAGTCTAGTCGGGACAAAGAAGGAGCTACATGCTCAGAGACACTGGACGGAGATAAAAGATTTAATATGTATTTTAGGGTCTTTGCTAAGGAAGAGGATGCTGACAAAATGTTGGTAGAACTGGAGGTAACTGATGAGGTGAAAATTGAGTGTAGGCATATTGGGAAGGATAGCTGTGTTTCGAATGGATAGGTCACCTATCACAGAGCCTTCAATCTCAGGCCAGTAAAGAACATGGAAGAGGAAATAATGCAAGGACTTGCCATCATCTTTCTAAATTTCCCTATTCACAGGGTGGGGGGTTGGGTACCAGTATTTGGATCATAGTAATTGTGACACCTTTATTGAAGAAAGAGTGGAAGAACATTCCTGGTAATTAAGTTGGTGGATATAGTTTTAGAAAACAATAATCAAGGATGATATTAACTGGAACTTGGAGAAGCTTGTATCAATTAAAGAGAGCTAATTCATATTTAATTTTAAAAATCTTGTTTGACAAATCTAATAGAATATTCTGAAGAGGCAACAGAAGGTTGATGAAGGAAGTGAAAGGATACACAGACAAAATCTACAGATGCTGGAAACCTGAAACAAAAGAAAAGATGCTGGAAATACATAACTGTTCAGAAACAGGGTTAAAGTTTTATGTTAATAACTTGCCTCACATTTCCAACATTTTTCGAATGCAGTGGATGTTTCCTATATGAATTTTTAAAAACAGTTGACAATGTGCCATGTAAAAGGATGGTGAATAAATTGAAGCTCATTGAATATAGCAGTCAGTGTTAGCTTAAATTTTAAAAAATGGCTGAAGGCTAAAAACAGTAAGTCATGGTGAATGAGATAGACCAAAAATTCAATGCTAGCAGCACTGCTAACATAAACATATACATAAATGACATGAATACTCGAATACAGAGTAAAATTTTAGAATTTACTGACAATACCGAAATTTGGTGGAGAAGCAGACAATCAGAATAATACCAATCAACTGCAAACGAACTTAGATAAGTGAGCAGAATGGATAATTGATAAACTTATGGCAAATGAAATTTAGTGCAGATAAATTCACAATGATGCATTCTGGCAGAAAAGAGAGGAAGAAGTAATGACACTGTTGGGAAGTGTGTACAGGGATTTACAAAGGTACACACATGACAAGAATTTTGATGACAGCAGGACATAATGAGGGAACAATTAGCAAAGCATAGGGAATCTTGGGCTTCCTAAGTAGAAGTACTGAACACAAAAGTCCCTGACTGACAGTACTGAGACCTCTTTCTGGAGAGTAGACCCCTTGACTAGACTGAGGACTTGTCCCCACCCAGTTACTGACATGACCACTTGATTGAATGTGCAATGTATCTACCGGCAGTTGGCACAGGTTGTAGGTTTTAGATTTGCAACTTGGTATGGCATAGAACAAGATATCCTCTACCCTCCACCCCCGCCAAAGGCAGATTCCTAACTGACAAGTGGCCTGAGCCACCAGAAGGCTACTCCCATCCTTGGCTGCATTTTGACATCAGGAGGGTGCCACCATGCTAACTGACAAGTGGCCTGTCTGTATGTCTGTGTGAAACACCATGTGATTACCTTTGGCTCTGGCTGAAATGCCAGCACACTAACCAGCTTGGCACAACAGCACAACGAATCACAAGGATAGCCATGGATACTGCAAATATGCAGATAGGCACTAAGAGAGTGGGCATTAATAGAGTGGGTAAGCAAACCTGAGATGCAGCCTGGTCATAGTTTGATTTGTTTTTGTAATAAAATAGTATCTCACTGAAATTTGCAAACACAATGCTGCAGATGTTACTTTAAGATTAAAATATAAATTTATTAACAAAAGAAATTAAAATAATATAGAATTAACTACTTATAGCACTAATTTGAGGATTTTTAAACAGGCAGTAAATGTATAATTCTGATCGATCCCAATATATTCCCTCATAAATTGAAAAGTAAAACATCCTTTTACAGTACCCAAAACAAACCACCCCTGAAAGTCCACTTTGTCTAGTACCCAAAAATGCCTGAGTCTCTGTCTGTGAAGCTTGATAGTTTTAAGTCGTTTGTGACTTTAACTTAAAGACTGGAACTACAGATAACTCCTTCCTGGAGCTCTGACACACCTAAATTTCAACATACTTACATTTAAGTAACCTCTTCAGGGTTTTATCCCAACAACTCTGTTCTGAGACAAACACTAATTTTTTACTCTGAGGTAATCTAGCTTCACTATATCCTTTGCTTCTCAGCAGCACAAGTCTAGACAAGAACCTCAACTAAGGAACTTCATAGGATGCCAAGTTGCCCCCCGCCATGGAGAGGTAGCCACTGGCTGCTTCTAGTTATGTGGGAGTATGGTAGGTGAGATTTCCTTGCTGATTGAAGTACTGCCCCTCACACTACAACAGCCACCAGAAGGCTACTCCCATCTTTGGCTGCATTTTGACATCAGGAGGGTGGAACCATGCTAACTGGCAAATTCTCCTTGACGTGCAGATTAGCCTCAATAAATCATAAGCTTCACTACTGTCAACATAGAACATAGAACATAGAACATTACAGCACAGTACAGGCCCGTCGGCCCTCGATGTTGTGCCGACTTGTCATACCGATCTCAAGCCCATCTAATCTACACTATTCCATGTACGTCCATTTGCTTATCCAATGACGCCTTAAATTTACCCAAAGTTGGCGAATCTACTACCGTTGCAGGCAAAGCGTTCCATTCCCTTACTACTCTCTGAGCAAAGAAACTACCTCTGACATCTGTCCTATATCTTTCACCCCTCAATTTAAAGCTATGCCCGCTCGTGCTCGCCATCACCATCCTAGGAAAAAGGCTCTCCCTATCCACCCTATCTAACCCTCTGATTATTTTATATGTCTCAATTAAGTCACCTCTCAACCTTCTTCTCTCTAATGAAAACAGCCTCAAGTCCCTCAGCCTTTCCTTGTAAGACCTTCCCTCCATACCAGGCAACATCCTAGTAAATCTCCTCTGCACCCTTTCCAAAGCTTCCACATCCTTCTAATAATGCGGTGACCAGAACGATACACAATACTCCAAGTGCGGCCGCACCAGAATTTTGTACAGCTTCACCATAACCTCTTGGTCCCGGAACTCGATCCCTCTATTAATAAAAGCTAAAACACTGTATGCCTTCTTAACAACCCTGTCAACCTGGGTGGCAACTTTCAAGGATCTGTGTACATGGACACCGAGATCTCTCTGCTCATCTACACTACCGAGAATCTTACCATTAGCCCAGTACTTTGCCTTCCAGTTACTCCTACCAAAGTCCATCACCTCACACTTGTCTGCATTAAACTCCATTTGCCACCTCTCAGCCCAGCTCTGCAGCTTATCTATGTCTCTCTGCAACCTACAGTATCCTTCGTCACTATCCACAACTCCACCAACCTTAGTGTCATCTGCAAATTTACTAACCCATCTTTCTATGCCCTCATCCAGGTCATTTATAAAAATGACAAACAGCAGTGGACCCAACACCGACCCTTGCGGTACACCACTTGTAACTGCTCTCCAGGATGAACATTTCCCATCAACGACCACCCTCTGTCTTCTTTCAGCAAGCCAATTTCCGATCCAAACTGCTATATCTCCCACAATTCCATTCCTCCACATTTGGTACAATAGCCTATTGTGGGGAACCTTATCGAACGCCTTGCTGAAATCCATATACACCACATCAACCGGTTTACTCTCATCTACCTGTTTGGTCACCTTCTCAAAGAACTCAATAAGGTTTGTGAGGCACGACCTTCCCTTCACAAAACCGTGCTGACTATCCCTAATCAATTTATTCTTTCCTAGGTGATTATAAATCCTATCCCTTATAACCTTTACCAACACTTTACCAACAACTGAGGTAAGGCTCACTGGTCTATAATTACCAGGGTTGTCTCTATGCCCCTTCTTGAACAGGGGAACCACATTTGCTATCCTGCAGTCATCTGGCACTATTCCTGTAGACAATGATGAGTTAAAGATCAATGCTAAAGGCTCGGCAATCTCCTCCCTGGCTTCCCAGAGGATCCGAGGATAAATCCCATCCGGCCCAGGGGACTTATCTATCTAATTCTTGGGGATCAAACATGGCTCAGATGCAAGATCAGGAAAGGGGACCAAGATATTGGCCAGTGTTGGGATATGGTGGGCCTGCTGTCTGTTTCTGAGCTTGCCGACAGGACTGGTTAAAAATTTTCCACTATAACTCAATGGTTATGTTAAAATTCAGTTAATGGCTTTCACCAACTGCCTGTTTTTATCACATTCTGCTTTCTACCAATTCTAGTTTCTTAAACAACTTCACATCCATTGTTCCACATTGGCAACTTCAACATCTAGACTTGAAGGTCATTCTCTAAATCTAACCATCTCTCTCTCCTCTATTAGGAATATCCTTCAGATTCAGCTCTTTTGCTAAGCTTGTGGGCGACCTGTCTTCATAACTCCTTCAATGGCTCAGAACATCACCACCGGCAAGATTCCCTCCAAGCTACCATCCTGACTTGGAAATATATCGCCGCTTCTTCAATATCGCTGGGTCAAAATCCTAGAATTCCCTCCCTAAGGGCATTGTGGGTCAACCCATAGATTGCAGACTGCGGTTCAAGAAGGCAGGTCACCATCTCCTTCTCAAGGGCAACTAGGAATAGGCAAGAAATGCTGGCCAGCCAATAACGCTCACAACCCATAAATGAATAAAAAAACAGATTAGTCACCTAAAAGTGCTGTGGAGTGTTTTACGAGGTTCTATATGCTGATGTGTTGCAATCAACTCAGCGAATCTAAGACACTGCAGCAACATACATGTTTATGTGATTGTTGTAGGCTGGAGCTGCAGATGATGATAGTAAAGATTCCAACTTCCCTTCCCTCACATGGCTGCCTGGGGTTTCTTCTGCTCTTACAGCCTATATTGGCAGAGTTTGCAGCTACTCAATTTGTTCCAGTCATGTCACGAGAAAGGTTTGCGGTGGGTCTCAAGACCAGAACTTTCTGCTCAGGGGCAGTAAGATTACCCACTGCGTAACAAGATCTCTGTCAAAAGGTGAAATATAATAACACATCAATTTTCCAGAATCCCATCTGGACATTATTTTCCAAATCATACCTTCAAAGGCCAGGCTCAGTAAGAACGGCAGATTTCCTTCCGTTAAGAACATCAGTAAAATCAGGAAGGTCCTTAGGACAACCAATGTAAGTTTCATGGTCACCACGATTGAGGCTCAGATTTATTTACTAACTGTATTCAAATATCACCAAGCTGCTTGATTGGATTTGAAACATTGCCCTCAGAATGATAACCTGGACCAATGGATTGCTAATCCAGTCACATCTGATTCACACTTATATATGCTGATACCAATTTTTTATTCATCACAATGAATTTATGTTCAAACTGTTGCGGTGAATTTGAATTTGCATGATTAATCGTTGTAAAGTCTGAATTAGCACTTGAGTAGCACTACATTATCAGATCCTTCTTGGACTGAATGGCCTTCGTCATCCATACATGTATTGTAAGTAAGGTATTCAGCCGTAACACAAGATCTTTTCTTCATCTTTTCATGCTCATGTCCCTCTGTGAGGCTTTGTCCAAAAGTCAACCTCTTTATCTAAACTGCTGATGCATAAAATTCAAAGTACATCCAGACAAATTCAATTTCAGTGCCCTGTTCAGTGAAAGTCCTAATTCTAATTGTGATAACTTGTCAAAGAGAAACCAATTTTTTTACTTTAGGTTATCTGGAGGCCGTTGGATCAAATCCACTTATTAATTCAACACAGACGCTCCACCCTTTAGAGCTAATGGGTTTTCCTCATATGTCAGGAACTTGCTCTGAAATATTCAATACTCCTAATATTTTATAATGGGCCTTTCCACAAAAGGTTCAGTGAAGCTTTGACAAAGGCATCCATCAGTCTGCTTAAGACAACAATAAGAATTTAAAGAGCTCCTGAGAGCATTCTTTTTTGCCACAACCCACTATCCTTCTAGTCTCTGATAATTCAGAGGTAACAAGGATATTAATTCTGTGTCTCTTATGCAATATTCTCAGAACTATCATGTCTCTCATAAGGAATAGGCGAGAGAATAACTCCCTCCCTTCCACACAGCAACATCCCCCCATTCATCCCACCCCCAACTCCTGATGTTGACAGGCACATCCCGAGACATTTTAAAGAACCCTCCTAATCTGGCAAAAGCTGACCCTGAATTACTGAGAGAACATGGTGTGGAGCTGGATGAACACAACAGGCCAAGCAGCATCAGAAGAGCAGGAAGGCTGGCGTTTTGGGGCTAGACCCTTCTTTAGAAATGTCTAGGCCCGAAACGTCAGCCTTCCTGCTCCTCTGATGCTGCTTGGCCTGCTGTGTTCATCCAGCTCAACGTCTTGTTATCTGCTCTCACTGAATTACGAGACTTTTTTTTATTGACACATGGGATTTAGGTGTTGCTGGCTGGGCTAGTATGGATTGCCCATGCCAGGTTCCCCTTCAGAAGCTGGTGTGCTGCCTTCTTAAACCACTGCAATCCATGTGTTGTAAATAGACCACTATGCTGTTAGGGAAAGACCTTCAGAATTTTGACCCAGTGATCCTGAAGGAATGGCAATATATTTCCAAGTCAGGGTGGCGAACAGCTTGGAGGGGAACTTGCAGGCACTACTGTCCCATGTATCTGCTACTCTTGTCCTTCAAGCTGGTGGTGTCACAGATTTGGACGGTGCTGCCTAAGGAACTTTGATAAATGTCTGCAGTGCATCTTGTAGATAGCACACACTGCTGCTACTGAGTGTGAGTGGTAGAGGGAATGGGTGCTTGTGGGTGTGCTGCCAATCAAGCAGGCTGCTTTGCCCTGGATGCTCTCCAGCTTCTTGAGTGTTGTTAGAGCTGCATCCATCCAGGCAAGTCGGGAGTATACTATTACACTCCTGACTTGTGCCTCATAGATTCTGGAGAGGCTTTGAGCAGTCAGAAGGTGAGTTACTTCCTGCAGTATTCCTAAACACTGATTTGCTCTTGTAGCACTGTGTTTATATGGTGAGTCCAGTTGAATTTCTATTCAATGATAACTCCCAGGATGTTGATAGTGGGGGATTCAGCAGCGGTAACACCATTTACTGTGAAGAGATACTGATTATATTCTGTCTACTTGAATAATGCTCATTGCCCAACATTTGTGAGACCGAACAGTTATTTGCTACTTTTCAAGTCTGGATATAGAGCTAAATGTTCCCATTTTAAGGCAAAATCTTTTATTAGCATTTATGGTCACCATTGCTGACCCTTCACTTTATTAATTATACATCCAGGCTCTATATTGGCCTTCTCATGGAGTTACACAGTAGGAGAGATGGAGGGGTTTGCTACTGTCAGGACCTGTGGCTCAGTGGGTAACGTTGCTGCCTCACAGTGCCAGAGAGCCAGGTTCAATTCCAGCCTCCAGTGACTGTCTGTGTGGATAATAAAATGTGAGGCTGGATAAACACAGCAGGCCAAGCAGCATCTCAGGAGCACAAAAGCTGACGTTTCGGGCCTAGACCCTTCATCAGAGAGGGGGATGGGGGGAGGGAACTGGAATAAATAGGGAGAGAGGGGGAGGCGGACCGAAGATGGAGAGTAAAGAAGATAGGTGGAGAGGGTGTAGGTGGGGAGGTAGGGAGGGGATAGGTCAGTCCAGGGAAGACGGACAGGTCAAGGAGGTGGGATGAGGTTAGTAGGTAGCTGGGGGTGCAGCTTGGGGTGGGAGGAAGGGATGGGTGAGAGGAAGAACCGGTTAGGGAGGCAGAGACAGGTTGGACTGGTTTTGGGATGCAGTGGGTGGGGGGGAAGAGCTGGGCTGTGTGTGGTGCAGTGGGGGGAGGGGATGCACTGGGCTGGTTTAGGGATGCAGTAGGGGAAGGGGAGATTTTGAAACTGGTGAAGTCCACATTGATACCATATGGCTGCAGGGTTCCCAGGCGGAATATGAGTTGCTGTTCCTGCAACCTTCGGGTGGCATCATTGTGGCAGTGCAGGAGGCCCATGATGGACATGTCATCAAGAGAATGGGAGGGGGAGTGGAAATGGTTTGCGACTGGGAGGTGCAGTTGTTTGTTGCGAACTGAGCGGAGGTATTCTGCAAAGCGGTCCCCAAGCCTCCGCTTGGTTTCCCCAATGTAGAGGAAGCCGCACCGGGTACAGTGGATGCAGTATACCACATTGGCAGATGTGCAGGTGAACCTCTGCTTAATGTGGAATGTCATCTTGGGGCCTGGGATGGGGGTGAGGGAGGAGGTGTGGGGACAAGTGTAGCATTTCCTGCGGTTGCACGGGAAGGTGCCGGGTGTGGTGGGGTTGGAGGTGTGTGAAGTTTGCATGTTCTCTCCATGCCTGAGTGAGTTTCCTCCGGGTGCTACAGTTTCCGCTGACAGTCCAAACCTGTGTGGATTAGGTGGTTTGGCCATGCTAAATTGCCCATACTATCCACGGATATGAATCCTAGCTGGATTAGATGCAGGGTTACAGGGATCAGATAGGGGGCTGGATCTGGGTGGGATGTTTTCAGTGGGTTGATGTGGATTCAATGGGGTGCATGGCCTGCTCCCAGACTGCAGGGGATCTATGATTCTATGACTCATAATACTAGTGCTGTATTTAACACCTAGCTGCACATGACTTCAGATGCTGCAAGCCAGGAACTGCCCTTAGAACAAAAGATATAGGACCTATCAAGCCTGTCCTAGCAGTCAATCATGGCCGATGCGTTTCTCAACCCCATTCTCCTGCCTTCTCCCTGTAACCCTTGATACCCTTATTCATCAACAACCTATCTATCTCTGTCTTAAATATACTCAACATCTCGGCCCACACAGTCCTCTGCGGCAATGAATTCCACACATTGACCATCTTCCGACTGAAGAAATTCCTCCTCACCTCAATTCTAAAGGGAAATTTCTCCTTCACCCTGAGGCCTTGTTCTTGAGTCCTATTCTCTCTGAATAGTGGAAACATCTCCACATCCATTCTCTCCAGGCCTCTCAATATTGTCCAGGTTCCAAACATATCCCTCTAAACTCTGTTGAGCACAGACCTCAACCGCTCTTCATATGACAAGCCCTTCATCCCCAAAATCATTCTCATGAACCTCCTCTGGATCCTCTCCAAAGCCAGCACATCCTTCCTTAGATAAGGGGCCCAGAACTGTTCACAATATTCCAAACACAGTCTGCCCAGAGCATTACAGAGCCTCAGCAGTATATCCCTTCACATGATGATGGTTAGCCATCTTCATTAAGCACATGGCTCAGAAAGGGAAGTTGGCTATCTGCTCCTCTGACAGTGACCAGGAGCTGCTGGTAGACAAGGGTGGCAGTGCATAGTCCCACGGACTACTAAAGGAGGCTGTTCCACCAATTTCAGGTAGCCTGGACCTCATAAAACGCAATCCAGATCAGGAAGAAGGTTCTCCTACTCGTAGCGGCAGGGAGACCTCAAAGGGCAACCAGCCCTTGTGCCATGCTGCTTTCCTTTTACCACCAACACTTTAATTCATCCTCAATCTGCAAACCATTTTCACAGTCTCACTTATCTAATTCTCTCTTTTTTTGTACCTCACGTGGGTGCTCTCAGCACCAGGGAACCTCTGTCCCAAAGAGGCCAGAGACTAGAGACCCATAACTCTACCTCCACTTGGGAGGAGGAAATGACTGAATGCTCAAAGGATGGACCAGCAGGTCATTAACCCATATCCTCCACCAGCTCCGAGTCTTCCATTGCGGCGAAGATCAGCACTGCTTCTAGATTAGTCTTGTGAACCCATCACTGGCACAGCTCTGCCATATCTCCATGGCTGGCTGAGGAAGAAAACCTCCCAGGATGCTGGCACTCAGGTCTACTGGAGACCAGGCACCTGCTGAGCTCCAGCAAGGAGCCAAGCCCCTGGCCTCAGCCATGAATGACTTGATCAGAATGCCCCAACAGGCAGGTTTGTCAGTGGTGCCTGATAAACTGGATTGAGAGATGGAACAGCCCACCAACATGCCCAGTGTCATGCTACCCCGGCATATGAGCAAACGGGCTATCTCCAAATGTACTGGGAGCACTTAGGTAACTCATAATTATAAACAATCATACACTGTTGTAATGATATGTACACATGCTCTTGTACAGTATCAGCTCAAATGTCCTTGTGACTGTTGGGCCTGGTGAAGCTAAACCCAAGCGAGAGATGAGCAGACTCTTCAGACGGCTCAAGGATAAAAAATTTAAAGCAGCCAAATATTGCTTACCTCTCACAAGTAACCAACTGCGTGACTGCAGACAGCCTCAGATATCACGGATCATTAATCCATGATGCTGCCTGCAGCCAAGGCATTACACTTTGATGCGGATAACCCTGAGACTAAATACTCTGCGCAGGGATTGTGCCAGGGCCTGGCCTGCACACATCATTCCACACTTACACCCACCTAGCGCTTGAGAACACAGAATGAGTGGGGATTTCACACATCCCTGCAACGAAAAGCTCATTCTATGTATCTGTTTTTCAACAGAGGTCTCTGCCGTTCACGGCTGGAAGATGTAGGTCATGTGTCAATTCTCCCTCATAGTACATCGGTGAGACAACATGTACAAATTACTGGCTCTCGCCATTCAATGTTGTCCTGGAGGATGCTCAAGTTTCTCCGACCCATTTGATATTCTATGTGCACTTTGAAATATTGAAGGTTAACCAATGATGTAAGAGTGAAAAGGATGCCTCTCGACCTGCTGCCTATCATGAAGGACCTCATGAAAATACAATGCTGACTGAAGCTGAAAGATCCCAACATCAGCACCATGTGATGTGAGTGTCTTGCCTTGCTGACTGCAGCTTTCCCTCTGATGGTCATTTCAACCCATGAACTGTAGATAACTGAAACGGGGGCAAACCAAGTGTACAATCAGATGGAGGATTAAAACCATGTCCATGTGTCCTTTCCACTAACCACAAACTGACTATCATAAAACCAACCAAGAGTCAAACAACTAAAGCAAGTCAAAGCCCAGTTCACTCACCATGGAAATGAGTTTAAATGAGGTTCACTCTGACATTGCACACTCGATGAGGCATTGCTCTATCATGTTCTGTGGGAATATCTGTTCCATTCGATAGCCTAACCCTCACTTCATCATCATCTTCATTATCACCTTCATCCTCATCTTCACTGTCATCTTCGTCCTCAGAGGATTGCTGGTGATCCCCCCCATTGCTTCTGCAGCAAGGGCATGCTGCCTTATTGTGAAGGCCAGTGAATACTACATTGTCAGGTACACTCTTCCTGGCTATACAGCAAGGCCCGGCCAGAGGACTCTAGGCATCAACGCCTTCTCTTAAGGAGGCTTGTGGTCTGTTCCACTATTTTCCTGGTGAAGGCCTGGACAATGTCATATCTTCCTTCTGCATCTGTCAGACAGTTTCATAAAGATATTAAGGGCCATGTTTAGAGGGGCCCTCTCTCATTTCCCAGCAGGTTGTCCTTACAAAGACTTTGGCAGGATAGCGTCCACAGTGCGCAAAGCGACATGACAGTGAAGACAGAGTTAGATGGAGCTGAGGGCTAGCCAGTAGTGAGCCGCTGCTACTGTGTAACCCCCTCTGCTTTTCATGTTACAGAGATAGTAGGAACTGCCGATACTGGAGAATCTGAGATAGCAAGGTGTAGAGCCTAATGAACACAACAGGCCAAGCAGCATCTTAGGAGCAGGAAAGCTGACGCTTCGGGCCTAGACCCTTCAGAAAGTTCTAGACCCGAAACGTCAGCTCTCTTGCTCCTCTGATGCTGCTTGGCCTGCTGTGTTCATCCAGCTTCACAACGTGCTATCTTTGCCTTTCACGTCATTTATTGGCACTTTCTAATTCATTAGGTAAGGTCAGCATTGGAAGGAGCATAGAAATGACACAAGCCAGGATATCAATGAAATGCAAATTCATAGAAACAATATCATCAACGCTCATTAGCAAGACTTTGAAATCACCTTTTAAAGCCTAAAGGGAAAATCGGGATTTTCTTTTCCATATTGTCAAGATATTGATTGTTTTCATTCTTGATGTACTTTCCAAACATTCCTGCCATTGCCCATACCACTCCAAGAAATGGAAAGTTTTGCAACATAGAATTAAGATGTTTTGACACTTGAATCACCACTTACAAGGAAGATCTGAAAATGAGTAGGTTGTGGCATAACAAGAAATTGCCTGTGTCTTTTTTAATGCTTACTATTCTTGAATAGGTTCACGAATGCCTTGGGATGAAATAGAAACATTTTGAAACCTCCAGGCCCAGCGCAAACTGGTGAAAAAGAATGATTGCAAATGGAAGTGAAGTCTTTGGGCTTTGATGGTTGAATCTTCAGGGCTTGGTGGTTGTAGTTTAGGACACTCTGTATTAGGCAATGAGAAATTTTTCTAACCCCATTCTCTGCTTAATATAATGACTTGTCTGATGTTAACAGCCATAAAAGGATAAAATCAGACTCGATACACTTGACTTTGTTTTCATCTTGATGTAGGATTAAAAAGACCGATGGCTGCTGAAAGCACTTCAAAAAACATTCTCCCATTTCTCCGGCAATTTCTGGTTTTGTTTTGTTTCAAAAAGCATTCTGGGTAGGTTGCCAAGGACATCAATTCGAGGGACATGCCAAAAACATATCTTTTTAAGTAGTCTGATGGCATCTAAAAAGACAAATGTAATATTCGCTGGTGGAGTCAAACGTGTTTTCAAATGAAATGTCAGGGAGCAGAATTTCAACTCATTTAAGAAACTGTAAATCCAACAGAACAAAGGCATACCCAGTAGAGTTTATCTGATTCCCCTGCGCACACTTCAAATGCTGGTATTATCACAGGCTGTACACCTTGTTTAATTCCAGCACAGTAAGCACACCTGTAGGTGCAGTTTGAGGGGCTTGATGACCTTGTCCTTTTCCAACGGTCCTGCATTTAAATAAAGTCCTTGAGAAGTGCAGTGTGTTTCAGATTGGCACAAGCTCTCCATCATCTTTTCAAATTTTGTGCACTTGACCAGAGGGGAATTTCAGGTAATTTACATTAAGATGTTGCCATTGGGTTAAGTTTGGACCTCAGGAGGATTAAATGCACAGTATGTCACCTCTGATAATGGAGAATATATGTCGTCTGCCCAGAATGCTAAATACCTCAATTTATGATAGTGAGACTCTTTAAAGAAATAGACAAAGAATAATTTCATCATTAAAAATATTCACTGATGGTGAAATTCCTTTTGTAATCTGTGGCATATTACTTAATGCATGAGCTAGATCTTGCAGCTTGCAGCTACCCTCCAAAGTTGTAGACAGTTGGATTGACCAATAAAAGCAATCTAACATAGAAGGCAGAGGGTAGTGGTGGAAGGTCCATGACTAGTGGTCTTCCACAGTATGGAACAGTATGGAACTCTACTGTTTGTGATACATTTTCATCCAAGTCATTTATATGTATGATAAAACGGTGTGAAGCTGGATGAACACAGCAGGCCAAGCAGCATCAGAGCAGCAGGAAAACTGACGTTTCAGGTCAAGACCCTTCTCGACCCGAAACATCAGCTTTCCTGCTCCTCTGATGCTGTTAGGCCTGCTGTGTTTATCCAGCTTCGCACCGTTTTATCTCAGATTCTCCAGAATCAGCAGTTCCTACTATCTCTGGATGAAAATGTAGATTGGGTAGATTAGCAAGCTTGCAGACGATACAAACGTCGCTTGAGTTGTGGACGGTTGTCATTGGATACAATGAGATATAAAAACCAAAAGAACAGTGGATACTGTAAATCAGAAGCAAAAACTGAAGTGACTGGAAAATCTCAGCAAGTCTGGCAGCATCTGTGCAGAGAAATCTGAGTTAACGTTTCAGATCCAGTGACCCTTCCTCAGAACTGATCATGGTCAGAAAAATGACGGTGCATATGCAGACAATAGGGTGGGGGGAGGGAGTAAGGAGTAAATGATAGGTGGGCATAGAGGCCAGAGAGACAGAACAATTGGACAGACATAAGAGTTGATTATGATCTGGCTAGGAGGGTGAATAGCTATTAAAGGAGACTATCTAATAATAGAGATAATGGGAACTGCAGATGCTGGAGAATCCAAGATAACAAAGTGTGGAGCTGGGTCTAGGCCCGAAACGTCAGCTTTTGTGCTCCTGAGATGCTGTCTAATAATAGGTAGTGTGTAATGACCGACTTTGTGATTACAAGGCCTGGTGTGGGGGGTAGGTGGCTGGGACATGGGAGACTTTAGGCCCTAAAATTATTGAACTCATATTGAGTCCAGACAGTTGCAGGGTCCCCAAGCAAAAAATGAGGTGTTATTCTTCCAGCTTGCACTGAGCTTCGCTATCTATCACTATTGCTACTTTAGCAAACCTGAGACAGAGATGTTGGCCAGGGAACAGGGTGATGTGTTAAACAGGCAGGCAACAGGTAGCTCAGAGTCTTTCTTGTGAGCAGAATAGAGCTATACATCTTTGCACCCTGCTTCCTGTAAAGACTCCATCGCATTCTCCCAATTCCTCCATGTCCATTGAATATGCAGATCTTCGACAAAGGAACCTCTGAAATTATCATCTTCCTCCTCAACTGAGGATTCTCCAGCTCCATTGTCGACAAGGCTCTCAGCCAGGTCTGACCCTTCACCCGCACTTGCACCCTCACCCCTTCTCTTCCCTTGTGATAGGGTTCCCCTTGTCCTTGCCTACCATCCCACAAGCATCCAAATCCAGAAAATCATCAACCACCATTTCTGCGACCTCCAGTGAGATGCCACCACCAGACACATGTTCCCTTCCCCTCCACTTGTCCACCTTCCACAGGGACTGTTCCCTCTGTTCCCAAACTCCACCCACCTCCCACCCGCTGCCCCCCAACCCTACCCCCAAACCACCCACACACACACACACACACACACACACATCCCTACGACACCTTCCCTTGTAACTGGCGAAGGTGCAACACCTGCCCATTTACCTCCTACCGCCCCAGTATCTAAGGGCCCAAACATACCTTCCAGGTGAAGCAACACTTCACCCGCATTTCCGAGAATCTAGCCTATTGCATTCGCTGCTCACAATGTAGTCTCCTCTATATCGGGGAAACGGAGCGTACCCTGGGTGACCACTTTGGAGAACATCTACATTCTACTCACAAAAAAGACCCTGAGATACCTGTTGCCTGCCTCTTTAACACACCACCCTGTTTCCTGGCCAACATCTCTGCTTCACACTTGCTGTAGTGTTCCAGTGAAGCTCAGTGTAAGCTGGAAGAGCTACACCTCATTTCCCACTCAGGGACCCCGCAGTCCTCCAGACTCAAGTTCAATAGTTTTAGGACATGAACTCTCCCATGTCCCAGCCCCCAACCCCACACACCAGGCCTTGTTATCACATAGCCTGCCATTACACACCTTCTGTTATTAGTCACTAACAACCCCCTTTAATAGCTATTCACTCTGCTAGCCAGATCATTATCCACTCCTTTGTCTGTCCAGCTGCTCATTTCTCTCTTTGGGCTCTCTTCCCGCTATCGTTTACTCCTTGCCCCTGCCCTCCAACCCTATCTTCTGCATAAAAACTAACAGTTTTCTTGCTACCATCAGTTCTGAGGAGAGGTCACCAGACCCAAAATGTTAACTCGACTTTCTGCTCACAGATCCTGACAGACCTGCTGAACTTTTCCAGCAACTTCTGTTTTTGTACAACAGGATATAGATCAGTTGTAGATACGGGCAGAGAAATGGCAGATGGTGTTTAATCCAGGTAAGTGTGAGGTGCTGCACTTTGGGAGACCAAATGTTAAGGAAAAGTATACAGTTAAAGGCAGGTGCCTGAACAGAACTGACGTGCAGACTGATCTTGAAATAGATCCCTGAAAGCAGCCACGCAAGTAGATAGGGTGGTACAGTAGGCATTTGGTATGATTGCCTTTATTGGTCGGTGAATTGAGTACAAGATTCAGGGTGTCATGTTGCAGCTTCATAAGGTTTTGGTTAGAGTATTGCGTTCAATTCTGGTCACCACATTACAGGAAGGATGTGGAGGCTTTGAAGAGGGTGCAGAAGAGTTTTACCAGGATGCTGCCTGTATTAGAGGGTGTGAGCTGTAAGGAGAGGCGAGAAAAACTCAGGATGTTTTCTCTGGAACAACAGAGGCTAGGGGAAAATTGAAAGATGTCTATAAAATTATAAGACGCACAGATAGGGTTGATGGTCAGGATATTTATCCCAGAGTTGAAATGTCTAATACTACAGGACATGCATTTAAGGTGAAAGGGGAAAAGTTCAAAGGAGATGTGAGGGGTAAGTTTTTAATACAGAGAGTGGTAAGAGTCTGAAACATGCTGCCAGTGGTGATGTTGGAGGCAGCTACATTAGGGGGACTTAAGGGGCTTTCAGACAAGCACATTAATATTCTAGAAATGGAGGGATGTGGGATTAGAAGGCAGAAGGGATTAGTTTAACTTGGTGTCATGTTCAGCACAACATCGTGGGCTGAAGGGCCCGTTCCAGTGCTGTACAGTTCTATGTTTTCTGTTCCATTCTCTTCAATTCAACATCGGTGCAGTATCATCATCTACCTGAACAGTTGGGGATCAGAGCTTCGCAGAGCTGGGTGCGCAGGCCTTTGAAAATAGTACATGGGACCTGGATGCAGAGGTCCCAATTTCCATCAGATACTGGTAAGGGGAAGTGCATGACTCACACAAGTGGGAGACCAGAAATTCAACAGCACCATCTGAACCCACAGACCACAGTTTTGCTGTTCCAAATGCCTTAAACACTGTGTGACAGTTGCAAAATTAGGGGCTAGACATCAAAGCTATTGAAGGGCAGGTGAGGCCTGTTCTATTGTCATGACCTGGACCGAATTTTTTTAAATTCTGCTGTTTTTTAAACATAAAAAAGGCTAATATTATCACTATGAGTCATACTGCCATACTATTTTGATTGACTGATCACCTGCCTGAGATTACAAAACAATAGCATCTGTTTCTGCGGCTTGAATGGACTTCCTTATTGACATTTCCCTAAGGACTATCATCGTATCACTGTGAATGCTAGCCTGAGTTTCAAAAGCGGTTCTGTCTCAGCACGGGGATTTCCAGTTTAAAGTTGGATTTCCAGTTTAAAGAGCCACTTAAAGAGTTAGGTGCCTTCAATGTGCGGTCTAAATAGAACTTGTTTTTATAAGAGATTAGCCACTTCGGAAGATTTAAGCATTTAGAACTGGTTTTATGGTAATGTTTATTTTCACTACTAATGTAAATGAATGAAAGCTGTATCATTTGTTTGTGATAGTAGGAACTGCCGATGCTGGACAATCTAAGCTAACAAGGTGTAGAGCTAGATGAACACAGCAGGCCAAGCAGTATCAGAGGTGTCTCTGAAGAAGGATCTTGACCCAAAACGTCAGCTTTCCTGCCCCTCTGATGCTGTGTCATCCAGCTCTACACCTTGTAATCTCATTTGCTTAAGTATTTTGTTTCCTGTGTGATCCCGAAGCTTGCCTATGTTGAATATGACGTGAGTAGTTACAGAGAGGGCATGTAGGATATGAGAGGCCGGGGAGGGTAAGAGATGAGGGCTGGAAGGTCTTACAACTTGTAAAACAACTGGTTTAATGTCCCAGAGAACCAATGTGAACTTTCCAAACACCATACCTCCACAACCAGCCAGTCCCATGTCGGTTCACAATCTGCTTCTGGAGTCAACAGCTCCAATTTTATCTGGCTGCCCCACTTAACCTACACATCCCCAAACACCATGGGCAATTTAGCATGGTTAATCCACCTAGCCTGCACACCTTTGGACTGTGGGAGGAAACCGGAGCACCCGGAGGAAACCCACACAGACACAGGGAGAATGTGCAAACTCCACACAGACAGCTGCCTGAAGGTGGAACTGAACCCAGGTCCCTGGCGCTGTGAGGCAGCAGTACTAACCACTGTGCCACCGTGCCACCGTGCCACCCTAAAGAATTTTTTCCTTGTCTGATGATGAGCTTGTGTAGCACCCTTGGATATTTGAATTCACTATGAACACTTTAGTAAATAAAGTTGCTGCTGTTCAAAGGGTGACCATTAACATGTAAAGCCACCAGTACAAATACACTTCCTGTACTAGGAATATCTGCTCTAATATAATTTAGACTCCAGTTTTCTGTACTTGTTCATAGTATGAAGGCAAAACTCTTCATCACTGCAACCAACAATATAATCTAGTTGAACACAGAACCCACTAATCTAACACAGTGTGTTTGATGGCAACAATTTAACAAAAGGTTTTTCTTCAATATTTATCCATCGTTAAGCTGCTTAAAAGTCACATCTTGGAGACAAGATGTTCAAGTGCCTAATAACAGTGAGAAATTAAACTGCCACAACCACAAAATAAGAGATTCCTCACTGTCAATCTCACTTCTTCGTCTGTTTGGTGCCTAATTGAGTCGGTCGACATGAACAAATTTAAATTGACATTGTCAAACTCTTCCCCTGTGTCATATACAAAGTAGCTGGTAGACATCGAACACGGCATGATACCCCCAGAGGGGCCCATGCAGCTTGTCAATGTCGGTGACTTGGACTTGCAGATTAATTCTAAAATAAAAATTCTTTTCAGCTGAGAGATGGTTCTGACTGAAACAGAGACAACTTGTAAGTGTGTTTCACTTCCTGTAAATCAGGGGCATGATGGAGAATCGTCCAGTAGCCTGAACGAAACCAGCTGCAACAGCATGTGAGAAATTCAACACTATCTGGTGCAAAGCAAACTGTTTGAGCGACCCTTACCCACCAACTTCAACAGCCATTTTTTTACCCCACCAGAAGGACTCTGTAGCAGCGGCATGTATTATTAACTGTGCATAGCTCAAATATATATTATCTGCAGCAGGCACTCACCCCGCCTCTTTCAGTAGGACTCCCCAAATCGGCTACTTCTCTCATCCAGCAGAACAAAGGCAGGCAAGAATAACATGGGAAGCTATCAGCAGGACAGGCAGAAGTAGGCAGGGGTGGATCAGCTGCTGAATCACCCTCTTCAACAGAGAGCAGTGAAAAAGTAAGCAGCATGAGACATTTAGGGGACAGTCAGATTACTGCACTATACTGCAGGCCCCTTCACCAATAACAGAACCCGTATACTTTTACAGTATGTAAGTAAAATAAAGCTGAAGCGAAATGATAAACGTCAAGTCAAACAATAAATTGAGCCCTCCCAATCTGTCTGCTCCAGCTCACTGCTATGACAGTGATGGTAGTGACTGTATTGTTCCTGTCACTCTTGTTTCTTGTTGCATTGTAAACAAAACAATATTAAGTTCAGCACTGACTCCTCAGATAAATTGTCTTACACAACAGTGCAGGGCCACCATCCTTCATTGTCCATCTCAATCCCAGCTGCAGGTGTGAGGTTAAATAAAAAACAATGATTGATAACAGGTTTCAGGCATGTCTCTGTAAACTGCGATGTAGCCTCCTAACTTTTTTTGATTTTGATTTGGTTTATTATCGTCACATGTACCTAGGCGCAGTGAAAAGTTTTGTTTTGCATGCAGTTCAGGCAGATCACACCATACAAAGGTCATAGGGTGATTGAACAGAGTGAGGAATACAAAGTTATGGCTGCAAAGAAGGGGCACAAAAAGCAGAATGAACTTTAGATTTGAAATTTGGGAGGTCCATTCATAAGTCTAATAACAGCGGGGAAGAAGCTGTTTTTGAAACTTTTGATGTGTGTGTTTAAGCTTTTGTATCTTCTGCTTGGTGGAAGAGGTTGGAAGAGATAATAACCGGGATGGGAGGGGTCTTTGATGATGTTGGCTGCCTTTTTGCAGCAATGAAAAGTGTAGAAAGAGTCAATGGACGGTTGGCTTGTTATGATGGACTGGGTTGTGTTCACAACTCTCTGTAGTTTCTTAAAGTCCCTGGGCAGAGCAGTTACCACAACAAGCCATGATGCATCCAGATAGAATGCTTTCTATGGTGCATCCGTAAAGGTTAGTGAGGGTCCTTATGGACATGCCAAACTTCCTTAGCCTCCTGAGGAGGAAGTTATGCCTTCTTGACTGTCACATCACCATGGTTGGTGCAAGACTGATTGTCGGTTATCATAATTTGTAGGAACCTGACACTCTCAACCCTCTCCACGTCAACTCCATTGATGTAGATAGGGGCTTGTCCTCCTCCTTGCTTCCTGAACTCGATGATCAGCTCTTTCATTTTGCTGATGGTGAGGGAGAGATTATCGTTACATTACACCACCCAGGGCTCTCTCTCTTTCCTGTATTCCATCTCGTCATTGTGTAATATCTGGCTACAACGGTGCTGTCGTCAGCGAACTTGTAGATGGAGTTCGGATGAAATTGGCCGCATAGTATGAACGTACAGGGAGTATAGTTGGGGGCTAAGTACGTTGCCTTGCAGGGCAGCATTGTTGAGGATTGTCCTGAAGGAGGTGCTGTTGTCTATTCTCACTGATTGCAGCTTGTGGGTCAGGAAATTAAGAAACCAGTTGCAATGGTTGGAGCTGAGGCTTAGGACTCAGAGTCTGCAGATTAGTTTGATTGTGATTATAGTGTTAAAAAGCAGAACTGCAGTCAATAAGTAAGAGCCTGAAGTAGGTGTCCTTGTTGTCCAGATGTATTATAGGAAAGATGTGGATGCTTTGGAGAGGGTTCAGAGGAGGTTTACCAGGATGCTGCCTGGACTGGAGGGCTTATCTTATGAAGAGAGGTTGACTGAGCTCGGTCTCTTTTCATTGGAGAAAAGGAGGAGGAGAGGGGACCTAATTGAGGTATACAAGATAATGAGAGGCATAGATAGAGTCGATAGCCAGAGACTATTTCCCAGGGCAGAAATGGCTAGCACGAGGGGTCATAGTTTTAAGCTGGTTGGTGGAAAGTATAGAGGGGATGTCAGAGGCAGGTTCTTTACGCAGAGAGTTGTGAGAGCATGGAATGCGTTGCCAGCAGCAGTTGTGGAAGCAAGGTCATTGGGGTCATTTAAGAGACTGCTGGACATGCATATGGTCACAGAAATTTGAGGGTGCATCCATGAGGATCAATGGTCGGCACAACATTGTGGGCTGAAGGGCCTGTTCTGTGCTGTACTGTTCTATGTTCTATGTTCTATGTTTCAGGGATGTGTGTAGAGCTGGGGCAAATAGCATTTGCTTTGACCTCTTACATTGGTAGGCAAATTGCAAAGGATCTAGGCAGATTGGGAGGCTTGAGTTCATGTTGGCCACGACCAGCATCTCGAAGCACTTCAAGATGAAGGAGATCAGAGCCACTGGGCAGTAGTCATTGAGGCACAGTCAATGCGCTTTTTTTGGTGCTGGGATGATGGTGGTCTTTTTGAAGCAGTTGGGGTATTCAGATTGCAGCAAGGAGAGGTCAAAGATGTCAGTGAATATCCCTGCCAGCTGGTCTAGAGGATCTAAGTGCATGGCCAGGGATTCTGTGCTGTTGTTTTCTGTAGGTTGTCTTTCAAAAAGGCCAATCTGACATCTGCAGTGGTGGCTGAGGGAACAGGAGTATCTACTGGACACCGGTTCTCTGATCTTCTGTTCAAACCAAGCATATGAGGCATTGAACACATCAGAGAGGGATGTACTTTGTCCACCTTTCTGTTCTGGTTCACTTTGTAGCCCATTATGTTGTGTAGGCCTTGCCACAGATTACAGATATTCATGTGGTTAGTTTGGGTCCCTAACTTAGTCCATTATTCCTCGTGGCATCTCTAAAGTTCTTACAGAAGTTGTCTCTGGATTTCGTGTAAAGATCAAGCTGATGAAGATTATGGTTCCATCGAGTTTTGAGAAGATTTGTAGCTCAGGTTGAGGTTCTGGATGTGAGTTTGCTCACTGAGCTGGAAGGTTAGTTTTCAGACGTTTTGTCACCATTCTAGGTAACATCAGTGAGCCTCCAACGAGCGCTGGTGTTATGTCCTGCTTTCTATTTATCTGTTTAGGTTTCCTTGGGTTGGTGATGTCATTTCCTGCATTGGTGATGTCATTTCCTGTTCTTTTTCTCTTGGGATGGGAGATTGGCTCCAAATCAATGTGTTTGTTGATGGAGTTCCAGTTGGAATGTCATGCTTCTAGGAATTCTCGTGCGTGTCTCTGTTTGGCTTGTCCTAGGATGGATGTGTTGTCCCAATCAAAGTGGTGTCCTTCCTCATCTGTATGTAAGGATACGAGTGATTGTGGGTCATGTCGTTTTGTGGCTAGTTGATGTTCATGTATCCTGGTGGCTAGCTTTCTGCCTGTTTGTCCAATGTAGTGTTTGTCACAGTTCTTGCAAGGTATTTTGTAGATGACGTTCGTTTTATTTGTTGTCTGTATAGGGTCTTTTAAGTTCATTAGCTGCTGTTTTAGTGTGTTGGTGGGTTTGTGGGTTACCCTGATGCCAAGAGGGCCGAGTAGTCTGGCAGTCATTTCGGAAATGTCTTTGATGTAGAGGAGAGTGGTTATGGTTCCATGTCTAAAATGAGAACCTTCAGCATGCAGTACAGACCGACGCTGCATTGTTGAAGCTCCCACCTTTGAATGATAGATTAAACTGAGATCTCATTCTCCCTCTCATACTATCACAGCATGGTTGAAGTGCAAACGGAGGCCATTTGGTCCATCATGCCTGTTTTCCCCCATGTCCTTGCACATTATTTCTAACCAAATTACCATCCAATGCCCTCTTGAACGTCTCCATTGAACCTATCTCTACCACATTTCCAGGCAGTGCATTCCATACCCTAACTACTCACTGAGTTATATTGTGCATCACCTCA
Organism: Stegostoma tigrinum; assembly: GCF_030684315.1. Taxonomy (NCBI): domain Eukaryota; kingdom Metazoa; phylum Chordata; class Chondrichthyes; order Orectolobiformes; family Stegostomatidae; genus Stegostoma; species Stegostoma tigrinum. Next base: position 17,180,835 of record NC_081376.1, read on the forward strand.
CATTCCTCTGCATTGAACATGATCTGTCACCTATCTACCCACCATCTACTGACTGGTTAATTTTCCTTTTGGAGTTCCTCACTGTTGTCACCACAGTTTACAATTCTTACAACTTCTGTGCCATCATGTCATCAGGTAGATGTAAAAGATCTTTTCGTGTGAGATTTTAGAAGAAAGATCAAGTCAATTCATATTGGTGTAATGACCACACATCAGGCATGTCCTCAGGGTGGTCAGCACATAAGCTCATTTGTTGCCCCATTTTACTTTCTGAATGTTTCAATTTTTAGTGAAGCAGCAGCCCAGTTTTACGTTTTAAACAGAATATGAAGTTAACTTTTTACACAACTATCGCATAAGCAAAGGGTGACAGTTATCCATTGCGATGCAATAAAAAGGTTGAATGTTAGGAAGAGGAAATGAAAATAAAAGTTATATACAACAATTAAATTGAGATCGGACTCTGATTGTTACAGACTTGACTTTTCTTTCTGAAATCTGGTCAGCCTTCTTTACAAAATACATAATGTTATACGTTTGCGACACAAGCCTCTGGTCAACATTTATCCTTGAACCATATCATGAAGATGTATTTATCTGGTCAACTGACATTTTTCCTATTCACAGCAATACATTTTTACTGTATAGTGGCATCAAACTATTGGGAGGGCAGGTGGCTGGAGATCACCCATGTGTAGGGTTGAGTAAAAAACCCAATATTCTGAATTAATAGAATAAAACCATGGACTTTACAAAAAAAATTTTAAAAATAAGTAAAGGCAGCTGGGCTATGCTCTGGGAAAATTACACAGACACAAGGATGTCTGCCTGGAACTATTGTTCAGCCTGACAATCCAATTCACATCTTGACTCTCAAAGAGCAATTAACCAGACCGAACACTCTAGACTGAAACTAACTCTTACCCTTTGGGCCACCCCAACCCAGACATTATGGAGTCTCCACAGATACGAAGACAATCAATATTTATGCACAGAGAAACTGGACATTCCATTTAATCAAACTACATTCACACCCGCTCTTAACTATCAAGAACATCAGTAACACAATTGCAAACACAGATGTGGCACCAAGATAAGAAGCCCACAATTAGTACAATTTTAGGCCCTGACCTCACCTGAAAGAACAATTTGCCCCAAGAATTATCCCCATAGCTACCACTAGGAGAAGGATCTGAAAGAACCACTGCCCTGAGAGCTATCCCCACAGCCATTTCCGGAAGGGGGATCCCAAACATCCATCTCCCCAACAGCTATCCCCACAGCCATCTCCAAAAGGAGATCCCAAACATCCATCTCCCCAACAGCTATCCCCACAGCCATTTCCAGAAGAGGGATCCCGACGGTAATCCTGAAACTGGCTAACAGAGGCCTGCTCCATACCAGGGAACCAACAACAACTGACCATGACCTCTGGAAACCACCGAGCTGCCTCACAAGGCCTCAGACATTTCCTGGGGTGAAAACCAGTCCATGAAACCACCCGCAAAGTAAGGAAAGCCAAGTACTCACCCGATAAATCCACGGCATGTCCTACGCATCAGCTGGCTCAACACATGCTGAAGGCCCACTGTCTTCTTCATTTCACATTCCCTAAATAAATTCAGTGTCAGGCCCAGGGAAATGAGGGTGATTCAAACCACCTAAAAATCAGCAGATTACTGATTGTAAATCAGAAACCCCACGCATGAACCAACTTAAGACCCTGCACATCTACTTCTGTAATGAATCATCAAACTGTTCACGTTTTGCAAGTTTCCTCATCATTTTGATCATTTCTGACAGATTCCTCCTTTAAATTTTCTGCTTCAGAGAACTGCGCTTCCTTTATTTAGTCTTCCTTTACTTCTATTCCCTTCCCTTCCTGCTGAATGTGGAAGAGTGAAGCGAAGGGAAGCTGCATGCCAAAGCAGAGTGAAGATGTAATGCAGTCATAGAGATGCACAGCCTGGAAACACACCCTTTGGCCCATGCAGACCAGATATCTCAATAAATCTAGTCCCACTTGCCAGCATTAGGCCCGTATCCCTTTAAACCCTTCCTATTCAAATACCCATCCAGATGCCTTTTAAATGTTGTCATTGTACCAGCCTCCACCACTTCCTCTGGCAGCTCATTCCATACACGCCCCACCCTTTGTGTGAAAAAGTTGCCCTTAGGTCCCTTTTAAATCTTTCCCCCTCACCTTAAACCTATGCCCTCTCATTCCGGACTTCCTTATCCTGGGGAAAAGAATCTTGTCTATATACCCTATCCATGCCCCTCATGATTTTACAAACCTCTATATTGTCACCCCTCAGCCTCTGAAACTCCAGGGAACATAGGCCCAGCCTATTCAGCCTCTCTCCCTGTGGCTCAAACCCTTCAACCCTGGCTTAAAATGTCCGCTTCAAAATAACAAGCAAATTGCTTTAGAAAAATGAATCTGAAGCATAAATATATCTGTCGTGAAGCTCTCTTCCTTCAGGTTTTATTTGTTCTATGTTCATTTTGCACTATTTTCTGTGCAAAATTCTTCAAGAGTTCAGCTTTCTGATGTTTAACTGCTCATTTTCTGTGATACAATTACAGTTGACCGGAGGGGAACAAAAGTCAGGCTAAACTGGTGCTGTTTGCAGTTTTGATGTTCTTTGATGTTTGAAACCATTATAATATATTAAATTTAAGCTATAGTGCAGGTCTTAATTGGTTTTGCTGAAAGAAAGATCTAACTAATATTGCGATTCAGCTCCCAACACCATGCCACTTAAAAATATTAAATTACAAAGTCTTCCTCTTTAAAAGAAAAGAAATGGTTCCAAGTATTCTCCCACCTGACAAGGGCTGGTGTTTTACATCTGGGCAATAACAACAAGTTGCATTGATGTAGTGCCTTATTGTAATTGTTACACAACACAGTCATATTATCAAACAGAGTCTGATAGCAAGGCAGGTGGACAAAGATTTTGTAAAAGGGATCACTTCTGAAGAGCATATTAAAGGAGGAGAGAGGGATAAAGTGGCGGAAAAGTTCAGGGAGGATGTTCTAGCAATAGTGTTTGCTCTGACAGATTAATTATTCAGAGAGTATGCTACTCAGAAATTTGCAAGTGACGGAATGGGGTACAGAGAGAGAAGTGGTGGTATTTTGAAGTTTTAACAACCAGGGAAACATCTGAGAGAGTGAGACAAAAAGATCTAGAGGCATTAATTAGATGAGCACACTGGTAAGTTCTACTTTTTGTCTTTCAGAGCTAGAACAAGAATTTAAACTAGGAGCAGAGGAGCTTTAAGAATTGCAGCATACTGATTCAGAGCTGAACCAGTTAAAATATTTAATAAAAGCATAAATAACAACTAAGTGATACTGCAAAACTTGAAACCCAAATTAGTTAAATAATATACAATAGAAATGGTGGAGCAGGTGATGTGATGCAGCTGTAGCATGTGGGAGCTGCTGGCCACCCATGTGGTTCATGGTGACCACATCTGCAGTAGGTGTCTGCAGCTCAAGGCACTTTGACACAGAGTTAGCTAGAATCTATGCTTTTTACCCTGTGAATGCATTGAATAGGGGCACATTTACCAAGGCATTTCGATCCAGAAATCAGTTACCTTTGATACGTTCTTCAGACTGGTCCATACTCAGGTGTGACCATAAAAGCAGCAGCAATGGGGATCTAGAAGGTATCAATACAGAGGCTCAATCCTTGCAAGTTACCACCTCTCTCCTGCTCTCCACCTCTCTCTTGCTCTTTACCTCTCTCCTGCTCTCCACCTCTCTCCTGCTCTTTACCTCTCTCCTGCTCTCCACCTCTCTCCTGCTCTCCACCTCTCTCCTGCTCTTTACCTCTCTCCTGCTCTCCACCTCTCTCCTACTCTCCACTCCCAATCACTCAGCGATGGTTCTGTTCACCGACCCTCTGAGTCACACCAACCCGCTCACCCCAAAATCCCCCACCAGCTAACCAACCCACGCAAATCACCGCTGAGCACCTCCAACAAGTGGAAAGAGTTGATGAGTAGGAAAATCAGAGAGAGGAGGGACAGTGAGCAGGAGAGAGGGAGACAGAGAGACAGCAAGGTGGCTGATCAGGGAATTAGAGGCACAGCAAGATTGATGAGTGGGAGAACAACTGAGCAGGAGACACCAAGTGGAAGGGTCAGCAAGTGGAAGAAGCAGTGAGCATGAGGATGACCGAGCAGGAGGGACAGTGAGGGGAGAGATGGTGAGGGGAAAGGCAGTGACAGGAGAGACAGTGTTGGAGAGATATAGTGAGCAGAGGGATGGTGAGGGGAGAGATGGTGCGGGGAGAGACACAGTGAGCAGAGAGATGGTGAGGGGGGAGACACAGTGAGGGGAGAGATACATTGAGCAGAGAGACAGTGAGGGGAGACACAGTGAGGGGAGAGGGGGTGAGGGGAGCGATACAGTGCGCAGAGAGACATGAGGGGAGAGGTGGTGAGGGGAGAGACACAGTGAGCAGGTGACTAGAGAGCAGTTAAACCTGCATGTGAGGGAGATGGTGCGCTGGAGAAACTGTGAGTGGGGAAACAGGTGAACGGCAGAAATTGCATGTGGAAGAGAGAGCAAGTAGGAAGGCAGTGAATAGGGGAAAGACAGTAAATGGTTGGGGAGGGGAGATAGTGAGTCGGGCGGGGCAGTGATTAGATTAGATTAGATTACCTACAGTGTGGAAATGGGGGGGTAACAGTGAGTGGGAGGAGACAGTGAGCCGGGGGGAGGAGGTGAGTCGGGGTAACAGTGAGTGGGAGGAGACAGTGAGTCGGGGGGCAGAGGTGAGTCGGGGTAACAGTGAGTGGGAGGAGATAGTGAGTCGGGGGGAGGCGCTGGGTGGGGGTAACAGTGAGTGGGAGGAGACAGTGAGTCGGGGGGAGGCAGTGGGTGGGGGTAACAGTGAGTGGGAGGAGACAGTGAGTCGGGGGGAGGCAGTGGGTGGGGGTAACAGTGAGTGGGAGGAGACAGTGAGCCGGGGGGAGGCAGTGGGTGGGGGTAACAGTGAGTGGGAGGAGATAGTGAGTCGGGGGGATGCGGTGAGTCGGGGTAACAGTGAGTGGGAGGAGACAGTGAGTCGGGGGGAGGAGGTGAGTCGGGGTAACAGTGAGTGGGAGGAGACAGTGAGTCGGGGGGAGGAGGTGAGTCGGGGTAACAGTGAGTGGGAGGAGACAGTGAGTCGGGGGGAGGAGGTGAGTCGGGGTAACAGTGAGTGGGAGGAGATAGTAGGGAGGAAGACAGTGATTGGGGAAGATAGTGAATAGGGAGGAAACAATGACTCGGGTGAGTCAGTGTTTGGAGGGAGACAGTGAGTTAGCAGAGACAGTGAGAACATAGAACACAGAACATAGAACAATACAGCGCAGAACAGTCCCTTCGGCCCTCGATGTTGCGCCGACCTGTGAACTGATCTAAGCCCCTCCTCCTACACTATCCCATCGTCGGCCATATGCTTATCTAAGGACTGTTTAAATGTCCCTAATGTGGCTGAGGAAGGGAGACAGTGAGTTAGCAGAGACAGTAAGGGAGGGAGTCAGTGAGGGGGATCACAGTGAGTGGGTGGGTGACAGTGAGGGGGGTAGCACGAGGCAGGAGACAGGGAGTTTGGGGGGAGACAGTGAGTGGGGGAGGAGACAGTGAGTGGGGGGAGACAGTGTGTTGGTTGGGCGGGGCGACAGTGAAAAGGAGAATACAGTGAACGGGAGGAGACAGTGAGTGGGAGGAGACAGTGAATGGGAGGATACAGTGAACAGGAGGAGACAGTGAGTGGGAGGAGACAGTGAATGGGAGGAGACAGTGAACAGGAGGAGACAGTGAGTGGGAGGAGACAGTGAGTGGGAGGAGACAGTGAGTGGGAGGAGACAGTGAATGGGAGGAGACAGTGAGTGGGAGGAGACAGTGAGTGGGAGGAGACAGTGAACAGGAGGAGACAGTGAGTGGGAGGAGACAGCGAATAGGAGGAGACAGTGAGTGGGAGGAGACAGTGAATGGGAGGAGACAGTGAGTGGGAGGTTACAGTGTGTTGGTGGGGGAGGAGACAGTGAATGGGAGGAGACAGTGAGTGGGACGAGACAGCGAATGGGAGGAGACAGTCAATGGGAGGAGCCAGTGAGTGGGAGGAGACAGTGTTGGTGGGGGCGGTGACAATGAATGGGAGGAGACAGTGACTGGGGCAGGAGACAGTGAGTTGTGGGTGACAGTGAGTGGGGGGAGACAGTGTTTTGGTAGGGGGGGTGACAGTGAATGGGAGGAGACAGTGTGTTGGTGGGGGCGGGTGACAGTGAATGGGAGGAGACAGTGAGTGAGGGGGACAGTGTGATTGAGGGAGATGTGAGGGAGGAGACAGTCAGTTGGAGGAGTCAGTGATTGGAGGGAGACAGTGAATTTGCAGAGACTGTGAGGGAGGGAGACAATGAGGGTGCAGGCAGTGACTGAGGGGAGATGGTGAGTAGGGGGAGATAGTGAGTGAGGGGAGATGGTGAGGAGGGGGAGATAGCGAGGAGGGGAAGAAAAGTGAGGAGGGTCAAAGAGTAGGATGTATGTTGATGGCTTAGTGAGTTATTAAAAGTCAGTAAGTTATTAATGACTAAGATACGTTTTTGAAGAAAAATGTCACAATGGATTAATGAGTATATTTGCAGATTCTATTTGTGCCCTCATTAAATTGTCTAACTTCCTCATTGTCCCTCACTGTTTTTCGCTGACCAGCATTTAAAGGGATGGTCACAAGACAGAGACGGAAACAGAAGGCTGTATTCATGAGGAGAGACAGACTAACTTGGGACAAGGCTCATAGAATCCATAAAGACCAATACAGATAAAATGGGCTGAATGGCCTGCTATGCTCCTACAAAATTCAGGATGACACCCTGCTTAATGCACAGCACCACTGCAAAAAAACCAAGGTTGCTGCCAGCAACAGGGGAGTACACAGTAAGGATTATGGAGCTCTGTTCAAAATCTGTGGATGGCCCCCATTCAAACGCAGTTTGAAACCAGGTGCCTTCACGCACTGTCTATTAGTTAAACCTGAGCTGAACACCCAGCAACTAAAAGACATAAAACCCTCCCTTGCAGGTTTATTTAACCAGATAGAATGTAGTCATTTAATTGAAGCATTTTTCAATAATCCCTCTCCAGACACATGAATCACCGGTAAAATTAACATGCTGCATAGTGACAGCGCTCTGAGCTACCTGATTACCATATTGTATAATATCTGCCTTCCTCTCCATTAAACAGACAAGAGTGCTTTGTTGCTAGGGAAAACAGGCCGAAAAAATAATATTCCTCTCCGGCCTTCGAGAACAAATGTTATAAACTGCAAGAGGAGGCAATCACTAGGTCACGACAATACAATATCATAGTCTAAGTAGATGGAGGATGTTGTCTATGAGACACTGGTTGTTATGCAACACCTCCTACTGGAGAACAGCTTGACACAGTAGTTACCTCAGGTTCAAATAAGACACCAAAAAAAAAGAGAATGACAGAGAGCGAGAAAGACTTTGTGCTGTGACCCTGCTGATAAATTAGAGAGCTGCTGGGCTCGCTGAATAAACAGTACAATTTCTACAGGAATTTAACTGATAAAATGTTTAATCATTTAAAAGATAATCACACAGAAACAAAGGTCACTTTTAATAGTTAACTGTGCACACAGTTTTATAATGGAAAGACTCTCGTTGATCTTACTGTTAATAGCAGGCCTACATTTTAAACCCTAAACTGGCTGCTTGCTTGGAAGCAGTGTTGTAATTTGCAATTTGTCAAACCTAATGGACACAGCTGTTACTCTGTCACTGATTCACTGTTGTTTCCTCACTGTCTCAGTGTGCTTCAGAGATATTTAGTTCTCCTGTCCTTTCTTTTTACCTTGCTGTGTGAACGCAAAGCTCCCACTGCAACCCACAAGGCAGGTCTAATCTCGTTGCTGAGTGAACCTGTCTGGTGGACACACCTCAGGAAGTTTTCTCACCTGCTCCTTCTGCTGTCTACTGCCCAAACGCACTCCCCACGTCCTGTCCATGGTCTTCGCTCCTGAGGCCATCTGGAAAGCAAGGAAGCAATCCTTTTGTTGTCCCAGGCACTAATTCACAACAGTCAGTTAAGCAGTCTTCTACGCGTGTCCAATATTTTTATCAAAAAAAGACCAAAATCCCTTAAGGAAACATTCAAAAATGGTGTTTGGTATTTCCTCAATGATTTTTCTCTTGAGTGTCACTCACTGTAGTTTAGCGCAGAATAATCTTTACTTGCTGAAGACATCCAAATCCTATTTTGGGTTGATCTGCTGATTTCCTATGTACTGATTCTGGTTATAGAATATAGAACTAGAACTATATGGCACCAGATTCCTATCACTCTGTGTAAAAACATGCCCGAGACATCTCCTTTGAACTTTCCCCCTCTCACCTTAAATGATAGCCCCTGGTATTAAATGTTTCAACTCTGGGCAAAAGATTCCGACCGTCAATCCTAGCTATGCATCTCATAATTTTATGGTCATTATTTCATTACAGCGTAAAGCCCAGCTGCTGCTTTCTCTGTAGTACAATAGCGACTGGCCTTCAGAAGAATTTAATTGGCTTAAAGCACTTTGGAGTGCACTATGCCCGCAGAAAACACAAAATAAATTCAAATCTTCACCTTTGTCTGTTCTGTATTGTGTATGGCCATATAGTTTCTGAGGCTACCCCTGCCTGGTGTTATAAAGATTTCACAAATTCCATGCAACACAAGTATATTTTCTGCATAAAAACTAATTATGAACATATAAGTACACTGTCTTTGTTTCTACTGAGTAAATTTTTCCCAGGGCGGAAATAACTATTATGTGGGGGCATAATTTTAAGGTGAGTGGAGGAAGGTATCGGGGAGATATCAGAGGTAGGTTCTTCACACAGAGAGTGGTGGGCATGTGGAATGTGCTGCCGGCAGTGTTAGTGCAGTCAGACACTTTAGAGACTTTTAAACGACTCTTGGATAGGCACATGGAGGATAGTAAAAGGTAGAGTACGCAAGTTAGTTTGATCTTAGTAAGACAATAGGTCAGCGCAACATTGTGGGTTGAAGGGCCCGTACTGTGATGTACTGTTCTATGTTCTAATGAAATGTGAAATTTGCTGCCAGTGTTGGTCAGCAGATCAGGATGCAGTGAGGGAATGTTGTGATGCTATGCAGCTTTGGGCGTTCTTGCCCCTGGAAAAATGGTGACATGCACTCACTGCACCGCTGCCAGAACTGAATGCTGGATGTGCTCTCAAGCACGGCTTTCAAACGCATTAGTGAGAGGGCTGGAGTATCGGTGGGTTGGAATTCACTGCTGTTTTCCGCAGGTCCATGAAACATTCTTGTGGAACGATCTCCCTACGAGCCACGCACCCGCAGTAATAGCCCCTGTCCTATCCCTGCTATATTCTCCTCTCCTGTACTCTCTGAGTGCCATCAGCTGCTGGTCCCTCAATGCACCACACTTCACATTTTCACTCTGGCAAGTAAATCCCTTCAGGGCCATTTCCCTCCCTATCTCAGGAGCAATTTCCCATCCTAGCAGCTTCTCTGTTATCCCATGTCCTTTACATCTTCAGTAACCTCGATGGGGCAAAGGAACGGTTATGATCAAACACACCATGGGCCACTCAGCCCATCAAGACTGTTCTGCCATTCAATAACATCATGGCTGACCTGATTCTAACCTCAACTCTACATTCCCACACGCCTCTGATAATCTGTCATCCCCATGCTCATCAAGAATCGATCATAGAGTTAAATATGGTGACACGGAGGGGGTTGGAGGGAGAGGGGCAGGGGAGCAGGGAATGGAGACTTTAAATATAGAAGGTGTTGGGAGACCAGGACCCAATATCAATCAGTGAGGAAAGAATTTAATGGCCTCACCTATGAGGGATTTGGTGACTAGAGACATCTAATCAGACAGAAGATCAGCCTCCCCTCCCCTAACCATTTCAGTCTATGGCTGGACAGCCAAAAGTCCCCATTCCCTAGCTATGTCTTTCCATTGAGCAAACACTCAAGGTGCATGTGGTGCGTGTGAGTTAATAAACCAAGTGATGTGCGTGGAACCTCCCAGGAGCTGAGTGGCTGCTCAGATTGGAGGGAATGTCATCTGGAGCAATGAACACCCACTTCGGAACATCATTCCGCTGCCATCGGCGTTTGCCATGAGAGTTTGCTCTGTAAGCAACTCTCAAAGTGTGATTTCCTAGGCCGGGTGCTGGTTGGGGGTGTGGGTGGGGGTGGGGGTGGGGGGGTTTTGTCTTTGCTTGGTCAAAGGCTCAGTGAGGGAGCCGGCGTCAGAGAGAGTGCCCACTGAAATCCACTCTGTACCCCGTGAACCTGGCACCAGTCACTTTGGCTTGGGGTCCATCCATGATCCGAAGCCTCACAGGAAGGTGCCATTGTACCAGCTCCCACTTGTCCAGTGGCACAGCCAGCATAAAACTTTCCGTCTCTGATTTCCACACAGCAGTAGGACTTCTGCCGGGACACCTCACAAGCTGCTTTGTTGACATACTATCAGTCTGAATCTCTCATCATTAAAAAGAGAAGGATATGAGACTGGTGACCAAAGGCATAGCCAAAATGCAGCACGGTGGCTCAGTGGTTAGCACTGCTGCCTCACAGCACCAGGGGACTGGGTTCGATTCCAACCTCGGGCTCAGGATCTATAAATTTGGAGCTGGAAAAGCACAGCAGGTCAGACAGCATCTGATCCAGGCCACCCTTGGTCTGTGTGGAGTTTGCACATTCTCCCCGTGTCTGCGTGGGTTTCCTTTGGGTGCTCCAGTTTCCTCCCACAGTCCAAAGATGTGCAGGCTAGGTGGATTAGCCATGGGAAATTGCCCGTAGTGTTCAGGGATATGTAGATTAGGAGGGTTATATGGGGATGGGTCTGGGTGGGATGCTCTGAGGGTCAGTGTGGACCTGTTGGGCCAAAGGGTCTGTTCCCACACTGTAGGGATTCTATGAGGATGGTGACCAAAAGCATGGTCAAACCGTTACATCTCGAAGAAGAGAAAGAGGTAGAGAAGTTGTGAACTTTCCAGCGGAATTCCAGACCTTGTGGCCTAGATGGTTGAAAGAACAGCTGCCAAAGAAACAATTCCTTTTGGAAATGTGAAGGAGGTCAGCAATGGAGGATAACAGAAAACTTGAGGCTGTAGGGCCACAGCATTCACAGGAATGGATGTGGCAAGGCCATTATGGGGTTTGAACACTAGGATGGGAACTTTAAATTTGAGAAATTGCTGAATCAGGAAGTTCAGAGGAGGAGGTGGTCAATGTAGGACAGAGACGAAAGAATCGACAGATGTGTGGGATTTGGTGCAGGATAGGATATGGACAATAGAGGTGTTGATGAGGTTGAATCAGCTGAACCTCTGTGATGGAATTGCAAATTAACCAAGATAGAGTATAGCTGGTTCCATCCAGTAAATAAAGTTCCCCTTTGGTCATTGTAAGTAAGTTTGAATAGTAGTGTGTTTTATAGATGGCATCAATCATGTTTGAGCTATTTACTTAGTCCAGCTCTAAACTCACGTGGATTCTGCAGTTCTCCAATTCAGGTCACCTGCACTTCCCCAACTTTTATTGCTCCACCATTAGAGTCCCGATCATTAGCTCCAAAACACAATCTTTTTCCTTCTTTATGGGCTTCCTTAATAACTCGTTCCTTGACCAAGCCCTCACATGGCTCCACATAAAGATTGAGTTCAATAACATTCCTGCGAAGCGTTTGGAATATTTTGCTGTGTTAAGAACTTGTTGTCACATTGATGATTTGTAAATCAGTCATAAAGTTTTTGTTCCGGGATTGTCTATATTCAAGCAAAAATATCACTTGGTTGCCTGAAAGAAGCTATTTTTGTTCAATTAATAAGTCACAGTTTGACTGCTTCCACTGCCTGCAAGTTTGAAATATATTTGCTTTCCTTCTGTGGTATCAGTCAATGTCTCCAAGTAGCACTTGGAATAGCTATTTTAAAACTTTGTCCTGGTTTTGTATTGGAGAGTTGTCTCAATTCCTTTCTTCCTGCGTTGACTCTCTTCCCCCAAGCCCTGACATACAGGGCAGTAAAATGGTTCAGTGGTTAGCACTGCTGCCTCACAGTGCCAGGGACCTGGGATTGTTTCCACCCTCAAGCGATTGTCTGTATGGAGTTTGTACATTCTCCCTGTATCTGCATGGGTTTCCTTCAGGTGCTCCAGTTTCCTCCCACAGTGCAAAGATGTGTGTGCCAGATGGGTCGGCTATGGGAAATAGCCCATAGTGTTCGGGGGGGGGTGTAGATTAGGCGGGTTATAGGGGGATAGGCCTAGGTGGGATAATCTGAGGGTCAGCATGGACTTCTTGGGCTGAAGGGCCTGTTTCCACTCTGTGACAGAAGCAGGCAGGCAAGCTGGGCTCAGGGTCAATAAATGTGGAGCTGGAAAAGCACAGCAGGTCAGACAGCATCTGAGGAGCAGGGAAGTCAATGTTTCAGGCCAAACCCTTTGTCAGGACTTTTGAGTTTCAGCCCAAAATGTTGACTTTCCTGCTCCTCAGATGCTATCTGACCTGCTGTGCTTTTCCAGCTCCACATTTATTGACCCTGAGCACAACTTGCCTGCCTGCTGCTGTCATAGATCATAGAATCCCAACAGAGTGGAATCAGGCCCTTCAGCCCAACAAGTCCACTCCGACCCTCAAAGATTCCCACCTGGTTCCCATCCACCAATCATCCACAAATCTAGACATCCCTGATGTGTAGATTCTGGCTTCCAGCATCGCCAGTCCTCACTGCCTCCAAAGCTGAGCCCAGGAGTCCCTCAGGTATCGGGACCAGCCAATCCTCCAGGGTTCCCAGAAATTGAAAACTGATCTCCACAACACTGTCGTGAGGAAAATCCCAGGAAAAAGTCACTGAAGCATTGTTGCTAAAATGACATTCTTTTATGTCCAATTCTTTGAAACGCATTTGGCTCAATATAAAATATTGGACAGCTGACTAAGAGGGGTAGAGATGTGATGAAACTCCCAGAAATAGATTCACACAGAGTTGGAAACTTGGCTGTGCTGGCACAATCCAGGAGTGACTAGCATTTCCAGTTCCTCTGATTTCTCCACAGCAAATAAGCACTTGACCCCTTCTTGACATTGTCTCAGAGCAAGCTTATTTTTCTCTTAATTATTCAGTGATGGGATGTGTTTGAGTTTTTTGATGAAGTAACAAAGAGGACTGATGAAGGAAGAACAGTGGATGTGATCCAAATGGACTTCAGTAAGATGTTTGACAAGGTTCCTCATCGTAGACTGTTTAGCAGGGTTAGATCACACAGAATACAGGGACAACTAAAAATTTTGATGTAGAACTGGCTCGAAGGTAGAAGACAGACAGTGATGTTGGAAGCTTTTCAGATGCTGTTCAGACTGGAAGCCTGTGACCAGTGGTGTACCACGAGCATCGGTGAAGGCTCCATTGCTTTTTGTCATTTATATAAATGATTAGGATGTGAACATAGCAGGTATGGTTAGTGAGTTTGCAGATGACACAAAGATTGGAGGCGTAGTTGACAGCTAAAAGGGTTACCTCAGAATACAATGGGATCTTCATCAGACGGGGTAATGGGCTGAGGACTGGCAGATAGAGTTTAATTTAGATAAATGTGAGGTGTTGCATTTTGGAAAGGCAAATCAGGGAAGGGCTGATACACTTAATGATAATTTCCTGGGGAGAGTTGCTGAACAAAGAGACTTTGGAGTGCACGTTCATAGTTCCTTGAAAGTAAAGTCACAGGCAGACAGGATAGTGAAGAAGGCATTTGATATACTTGCCTTTGTTTGTCAGTGCACTGAGTGTAGGAGTTTGGGGGTCATGTTGTGGCTGTACAGGACATTGGTGAGGCCACTATTGGAATATTGTGCAATTCTGGTCTCCCTGCTATAGGAAGGATGTTGTAAAACTAGAAAGGGTTCAGAAAAGATTTACAAGGATGTTGCCAGGGTTGGAGGGTTTGAGCTAGAAGGAGAGGCTAATTAGGCTGAAGCTATTTTCCCTGGACTGTTGAGGCTGAGAGGTGATCTTATGGAGGTTTATAAAGTCATAAGGTGCATGGATAGAGTGAATAGCCAAGGTCATTTTCCCAGGGTGGGGAGTTCAAAACAAGAGGCCAAAAGTTTAAGGAGAGAGGGGAAAAATATAAAAGGGACTTAAGGGATAACATTTTCATGTAGAGTGTGGTGTGTGTATGGAATGAGCAGCCAGAGGATGTGGTGGAGGCTATTTCAGTTGCAATATTTAAAAGGCACATAGATGGGTAACTGAATAGGAGGGTTTAGAGGGATATGGGCCAAATGCTGACAAATAGGACTAGAATTATAAAGGGTATCTGGTCGACATGGATGAGTTGGGCCGAAGGGTCTGTTTCTGTCCTGTACATCTCTGTGACTCAATGTCTCTGTGTAGACGCCAGTGGCTAGATTATCATTTACAACCCATCCCTAAATGGCTCAGAGTTGCCTTCTTCCAGCTAATGTTTCCTGTCACCCTCTGAGGCACAGTCTATCAGTCCTGGCTGAGGCTTCATGCTTCAAAGTGAATTTTACACAGGCAAACAATGGGGCTCACAGCAGTTCAAGCACTCTTGTGAAAAATTGCCTCACTCTGGTTACAGGTAGTACTTTATCTTGTGTTTTTTTTTGCTGCTACCCACACATTCAGACACCAGCCTGGAGTAGCACTCTCGGTGTTTTCACATACACTGTCCCTGAGCTTCTTACATCAGTAAGACCCTTCAATTCCGTATGTACTTTAACAATCCTTTATTTATAGCAGTAGGTTAACAAATACAGTTCTCTGGTGCAGCATCCAAAACATTGCTCAGCACATACCCATTCTAGACTTATGTCTTCTTCCCCTGTTACTGTCAGAGACAAACCATCAATATTTACCTGAATTTCATTATATCACAGCTGGTAGTTGTGTTCAGGAAAACCAGGTTTCATGAGTAAGTACGTACAGGACCTCAACCAGTCTGATTCCCTTGTGAAGCATTCATCTGAACAAGAAGCCAGGAGTAACAGGAGTTCCCTACCCCATCATTTATAACCTTATGCCTTAAAAACATGAGCCATTATCACTCCTCTCGCAGTACCTATACACCATGGCCTCAAAAACATGTTCCTATGCCCCACATCGTTCCTGTCCCATTTACCTACTAACCATCTGAGTTATGAGGGTCACCGGACCAGAAATATTAACTCCGATCCCAGCAATTTCTGCTTTTGTTTATCAGCTGTCCCTCTTGGATGACCTACCTACCAATGACCCAGAATCCCGGAAACATGATCTTTTCCAGTGAACTGCCTAGGGAGATGGGGTTGGCGGGGGGGGGTTGCGGTTTGTGTAACTCACTGGGCTGCTCCCAATCAGGGCTGGAGGTCCTCTACTGGGATCTTACTATGCACAATTCAGGCAGCAGATAACCATAGGCCAATTTCCCAATCTTATTATGAATGAGACAATAATGAATGTGAGCTGATTTGAAAACAGAAAATGCTGGAAATGTTCAGCAGGACAGAGGGAGAGAAAGAGTTAACGCTTCAGGATGATCACCAATGCTCAAAATTGTGTTAATCACTCTACAAAATGCTAGATCTTAGCAGCGTAATTTCAGCGGTTACCTGTCACTACTTTAGATTTCCAGCATTCACAGTGTATTAAGTTTTCTATCAATTTGTATTGTACCGATGGTTCAAACACAGACAATGAGATGGTAAAACAGTGCCTCTCTGTGGCAACTGGATGAATTGCAATCAAGTCCATGTGAAAAACTTTGTGAAAAAGACGTACGTCGATTTTGTAAACGTCTTGTGCAAATCAATGGATCAGATTTTTCATTCGGAATATCAGTAAGAGGGTAAGTGCTCGGCTTTACCAATGTAAATCAGACGGCATGTTCACGGAGAAACAATGAAATCACGAGCTTTTACCGAGTTTCTGCTAGACCTTCTAACCTACACACAGGCAACTCTCTCTCTAACCTACACACAGGCAACTCTCTCTCTCTAACCTACACACAGGCAACCCTCTCTCTAACCTACAAACAGGCAACTCTCTCTTGAACCAACACACAGGCAACTCTCTCTCAAACCTACACACAGGCAACCCTCTCTCTAACCTACACACAGGCAACTCTCTCTCTAACCAACACACAGGCAACCCTCTAACTTACACAAAGGCAACTCTCTCTAACCTACACACAGGCAACTCTCTCTCTAATCTACACACAGACAACTCTCTCTCTAACCAACACACAGGCAACCCCCTCTCTAACCTACACACAGGCAAACCTCTCTCTAACCAACACACAGGCAACCCACTCTCTAACCGAAACACAGGCAACTCTCTCTCTAACCAAAACACAGGCAACCCTCTCTCTAACCTACACACAGGCAACTCTCTCTCTAATCTACACACAGGCAACCCTCTCTCTCTAACCAACACACAGGCAACCCTGTCTCTAACCAACACACAGGCAACTCTCTCTCTAACCTACACACAGGCAACTCTTTCTCTAACCTACAAACAGGCAACCCTCTCTCTAAACTACACACAGGCAACTCTCTCTCTAACCTACACACAGGCAACTCTCTCTCTAATCTACACACAGACAACTCTCTCTCTAACCAACACACAGGCAACCCTCTCTCTAACCTACACACAGGCAACTCTCTCTCTAACCTACACACAGGCAACTCTCTCTCTAACCTAAACACAGGCAACTCTCTCTCTAACCAAAACACAGGCAACCCTCTCTCTAACCTACACACAGGCAACTCTCTCTCTAACCTGCACACAGGCAACCCTCTCTCTCTAACCAACACACAGGCAACCCTCTCTCTAACCTACACACAGGCAACGCTCTCTCTAACCTACACACAGGCAACCCTCTCTCTCTAACCAACACACAGGCAACCCTCTCTCTAACCAACACACAGGCAACCCTCTCTCTAACCTACACACAGGCAACTCTCTCTCTAACCTACACACAGGCAACCCTCTCTCTCTAACCAACACACAGGCAACCCTCTCTCTAACCAACACACAGGCAACTCTCTCTCTAACCTACACACAGGCAACTCTTTCTCTAACCTACAAACAGGCAACCCTCTCTCTAACCTACACACAGGCAACTCTCTCTCTAACCTACACACAGACAACCCTCTCTCTAACCTACACACAGGCAACCCTCTCTCTAAACTACACACAGGCAACTCTCTCTCTAACCTACACACAGGCAACTCTCTCTCTAATCTACACACAGACAACTCTCTCTCTAACCAACACACAGGCAACCCTCTCTCTAACCTACACACAGGCAACTCTCTCTCTAACCTACACACAGGCAACTCTCTCTCTAATCTACACACAGACAACTTTCTCTCTAACCAACACACAGGCAACTCTCTCTCTAACCAACACACAGGCAACCCTCTCTCTAACCTACACACAGGCAACCCTCTCTATAACCTACACACAGGCAACTCTCTCTCTCTAACCTACACACAGGCAACTCTTTCTCTAACCTACAAACAGGCAACTCTCTCTCTAACCTACACACAGGCAACTCTCTCTCTAACCTACACACAGGCAACTCTCTCTCTAACCAACACACAGACAACTCTCTCTCTAATCTACACACAGGCAACCCTCTCTCTAACCAACACACAGGCAACTCTCTCTCTAATCTACACACAGGCAACCCTCTCTCTAACCTACACACAGGCAACTCTCTCTCTAACCTACAGACAGGCAACTCTCTCTCAAATCTACACACAGGCAACCCTCTCTCTAATCCACACACAGGCAACTCTATCTCTAACCTACACACAGGCAACCCTCTCTCTAACCAACACACAGGCAACTCTCTCTCTAACCTACACACAGGCAACTCTCTCTCTAAACTACACACAGGCAACTCTCTCTCTAACCTACACACAGGCAACTCTCTCTCTAATCTACACACAGACAACTCTCTCTCTAACCAACACACAGGAAACTCTCTCTCTAACCTACACACAGGCAACCCTCTCTCTAACCAACACACAGGCAACTCTCTCTAACCTACACACAGGCAACTCTCTCTCTAACCTACACACAGGCAACCCTCTCTCTAACCTACACACAGGCAACTCTCTCTCTAACCTACACACAGACAACTCTCTCTCTAATCTACACACAGCCACCACTCTCCCTCTAACCTACACACAGGCAACCCTCTCTCTCTAACCTGCACACCGGCAACTCTCTAACATACAAATCGGAAACCCTCTCTCTAACCTGCACTTAGGCAACTCTCTCTCTAACCTACACACAGGCAACCCTCCCTCTAACCTACACACAGGAAACTCTGCCTCTAACCTACACACAGGAAATTCTCTCTCTATCCCACAGACAGGCAACTCTGCCTCCACCCTATACACAGGAAATTCTCTCTCTAACCTGCACACAGGAAACTCCCTCTCTAACCTGCATACAGGAAATTGTGCCTCTAAGCTGCACAATCTGACATTTGACACATGGCAGTTGATGCACTGATGTAGATTTGTAGCATTGACGTACAGTTCCAGAAGTTGCTGTTCTGCACAGACTCTTGGGGTCCACATAGAAGAAAGAAATTATAGACAGTGCTGCACACAAGTCCCTCATTGAGGATACACAAAGACAACTCCAGTGCATGGAGCATGGAGAGGGTTTGTGAGTAATTGTCGGTATAATAAATGGTTGATGCCATTCATTTGTTCACTGCTAACTGCAAAACTACTGAATAGGTTTATTAAGAATCTCTGGAAGCTGTCATCTCCTAGAAGGTTCAGGTCAATTCTCAGTCATATTAGACTACCTGTAGGTAACTTGGGTTAAACGCTAAGTAAACTCACTTTACCCTGCATGAAGATTATGCAGAAATCAAAAGCATCAATGCAAGCTTTGTCCCATCACAGCCATCCTTGCAGCCTCTGAGCAAGACTGCCAGCCAGTCCCAATTTAATATCATCTTTAGTACAGCCTCCATCCACCATAAATTTAATTGAGAGCAGTCAAACCCAACTCAAACAGGAATTAATGAGTGAGCTTTTGTGCTCCTAAGATGCTGCTTGGCCTGCTGTGTTCATCCAGCCCCACACTTTGTTATCAACCTGGAATTAATATGTAGGCTGGATTTGCATAGGCAACACCTCTAATGACAACAGCAAATGAACCATGATTTAGACTGCTGTGGCCAGTCTCCATTTACAAAACACAGATTGAAATGGAAAGATTTCATTTAATTGAAATTGAGCTGAATGTTATCCCAACTGGAGAATTCCTCCACAATTCCAACAGCTGACATAGTGATCCAGTCTCATTTCCCTTCTTTTACTATTCTAATGGGACACGCCTCTTCAAGAGAAAATATTCAATCGTTTGTCTACAAATATATAACCAAACATCACTGCATTACTGTGAACCTCTCCACGGCAAAAAGTTTCAGCTGACTCTTCCTTTCCTGTCAGGGGCTGGTGCATTGATTGCCTATTCCAGAATTTAAGCGCATACATTAAGGTGAACACTTCTGCACAGTATCAAAATGCCTTATCGAAGGTGCTGTTTCTTGGGTTTTATGTTAAACTGGGCATTCCGTTGGATATAAAAGATACCTCAGCACAAGTCAAAGAACAACAGCAAAGCTCTCAGTGTCCAGGCCAACATTCATCCCCCAAGCAGTTGCCATCACAACAAATCAACAAGTGTTTACCTGATTGGTCTTATTGCGCACAAACTCATTCATCAACAGTATCCACTATTCTGATTATTGCAGTATAGAGTAGATTTCATATAAGAATCTTCATTTGCCGTTAAGGTCTTTGGGGTTAAATCTAATTATGATTTGGAGTGTATTGTCTGAAAGGGGGATGGAAGCAAATTCACTTTCAATTTTCAAAAGTAATTTGGATGAATATTTCGAGGGAAAACATTTACTGTGATCTGGTAAAACATCTTATTGGATAAGGGTGTAGACTTGATCACCGAGCCGGTGTGTCTGATTGCAGACATTTCATAACCCTGCTAGGTAACATCGTCAGTGTGCCTCCAATGAAGCGTTGATGTTCTGTCCCACTTGTAATTTATATGCTTCAGTTTGCTGGGATGGTTGGTATCACTTCCAGTTCTGTTTTTCAGTGGTTTGTATATGCTTGTTTAATATGCTTGTCGATGGAGTTTCGGTTGGAATGCCTGGCCTCCAGGATTTACCCAGCATGTCTCTGTTTGGTTTGTGCTATTATGGATGTATTGTCCCAGTCAAATTCATGTCCGTTTTTGTCCATGTGTATTGAAACCAGTGAGAATTAGTTGTCTCTGTTGGTAGCTAGTTAGTGTTTGTGTGTCCTTATTGTCAGTTTTATTCCAGTTTAGCCTACATAATGCTTCTTACAGTCCTTGCATGGTATTTTGTATATTACGCTAGTTTTATTGGCTGTGGATATGGGATCCTTAATGTTCGTCAATAGCTGTTGCAGTGTTTATTTGTTGGTTTGTGGGCTACCATGATGCCTAGGAGTCTGAGTAGTCTTGTGGTTATCTTTGAAATGTCTCTGATGTACAGTAGAGTGACTAGTGTGTCTGGCCACGTCGTGTCTTGTTGTGGTCCTCATTGTGAAGATCATGGAAGATTGTGCTTTTTAGGTATCCATTCCTTTTAAAAACTCTGTATAAAAGTTCCTGTTCTGCTTTGCATAATTCTGGGTTGCTGCAGTGAGTTGTGAGTCTTTTAAATAATGTCCTGGTGTGGCTCTGTTCATGGGTGTTGAGGTGATCGCTACTGCTACGCTGTATCATTGTATGGTCCTAGGTAAAAGGAAGACCTTTCTTTTGTTTAAGCAAGCTGTGGAACAGTTTCAGGACACTAAAGGTTAAAGACACAGGACAAATTAAGGACTTCTTTTTCATTTGCACTCGAAGCAATAAATCATCAAATTAATTCTTAAATGCTATTTCAAAACACACCGTTTCTTCACACACACAATGTCAAACAAAAGGTGATTGTCACAGATCTACAGCAGGAACAACATTCCTTTATTTACTAACAATAGTCTTCTGCTGGATAGATTCTTTTTGATAGTGCCAAGCATCAGAAATCAATTCTAATGACTTCAAATTGACTACTCTTCATGCAGACTGCACAAAATAAATTCCCAAAACATTAATGCACTGATCATTTTGCCAATTATGACTCTGACAGTTGAGTTTTCTAATGTAATGCAGGTTCTTTTAGATCTTGGGAACATTGCTACGTGCAGAATTCTAGCGATCCTTCTCTTTTTCGCTTCTGTTCTCTTCCGGTCAATCATGCTGGCTGAATACTAAGTTTGAGTACCTACCAGCTTCCACCGTTACCTTGACCATACGTCCTCACACCTGCTTCCTGTAAGGAACTCTATATCATTCTTCCAGATTCTCCATCTCCATTGCATCTGTTCCAATGATCTCACCTTTGACAGGGGCCAGGGCTGTCACAGGGCAGGGGTGCCACAGAAATTTCCACCTTTTTCCTTAATCAAGGATTCCCCGCTACCATAGCTTACAGGGCCCTTAGCCATATCTGACCTGTTTCCTGCAATCTGTCCTCACACTTTCCCTTCCATAATGAACATAGCATTACTCTGGAATTCATTTTCCATCCGATCGGCATCCATATCCAAAGGATCGTAAGCTGCTATTTCTACCACCTCCGGCAGGATGTTACCACCAGATACACGTTGTCCTCCTATCTCTCGCCACCCTAACACAGGGGCTGTTTCCCATGGGACACCCCTGTCTACTCTTCCCCTCCAATACCACCACACATTCCCAAAGCACCTTCACATGCAACCATAGTTGTAACACTTGCCCATTTACTTCCTCCAGCCTCACTATCCAAGTCCACAGACAAAACTTCCAGGTGAAACAGTGCTTGACTTGTACTTCACTCAATCTAATCCAGTTATTCGCTGCACACAGTCTGATCTCCTCTACACTGGGGCAGTGAAACACAGACTAAGTGACCACTTTGCCAAACTCCTACATTCTGCTTGAGCTTCCAGAAGCCTGCCATTTTGAGACCACCACCGTGTTCCCCTGCCAATGATTTTGTCTCAGGCTTTCTGCATTGCTCCAGCAAGACTCAATGCAAGCTGGGAGAGCAACAACTCCTCTCCCACCGAGGCACCTCACAGCCTTCAGGATTCAACATTGCGTTTAGTAATTTCATAATGTGAACACCCTCTCCCTTGTCTGTTCCCTTCCCCTGTCTGTCCCCTTCCCCCACATCGCTAGGTCCTGTCCTGAATGGGTTGTTCCCTGCACAGCAAATGCATTTTCAAACATCATATGTCTTGTTGGCACCTTACCTAGCTAAACTCTCTCTCATCGTATCATTAACAATCTCTTTGCTTTCTCTCTCTCTCTCTCTCTCTCTCACACACCCCCAAGCCCCACCCAGTCATCAGCATAAATACCATCCTTCCCCAGTTATCTTCAGTTCTGGCAAAGGGTCTCTGGACTCAAATTGTCAACTTTGTTTTCTCTCCACAGATGCTGCCAAACCTGTTGTGTTTCTCCAGCACGATCTGTTTTTGTTGTAACTGAGATTGAAGACATACTTTAAGGGTTTGGGCTGGTACTCAATGTCCCCAGCCCAGCTGAAGATGAAGTCTTTAACTGAGGAAGGTTAGCAGGAGAGAATTGGATTTATGAATAACAATGCAGATGCATACACAGGATAGAACAGACGAAGGATCTTCTGTCAACACGAAGATATTAGCAGGCTGCTGTTCCACTGGTTGTATTAATAATGAGCAAGCCACACTTCAGATATCAAAGATAACACATCGTGGATCTAGAGGAACAGGAAAGCTGACGTTTCGGGTTGGGACCCTTCTTCAGAAAAAAATTTCTGAAGGGACCCAACCCAAAATGACAGCCTTCCTACTCCTCTGATGCTGCCTGGTCTGCTGCGTTCCTCCAGCTCCACACTGTTTTATCTCGGACTCCAGCATTTGCAGTTCCTATCTCTCACTTCAGATATCGAAGGTTGCTTTCTTAGTGAACACCCTCAAGCCAATATCTAAACCAAATTCCCCAGTCCCAACCAGAGCCATTGCTTTGCTTTGGCAAGATTATTTACAAATCTCCTCTCGACACTTGTTGTTGAAGGATTTCACCCAAAATGTTAACCTCTTTTTGGCTTATCTTTTCTCAGATGCTTTTCTGACATTACACTCCCTGCAGTAATTCATGAAACTTTAGATGCAAGAAAAATGTTACATAAATGTCA
This sequence comes from Stegostoma tigrinum, assembly GCF_030684315.1. Lineage (NCBI taxonomy): Eukaryota > Metazoa > Chordata > Chondrichthyes > Orectolobiformes > Stegostomatidae > Stegostoma > Stegostoma tigrinum. The sequence continues at coordinate 17,204,206 of NC_081376.1, forward strand.
GTGTTAGTTAAGTGTATGGTGTTGACCTTTGATTGAAATAGTTGTTACCTAAATGTAACCATTTTTCGTACATCTGACAGATTAAAAGCACTTCTTGACTGTTTTCTTTCATTTTAAACACTGACACTGCAGACAGTATATGAACAGCCCTGACCCCTCTGGTCATACTAAGCACTGACTCACAAAGGTGCATTTTTCCTTAATGTTGCTGGAGGGTGGGTAGGGGAAAAGAAGAAAGAACAACAAGTACTGACAACCAGCAACTCTGCTGCAACAGAAACAGCAGTGAGACTGCATTTTGTTTCAACCACATACAAGTTCTTGCTCAGCCTTCAAGTCTTTCCTGACCATAAGGTTATTTTGTCTGCACATAGGCTTTTCTGTTTAGATTTAGGCATCTTGGTCAGCCTGTTGTACAGTTGCTTTGTCTGTAATTTGCTTGCTCTGCCTCTAAGAGTGCTGTGCAACAGTGGGTTGAGGGGCTGTTTGGGATTTTCTCTCTTCCTGGACTATACTAGCTCTGCTGGTCAGGCCTTGCTTGTTGATGCTGCCACCACTTTTTCCACTACACAGAAGCGACAGGACTGTTGGCCTACCAAGCTTTCGTACAGGCTGGAAAATCATTACCATAACAGCAGTAATTTGCTTCACTCCCAGCAAGGATTATAGCCATACAAAAGAAAATAGAATCAGAGTCCCTACATCATGGAACCAGGCCATTTGGCCAGAGTCCAAACCAACTCTCCGAACAGCATCCCACCTATACCCACCCCCTGTCTTATCCCTACATTTCCCACCCCGAACACTACTATGGGCAATTTAGCATGGCCAATCCACCTAACTTGCACACCTTTGCACTGTGGGAGGAAACCAGAGTAGCCGGAGGAAAACAACACAGACATGGGAAAATGAGCATACTCCACACAAATAATTGATTAAGGCTGGAATCAAATCCGGGTCCCTGGCACTGTGAGGCAGCAGTGCTAACCACTGAGCCACCATGCTGCCCTTCCCTCACATCGCTAAGTGAGAAAACTATGCTATTCTTGACTGAATATCCTTTTCATTAATACAAGATTCAGTGGAGAGAGCACATTAAAGGTAGGTGATTAAATTACCTAAAGGATGCCGCAAGTTTTACAAATACACAACTCAGAACTGTTCACACACGTCACTACTGTTATTCTACTTAAGAAAGATCATGGACTTGTGGTTCCTTCCCCCTCTGAACTGTTAATGATGAAAACAGAAACACAGGTGTACTGCCAGAAGGCAAGGTAGATCAAGTGGACTACGATAAGGACAGGATGAAGTACCCAAGTGACGAATACAACTACAGGAAAGAGGGAGAAATAAAATCTGAGGTTGAATAGGGAAAAGAATTGGAGGCAGCCTATTGCAGCTGAAGGATCTATCAATCAATCACCAGTGTCTGAGAACTTGCACGAACATCTTTACAAATCAGAGAGGAATTTTGCAGATCTCTCCCTTGAGCTAGTTCAAGGGTTTTTTTTGGTAAAAATCTTAGTTAATTGCTTTGAGAGTAGGCACTCAAATGAAGTTTGCTGAATGGACAAATTTGGCACAAGTAGAGTGAGGGTGCCCAATAAGTAGGTGAAGAACCTGGTAAGGTTAGGTAGATGGACGTCTTGTCAATCCTAATGCGATCAATGCCTTTGATCAATACTGGGCAGATACCAACTGAAGCAGCATTTAGATGATCATTTGAAGTATCATTGCATACAAGGCTTGGATTAAGTAATGCAAGACAAGATTAGAGTAGATAGGCACATGACAACCTGTGCAGACAGGAGGGATGGTTCCATGCTGTAATGCTGTTATTCTATAATGAATTTAACAGCCAGACAAACTGCTTTACTAGTAGGAAAGAGTGGTGAGAAGCAGCAAAGGATGAAGCTCAGATGCCAGGAAGATGCTGTTTACCACTGAGGAGCCAGAGGAAGGGGAAGTTAACAAGTCCGTGATGAGAAAGGGGGAGCCTGTTAAAATGTGTGATTAAGATAGAGTTGCTGGGACCAAAGGTTTCTACAAGAGGCCTAGAGGGACTGCTCCAGCCCTAAAACTGCTCTTCCTCATGAACTGCTGTTGCCTAGTAGCAAACAGTGCATGACTGTGTGTTGAGCCTAAACTAAGTCACAACTTTGATGGCAATGTTCTTCATTCTCTTGGCATATGTATGACAAATGAACATTTGGGTGAGACACTGTAGCCTGAGGATAACTGTCAAACCACAGGTAGCACTTGAGGATGGGGAAAAATTACAAAAACAAACAATGAAAGACAGAGTCATTGTTTAAAAAATGTTTTTTTTTTAATTTTGTGTACATTGGCAAGGAAAAAATAACTGCACTGGCATGACAGCCTCTGAACTGGCACACCATATAATCTCAGAGCTAATCCCAATCATATTAACACACATGCTCAGCAAGACAGCTAGTCAGCAAAATAAAAAATTATACAGTGTCAAAACATTGCAATATTGAATTAAAACACAAAAGGTGAAGTAAATGGCACAATTTCAGCCAAGATTACTGGACCTCACATGTAATCAGAACATGACCCACTATGCTTCCATGCAGTGGAAAAGACAGAACAGTATGTGTGTCGCTATACAAGGCACACATACCAGCTATGTTATAATTACTCTGTGTCAATGAATTAAAACAGCAATATAAACAAAAGTTTACAGGTTTTGTTACATGAGGGGAACCAGGACATTCGGTGCCTATTGCACTCAATTTGAAATAATGCAGCAAGAAACAGAAGAGTTGTGGTGACACTTAAGGGATGATGAGAGGTGGAGGTGGGACTGTTGCTGTACATGCAGAAACCAATGCATACTTAGGGGCATGCCACTTTGGCAGATCTAATGTGCAATACCACCATGCGAGTTTCTCTCAGTGAAGGAGAATAAAAAATAAAATCTTTTTCTGGGAATAGCTGAACTGTGACTTTACATCAAACTGTTGCTATACCACAAACAGAGCAACAGATAGATATCCTCTCATAGTTCATGACTTTGCACATGTATTACCATGCAAAATCAAAAGCAATTGAAAAATCAAAACAAGCTATGTAACTGGCTTCAGTAAAATCACTAGAGCAAATGCCAAACAATTTCTTAACATGCCCTCAACCTCTAGCAGGATTATGGTGCAGAGTCTGTTACCATGCATACAAGCCAGAAACTGGGTGATTATTTCCCTTACCAATCTATTTCTTGGATGTTTGGTTCTGATTTTAAGTGGCATATAGCCCTATACTGCAGCTAGCAAGAGAAACAAAGCTCTGATCTCTTGTCCTACTCATTAATCCAGTTCTATGGAGATCAGTTGTATCACTGCCAGCCTATTGACACAAACCAGCACCTGAAAATAGATTAAGCTACTGTTAGAGCACAGTAATGCATTTGCTAAGCCATTAAAAGTAGTACTTGCCAGTCTTTAATGATAAGAAAATTAAAATTCTGGAGAATCCAACTTTAACAGAGGCAGAAAAACTGGGCTGACAACAGCTGACTGTATTCATGAGAGCATGACATTCGAGAAAGGGTGGAAGGCCCCTTTGAGAGACCAACAGTCAACTTGTGTAAGTCTCTTTGATGTGCTTATGATGGAAACACAAACAAAATCAACTGACATGACCTGGCTTTAGACCAGACATTGATGGGTCAGTCAATATTTGATTGTCCAACAAAATTCATTTAACTCTTGTTGGATTTCAATAATTTAACCTAATGATGGCTTCAAATTGGAGACTACCCTGCTATTTATCAGGGGTTGGAAACAGCAGATGGTGAACATACAATATCTAAACCAAGTATCTTTTCTCTGCAGCAGATCACTTCTTCCCTCTTCCTGGTTCAATCAGGCATAACACAATGAAAAATATCTTTAACAGATACATCCAAATCTTAGACCAATATCTATCCAACTCTTGTATATCATATATTAATAGGTTTGAAGTGACTTGGAAGGAATATGCCAATAAAGGAAAATTTTCAAGTCCAATTCACCATTTTTTGAAGTTAACAGTAATTTGAAGGCACCCAGACGTCTATCTGTCCAACTGGAAATGCACAATAAATTTCATTCATAGGACATTTCTTAGGGAGTAAGCATTTGAATTATCTAAATTTTCACATGTTCTGTTCACATCAATATGTCACAGGCTATAATCTAGCTCCTCCATCAAGGAATCATTTTTTCACTTCAGGAAGGTTAGCAATATTTCAGAAAATAATTAGCAATATTAAAAGAATGCACATCAACTGTTGATGAGCAATCATTTAAAGCATGATTTTGATTAGAAAATATTTAAAAGCTCTGGAAATAGATGTATGGAAATAGTGTTTTCTTGGAAAATGCAAAGCATTTGTTTAAAATTTGGCTGTTTTTCAGTCTTGAACGCAACAAAAATACTGAACATAAATTTTCCAGTATAATGCAACAGAGGAGGACAATCTCCTGGGGCAATGAAAAATTCTCTACTTGCACATGGGTTACTTAGAGGTGAACTTTAGCAAGTGAGTCAAACCACTGAAACAAATGCACAAAGCATGTGAATGAGACATTCAGCTGAGTCTCCTTTACATACTGACCGATCTGCTGTGCAGTTATTTGCCATTCTGATGGTGTAACAGTGAAGCAAACAATTTCTTTGATTACTGGGTAATAAAAAAGTAAGGCAGAATCTTAAATTGGTGTGAATGACATGGGCTATGGTGCGTGATACTGAGGGGCTGTGGTCAGTACCAGGATCTCAGTCACAGGCATAGTTTATATATATTCCAGGGACTTGGTCACAGTCAGTCATCTGCTTAGCCCAGTCACAGTCAGGGGAGATGCCTGACTGTAGTTGCGGAGCAGGCAATGGTCAGTCCTGTAAGGCCATCAGCAATGGCCAGGGGAATCATACATCATTAGTTGGGGAGCTGCAAAGACAGCGATCACGTGTTTGGTCAGTCATGTCTATGGTTGTTCATGAAAGTCTGTCAGGGATCTGGTGTAAACGTATTCATGGGGGTCCATGTACTGATCAGTGAGGAAGATGCAAAAAGGCGGGGGGGGGGCGGCGGCGCTGTAGGGCAAACGGAGTCACCTTGACAGTAAGGGTAGGGTTGTCTAGGTTGGCGAGGGAATCAGAGGCATTTATAGAGGACAGACAAAAACAATGATTGGGGGGGCAGATGTCAAGGTACAAGGGGTTAATGTCAGTGTCCACCATTTTTGCCTTTACAGGGGGATGATAGAGGGACACAGTGGGCAAAAGTAAGTAATATAAATGCTTAGGAGGAAAGTTCAGTGTGGTGAATCTCCACCTATTGAGGGGGTGGGGGAAAAGAGGGGGAACAGGACGAAGAGAAGGGTGAAAATGGGATGCAGTGGGAATGCATGGTAAAACAGGGCATGGAAGCACCAGGAGGGTTACTTTTAGGTAATCAGGTAGGACCAGACACTAAAAACATTTCCACCCTGACCTGTGTTCCCTGTCATCATGTGCTGTTCATTAAATATTAAATGCAAGTGGAAGATGGCTGGGACAACACTTCGGGGAGGGGTGGGGGGTGAGAAAGTCTGTCAGTCGTCAGACTGATGGGTGGAAACAGAGGATTCACATCTGGATGCCAGAATATGGAAGAGACAAACACAAAGCCTAGGAGTCAGAACACAGCAGCTACTGCCCTTTATGACATTGTGTATTTCAGTACGCAGCTGAGGTGGTGCACATGCTGAGACTCAGCTGCATGTATGATGGATTTCTCAGCCACACATCCACAAATGTATCAGGTAAGGGACCAATGTCATCTGTGCAAGATAGACCAGTTCATTTTGCTTCCCAATAATGAGGTCAGTACTGCATCCTGGGTACTGCTGGGTGCCAGTGTGGGCATACATGGCACTGAAATGGCCATACCACAACATTGTGGAATTTATCAACAGGAACAATTCCATTTGGATTAATCAATGATTACTGTTACCATTTCCTGGAGGTGTGCTCACTGGCAGCTTCCACAACTCCTACATATTGGAACACTCATTTACCCACTGCATTCTAGGGCCCTTGCACCCTACAGGGCGACTGGGAGAACAGGCTACCCACTGTGCCACGCCTTATGACACTGTTGCAACATGTCCAACTGATGAGGTATGCAGATATAATGCCACCCAAGTGTCAATTAGGGTTGATAGAGCACACTGAAGGTTGTTGAAGATGGAGTTCTGCTGCTTAGATCTGTCTGAGGCAGCCTCCAGTAGAGTCCAGATAGACTGCACAACTGAAGCAGTCAATGAGCCAATGTGCTGGATGCTGAGGAACTGGGGAAATGGGAGCAGTCTTTAAAACACGGGAAGAACAATAACATTGTGGATGAGGAAGCTCTCCCTGCACATGACGGAGTTCAGCTGTAATGGGTACTGTAAGCCAAATGGGACTTGATTTACACCCAGTTCCAATCAACTAGAGCTGGTTGCAGCTAACACAGTCATGGAATGTTAAATATTCATTGGTCATCAGACAGGCATTGTAGTTTGCAGGGGCATCCTACAGCCTGTATTCATTTTGTTTGTGTCCACTTTTGCGAGTGGTAAATTACATTCATCTTTGGAATTGTCCTGTTGCTTACCTGTATGTGGTGGTCCCCAATGGAACAATGAGAAGTTTTGGGTCCAAAGTGGTCATTGGGGGGTGGACTAGCAGTGACTTGAGAAGATATTTAGACAGAATATAACTAAGGACAGGTTAACTGAGTGGACTGGTGATAAAACAGCAGATATGAGAGGGGAATGTAGCTTGAGCAGCATGGTTTTGTGCATGTTTCACAATGGCCTTTCAAAGATATTGCAGGGGCTATGGATGCCAGTGTTTTGGTTGATACCCACTGAGTATTCATTTGTTCTGGGAATAGTGAGTGGCAGTTAATCTAGAACCAGGCAAAAGTGGCATCATAGGAGGGGGAGTAGCAAAGTGAATTTGGGACAACACAACAAGAGGTTCTCCTAGGCCATCGTGAAACTTTACAATAATAGCACTTAGCCAAAAAACGTAAGATTCAAACGATAATCTTTAGCTATCTTACTTAGGTATGCACAAGTCACACAACCCAATGTCCAATTAATTCAAACTCTTCAGTAAACAAAAAGCTCTTAGGAAAAATAGAGTATTAATAGTACCTCCACTCTTGCCAACATATGTTAACCACTTGTCCAGAAACCATCAGTAAACAGATTAGTCCATTTCTGCCAATTTTTACAGGTCACATTTGCAACAATCAGCAAGATATTTTGGGCCAATTTTAGGCTAATTCATCTACTGGTAAGCCTGGACGGTTGTTAGAACAACAGTTTTATTCCCTGCTTGATACTTCCCTCCACTGACTCTAGAGTCAATTTGGACCTTTTTGAAATTGCAAAACCAGCATCACACCCAAATCAGAGTTTGTTATTGTAGTGATTTTGCCTTCAAAAAATCCTTCTTCCCTTTCTTCTTCTCTATGAATTTTGTAATGGCACCTACATTGGAGCAAACATTGAGAAACACTGCAAATCTGTTCCATCATACTTCCTATTCTGAATACACATTAAAACATGGGACACAAAAATATAGAATTCATTTCCTTAAAAAGAATCAATAAAAGATCTTTTAAAAGTACATTTACTCCACCATTTCTCAGTAAGGAAATAAAATATTATTATTCATCTACAAGTTCATTAAGTTCTTGAGTAACTAGAAAATTTTGAGAGCTGATATAGCCATATTAGATATCTGTATAGTTTATAAAGTATAAAAAATAAGTGTCAATAATTTGCGAAGTTTCAAGTATGTTCTCAGTGTAAAGCCATTTAATGAACACTTTACACAATTCCCAGAACTGATTAGCTTTAAGACCAATGAAATGATAATTTAGCAAAGATTAACTAGCAAAAACTGATTGACATTTACAATAACCAGGCTGTCTCATCTGAACATTTCAGTGTGACAAGCTGGTGGATCAGCAACATTTATGTTAAAATTCTTATGAAAGTCCTATCATTAAAAGTATGCTGAATATCCATCTAGAATTTTAAGAAGCTGTGTGTTTGGTAAATTGAAATAAATTTAAGTATTAAATGATTAAATTGGGAATTAAACTATTAAAAAAGACAATTACTTTTACTTTTCAAAGTCATGAAAACATTGGCCAACAAGTTCAAAATGAGCTATGCCTGTTTAACTCTCAAAATGACAGAGGGTCATACTGATTAGGAATCTTGCTTAGGCATCCAAAGCACGCACCTAAAATTGATATTAGGTCCTTTGCATAGGCCTCCTTTGCAGAATTAAATATGCAGGATCATAGCATGTGATGTGAATACTGCAGTTACTTTGGGTACTTAGTAAGCAAACCAATTCCTTCAAGGGATTTCGGAAATGTTCCTCTTAGCTAATTATTAAATAGGTGGGCTGCAGTCTGTCCCTGCATAGCTCAAGGGCTTTTCAGCCCTCTCCTAGGCGTTTCAAAACACTTCAACTAGCAGCAGAGCTGACTACTTCTGCTGCTGACATCCCTACCTCAAAGAGAAGCCAACTAGTTTACTAATTTATTTATTTCACTATTTATTACCACGTTTTGCCATCTGTCCTTTTAGGTGCTGATAGTGCACCAGGACTGCGCCCCAATTCAGACAGCGCAATCCAATTTCTTGACCATTAACTGTTCTGTGAGGATGCAAACTGGCAGGTGTTTAGTTGCCTTCTGGTATCCAAAGAAGTGGTTTATAATTTCTTACATGAAGACTGATGTGGAACAATGTAGATTATTTGACAGTTGGGATATAATTGAGTGTTCCTGCACTCAAACTTCATCCAATTGCATTCAAGGATGGACTGTCCTAAAGCCAATGGTATGGGACCTGTAACTGATTTCTTCGCCCAAACACAACAATATTAAAGCCAATTACAGGATCTCTGATACAGTAAGTTAACTCAACATAGCAAGGCAAACGGACACACAATCTTTCTGGCTCAACTACCTGTGAGACTTGCTGAGCCATCTTACAGCTAATAACTGACACATTAAGAAAAAGTGTTTATGAAGTTGACACCAAAAAAAGGACCCAACTGTATCGTAAATAACAATCCTACCACCATCCTGGTTGAGATTAGCTAATTCTGCACAGATCAGATATTGAACCTGAGATCTTCCCAGTCCATATGGCTCAGTTTGGCACAAGACAGTGCATTTATTAGCCAAGTAACTAAAGGAGCTATGCAGTCTTTTTCTATATCACACAATTCTACTAGAAGTACAGTATTTCAATGGTACGAGATTGTATTATTCCTGACAATACAGATTTCAATAAATGTGTATGTCTGTCTTTTTTAAAAAATATCATGTACAGTTTCGACAGTAACGTTAGATTTATAAAGTGTGCTTAAAAACATGGACTTTTCTTCATTACAGGCCATTTTCTGTTGATATAACTATGTTATAACACTGTTACAGTACATGAAGCAACCATTTCTGAAGTCTGTTTTTAAGAAAAAGCAGCACAGCATTGACAGCTCCTCACAGATTGTACCCAGTCAGTGATTTCCTGATGTAGGTCTCAAAATGAAAGGCACACAAATTCAGCAGGTATCTCAAAACTCTTTAACACGAGCTTGTTAAACACAAGCAACATGAGTAGCCCAGCTTGGCAAAATAAAATGGCGCATGCAATAAGAGTAATGTAGTTGGAATTGCTCATTCCCAGTCAGCTCCAAATTTTTATCAAATTCCTTTTATAATTTTGGTATAATCTAATCTAATTTTCAACTCCTGAAGGATGTAATTCCTTTATGTTCCCACTGCAATATATTCAGAACAAGAGGAGTTGTGGTACACTTTTGTAGAGCACTACAGAGTTTGATTAAATTTTTCCTTTTACATATCTTATTGCATTTCCTTCTTAACTGACAGCCTCACTACCAATTCCCTCTGCCTCCTGCCCTTGTCCTTCCACAAAACTAAGTATTTGGAAAACTGGTGCCACGTCCATACTAATGAGAGTACCAGGGAATGTGTTTCTGTATCATAGGAGAAGGCCGTTCTCATTTTCTACGGCACACAAACAACTGGATTTCATTTAACATTTTCCTTTCGCAAATCCATTTTAAAAGTGTTGGTACAATTTGAATAACCCTATGGAATAGAAAGAATGAACGCTCATTACACCATTCTACCGTGCAAAATTGAGCACAGGCCCAGAATTTTCCCATGAAAATTATTGCCGTTTCATATTTTTGAAATATTTAATTTGTCCTGACCTAGATGTTCTGATTGCAATCATCAAGGTATAAATGTTTGATTACATTCCTTTAAACACAAAATGACAAGAGGTGAGGGACCGATTACTAAGATCTTTCTTCAGTTACTACTTAGGATCACCAAATCAGGCACCTTTTCACAGTCAGCTGTTTTAATTGCTAGTTTTCACAGTAACTGGTCTACTTTGAGATTCTTGAAAAGTTTTGAAGTGCTACACATTTAAACGCATCAGTGACACTCTGAATGATAAACCATGCAACAAAGATAAATATAATCAAGAGTATATGCTGTATCTGTCAAAAATAAGAGCTTTTTTCCTTTTTCTGTTCTTTACAACCAGGCTGTTTTCAGTTAACTATATACAACTGGCCAATATTAATCTGACCAAGAGTGGAGTAACCAAGAGTTTATGGCTGCTTGGGCTTGGATTGAATTGAGAAAGTCAAACAGCACGATTGGAGACAGGGACTCAAAGACCAGATGTGGCAGCTCAGTATTTAGCAATGCTGCCTCACAGGGACCCAGGTTCAATTCCAGACTCGGGCAACCATCTGTGTTGAGTTTACATATTCTATCCATGTCTGCATAGGTTTCCTCCAGTTTCCTCCTACAATCCAAAAATGTGTGGGTTAGCTGGATAGGCCATGCTAAATTGCCTGTAATGTTCAGGCATGTGCAGGCTAGGTGGGTTAACCATGGGTAAATATGAAGTTATGGGATGTGGTAGGGGGCTGAGTCTGGGTGGGATGATCTTTGTAGGATTGGTGTGGAGTCGATGGGCGAATGGCCTCCTTTTGCACTGTGGGGGTTCTATGATCTTATCTCCAGGCCAGGTTTACAAATGGGAGAGGATTTTTTCTTCTCAGCTCCTGCTGATGGTTGGACATCTGGGCTTAGATTTGCTTTTTCAGTTACAAGTCCCAGGTTTGGATTTTACAGCTGGTGCTGGCTTGGGTTTTCACAAAAGGTACAAACAAACACCTCCGAGAATCTTTTAAGTGTAGCAGAGATGTATGACAGGCCTAAAGCACCTTACACAAATAGCCATAAACTCAACCGCCTCATAAGTAACTAGGTTCACTCTTAAATAGAAATCCCATTGGATAAGTGAGAACAAAGAAGCTATCAATTTTATTTTTAAGTTCCTCAGACATCAGATAGGATCATCTCCTAAAACCTCTTTTACAAAGGAGGCAACATCTGTTTTGTTGGTATCATGTATTTTGAAGAAGGAGTGCGCCTGTTGGAAAGAAATTGAAAAATTTACAAACAAATTCTGGTAAATGATACACACAGTCCAAATGCAAATGGCAGAAGAAGAGAATTTCTCACCATAAGGTCAATGTAGCTCATTCGATCTTTGGGGTTTTTCTTTAAACTAAAGGTAAAGAATAGAAACAAATTTAGAATTGGATATTCAAACATTACCAGTACTAAAACTTGAAATGCTGTTACTGCACACTAATAACTCCACTCATGCCCATCACACCCCATCTCCGCAAGGATCCTTGAGCTATACATCCCTCTATTCTAGCCTCTTACATATATGCAATTTTCATTGCCACAACCAGCTTTTAACTGCCTGGTTCTTAAATCCTCGGATCCCCACTCTAAATCTCTCATCCTCTCTAACCTCTTCAAAACCAATAAAATGGTCAACAGTCCAAAACATCACGTGGAGGGATGCCAAGTTTTATCTGCTCCTGTGAAGCATCATGGAATTTTGCATTGTGTTGAAAAGGTGCCAATTAAATGCAAATAGTTGTTCACTTTAGTATTTAGCCTTAAAACTTGCATCAAAGTTTTGTAAAAGGTTATTTCTGTTGTTTCTTAAAGAGCTGAGGATTTCTATTTATAACAAGGATCAAAAGCAGTAAGTGAGACCAACTGCAGGGTTTCCTCTTCATTCCCTTGGGGATACCAGCCAAATAAATGTATAGACCAAGGCAAGCATCAAGATGCTCAAGAACATAGAACAGATGAGAGATACCTTATAAAGCTAGTGAGAAACACATGCTAAAAGTCTTGCTTAAAGATCAACAGTTATCAATTCATGTTTGGGATTTATATGTTGTGATAATATTTCCATGAGGTAAATAAAAACGCCTACTTCTATGCCTAAATATGTTTTTTCTAGAAGTTTCATTTATCTATAATTAAACCATTCATTTGCGCTCCAATAACTTTGACAAGCTTGAAATATAACTGATTGTACACCTTTGCGAACTTTACTGTGGGAGGTCTGCAAGATGGCAGTGGAGTAGGATGCTCCAGGCAGAGCTCATACACGCTCTGCCCGTTCTTCTTCTTTTCTTCTCTTTTTCTTCCTCTTAGCGCTTGTTTTCTCACCTCCTTTTTCTACCCCTTCAACTACTGGCTCCCGACAAAGACTACCAGCCTGCAACAACCTCCAGCAAGGAGCGTCAAATTCTGGCATGTGGCAACAATTCACGTCCTCTGCAAACAACCATTCCTGGCCTCCGGCAATGACACCCAGCCTGGTGATGCTGCCTCCTTCTGTAGGGACCTCCCAGGGTGGCGTGGTGACCTCTGAGCCTGGTGCACAGGCCTCCCACAGCGGTTTCCCCAGTAAGGCATGTCACTGGCACAGTAGAGAGTCAGGGCTGGTGCTGACTGAAAGCAGAGTGCCAGCGCAATCTGCCGTACTGAACTCTTTTCTGCAATGCTGAACATTTTATCTCTGTATTGTCTAATATCTTGTAACAAACGAAGCTGTGCCTAGAATATTTTATATCTAACTTGGTACTGTAATTGGCGACGTATAAACTTTTCACTAAACTCCTTGAGTATATGTGACAATAAATTCTGTTCTATGCTATTGTGTTTTCTTATTTAAAAACTACGACTTTTATTGAAACATTGTCTGAAAATTGCGTAACCCACCCTCCCATTTTGGATTAGAATTTGCCCTGCCTCACCCACAACACCACTAACCCTCCACACAAACCCAACTTCACTGAGAAGCCAAGTAACAAGATCTTGAATTCCATATGATTATAATCCAGCCTGTTTAAAAGTGCCAAGGTAAGTTGTAACACAAATACGTTTGCATGCATCACAAATTTACCACTGTGCTGTGAAATCCACAAAATCCTTGGAGAAGCGGTCTGCAGGTAATTGTGGGGAAGGTTCTTCCACAACTTGCTTTAATTGTTGAAATGGTGTTCCCCAGGATTCATATGGAAACCGTAGGATTGCTAATTCAATCTGCAACATTAAGAATAAAATTCTATCTTAAAGAATGTACAACTATGATAATTAACTGCAGAAAAAAAAGAAAATAGTGATGATCATAGAATCCCTAATGTGGAAACAGGCCCTTCGACCCATAAGTCTACTGACCCTCAGAGCATCCCAACCAGACCCATCCCTATGACGTACCCAATCTATACATCCCTGAACAGTACAGGCAATTTAGCATGGCCAATCCACCTAAGCCTGCACACCTTTGGATTGTGGAAGGAAACCGAGGCACCCAGAGGAAACCCATGCAGACACAGGGAGAATGTGCAAACTCCACGTTGACAGTCGCCCGAGGGTGGAATCAAACCTGGGTCCCTGGTGTCGTGAGGCAGCAGTGCTAATGACCGAGCCATTGTGCTGCCTATAAACTCAGGTGATTTGTACTACCAGCAAATATGTACACAGGACTGGTACATTTATGAGCTACAGTTACTGCTGTCTCATTGTACTCAGGCCTGATGGAAAATTCCCACAAGATCAGGGCTAACACTCCAGTTTCCTTCAGGAATGAATACTGCACTATTCAAATACCAACTTTTGGATAAAACTATAAGATGCAGGAGTAAACACAGGCCATTCAGCCTGCCCTGCCATACAATTAGGTGATGGCTAATCTGATAACGCATAATTCCTCTTTCCTGCCTTTCCCCATAAGCCTTGATTCCCTTACTAATTAGAAATCTGTCCATCTCAGCCTTGACTTACTTAATGAACCAGCCTAAACAGCCCTCTGCAGTAAGGAATTCCACAGACTGAATACACTCAAAGAAGACATTCCTCCTCATCTCTATCTTAAATGGGCAACTCCTCATTGAGATTATGCCTCTGAACCTAGACTCTCTCACAGGTAAAACAATCTTTCCGCAATTATCGTGTCAAGTCCCCTCAGAATCTTGTATGTTTCAATAAACTCTCCTCACATTCTTCTGAACTTTCCAATTAGTACAGGTACAACCTGTTCAACCTTTTCTCATAAGACAGTTCCTCCACATTTGGGATCAATCTAGAGAACCTTCTCTGGACTGCCTCCAAATGTCTGTACATCTTTTCTTAGATGAGGGGGACCAAAAACTGCACAGTATTCTAGCTGTGACTTCCCTATTGCTAAACTCTATTCCCTTTGAAATGAAGGCCGACATTGCATTTGCCTTCCTTAACACCATCTGAACCTAGAGGCTACCTTATGATTTATGCCTGAGGATTCCCAAATCCCTCTGTGCTGTTTCTTTCTGCAATATTTTTCAATCATTTAAAAAATATTCAGCTCCTCTATTCTTCCAACTAAAATGCACGAGTCCCACATTATATTCTGCCTGCTAATTTTTTGCCTACTCATTTAACGTGTTCATATTCTTCTATAGACTTTGTGTCATCCTCAGAATTTATCTCCTGACCCATTTTTGAGACATCATAAACTTGGCAAAGGTACAATCACTTTCTTATCCAAGCCATTAAAATATATTGCAAATAACTGCAGTTCCAGGACTGATCCCTGTGGCAACTCCACGTGTTATTAGGATGTCATCCTCAAAATCTCTCCCTTATCGCAATTCTCTATTAATTAGCCAATCCCCTTTCCACACTAATAAACTACCTCCAACACCATGGGCTCTTATCTTATTCAGCTGCCTAACATATGGTCAAATGCCTTTTGAAAATCCAGATATTTTACATCCATTGCTTCCCTTTTATCTATCTTGCTTGTTTACCTCCTCAAAGAATTCAAACAAATTTATTGGGCACGATTTCCCCTTTGTAAGGGGTTGCTGACTCTGCTTGATCGGGACTGTATTTCCATTTAGTATGCAATTACATCATTCATAACAGACTCGAACATGTTCAAATTATCTAACATTAAGCATCATAGAATCCCTAGCTTCACAGAGTCCCCACAGTGTGGAAACTGGCCCTTCGGCCCAATAAGTCCACAAAAGTTGCATGCCACCTTTAAATGATCGTGAACTGGGTATTACTGACTTTATCCCAAGGGTAGGATTTTCTTAAACATTATTCATGAGTGTGAAACATTCACAGAATTGCGACAATACTGTGACTTTAAGAGGTACGTTTGTCCTGCTTTCTTTTAGCAAGAGATTGGGGCACAGGTGCCGAGCAGTCAATGAGACGATGAACAGCTTTTGAAGCCTTGGGTGCTTATTTTTTTTTAAACAAAGTTGGAACAATAGAAGCGCCCTGAATAGTTGTGGTCAAGCTCCCATCCACAGAACCAGGGATTTTAGGTTTAGCTTCCAGCAATTGTTGCTGGGTTTCTTTTTCTTTATTCATTCATGTGATGAGGGCATCGCTGACCAGGCAGCATTTACCGCCCATCCCTAATTACCTAGCGGGCAGTTCAGAGTCAACCACTGTGGGTTGGAGTCACGTGTAGGTCAGACCAGGTAAGGATAGCAGTTTCCTTCCCTAAAGGACATTAGAGAACCAGATGGGTTTTTCCAACAATCAACAATGGATTCACAGTCATCATTAGATAGTTAATTCCAGATATTTATTGAATTCAAATTCCATTGTTTGCCATGGGGTTCAAAGGCAGGGAATCTCTCCTGGCTGCTACACTCTCAGTTTTCTCTATGTTTTTTCCTCCTGGACTGCAGGTGTTCAACGTGAGACAATTCTGTTTTCTGAATTTGCCTTTTGCCAAGGTGGTGTTTATGGTATGTTACTATATTGAAACAGATAGTATTTAGTAGTAATCTTTTATTCTGTTAAATTTTTCAATAGCATTGTTATTCCAAGTTCTTCTTCCTTCTGTTGTATTTTAACTACAGCATTTGAATGAAATTGTGTTTGCTTAACGTTGAATAGTTTGACCAATTGAATTGCATCTGAAAAACAGCACCCCAAATTTATTTTTAAATAAGAGAAAGCTAAGATTGTGCTACCTTCTCAATATATTTTGAGGGGATCTGGTCTGGTCCGTAACAGAATGCAAATATATTACAAGTACGAATCTGCCACAGGGTAATTTAGCAGGCACTCTGTCTCGGGATCTTAAACCGCCATTGGGAAACAGAAATTGTGCATTCTGCAAAATTGTAGCCACCCTACAGATTACATTTCCCACCCAAGTGAGCTCCACAAAATTCCTCCGTAACTGAAAATTCAACTTCCAAGCTGGTCTCGGGAGTGTAAACCCCAAAAATCTTTCCATTAACGTTTAACCAGCCGACTTCATTACATACCATTGTGATTCCTAAACTCCAGACATCAGATTTCACATTGTATCCCTTCTGGTTCAGATCTGGGTTAATCCTCTCAGGCTGTAAAACAAAATAAACTTATGCTATAATCAACTGGCAGCAGCATTTATGGTGCAAATAGCCCTACCACTGAAAAAGGATATGCACTAAAAAAAACACTGCAGAACCATTAAAGCTCAACTCTGATTGAAGATGAAAATTCCAATAGGATTGACTTCTACTTCTGAAGATATTACAACCTAAAAACTTTCCCTTCTCACTCCTCGTTTCCTAGAACCTACATGCCATTTTACATTGGCAGCAGCACACCACTTATGTTGAGCTATAAGCCAATAACATTTCCCCTTAAATAAAACAAAGAACTGCAGATGTTGGAGATCTGAAACAAAAACAGTAAAAAGGAGAAACTCAGAAGGCTTGGCAGCATCTGTGGAGACAGGAAGACGGGAGATAATGTTTGGAGTAATGAGTCTTGATCAGAACATTACCTCTTGCACAGCAATCACTGTGTCTCAAGCTGCACTCACTGATAACAGCAAGCTATTTAAACATGGTTCAGATTGTGCTCACTACTCGAATCAGAAGGTTACAGTTTAAGCCCCATTGTAGAACCTTACACCCAGGACCTATTTGACCAGCTGGTGCAGTATGGAGGGACTCCGGTGTTGTTTTTCTCCCATATAAGGTAGTTGGGGTCTCTGTTTAACACCTTATCAGGTGGACACAAAGATCTCAATACACATTTCTGGAGAAGGACAAAGTAGCTCTCCCCCACCCCCCAGCCACCAACACCATCCTTGTCAATATTTAAACCACAACCAACATCAATCTAGTGCTGGTCATACTGATGTCTATTGGATCTTGACCACTGTTTAATTCCTTACTTTACTGTGCTTTTTGTGAAGTGTTTTGGGGTTTGAAAGGTCTGAACGATAGTTTTGTTTCCCGTAACTGAAAATCAGTTAAAGAGATACAAAATAGTCCAATTACACAGTGGTGTTCCATTGATCTTTCCCTGCTCTAAAGGTAAAAGCTGTGCCTCATCATTTTTCTAACAAAAAGGTGATGACCAGTGTGGGATATTGAAAATATACATTTGATATGGTACCAGGATCTCCTACAAAGATTGGGGCAAGAGCACACAGTGCTCAGACAGCAGAGGTTTACTTTTACTATACCTGAACTGACCATTTGATGGTTAACTGAAAAGGTATTCCATTGACAACATCACCAGCAAATACCTGAATACAAATATTCACTGTGACAAACATGCAACAATTTAGGCTGATATAAATATTAGCAGACAAGAGAGACTCAATTCTAAATTTGCACTCACAGCCATGTATGGTTTGCAACCAGCATCCATTGTTTTGGCAACCGAGTCTACCAAGTATCCACTAATGCCAAAGTCGCACATTTTCACATGACCTTCCTTGTTGATGAGAACATTGGAAGGTTTTACATCTGAGAAAGATCACAACAATTAAACATCAGTTACACTGATCATTATTTCAGTAGCACTATGTCCCACAGAGAAGAGGTGGCAAGGAAGAAAGTCAAATTAAAGTTGAGCTAATGAGAAAACTGAAATTTGAAAGTGTGGGTCAAATTGCAGAGCTATTTAACATCATAAGAATATGTTGTCTCTCGACTATTGTTTACCGATAATCAGAGTAGATATTCGCATACTCCACAACCCAGAGTGCAAGGCCCAATTTTAGGGGTGTTTGATGTATGAAAGCACAATATTTAAATGTAAAAAAAAAAGAGAAACAATAGCAAGATGCATCATTCTTGAAATATCACAGATAAAATGTATGGAATTAACAAAATTTTGCATTTTGTTTGATAGTAGCAGTTTATCTACTTAGATGACTGATTCCCATTCTTTATTACAGGTTCAACATGCTACAAAGCCAGAAACTAAAGGCAAGAATCAGTGATGCAGTACATCAAAGTCTTTGCATCCGTGCATCCTGATTGGATTTCCTGCTCCAGTATTAAACGTTGGTTTGGAAACAGAAACCCAAAATTATAAAATCAGCAAAATTATCAGCAAATTATTCCTTGGATAAGCATATGGATAATGATCGGATAGTGTAGAGGGAGGGGCTTAGATTAGTTCACAGGTCGGCGCAACATAGAGGGCCAAAGAGCCTGTTCTGCGCTGTATTGTTCTATGTTCTATTTTTAATATTAACAACTAAGATTCAAGATATGGGATATTCCAGCTTTAGCTGGTCTTAATGTCTCAAAGTATTCACCAACACTATCCCCTCAACTTCGAGGAATAGGTGAAAAAGGTATAAAAAGTTACATTGATAAATATGTTGTTGTTTCTTTGCTTGGTAACACAGGCAGACACCCGTCTCAGGACAGATTCTACTCCACTTGAATAGAGTCAGAATGTCAATGTAGACCAACTTAATACACCAAATTGATAAATCGCAAGACAGGACAGAGATACCAGGATACAATTTGTGGTTATAAGGCTCCAGAGAAAAGAAAACCAAACAATCACTACAGGATTCATTCAAAGTCTTTTAATTAGAAAGTTCCAAATTAATGAAAGTCTATTTACTGCAGAAGCACCTTGCTACCACCTGTTAGTGTTTATTTTTGTTCTTTACTAACTTGAACATTGCAATCATCATTAGTGCCTGTCTAAAGTGGCAGCACTCACCTCTGTGAATCACAGACAGCTTGCTATGCAGGTGCTCTAATGCCTTCACAATCTACAGAGGGAAACAAAGACAAAAACAAACCTTCAATGACTTTCCATACATACTGCAATTCTGTTATTCATACTATACAGACATGAATAACTTGTAAAAATACAGAAAGTTTGTAAAATACAGAATTATAAACTGATGAATGATCTGGCAAAGGTTCACTATTTCAAACATGCATCCACTGCTCCTCTTTTGAGGTCCTGACAGATCTGCTGCATATTTCAGCAGTTTCCAGCTCATTTAAAATGTTTAGCCTTGCAGTTTTTCACTCTTTCAATCCCTTAAACACATCATTCCATATTAAAAAGGTGCCACTTTTGTTAGTAAAGGATAATTACAGGCATGCTGCATTTTCACCACAAAGCAAGTGACGGCACGGCACTCAACCAGAGCAAACATACATCACTGCATTGCAGAACATATGGAAAACATATGTTTTTCTGAAGGAGGGTCTAGGTCCGAAACATCAGCTTTTGTGCTCCTAAGGTGCTGCTTGGCCTGCTGTGTTCATCCAGCCCCACACTTTGTTGTCTTATATGGAAAACATCTGTTTTTGTCAGCAATAAATGAGGTAATTTGCTGAGTGACTTAGTTTTTGCTTCTGCGAAATGATGTCTTGCACCCGAGTTTCTTGATATCGGGTAGCTGATGTGTTAAAATATGCATCTTGTTACCTGGGCAATCAGGGCATACAAAATGGACTAGCAATAAGTAAAGAAGAACAATGCTAGTTAAGGACATACGTAACTGAAGAAAAAGGTGATTTGTGGATTTTGTTGCACTAAAAAGTAGTAATATAGAAGGGTGAGTAAACAACAAAACAAAAAAAAAAAGGAAGGACATTTAATTTAGAGCAATAGTGTAAAAAAGGTGATAGCAAACTGGCATTTTCTATGCTTAAGTCACTGGAAGAGTTGTGAAACTGGCTGTAGAATCCCAATCAAAATTTGTCCTTGTGTGAAGAAATCTGCTTGCTGTTTTCTAACAGCCTATAAACCTCTTTTTAAATGCTTGACATGTGAAATGACACATATTCTGTGAATTTTGCAGGAAGAAAATGACCAATATGCTATTTGCATTTTGAAAAATTCAAACAAGCACAAGCAGGTCTATTTCAAATGTAGTTTCAGGTACCTCATTTCTTTGCAATCTCAAAATAGCATGTGACTTAGTCACAATATACCGCTGGCTATGCAAGCTGAAGTCAGATGAACACTGCTGCAATTCCCAGTGTGCTGGCAGACTTACTCTTTCATACATGCATTTAAAGCTCTGTCACAAATTAATAGCTGAGCAAACCAATTCCCAAAATGGTCGAACACACAAAACAAAAATGCAGAACCTGGCTGTCATTTTGTCATTCAGCAGAGCCCAATATACCCAAGCTACTTTGTGCTAGAATTCACAGATTACACCTCAGAGCACTCGGATTTGATCCATTCTGGATGTAGAAATTATCCAATTATAGTGTGTAAATTAATGTGAACCAGCATTTCTTTGACAGAATTTAATACGAAGGGATCCGTGCAAAACAGCACTTTTTCCACAGGGAAGTGACAATCACAGTCAAAACAATTACACGTTTTGTAACTATTGGGATAGTCAACTTAATTGGTTAGAAAGTGGCACTAAGAATTAGAGAAAACAAGATCTTTCCCTTTGTGTTGGTTCTGCCACTCAACAAGATCATCTTCAATGTTAACATCATCTCCTGCACAACCCCATGTCTCTTATTCTTTTAAACAGCTACATTTTTATAATCACATCCTTGATAACATTCAATGACTGAATGGTCACTGGTTTCCAAAAGATTCACAGCCTTTTGAGTGATGAAACGTCTTTTGCATCTTTGTTATCAATAGTCCACCCCAAATGCTGATAGTATGATCCCATGTTCTACTGTTGCCAGCCAAGGAAACATTTTCTCAGCATCCAGAATTTTGAATGTTACAATAGGATTCTCCCTCTCATCCTACTATAAAGCAGGGAATACAAACTGAATCCACTCAACCACTCCTCAACAGTCAATCCTTCCTTCCAACAGCAGTCTAATAAATGTTGGCTAATAGTTGTAAGACTTCTGCAGTGTGTCAATGTCAATCTGAAATTGAGCCATACCTACAGGGAAGGCTGATGATCCTACTGCAGTATTCCAGCCCCCACCCTCCTTGTGATGCTGGAATGGTCCATTCCCCAGTTGTTTTCCAGCTGGACAGACAGACAGACAGCCTGGGATGCCTGCCGAGATGATTTAAAACAAATCCTGCTATTAAATTCAGCCGAATTTGCAAAAAAAATCTTTACTCACGGATAAACTTGCTGCAAATCATCTTCACCTCTTGCAGCTCCGTTCCTAGCTTCATAATATTATCGGACTAGACTAGTCCAAAATTAAATTTTAAAAAATTCCCTTCCTCACCTGCAATGTTCTTGCATTAGGAAAACACAGGTTGTACATCTAATATTCTGAATGGGCCAGGTAGAAACTTTGAAATATGCCAATACAAAGCATTATCCTTTGATGCCTGGCTGGTCTATTTTAGTTAAGAAAAGTAGAACTGGATGTGCTATCCCCTAGTACTAGATCAACACAGAATTTATGGTTAAAAATTAGCTTTAGAAGATGCAAGGAAAAGCAGAACTGCTCAGCATATACTGATCCAAAAGCATTGATGAACTCACGTGACACAGATTACCAGACAATGCAAACAATACAAGCATTTATTGATTTATATGTGAAGCATCCTCAAAACAAGCATATCTATGTAACCTTATTAAACCAAAACAGATGAGCTAGTTACTGGAGAAAAATGCACTGAACATTTTGGCAAGAAGCATTTTTTATGTTTACCAAAAATCCAACAATGTGGACTTGGAGACCAGGGCTGTCCATTATTTTTTAATTCTTCTCTCACTTAGGGGCCCAGAGAATAAAAGTTTAGGTTTTTACAAAGAGTAAATCTGAATTTCAGAGAGAAAATCAAAGCCATAAATCGATTACATTTTTTGCCTATTGGTTTAAAAAAAAGTACAGAGCTAAAGACTGAAAAATTATCAGGTTCTGATCACCAAGGAAGGGGGTAGGGAAGGAGTTGAGCCAAGGAGTTGTATTTAACTAATTAAAACAAATTTTGGTTCATCTGTAGTGGAGCACACTCCGAGATGGCCTCAGTAGAATTCACATGGAAGTCACAAAATCACTTATGGCATTGAAGGAGTCCATCAGCTGATTGCTTTAACTCTATCGTAGCTCTCTTGGGAAAAGGCCAATTGGTTTCAAGCCCCATCACTCTATCTTCATAGTTCTGCATGTTTGTTTCCCATCAATTTCTTTTTAAAATCACTTATCATCCCTGCTTCAGCATATTTGTGGTCAGCAAATTCCAGGTCATTTCCAATCAGTGCAAGAAGTTATTGCTTACATTCCTCCTTCCCAAAGCCTTAAATTTGTCTACACTTGTCCTACACAGCAGATACTGAAGCGGGAAGTCAGATATGCCGGTATTTAGCAACTCTCCCAGTATACTTTTGTGGGTTAAGTTAAGTTATTAGGAAGAGGCAGAAAATGGGGTGGGGAATAGGTTGAGACAGTCAGAAGGAAGGTCATCTGAAAAGGGACTGGAACGTTATTCAGCTCAATCCTATTCTCAAGGTTATCAAACCAGTTCCCTCATTATCCACATATTAAGTCACCTTCAAACTTACTGATCGATAATAATCCGCCCTACATCCCATGTCAGTTACTCACCCAAGCCCCACTCACCATGCAGCCTCCAATCTTCTCAACCGAATCCCTACTTCCTCTCAGTAGTCTCTTTATTGTTTCCCCTCCACTGCCAGAGCATCTCAGCTCCTAATCACCACTCTCCCATCACCGCCATGCAACACATATTCCCCTGCTCCCCAAAAAACTGTCACTCTGAAAGGCAATCGTTCCTGGTCCTACTAAGCTTGAGCCACTGACTCCAAGCTTCTTCCCAAGCGAAACCACTGAGATGGTGTACCTTGCTGCTCCTCCAATCACAGACTGTTTCACTCCTGGATGTCTGAACCAAATACAGGAGCGAGCCAGTCTCTAGTTACAGAAGCAGCTCCTTGCAAAATCTTCCGGTTATAATAACTTATACTTTCAACAAAGACTTGCCAAGTCACACAGGCCCCTCTGTAGCATGCGGATCACCAGCTGGACAAGCTTTCTACAGACAGTTTATTATTTGGATAGTTAATTTAGACCCAGAGCATCAAACTTACAGACACAGCTATTTTTCCCAAAATGTCTTCTGGGAATGTTCTCCCTTTCTCGATGACTTTTTTGTAAAACTTATCCAGTGAGGTGTCCAGTAGTTCCATACAAATCCACACATCACCCTGAAATCAGAGAACAAGACAACCATATATCTTAAGATTCTTACATAACCATTGTAGTTTTTGTGCTACAATAAATAAACAACCAATAAGTCTCAAAATGTTATTACAGCAGAGTTTTATGATTCTCCAGCTGCCGAAGAACCCAGATCGATCTTAGTGTCTTTACCAAGGATAACTTTTTTTTTTGAAGAGGAAGGCTGAGCTTGGTACTGCCTTCAATAATTCGGAGAAATTAATAATCTGATTCAATTGTATAAAGTTACAAATATCTTTAAATTGCATTTAACATTTGTATTTATTATTGAGGGATTAACAAAAAGAATTTGGGCTTACATTTCAGTACAGCACTGCACTACTGGAAGTGGCATGCTTCAGATAGTTGATAAAGATCCCACAGTACCACTTCCCCGATTCCCAAATCAATATTTAGCCTAAATTAACACTGCATGAAACAGCTTAATTGGCCATCACTACCACATTGGATGCAACGTGGCCAGATTTCTGATGTTACAATGGTGACTACATTTCAAATGTAGTTTTGCCTGTAAAGCATTTTGAAGCATCCTACAGTTAAGCTTTCATTGAAATAGGAACTCTCTTCCTTTAAGTTATTAGAAGGTTCTGATGAAGTAACTAGAAATTGTTTCCACTCACGGGTAATTGCTAAAAGACACGGGGGGAGATGTGTAGATTCAATAATAACTTACAGAAGTCAACTGGTTAAATTATCTACAATAGAAACATACAAGGCTTCAGAAAAACAACAGAGTAGTGGAATTAATTGGATAACTCCAATAGGGTGTGAATATTCACTACAGAACATGGCTGAGGCTAGGTCTTTAAATACCTTCAAGACTGAATGAGTAAGGGATTCGAGGGTTATGGGATAAGGCAGGAAAGTGGAGCGGAGAATGGTCAGATCAGCCATGATTTCATCAAATGACAGAGTAAACTCAATGGGTCAAATGGCCTGCTTCTGCTCCTACAACTTATGACCCAATGAGCCAGAAGAGGCATGAAGAACCAAAAGGCCTTCTCATGTGTTCTATGATTCTATGATCTTAATCTGGCATTAGTTCTTAATATTTCTCTGAAGTCTTTTCATGTGGCATCTGAAGGCAATCTTAGGAAGAAATGGCTGGAAAGATAAAAGCATCATTCTCTTGCATATTGCTAATGAGAAGGTCATAGGAAACATTTCATTTGGTTACACTCTTAAATTACGTAGCCAGTATCAGCTAAACAATTAGCCAAGTGTTACACAGCTTTACGCAGCCAGGCCTCATTCATTAATTGTCTGACTACACCACATTGACTTGGAAGCAGCCAGTCGATAAAATCAAACAGTACTTTAATCCTCATTAGGCCAGTTGTTAATTCATTATCAAGAAAGTAATCCTGAAACAAATCCTAATGCAAGCACAAGACAGCACATCATAACAACTGTTATCAATGGAATGCATTCTTCCAACTGTTCTGATACTTCGACAATTCCTTTTCCTGTTCATTTTTCACGATACATCACACAGAAATCTGATACTTGAAATTTATGAAGAGATCTCCGAAATTCATCTTTGATATCAGGAAGTCTCAAGTTTTAACTGAAGATTTGTTGAATTTGCTTCAAAAAAGGTCAGTCACCTAGACACTTCAAGTCCTTGCTCAAGTGTTTTACTTCCTGCAACCAGTGCTCAGGTATTCTCAACACTAGTTCACAGTTTCCATTAGCAAACTCCAATTTCATGTGTCAAAGTTAGGTCCCCACATTGATCAGTTTGTCTTTAGGTTCTCATATTTCCCCACAGAAATTTGAGGGAGTTTGGCAAAATCAGCATGTTTAAACAACTCCTGCGGCACAACTGTCACCATGTTGCCTTCCAAATGGACAAATCATTACTGAACATAATATCTACCCCCACTGTAACAACTCCATACACTTAAGTCATTTCAGAAACCAAAGAAACATAAATGCCATGGATCTCCATTAATAATTTCAGTTCCAAACTACCTGGATTACAATTCACATCAACCATTAACAATGACTGAACTGCAGTAGTGCGTTTCAAAGTATTAATTTGTTAATTAGTTTTATGGGAGGAGTAAGGGAGTACTTCACCCTTAGAGAGAAAATTTCTATAACCTCCAGTAACCTGCCGCGCATCAACATTCAACAAAAGGATGTCCTCAACTACCCAAAGCTGCATTTTCTGTTCTAATAGGCTCTAAGGGAACATGTTTCACATACCAGTAACATGCTTTGACCATTCTGCTTCCAATAATTAGCAGGAAAGCACCATATTTTGTTGCAGCGGAAGCATATGGATTTTTGGGCATTACTCCTACATTTTCCACCTTCTAGTCTAAGAAGGGAGACCTCTATGTTCCCAGCTGTTTGTGTTCCTTTCACCCTCCCACTTTCTAACTTTCTCCAGTTTTATGGGGGTAACAGAGAAATGGTTTTCCTTTGGGATAAGGATATATGGACAAACTTACCATCACTAGTCACCTCATTTGTTACCTAGCTTTCAAAACCTTTCAGTCCTCCACTTGTGCCCTTGTAGAGAATAGAGAGTGAATTATTAAAATCCTTGAGGATCTCTGAGGTTTTCATAAGTGGCCTTTACTTTTAATTGGCCACATTAAACAGTCAAAGATAAATATGTTTACTCTCTCAAAATATGCAAGTCTGGTCAGACTTCTGAAGATTTCAACCTTTCTGCCAACAAGCTTCAGGGACCAAAATCAAACAGAGAGGTTAATCTTTCAATCCACACAAGTCTCTTCAGAAAGTGCGGTGTAACTTCTTTGTGGGCTTTTCAGTTAGTTAATCCATTTTGCAAGTGTAGCATCCAGCTGTTCATAGGCCATTTTATTCATTTTTACACATTTTTTTCAACTGAAACAAAAAACGTTTCTATGCTCCTCTCTTCAAACTTTCCGATTGCTTCGAGAAATTTAAACTGCTCCATACTTGTCCTGAATTGGAGGCATTTCTGTCCTGATGTGCACGTTCTCTGAGTTTGCAGATACTCCCCTCTTTGTTCAAGTCCTCTGTTCCAGCTGAATCCTTGGCAAGGATTAAAATGGTTTCATTCCAGTTCTTCCCTTCCTTCTGGCTCTCTCAATTTGCTTTCCTGGAAACAGTGACGTAGGTTTCAAATTGTCTTTTTAAGAACTTGTGGTGATGAAGTTTTACAATGCATTTACAACTGTCAAACTTTGATGAGAGGAGATTCAGAGAAACTAAAGAATAGGGGTATATAGGCTGGTGCTCCAGGTAGATCATCCCTGTCGGTCTGTATTCCAATTCAATAGCTTTATTACACTACAAAGTGGGTCTTGTGAAGTACTGTGATCTCCGACTCCAGTCAAGCAGCTCATATTCTTTGCAAGTGCAACATTTTCCCTGCTGCAGCCAGTCTCCTTTGCTCTGCTAACAAACATTCTTCTGCACTCCCCCACCGACAGTCCCAAGATGTACCTACATGTCTAGTTGATAATTTTCTAAATTAATATTTTTGATAACAGGTTTTCATAATGCTATTCTAAACTAATCAAATTAAATACCCAAACTAAAAGTTCCCACTTTTTCTTAAAAACAATATCGCCATGGCCTTCCCATCTCTAAACTCTGCCAATCCTACACCTCTGAAAATAAATGCATCATTGAAATTCTGGTCTCTTACTCATTCCTGACCTTAATTCCTCCACACTGGTGAAAAGCCAAGTTGGTGGAATCAGTGGCATTGACAGGTGGAGTCCAACATGGAGAAGTGACAGATGGCACATTTGGATAGAAAAAATGTAGAGACATTATAAAATGCCAACTACAACTTTCAAGAGTTGCAGATACAGAAGGACCCAGGCATGTGTGTCCGTGAATTAGAAAGGTGCAGAGTAGCTTGAAATAGTTCAGAAAGCAGACAGAATCCTGGGCGTTGTTGATGAGGGTGTAGAGTACAATACAGTCATACAGTCAAACAGGAGAGAAAAAGACCCTTCCATTCAAGTAGTCCATGCTGAACATAACCCCAAACTAAACTAGTGCCACCTACCTGTTCCTAGTCCATATCCCTCCAAATCTTTCCCATTCATGTTATCTATCCAAATGTCTTTTACACATTGTAACTGTACGAGAATTCACCACTTGTTCAAGAAGTTCATTCCACACGTGAAACACGCTCTGTAAAAGATTTGTCTAACATCATTTTAAAATCTCTCTCCTCTCACCTTAAAAATGTGCCCCCCAGTCTTGAAATTCTGCATTTTAGGGAAAAGACAACTATCAACTCTCTCTATATATCTGATTATTTTATAAACTTCTATCAGGTCACCTTTCAACCTCCTACGCTCAAGTGGAAGAAGTCTCAGCCTATTCAACCTTTCTTTACAACTCAAACGTTCCATACCAGGCAACATCCTGGTAAATCCCTTCTGAACGCTCTCCAGCTTGATTATATCCTTCCTACAACTGGGTGACCAGAACTTGACACCGTATTCCAGCAGGAAGCCTCACCAAGGTCCTGTACAACCTCAATGTAACGTCTCAACGCCCATACGCAAAAGGACTGAGCAATGAAAGCAAGTGTGCCGAAACATCTTTTTACCCAACCTGTCAATGTGATGCAAACTTTAGAGAATTATGTGCCTGCACCCTTAAGTCCCTCTGTTCTACAACACTAACCAAGGCCCTACCATTAAACTGTCTCAGCCCAACCCTTGAGGTTGGTTGGCTCGCCAAGCTGGTTTGTTGTTTTGCAGACGTTTCGTTATCCTGCTGGATATCCTCAGTGCAGCCTCTGATGAAGCATTGGTGTGTTTTACTGCCTGGTTTTTAAAACTCTGGAGTCCACCGAGTTTGATTACTTCACTGCCCGTTTTCTTTCATAGTTGGGTGTATATGGGGTCAAGTTCTGGGCGTTTATTAATAGCATGCTTCATGGAGTACCACGCTTCTAGTAATTCCATTGCCTGTCTCTGCTTAGCTTGTTCCAGGATTTTGGTGTTGTCCCAGTCAAATTTCTTATCCTTATCCATGTGGGATTACGTTCAGCATGGACTGGTTGAACAGAAGGTTCTGCTTCTCTCCTATATGACTCTGGCTCTGTTGTACTCTACTCCCCAATTCAACTGTAAGAACACCGAAATCCTGGGACAAGCTAAGCAGAGACAGGCGCGGGATTTCCTAGAAGCCTGGCACTCCACGAAGCACGCTATTAATAAACACAGAACTCGACCCCACATACACTCCACGACAGAGGAAACCCAGGAGTGAGGCAATCCAGCTCAACGGATTCCAGAGTTTAACAACCAGGCAGGAAAACACACCGATGCTTCATCAGAGGCTACACTGAGCATGTTACCGAGCATGGTAATGAAACATCTGCTGAACAAACCAGCTCAGCAAGCCAACCAACTTCAACACCCACAACCCAAGCTACAAATCTACTCCAAAACCTTAAAGCCCAACCCTTGTTTATTGTTTCATAATGCAATACCTCGCATTTCTCCAGTGAACGCCATCTGCCATTTTTCAGCCCGCTGGCTCATTTCATCGAGGATCCCTTTGTAATCATAGAAAACTTTCTTCATTATCTACAACGCTGATGTCATCTGGAAACTTACTAACCATGCCTTCAATAGTCTCATCTAAATCATTTGTATAAATGACAAAGAGAGCATATAGAACATATCCCTGTGGACACCACAGGTCATAGGCCTCCAGTCCAAAAAGCAACTCTCCATCATTACTCTGTCTCCCGCCATTAAGCCAATTATGCATCTAATTGGCAAGCTCGCCCTGAATCCCACGTGACGTAACTTTACTCATTAGTTTACCCATACAGGACTTTATCAAAGGCTTTACTTAAATACAAATAAACAAAATCTACTGCTCTGCCATCTTCAATCTTTTTGGTAACTTACTCAAAAAAAAAATCAGTCAAGTTTGCGAGATATGATTTTCCTCACACAAAACCATGCCAACTGTCCCTAATCAATTTTTACCTCTCTGAATATCCATAAATCCTATCTTTTATAATCACCTCCAACAATTTACCCACAACCAAAGTCAGGCTCACAGGTGTATAGTTCCCTGGTTTCAACTTACAACCTTTCTTAAACAACAGTACAATATTAGCCACCCTCCAGTCATTAGACACCTCAACCGCAGCTATAGATGATGTAAATATTTCTTCAAGGGGTTTTGTAAATTCCTCCCTTACTTCTCACTACATTCTGGGATACATTAGATCAGGTCCCAGAGATTTATCCACTTTTATATTCTGTAAAATCTCCTGAACTTCCTCTTCTTTAATATGAACTATTTTTAAAACAAAGTTTATTTTTCTGCATTCTTTAGACTCCCATTTCTTTCTCCATAGTAAAAACTGACATAAAATATTGATTTAGTATCTCTCCCGTCTCCTGGGGTTCAACACAAAGACTAAGATAATCTCTTTGATCTCTAGGAGGTCCTACCCTCGCAATCTCAATGTATTGTAGGATGTGTTTGGATTCTCCTTAACCTTATGCTATCTCACATCCCCTCTTTACATTCCTGATTTCACTCTTAAGAATGCCTTTACACTCTTTTATATTGATTAAGAGATTCAATTGAACCAAGCTGTCTAAATATTATTAAATTTTTTTTATTCTTGACTAGGACATCAATATCTTTATTCATTCATTGCTCCTTAATCTTACCAGCCTTATCTTTCACTCTAACAGGAACAAAATGCTCTGAACTCTTGTCAGCACACTCTTGAATGCCCCTCACTTGTCAGATGACATTTTACCTGCAAACAGTCTCCTCCAATCAACTTCTGAATGTTTGTGTCTATACCATTAAAATTTGCCTAACACCAATTAAAAACTTTAACTTTAATGGGAGGCTTATCCTTTTCTATTACCATTTTGAAACTAAATTGAATTATGATCGCTAGACCCAATGTGTTGCCAAACTTTTACTTCAGTCACCTGCCTCGCCTTATTGCCCAGGAGAAAGTCTAGTTTTGCTACAACATGGAGGTTACCATGACCTCAGTGAGAGTATTGTATCCAATTCAGGTGATACATTTTGTGAAGGTATCAGACAGAGTAGAAGAAATTCACATGAATCATTCCAGGAATGAGAAGTTCAGTTGTGAGGATAGGCTGGAAAGGTTGGAATGTATTTTCTTGAACAGAAGGCCGAGAGGAAATGTGACTGTGGTATTCAGATGTGAAGAGGTATGGATAGAGTAAACAGGGAGAAAATGTTGCTATTCATTAAAGGTTCAAGAACAAAACGGCGCAGGTTTAAAATAATTTGCGAAAGCGATATGAGGAAAATCTCTCTCAAGCAACAAGTAGTTAGGGTCCAGAACACACTGCCCAAGTGTGGTGGGAGTAGGTCCCATTGAAGCGCTCAAAAGTGAATTAGATGGTTATTTGCAAAGGAACAATATACAGGATTACGAGGAGAAAGTTGGAGAATGGCTCCGAGTGCAATACACATTGTGTCTGTACTGGCTGTCCAATGTGTAAAAAATAGTTTTTTGCTGCAATACACATCCTAACATATGGAATTCTCTCACAACATGTCCCTCTTTGATTGCCCTAATGACCCCATGACTGTTAATTCTTTTGTTATAATATTTCAGTGAAATACATTGGGATGTGTTGAAGGCACTATACAGGTAGCTATTAGCTATTATTCCTTCCAATCAAACCTTTCGTTCCACATGTCCAACATGTTATCGTTCAGTCCAACCATCGAAGTGATACGGGAAGCAGCTGTGTCTACAACAAACATACTAGGATTTAGAGAACACTTCTAAAAAGATAGAAGAAAATATCACGGAGAGTGATGCATATATGGAGTGAAATGCCAGAGAAAGTGGTAGACGCTGATACAGGTATAACATTTAAAAGGCATTTTGACCAACACACAGATAGGAGAAGTTTAGAGGGCCAAATGCAAGCAAATGGGACTAGTTTGGTTCGGGAGACCTGGTCAGCATGACCAAAAGGTCTGATTCTGTGCTGTAGACTCTAATGACTCTAAAGTACTGAGGTATTTCAGCAACATATCCAGCAAAGAAACACAGAACCAAAGGGAGAGACATTAGGAGGGCTGACCAAAAATTCAAAAGATATTACCAAATTATATGAGGAGGGGTTTTTAAGATTTTTGACTCAAATTACAAATATTAGAACACATAGGAATACTGGGAACAAAGACTGCACAAAAACTGGAACTAAATTTTAAAGACTTAAAATAGGATAACTAAACAGTGCAAGTAATAACTCATCCTGAATTAAACGACAGTCTTGCTGAAAATCAACCATCCTCTGTTGTTCAGCAGGTCTAATAGAACATTGGTAGTGTTACCTCTGTGATTCGAGTTCAATGCGCCTCAGAGGTGTGCCATACCACGTCCGAGCAGATGGATAAAAAAAATTCCCTTATGGAAATAGATGCAGTGATTGGCAAACATATTCGTACTTGAACAGTATAGTGATAAAGTTAGTTTTGCAATAACAATGAAAATACAGAGTGGAGTTATGGGAAGACTTAACAGAACGCTATGAGCAATTTCGGGTGTGAGATTACAGAGACAGCATCAGTTAAAGACAGCAGATCATCTGATGGATTCATTTCCCAGTAAGAAGCAAAACATTATTTTGATTCAAAGATTGCCATCCATTCCATGTCAGAGTAGATATCAATCATAAAAGTAAAGCAAACTCATTTAATGGTATCTTTCCTTCTCTTAAAAGGTGACAGGATAGTAATGGTGCTTTGATTGACCTATAATGGGATTCTCAACCTCCATTTTCAAGCTGAAAGATAGCTTTTTTGAAAAACATTGCATTCTCCTCCCACAAAATCTTCATTAAACATTTCTCACTACCTCTCGAAACAGGGCTCCATAGAATGTAACGGTGTAGAAACAATCAACAGTCCTCATTGAGATATCAAGATCCATTAGTAATCTCTTCTGCTCCTGGCTATTCACAGTTGCCCGGATTCTCTGCAAAACAAAAATGATAAAATGTGTACATTATGATCACTTTATTCCAAAGTTCTCCCTGATGGCTTTAGTGGGCAAATATGTTAGTTGGTGAGCAACTTAATCTTAGCAAAAGGCAGCAGTGAGAGCACTGACTACAACACTGCTGTGTTTCAGTATAGATTAAATCTGCTACAAATCTTGTGTCTCATTGCTTTTCAGTGACCACAAGCTAGAATTCGTGTGCATGGGCATCACACAAAAAAACTTGCATTAATTAGAGGAAGGTGATGGCATCCTGCAATTGTCACAAGATAGCAATCCAGAGACACAAGCATTATTCTGGGTACCAGAGTCTGAATCCCACTGGATGACGGGATTCCAGACTCAATTTTTTTAAAAATCTGGACAGCATTGTTAAAATAATTTCCCTTTAAGGAGTGAAACTGCTATCTTTACCTGATTCATGTGACTCCAGACCCACAGCAATATGGGTGACTTTAAACTGCCCTTTGAAACAGCCTAGCAAGCCACTCAGTTGTAGTAATTGCTAGAAAGTTTAAAAGAAAACAATAAACCTGACAAATCATCCTGCACTGACCTAGGTAGCAAAAGCGATAACAGCAAATACAGCCCTACTGAACGTGCAAAGTCCCCTATATCTTGGGACAATTGCCAAAATTGGGCAAGCTGTCTAACAAACGAATCAAGATTGACATTCATTTCATGGAATCATACCTGACAGCCAATGTCTCATACACCACTATCACCATATCTAATTATGAGGGCAGGACCCAGCAAAGATGGCAGCAGAGTGGTACATGGTTGGGAAGGAGTTGCTCTGGAGGTCTTCAACATTAACTCTGGACCCTATGAAGCCTCATGACATCACGTCAAACATGGCAAGAAAACCTCCTTCTGATTACTGCTTACCATAAACCCTAACCTCCACATTCCCCTGGCTAATGAATCAGTACTCCTCCTGTTGAACACCACTTGAAGGAAGCACTGGAAGTGGTATGGGTACAGAACACACCCTGGGTGGGGATATCAATGTATACCACCAAGGGTGACTCTGCAGCAGCACCAGTGATTGAGCTGGTCCTAAAAGGACATTGTTGCTAGACTAGGCCTGTGGCAGTTGGTGACAGAATCAACAAGAAAAACAAACAAATCTTTCAGTACTTGGTTTCATCTCACCAATCTGCCTGCTGCGGATGTATTGCTCCATGACATTATAAATAGGACAGGCCATCATACAGTCTTTGTGGAAACTATGACATTAAGATCTTGTGTAGTACTATCACCATGCTAAATGGAGCAGATATCAAGTAGATTTACCAATTTGAGGCTGGGCACCCATGAGGCTCTGTGGGCCATCAGCAACAGAATTGTGCACCAACACAACCTGCAACCCTGTGGCCAAGCATACAGGCCCACTCCATCATTACCATCCAGCTAGGGAATCAATGCTGAAGAAAAATGCAGGAGAGCATGCCAGGAGCAACACAAGGTAAGTCTAAAAAGGAGATGTCAACCTGAAACTACAAAATGTGCTGCTTGCACGCCAAACATCATAAGCAGCAAATGATAGACAGAGGTGTGTGATTCCATAACCAACAGATCAGACCTAAGCTCAACATACATGAGTAGAGGTGGACAATTAAACAAGTCAATGGAGGAAGAGGCTCCACAAATATCCCAGTTCTAAAATTATGAGGAAGCTCAGGGCATCAATGCAAAAAGATCACGCCAAAACATCTGCAAGGATTTTCAGCCTGGAGTGCCAAGTCGACAATCGGCTCCTCCAGAGATCCACAGCATCAAAGGTACTAGTCATTAGCCAATTCAATTCACTCTACATGATATCAAGAACAGACTGGGGGCATTGGATACTGCAAAGGCGGTGGGCCCTGACAACAGCAAGTGCACTGGAGACATGTGCTCCAGAACTTAATGCAATCCTAGCCAAGGTGCTCCTGTACAATTACAACACTAGCATCTACCTAAAAATGTGGGAAATTGCCTAAGTATATCTGCACACAGAAAGAACTACCACCTTATCAGTCTACTTTCAAGAATCAATAAAATTTGGAAGATGTCTACAACAATGTTACTAAGCAGCACTTGCTTAGCAAAAACCTCCTCACTGACACTTAGTTTGATTTCCACCAGGGCCACTAAGCTTAGTCGTAGCTCCAACATGAACAAAACAGCAGAATTCCAGAGGGTGAAGTGAATGTGACTGCCCTTGACATCAAGGCCTCATTTGACCAAATGTGACATCAAACAACCCTAGCGAAACTGGAGTCAATGGAAATCAGGAGGAAGAAAGCTCTCTGCAGATTAGAATCATACCTAGGTCAAGGAAGACAATCATGATTGTTGGAGGTCAGTCATCTCAGTCCCAGAACATCTCTAAGAGTTCCTCTGGGTAGTTTCCTAGGCCCAGCCATCATCAGCTGTCACATCAACAACCTTCCTGCCATCCTAAAGTCGCAAGTGGACATGTTTGCTGATGGCAAAAGCTTCAGGGCCCTTTGCAGTCTCCTCATACACTGAAGCAGTCAGTGTCCAAATGCAGCGAAACCTGGATAATATCCAGGCTTTGGGTTGAAAGCGGCAAGTAACATTCACTCCACACAAATGCCAGGCAATGATCATCTCCAACAAGACAGAAGACAACCAATGTCCCATAAAATTCAACAGTGTCACTATCACTGCATGTCCCACATTCAACATTCTGGGGGCTACCATTAACCAGAAACTGATCTGAACTAGCTATATGAAATGTAATAACTATAAGTGTAGGTCAGAGGTTAAGAATCCTGTAATGAGTAACTCACCTCCTGACTCCCCAAAGCCTGTCCACCACCCACAAAGTACTACTCAGGAGTGTGATGTAATATTCTCCACTTGCCTGGATGAATGCAGCTCGAACACTCAAAAAGTTGTAGCATCTAAGACAAAACAGCACACTTTACTGACGCTGCATCCACAAAAAAAAATCAATTCTTCCATCACCAACACTCAGTAACAGCACTGTGCACTGCAGAAATTCACCAAGGCTCCTTAGAAAGTACCTTCTAAACCCAAGGCCAATTCCATCAAAAAGGATAAGGATAGCAGATGCATGGCAACAGCATCATCTGCAAGTTCCACTCAAGCCAATCACCATCCTGATCGCAAATACATTGACCCAGTGACATTGAAGGAATGGCAAAGTCCATGAACTCCAACCCAAATGTGGGTCTTGTGGGCCTACCTACAACACAAGAACTGTAGTGAGTCAAGGAGGCAACTCAGCATCATTTATTTTGCCCAAGGGCAACTAGGAACAAATAATTAATGCTGCCCCAGCCAACAACACCCACCTCTCAAGTGATAATGGGAGCTGCAGAAGCTGGAGAATCCGTGATAGCAAAGTGTGGGGCTGCACGAACACAGCAGGCCAAGCAGCATCTTAGGAGCACAAAAGCTGATGTTTCGGGCCTAGACCCTTCATCAGAAAAGAGGGATGGGGAGAGGATTCTGAAATAAGTAGGGAGAGAGGGGGAGACGGACCGAAGATGGGTAGAGGAGAAGATAGGTTGGGGGGGGGGGGGGGGGGGGGGGAGAAACGTAGGGAGGGGATAGGTCAGTCTGGGGAGGATGGACAGGTCAAGGGGGCGGGATGAGGTTAGTAGGTAGGAAATGGAGGTGCGTCCTGAGGTGGGGTGGGGGGGGGGGGGGGGGGGGGGAAGAATCGGTGAAAGGAAGAACAGGTTAGGCAGGCGAGGATGAGCTGCGGTGGTTTTGAGATGCAGTTGTGGGGGGGGGGGGGCGCGCGGGAGTAGAGATTTTGAAGCTGGCGTTCGTTTTTTCGTTCGTTACGAATGTCATTTACAAAATACCTTGCAAGAACTGTGGCAAACACTACATTGGACAAACAGGCAGAAAGCTAGCCACCAGGATACATGAACACCAACTAGCCACAAAACGACATGACCCACTATCACTCGTATCCTTACACACAGATAAGGAAGGACACCACTTTGATTGGGACAACACATCCATCCTGGGACAAGCCAAACAAACAGAGACACGCACGAGAATTCCTAGAAGCATCACATTCCAACCGGAACTCCATCAACAAACACATTGATTTGGAGCCCATCTACCACCCTCTGAGAAAAAGAACAGGAAATGACATCACCAACCCAAGGAAACCTAAACACATAAATAGAAAGCAGGACATAACACCAGCGCTTCACCGGAGGCTCACTGATGTTACCTAGAATGGTGACGAAACATCTGAAAACGAACCAGCTCAGCGAGCAAACTTACATCCAGAACCTCAACCTGAGCTACAAATCTTCTCAAAATTTCAGAATCCTCTCCCCATCCCCCTTTTCTGATGAAAGGTCTAGGCCCAAAAGGTCAGCGTTTGTACTAAAGATGCTGCTTGGCCTGCTGTGTTCATCCAGCTCCACACTTTGTTACCCCACCTCTCATAAAATAG
Organism: Stegostoma tigrinum; assembly: GCF_030684315.1. Classification (NCBI taxonomy): domain Eukaryota; kingdom Metazoa; phylum Chordata; class Chondrichthyes; order Orectolobiformes; family Stegostomatidae; genus Stegostoma; species Stegostoma tigrinum. Next base: position 17,241,594 of record NC_081376.1, read on the forward strand.
TTTTAAAAACCTGATATTGAACCTTTCATGACTACCAGATATCTCTAAGCACTTTACTGACAGTTAAATTATTCTGAAGTTTGGTTCCATTATACCTAATAAACTGGATGCTTCAGCACACGGAACGGTCCAATGAATAGCATGATGATAAAGGTCAGAAACTATTTTGGTGATGTTGATAGAGCAATAAATATTAGTCAAAGCACTAAACATAGCTCCATTTGTTCTTGATCAAAATAATACAATTGGATCTTCTACATCCACCTGAGGGCACAGATAGGGTCCTTAGAAAATGGACTGGAAAGTTAGTTACCGCAACAAGGAAATGGAGTTAAATAGATATTTTGCAATAGTGGAAGGTACTTCAAAAGATCCTACTAATAATAAAGAAGGCAGAAGCAATTAAAGTACCATTGCCATCACTTGAGAAATAACATTAGACAAACTAATGGGGCTAAAGGCAGATAAATCCCGGTCCTAACGGCATGTATCCTAGGATCCAAACAGGAGGATCTACAGAAACAGTGGATGCAATGACTAATTTCCTAAAAAAAAAAAAGAGTCCTTGGACTCCGGTGAAGTATTCGAGGATTGGGAAATTGCCCATTTGCCACTCCTATTCAAAACAGGGTGGAAGGGGAAAAATAAAACGGTAGCTATAGGCTAATTAATCAAATACCTATTTTTCGAGAAAAGAAATGTTGGAACCAATTCTCAAGGAAGTAATAGCAGCATATTTGAAAAAAATCATAAATCATAATCAAGCAAAACCATCATGGCTTCACGAAAGGGAAATCTAACTAATTTATCAGAGTTTTTCAAAGAAATCATAAACCAGAATGGAAAAAGGGGAAGCAGTAGATGTGCTATATTTGGACTTGCAGAAGATGATCACCACAGTACCTCACAGAAGGTTAAGTTATAAGGTCAGGGCCCATGGTGTTGGATGTAACATATTAGCATAGGTAGATTGTTGGCTAATGGGCAGAAAAATACGTAAGAATAAGAGATTCTTTTCTAGTTGGTGACTTGTAACCAGTAGGGTTCCACAGGGATCAATGCTGGGACTACATCTATTTACAATAAATACTCGTGACTTGGGAGGAAGGCAACCAGTGTACTCCATGCAAACTACAGACAACATAAAGATAGGTGAAAAGGCAATCTGCAAGAGGGATACAAACAGTTTACAGAGAGATACTGATATGTTAAGAAGTGGACAAAAAGTTGGCAAACGGAGTATACTGTGGTAAAATGTGAAGTCCTTCATTTTGGATGGGAGAACAGAAAAACAAGTGTTACTTAAATGTTGAAAAACTGCAGAAAGCTACATTGCAGCAAGACTTGGGAATATTCAAGAAACATGGAAAGCTAGCACACAGGTACAGCAGGTCATCAGGAAGACTCATGGAGTGTTGGGCCTTATTTCAAGAGATTGGAGGATAAATGTTGAGAGGTCCTGCTGTAAATCGGTCAAGGTGCTGGTGAGACCACATCTGGAGTACAGTGAACAGTTTTAGTCCCCTTATTTAAAAGAAAATATCATTTCACTACAGGCAGTTCAGCTCACAAGATGATCCCTGAAATATAGGGACTGTCTTATGAGCCAAGGTTAAACAGGTTGGGATTCCACTCACAACAATTTAGAAGAACGGGAGGTGGTCACATTGAAACGTGAATTCTGAAGAGGCTGAACAGCATAAATGCTGAGAGGATGTTTCCCTAGGTATAGTCTAGGATCAGAGAACACAGTCTCAGGATAAAAGGAGCACTAATTTAAGATGTAGATAAGGAGGAATTTCTTTTCTCAGTAGTTTGAAAATCTTTGAGGCTCTTGTCGTCACACAGCTGTGGGGGCTAAGTCCTTGACTACATTTAAGGCTGAAATAAATACATTCTTGATCAGTACAGAAATCAAGGGTTACAAGGAAAAAGTAGGATCTGGATGGGAGGAACGTCAGATCAGTCGTGATCCCACTGAACAATGGAGTGGCTCAAGGACCAAATGGCCTACTTCTGTTCCTATCTCTTATGGTATTAGTGGCCATGATTTAAACATCCCAAAGTTGTACATTTAACACTGTAGCATTCCTTCAGTATTGCACTGGAGTATCCCCCAGCACTTATACTGGAGTCTCCAGGGCAGGATTTGAATCAATAACCTGACTCAGAGATAAGAGTGCTACAACTGAATTATAGCTTAAAATATGCTTTGTATTACACTATGCATGCTCCAAGAACAAACTGGAGGATCATGAGTAGGGCAAAAAGTCTTCTTACTAATGCAGATTTCACAATTGTGCTGTGGGAAACTTACTGGTCAAGCAACTAGAATAAAATAACTCGAATATCCTCGATTTATTGTTCATGGGGGCACACTGTACAAATTGGCTGCTGTATTCCTTTCATTACAATTGAATATACGGTTATAAAATTCACTGGAAGTCAAACAAGACATTTGAGGTCATGAAATAGACTCTACAAAATATAAGACACTCTCCCCATGCATCTGTCCAGCTGTAAATGAAGATAAGTAAATCGCAATAGGGTCCATTCATCTTCAACTGGTACCTAATCCTTTCAACTTCAAAAAGGTACATCTCAAAGGCATTCTAAGTATAAATAAATAAACCTGTACATATCAATAAATGGTCAAATAACATGGGACTATTAAGAACTCAGGACATCTAGACAACCTATAAATGGCCAATCGTACATTCAAACATGCTGCGTTCTTAGCATGGTAACGAATTATGGCACTGTTGCTTCATAACAACATAATTCCCATTTTGCCCTGCTTATTCCAACTGATCAATCTTCCAACGGCATTTGCCAGTTGATTATTTCCCATGGTGCAGAGAAAACACAGCAAATCATGAAGTTGATTGGTGTCTGACTCCCATGAACCTCCAGTAACTCAGCTATAACTACAAAATGTTATTTTTATGCCTGTAAAAGAAGCTTCTCGTGACAGAGCTCAGGAACAAAGCAGCAGCAGAAAGGTTAAGCTTACTGTCAACTCGCAAGAAGACGAAGTCAGTAGGCTTACCATCTTCAAAACTCACAGGTAGGGAGTGGACGCCATTGAGAGTTTGGAGTCCAAAATGCTGGGGTTATCCCTGAAATGCTGATAAGAGAAACCATAAATCAAGGTTAACCCACCCTTCCCTATCAAAGGGATGTCAGCAAAAACTCAGAGGCACAGGAGGTAGGTACCTATTGCACAATAGGGTGAAGGTTAATTTTTTTCACATGAACTTTTAATTCAAATATGAACGAAACACAAATACTATGTGAAACTGGTTGAGAAAAAGGATTTAAATTAGATAGCAAAACGTAAAATCTAAGAGCTGCATTGTGCACTTTCCCTTGTTGAGCCAATTTTTTTTTCCCCAGTAAATATCTGTGGTACCTTCAAACATCAAAGATTAGGCAAGGGATTTGCAACCTAATCATGGTAAGAAGTTAATCCAGGCCATGAGGAGATAGCAAGAACTGCAGATGCTGCAAGTCAGAGGGAATGCAGTGTGGAGCTGGAGGAACACAGGAGGTCAGGCAGCAGAGGAGCAGGACAACTTTTTATTCATATAATGTTCTGCTGATTATTTTAAAATATCATATTGTAGTTCAGGAGATTCAAAGTTCATACAGTAGCATGCAAGCACAGGTTAACAAAAAGAAAATACAAGGTATTTTGGACAGCAGTGTGATGGAGCAAATTCAGCAGTTTTTGCTAACATCCATTTTTCAGTAATTAAATAGAATTGAGCTAAATGTGTAATGCAATAAAGTGCAGAACAGAAAAAGATATTAAATTATTATTCCTTCCATATTTATTACTGTAAACAAACTAATTTGGGAAAATCAGAAATGCAACAGATCACAATGAAACAATGTTTAACCCAATCATATCTGTGTGTTAGCCAAGGGGATTAAAATTACACTTTTCCCACAATAATTACTTCATTCCACAATTTGTGACCTGTAGTAAGTGCAGGAGAGGTCAGACAAACCAGTAACGGTTTAGGTACAGTACTCCAAAGGCTTTAGTGACTCTAGGATTGGGGAAGGAAATCAGTTTGGGAGGTTTCCATCCTTCTGCAATCAATCTGTCAGAAAAAAAAGTGCGCAAAAATACATACTTCCCTTTGCCTAGCCACTTTATTTTAAAGAAAAGACCAACAAATAGGAATTTTCCTTTCAAAATCAGTCCTGTATCACCATAACAATGAAGATTCAGTTTCACCCCACATGTTCAATGTCACATTGCACAGAGTACAAACCCATGATATTGAATTCAATGAATTTCTTCCTTTTCTGCAAATGTTAATATGTGCAGAATCATTAGAATTAAATCTTTCAATACTGAGGGCTCTTCGGCCCATCATGACATATTTAATTAGAGCAGAGAAGTGAAACTTTCTCCAAAATTCTGCAATTCTTTTCCTTTTCAAAGATTTATCCACTTCCCTTTTGAAAGGCATCAGAGTCAGTCATACACCAATGAACCTACTTCAACTATTCTTATAGATAGGCATTTATGCAGTTTTGATATAGGATATACTTTCTCACATTCCACCACAAGAAGACACATCGTTTTCATTGATGTGTTTGGTAACTAAAATGAAACATGTCAACCAAGAGAAAGAACCATGCATTTCATAGTAGTACAGGATTCTGCCAAGTGGAGGGCACTACTAAGTTCTGCTGAATACTAACTTAAATGCATTTATTCTTCATTTTAAAATATATTATTGTTCATGTAATGCGGAAGAACCACTCCAATAAGTTATTACGACCTAAAAGACTCCTTCCTATTTCCTCAGCATTTCACTGACCTGCCTAGTTCGGAGCAAGAAACTCTATCCCAGGCCACTAGATGGCACCCAGAAGTACTCAATGAATTGACAGAGATCAGATCAGAACTTGAATGAACTTACAAAGAACAAGGCTTTCTTAAGTTTCATAAAATCAGGCAGAAGTTCAGAACATAGAAGACAAAACCCAAGTCAAAAAGTATAAATAAAACAAAAAAAAAACTTCAAAACGGGTATAAACTATGGCCACAGACAGCTTGAAGGAAAAATAAACATAGCTGATGTTTAATTTTTGTTCATTTTTACCTGAATTCCATTAATCTGTGTTTTGCTACATATCACTTCATACGTTTACAATCAAAATCTGTCTATTGGAGATTGACAATTGAAAACAGCATTTCAGATTTTGCTCATGATTGGCCAAGCATTAATTTTAAGCATACTTTTAATGACACTTAAGGAGGTATCAAATTTTAGCAAAAAGGTTCAAAATAAAGTACCTTCACAGCCATTATGGTTCCACTGGGTGCGTGCCTCACTTTCTCCACCACTCCATATGCTCCTCGGCCCAGTTCATTGATAGGCACCAAATCATCAGCTTCCACCTCGAAATTCTGGAATTAGACCACAAATAAAATGTACTCTCTGCATAAAAGACATTAGAAAGAGATTATGCTCAAGTTTCAATTCGCTGTGTTGTGGAACATATTCATATGCCAACACAGATACAGCCTAATCGTGACTGGTTTCTTCATGGCTCATCAAGTAAACGACGTGACGGCTCTGGTCATCCTAGACTATCACTCACCTCTTAACAAGACCTAACAGATCAGAGAATTGGCAAAGAAAAAGGAGAGCCAATGTTTTTTTGTTGGAGGGGGAAAGCAAAGAAAAATCAGCCAAATATATCTTTGATTGTTTTCTCATGATAGGCTGTTTTGAATTGTCAAAAGTTTTTAGGGCAAGCAGAAGTCACATCAAATTTTCTGGAGGGTTTGTCGCCACAAGGTTTAGCAAGATTTCTCATGCATCTTGCCAAACTTACCTCATTAATATCCTACTTGCCGAGGTGGTGTTTCTCAGGTCCAATTCCACCCCATTTTACCACTTGCCTCTCCTAGAATAACTCTCCATTCTGATATCCATTGGACAATGCTTGCACCTGCACCATCTCTGAAAGACTGCCATGTACCAGACCAGTGTTGACAATCCAGCATTGCCCCTGGTCAGCAGTGTAATAGCACACCATCATCATGGTCGACACGGTCTCACACAAACATTCACTCATTATGGGTGCTTTTTAAGATCACTCTATACACAATGCACTGTCCTAGTGACATATCATGTAAATATCTGAACAGATCACCATTATGTCCCTGTTGCACTCTGTAGGCCCTCATCTTGTCATTGCCAAATAGATGATCTGATGTTTCCCTATCAGACAATTCCAGGCCCCAGAAAAAATACACAAACAAGAAGGAACAGAAGCTGCAGGTTGCCACAATAATGCAAACACAAATGTTGGTAATCATGGCCAATGACTACTGAACATTTCATGATTGTCTGCTGTACCCAGCTTTCATTTGCTTGAACTAGATGTCAATCAGGTTCTATCTGGTTTGTAGCAACCTTCACAATTGAGCTTTGCCAAACATGAGGACCGCTTTCTCTTATGTCCTCATCCTTCTCCTCAGATGTCTGTTTCCACTCCCTCTGTTCCTCAGCATCAAGCATATCTCCCATGTCCGAATTCAATTTTGCAAAGCCCAGGATGACAAAATTATGTAGCACACCGTCCACACCAAAGTGGAGAGCCCTGATAGCCCAAGCAGCGGAACCATGTCTTCAACAGCTCTTTCATATGCTCCACCATCAGTTAGGGGTTATGCAATGATATCATGAGTCATGTCTGCAATGGGTAATGCTTATCAGAGTGTTTACAGTGAGATATTGATAGGTTCAGTAAGTGGACAAAAGTTGGCAAATGGAGAATAATGTGAGAAAAAGACGACATCGTTTTCATTGTTGTGTTTGGTAACTAAAATGAAACATGTCAACCAAGAGAAAGAACCATGCATTTCATAGTAGTGCAGGATTCTGCCAAGTGGAGTCCTTCATTTTGAATGGGAAAATAGAAGGACAAAAAAGTGTTATTTAACTGGAGAAAAATAACAGAAAGCTGCATTACAGAAGGACTTGGGAATACATGTGCATGAAACACAAAGCTAGTACACAGGAGCAGGAGCAGCAAATAATCAGGAAGGCAAATAGTATGTTGGCTTCTTTTCCCACCCCCCAAGTGCATAGGAGTTTAAGAGTAGAGAGGTCTTACTGAAACTTACAAGGTGTTGGTGAGATCACATCTGAAGCACTGACCGTAGTTTTGTCCCCTTATTTAAGGAAAGGTATCATTTCAATTAAAGAAGTTCAGAAGAGGCTCACGAGGAGTATTCCCGGTATGGATGGACTGTCTTTGAGAAAGGGCTAAACAGGTTGGGACCCTACTCAATGGACAGGAGAAGAGAGAGGTGGCATGTCCTCCAGATGAGGGGTGAACATACTTCTCCAAACACTGACATGCCATGTCCTGAAAACAAGGGCTGTATCTCTGACATTCTTTCAGTTTCAGCCTCGTTGTGTGCAGCAACTTGGTGAAGGTGCTGTGGCACTCAGCGGGCAAAGCATTGCATGTCTGTTATGCTCCAATCTCTTCCTCATTCTAGGTCCACATAAATTATTTAACTTTTCATTTCTTTCAGTACAGACCATTGTTACATTTACATAATAGAAGCAGCAGCAATGGTTGCCACCTCCCAGAGCATGTTTGAAAGTCACACATTTAACGGCCTGCTTTTGGCCAATATTCACATTTAACACATTCCTGCTAACTTCAGCATAATTGAGCTGCCAATGTTCAAGTTGCAAAGATCAATTCATGGGTCACTTTCAAATCAGTAGTTAAACCTGAGCCGGGTTGCCATGCATGCATTTCAATGGATGAACAAAACATTAAATTAAATGTAGATTGAATTAACAAATGCCTGCTTCGTGCATTTGTCCCTTCAACGTCCTAGTGTCCAAAAGACCTGAATCCCATGTTTTCCCACCCGTAAGGTTGCATTTTGCTCTAGAGACAGGCAAGGGCAGGCAGGAAACACAGTTCGCATTGGATACCATCAGCACCAGACACTGCCTGGCTGTCAGGTATCACCGTATCCCTGGAAACTGCATGTCCACTTTTACCTCACTACCCTCAAGTGGAGACCCACCACATTGAACTTTGCCTCCAGCTGTCCTCTCTACCCCTGATCCTTGACCAAGCACCTTAAATAAAGAACACCTTGATCCTTTATGTTTCCTTGGTGGTGGTCACTGCCAATAACTCTCAATCCTGTACTCTACCATGCCTTCTGATCCGGTTTTACCTACTTGTCATGCACCCTGCGCTCCCCATGTCACCCTCCCTGTCTCCAACTCTACAAAATTCCCCACCAGCCTCAAAATGCCCCAACTTTTGGCAGTGATCCTCCCCCATGACACTAATGATTGAGTTGGACAAACTGCCCCTAGATGACTAAACTCCCGACTGCTGTGTTGCTAGCTGTTTGACTGGAAATATCCAATTCCCCTGTCTGCTTCTGATGGCTGTACAGGACAAACTGTTGCCCATGCCTAAGTAGCTGGAAATAATCCCTGACTGAGTGGCATGAGCGGACAAATGAGTGCGCCCAAATTCTTGTGCTGTGCTGGTAACTGATGGTAATGGAACCCCTGATGGACAACAGTTTCACCCCCTCCACCAGTGAGTGGACTGATATCTAGTCCCCCACCTAGTTTCTGACATGGCCACTTGGTCAAATAAACGCACTGTGTGTTTCCAGCACAGGCAACTAGCATGTGCTGTAGGTGTTAAACGTATGTCTTAAAGTACTGTATAAGATATTACTCAGCATCCCCTCCCCTGCTGCCTCAGATAAACATAGCAAACAACCTGTGTGTTTATGTAGTATAGCTCGTCAATACAGCAGTACCAATAGCTTTTGGCTCTGCGTGAAATGCCAATACGCTAACTGGCATGACAAAGTAAGGCAAGGCAAGATGCTGTGAACATGCAGTAGGTGCTAAGCGAGTGAGTATTAAGAGGGCAAGCGAGCAGCCCAGAGATGAAGCTTGGTCTAATCCATTGGCTGGGTGCCTGCCCCTGTGAGCAAATTGTCCTTGCTGCAGCCTTTCAATGCTAGTTGCTGATGCACCCTGCAATGCAAGTCTGCACTTGCTAAGAAGCCTACAAATGGATCAGAGCCATGATGGTCACGAGGGATTGGCAAATGCAAATACCAATATGCAAGGATGAGGTGTGAGTGCAGCTCATGCCTGTGAATCATGCCCGAAGATGCACTTTGATGCTGAGCAACAAGGAGGTCCTCACAGCAAAAGCTGTAATCACCAGATACCTGCTCTGATTTCCATAAAGTGAATTCTCAACTTCTAGCCTGTTTGACAGCTTTGATTAAGATAGGAATCTGAATAAGACAAATTATGGCTTTAATAAACCATTTAACAGCTATAAACTCCCTTAATTGGAAGCTTACCGCTGCCTAGTGAGAAACTTCTGACTTGTCAAATGCTTAAAGGTGCGGCAGGCAGCTCCCAATGGTAAAATAGGCCTGGCAAACTTCAGACAATGCTGCCTCAAATTTCACCATAGTCCATGGTGTCTTTGTTTGCTCCATATAATAGAATTGACACTGAGCCATAAAAGAAAGTGGATTTTCTTAATAGTATCCACTGTTGTCATATTTCATCTCATTTCCCATTCACAAGGTGGGATTCTTCCACCTCATTACATTTCACCCTCCAACCTGTGAGACCCACTGAGTTTGTGTCTATAGATCAGAGTCATCAGATTGTAAAATAATTGCAGCTGTAAAGTCAGGACCTTCTCACTAAAAAACAAGACTTTTCCTTACAAATTGTTCAAATTAAGTGCACAATTTTAAGGTGTTCGGTGCATGATGTTTGAAAAATTGCAATAAATCTTTGCTCTTGTTGCAAAATTTCAAAATTGCAATACTGGCCTGTCAACTGGGAAAGGTTTTAAACAGCTCAATCGAGGGAATTCCACAACATACTCAAGTACTTACCTGCTAATCAATTTTGAAAAGCATGTCAGAAAGGCCACAAAAAGGGTGTCAAATATCAAACAGCTAATGTAGAAACACCTACAAAGACAGCAATTTTCTCTTAATGCAGATTCCTAACATAATCCTGCTGTTTTCTATATTATAATGACTACATTGACATTATTAACTGGCGCCATTTTATTCTCAGACCCCAAACTTGATTTACTTCTATCGTTGAAAACTTTAAAAATTTATCAATATTAGATATAAAAAAGGTGGAATGACAATATGCACAGACATGACACGTCTCATACCATGCAAAACATTCTACAAAATAACTGACCCACTTGATGATATTGTGCTCCTTCATTTTCCAGCAATATCTACACACATACATTAAAAACAATATCAGTGCATCTTACAAAAGAAAAACATATAGCAACATTCAAGTAGTTCAGCTGGCTTTAACAAAATTAGTTCAACAAAGAGTTTGATAAGACCATTCAGAATCACACAATGGCAAAAAGCTGTGGCTAAATTGAATTCTTACATCATAATGCCGATGACACAAGGGTACATCCTTAATTTGATCCCATGCCATTCTAGGGTCTAAGAGGTCAACGTGATCAAATTAGAATGCCACTTCAAGTGCTTGAGGTTTGGAGACTGGCATGGATATGGAAAAGATAGACTGCTGGGAGCTTAAATTACAGGAATATGTTACTAACCTGATCTATAGCAGTCAAATCAAAAATTAGAGAAACAGAAAGCAATAAATGCTGGAGATCACAGTGAGTCGGGCAGTATTCACGAACAAAGAGCAACTGGGGGGGTCTAATAGGACTTCTGACTGACTGATCACCAGAGCCATACTTCTTTCATGGTATGTGGACGTCTCTGATTAGGCCAACATTTATTGCTCATCACCAGCTGCCTTGGACATAGTGGTGCTGAAATGCCTTCTGAATTGTTGCAGTCCATTTGACACAGGTATGCCCACAATACTGTTATAATGGGATTTCCAGAATGGTGACCCAGGAGGACTGAGGGCAACAACGATATAGGTGAGGTGATAGCCTAGTGGTATTATCGTGGGACTGTTAATCCAGAGACCTGGATAACATTCTGGGGACCGGAGTTAGAATCCTGCCAGGGCAGACGGTGGAATGTGTGTTCAACAAATATCTAGAATTAAGAATTTAACGATGACCATGAATCTATTGCCAACTGTTAGAGGAGATACCCACCTGGTTCACTAAAATCCTTCGAGGGAAGGAAACTGCCATGCTTACCTGGTCTGGCCTACATGTGACTCCAGACCCACAAAGTGATTGAATTTGAACTGCCCTCTGAGCAATTAGGGCTGGGCAATAAATGCTGCCTGGGCAGAGATGCTCTCATCCCGTAAATGAATAAAGAATAAAGAATAAAGAAATTCAGGACAGGGAGAGGCCTGGAGGAGAATTTGCGGAAGATGGTGTTCCAAGTATTTGCTGTCCAGTCCTTCCAGATTACAGTGATCATGGATGTGTTTTATGCCAATTATGCCCCCATTCACAAAGCCTGTCTGCCAAAGGCGCAGGACGCCAATAAGAGTTGAGGGTGCTTAAGGGTGTGGTTTGATTCCACTCAAACTTCTTCAGGGAAATTAAATAATGGAAAATAAGAAAGTGATAGATAAATTCTGTCTTCGCCGTAGGCAATAGAAATAACCAGGAATCAGAAGGCAAAAAAGGTAAGGAGGAACATAAGCAACTACAAATCAAGGAGAAAATATTGAGAAAACCTTTAGAACTAAAACTTGTCAAGTCTCCAGACCCTGAATTTCATCTAAAGGTCTTAAAATAAGTGGCTGATGAGATTGTAGATGTTTTAAATTTCCAAAATGTAAGATTTTGCCAAGTTCTCATCAGATTTGAATATAGCAATGTGACTCCTTTATTCAAACAAGGAGGAAAGGGGGAAGAGAAATCAGGAAGCAACAAGCCGGTTAACCCAACATTTGTCAGAGGACGAACCTATCTGTAGTCTATAGTTGAAGTGGCTACAGCAGGACATGTAGAAAATCTTAATGCAATTATGCAGACGCAATATGGTTTTATGAAAGGGAAAACATGTGTGACTAATTCATTAAAGTTAGCCAAGAAAGTAACAAACAAATAAAAGAAGAACTGCTGGGTGTACTGCACATGTGTGTTTCCAGGAAGCATTTGACAAGATGGTGCAAAATTACAGCTCAGGGGTAGGGTCTGCTTATTGGCACGGAAAGAAGATTGACTGGTTATTAAAAAGTAAAGGATGGATATAAATGGATCATTTTTGGCAGGATGTGACATGCCACAAAAATTATGTGAGGTCAATTATTTATATAAAAAAAGACTTAGTTCCAGGAACCAAATTATGCTTGCTAAAATTGTAGATGTAAAGTCAAGTAGCAATCTGAGCGCAAGGAGTCTGCAAAGGGAGATAGAAAGGTTAACTGAATGAAGTAGATGAAATATTATGGGGGAAATATGAACATTTTAAACTTTGCCAAAAGAATGGAAAAACAGCACACCATCTGAAAATGGAGAGAGACAAATCACAGAAAATATTGGTAGAGAGTGATCAGAGCGAGGAGGAGGAATTATTTCCTCTGAGGGCTACAGTCTTCAAAATTTTCTTTCTCAGTGACCCACGGAGGGCGGCTCATGGAATAATGTTTCAGGCTGAGGTAGATGGTCCTTGACTAATAAAAAGGAGTCAAAGGCTACTGTAGGTAAACAGAAACCGAACTGAGGCCACGCTTTGATTGGCCATGATTTTTCTTAACGGCAATGCAGGCTGAGGGGCCAAACAGCCTACTCCTCCTCTTAATTTCTATACTTGCGATGTCTTGGTAGGATACATTAGTTCCAAGTCCAATGGCTAGGGAAAATGTTAAATAAAAAAAAATCTCACGGTACTATTCAAAGAAATGTAGAATTCCCATCAGTGCTTTAAATAACATCCTGTCCTCAACAAAATTACTGTGTGATATATGTTACAGTTCTTTTATCATGTGCTGTTTGTAGAAAGCAAGATAGTGTTGTGATCTGCATGCAGATCACACAGTCACTGTAAGTGAATATATACCTTGCTAAAATTGGAATACTTTGTGGCATTGCTAGGGACACAAAAAGGTGTTCTATAAAATCAATAATCTTTCTTTTTCAGGCAATTTAGTAATTTACAATAACCAGCAAGAACTTTACACTAACAATTATTTTTGGAGAGATTACAGAAGGGTAAGAATAGAAGCTCTTAAAAGATTTAAGATGTCTTATGAAGTGTTACCCTAACCATATAAACCACTTTTAATTCCTAGTCAGCAATCCTGGCAGAGGAGGAAGACAAGCTATAAAGGGAGAGCCAGGGTTTTCCAGGCATTTCAGTAGTCTCAGCTTTCATATTAAACATGTTCTTGTTACACAAAAGTGACAGGAGGGCTGTCAATTATATTCTGAAAATGTAAGTTTACCTCAAACCATCAGCTTCTGTAATTGAATATTCTGTCAAGCAGCATTTCAGACACAGCAAAACATCCCAGAAATAATATTGGATTGGCAACACGTTCTCAGCATCACGTTAAGTTACTGACCCAACACCAACTCACTTCCGTCTCATTTAGATGATTTATTTCAGCACTGTATATAATTTTACTCATTAAAGAAACGATCACAGCAGTTTTTGTCTGAACTATAATCAAATGATGTGTATTGTATTTTGTCATATTAGTTCTACTTGCGTCAGCTTAAAATACAATGTGATGGCTGTTTTTAAACAACAAAATTTCCTGAACAAATTCCTGAATTTCATTTCCATGGAGTACTGGATTTTATTACAATTAAAGTTATATAAAAGACATACAATGCTCACAAAACTCAAAAACAAAACGCCTACTGCTGGATGTGATTTTACAATTGCATAGCACTTGCTAAACAATAGAGAGTGCCTTTAGTTACACTAACAACCCATTTAAGACAACAATTGAACTCACAACATGGTTCATTTATGACTGCTGTAAGAGACATATAAATATAGCGGGATCTGTTTTCTGCAAAAAGGAATCTGTTCAAGCTTTGTGCATCTTTTGAAGTTTCTGGAAGCGTGTAACTATGGTTTCCCATTCCTTTCTCTGAAGCCTAGGGTTGACTTGTCAAACAATCAGTATCCTTTTCCCTCGAGGCAAAATTATTCTTATTTGATATTTGGCATTCGGCATTCTTGTGTTTGCTCTACTGAGTGAAAGAGGAAAAGCTTTAGCAACATGTTTTGTGTTGCTGTAAAGCAACAGAATTTTTTGAAGCATAAGACTGTTAAATAAAGATATTGTTTTCCCAGGAATCCAATCACGAGCAAGCAAAAAAGTGACAAGTTAGCCTTTTGCTGTTAAAGGTTATCTTACGAAGGTTGACTCCCAAAATCCAAAGTTAAAAGCCCATAAAAAAGGTTTTCATAGCATATCAGTAGCCCACAGTGAATTTTGCACATGGCCCAAACAGAAGGATCAGACCGATATTACCCAAGCCACTACACCAATAAAAGTCAAATTAGAGGTCAACGAGGTTAAAATTTCCAATCTAGAGCAGTTACCGCTGTCTAAATCATACAACTGGTCTAATGGTCTAAGTTTTAACCAGCACCAGAAAGGATGAAGGAGAAATAAAAAGGATAGTGAGGTTTATGGAGAAAATTCAAAGACACTCAGCAGTTAAAAGAACACTAACCAGTGATGGAGCAAATAAAAACAAAATATATGTTTCAGAGGCAGAAACAGGGGCACCCCAAACATGACGGTGTATGGCTGGAAGAGGTTCCAGAGACAAGAGGTGAGTCACTTAAAAACAAGGATGATAATTTAGGTCAAGGAATTCCTTAACAGGAACACCATATAAGCATGCTAACGTAGGACGGATAATGTGAATAGGACATTTTTGATGTCTTACGGAGGATAGAACATGGACGGCCAACCAGGTGTGCAATGGAATGATTAAACTGACAGGACATTTGAGAATTTCACAACAATAAGTTGAAGAAGGGGAAGGTTCAAGACTGCTTCAGAGATGGAATTAGGCAGTGTTAACTGATGGCATAGCTATGTGGTCAGTCCATTACAGTCAAATATGGCATCAAAGGTTCTGAACTCTGGTTCAGCAAACAGTTAGCCAGTTCAGCATTAAACAGCTGCCAGGGTGAAGATGGAACCAGTGGTGGGAACTAAAATCAAAGGCCATGAAGGGGTGCACACTAAATATAACAGAAGCAATAAGACAGTGCAAGCAGAGGGCACAAATATCTAGCTCATTAACGCAACAGTCATTCGAATCAGACCACAAACAACTTAAATACTAATGATGCAGCTTCCAAAACAGTCTGAACATAGAGTAAGTGTTGTGGAAGACGGATTTTAAAAAAGTGTATATCCAACGGCATAAATGTTAACTCATCACTGCAAGAACAGCAGATCACTCAGCCCCTTGAGTTTCCTTGGCCACTCAAATTAGATCAAGGTTGATCTACACCTGATATTTCATCTATCACATACTTTTGTTCTGTAATCCTCATACCTTGACTGACAAAACTCAACTTGTCTCATTTCTTTGATCATGTCTTTAGTTGTTGAGAGTTTACCGTTAGTGTTATAAATACAGAAATTTTAACAGGACTTGTTAAATAAAAAGACTCAGTTCTTTTCATCTTAGGTTGCTTCCTTGGAACTTAACTGGTTTTAAAATCTATCCAGAAACTCTGGATATTAAGAATGAAGTAGGAAAATGTAATTCATAGTACACAGGGAGTCTTTGGCTACATTCCTAATACAGCTTGTCAACCAAGGGCTAAGCGAGTGCCTCAGACACAGAAAACCACAGCAACATGAAGCTGTCAAATGTCTATGCCCCAAATTTTGGTCCATTACAGTACTTCCTACTGGCAAGTGTTCGAGATTTCCTGTGGTGTGACTACGTACTATGTCCAAGCCTAATGCTGTAGGAATGCCAATGTTTGCTGTGATTCTGGGAGGTGTATAATACTTGCTTTAACATTCAACAATATTTCTACTATTTGCAGAAACCTCTTTTTAAAATAACTTGCCTCCTTACTTCTCCAACCAATACTCTAGTAAAATACTTAATGGTTTATTTAATCTTTGGGATTGGTGATCATGGTTGTACATATTTCAGTTCAGTGCAACTCCCTTCTCCTCTTCCTCCTCTCCTCGATAAATGAGGGTCAGTGAAAACTGGGCAAAACGGCCAAAGCAACATGACTAACTTATTTCTACATACACATTTTACACCACAGGCAATCAGCAGATGACATTTTGCTATGACTGATCAACAATGTGTTCAAGTTCACACAGTTCATCACCTTTTTGAATAATTGTTTATCTATCACTAAAAATTTATCATTATTGCAGCCATTTTGTTTGTTTGGACCAAATATCACCATGATTTTCAGGACTTAAATATCCAGAAGTCATTATAGACCACTCATATGTTTAATGTCGTAGCTCGTTCTACACAGCCTCAACATGGTAAAAAGTCATTTGTGTTGAATATGATTATCTGCTGTACTTAATTGTATGAATGGTTCCACCTTTGAATACTTCTTGGATAATAACACAGAAGAAATAAATAAATAAATAATCTCGTCAGCTCAGATTTATAACATATAAATTCTATTCACATTAGGTATTGCAAAATTCAAGAGAATTAAATGCAAAGTTGAGATTTGGCTTCCAAAAAGACTAATTCTCTTCTGGATGCTTCACAAGCACTTCCACTTCCAGTGTATTTAAGTTAAGTGAGTGATCAGGTGAAGAAACCTTCCACCTGACATGGGGACGTGTCATTTTATTTCTGTAATTTGAACAGCCGTGTTTACAGAACTGAAATTAATGCACTGCAAAAGAATGGTCAGTAGATATAACAAAAATAATTTATACAGAACAGATCTGAGGGGCTAAGCCACCTACATATGCTCTTTTGTAAATTTTAAAAGTTCAAAATACTACTTTTTCTGAACAATTCAGAAGTTACTCTTGATACATTAAATTCTTTGCTCCAGGGACTTCACTTCTAACATGCAGCACATTCACTGATTGGCACTGGGGTTTGACAATGAGAATGGTTAGGTGCTCTATGAAAGGTACAGAACTACCTGAAGCCGTATCAGGTCAGTCAGAATGTTACCTGTAGGTGGACTTCGCTTTCATAGACTATTAGTGTACATAGAAACTTTGTAGTCAACAGCAGGCTTGATGGTACAATTGCTACCTAACTGTTTAGCTACAAGAGTCCTTGGTGTGTACAGCATGGATGAGTTGGACCAAAGGGTCTGTTTCCATGACAACGAGATATCCTGTATAAATCTAGTCCCATTTGCCAGCATTAGGCCATTATTGCTCTAAACCCTTCCTGTTCATATACCTACCCAGGTACCTTTTAAATGTTGTAATTGAACCAGTCTCCACCACTTCCTCTGGCAGCTCATTCCATACACACACCCTATTTTGTATGAAAAAGTTGCCTCTTAAATCTTTTCCTCTCATCTTAAACCTGTGCCCTCTAGTTTTGCACTCACCCACCCTGGGGAAAAGATTTTGCCTGTCTACCTTACCCATGCCCACTTTTGATTTTATCTGTAGAAGGTCAACCCTCTGCCTCCGATGCTCCAGAGGAAATAGCCCCAGACTACTCAGCCTCTCCCCATAGTTCAAACCCTCCAATCTTGGCAACATCCTCGTAAGTCTTTTCTGAGCCCTTTCTAGTTTCACAGCATCCTTCCTATAGCAGGGAGACCAGAATTACACAATATTCCAATAGTGGCCTCACCAATGTCCCGTACAGCCATAACATAACCTTTCAACTCCTATACTCAATGCACTGACCAATAAAGGCAAGTATACCAAACGTCTTCTTCACTATCCTATCTACCTGCGACTGCACTTTCAAGGAACTATGAATCTGCACTACAAGGTCACTTTGTTCAGGAACTCTCCCCAGGACTTAACCGTTAAGTGTAGAATTTCTGCCCTGATTTGCATTTCCAAAACGCAGCACTTCACATTTATCTAAAGTAAACTCCGTCAGCCATGCCTCAGCCCATTGCCCATGTGATCAAGGTCCCACCATACTTTGAGGTAACCTTCTTCGCTGTCCACTACACCTCAAATGTTGGTGTTATCTGCAAACTTACTAACCACACCTCCCATGCTCACATCCAAATCATTTATATAAACAACAAAAAGCAGTGAACCCAGCACTACTCCTTGTGGCACACCGCTGGTCACAGGCCTGCAGTCTCAAAAGCAACTCTCCATCACCACCACCACCATCTGTCTTTTACCTTCAAGCCAGTTCTGTACCAAAGCGGCTAGTTCTCCCTGTATTCCCTGCAATCTAACCTGGTTAGCCAGTCTACCATCAGAAACTTGTCAAACGTCTTACTGAAGTCCACACAGATCACGCCCACCACTCCGTGCAGTGGAGGTAAGACGAACCCGGAAGACTGCAGCTACGGTAAGGCAGTTTTTTAAAATTACTTACCAGTAGCGGGCAGCGGTGTTTTCTTTTTCACAGGAGGAGCAGGAGCAGCGGAGGAAGTGACGAGGACCAGAGGGGCAGCCAGGAAGGAATAGCAGTGACCATAATATCAGCAAGGCGGCTAAACCCGAGACTCTACAACTGTAGTGTCTCCCACCCGCCCTCCTCCTCTAACCTAGTTAATAAGGTAAGGTTCATTCTAAACTTTCTCTATTGAATATAAGTTTGTTATTAATTTGTTATTATTACTTGAAGTAAGCTTTCTACTTTAGTACTGAGTGGGTATTCAGCTAAGTGGGGTATGGATGCTAGGGCAGTTGCTTGCTCCTCCTGCAGAATGTGGCAGGTGGGAGACATGGCACACGTCTCCGCTGGCTACATCTGCGGGAAGTGCACCCAACTCCAGCTCCTTGAAAACCGTATTAGGGAAATGGAGCTGGATCTGGATGAACTACGGATCATTCGGGAAGCGGAGGGGGTAATTGAGACGAGTTGCCAGGAGTTGGTCACTCCTAAGGCTCAGGACAAGGATAGATGGGTTAGTTAGGGAGATGAAAGGGGACAGACAGACAGTGCAGAGATCCCCTGTGGGCATTCCCCTCAGCAATAAGTACATCGTTTTGGATACTGCGGCAGGGGGGGCGGGGGAATGGCCTACCAGAGGAAAGCCATAGTACTCAGTTCTCTGGCACTGAGCTTGACACTCTGTGGCAAAGGAGGAAGGGGCAGAATAGAAAAATACTCGTGGTAGGGGACTCGATAGTTAGGGGAATCGACAGGAGATTTTGTGGTCAGGATCGGGATTCCCGGAAGGTACGTTACCTCCCTGGTGCCAGGGTCCAGGACGTCTCTGATCAGGTGTATAAGGTTCTAAAAGGGGAGGGCGAACAGCCAGAAATCGTGTTACATATTGGCACTAATGATATAGCCAGAAAAAGGATTGAGGATA